>NC_136549.1:6920062-7520062 GCF_910591455.1 Pholis gunnellus
TTTTCACAGGTTCTTCCCTCACCCAACTTTCCCAGTTCCAGTGCTTGCTACGTCCTTTCACAGGTTCTTCCCTCACCCAACTTTCCCAGTTCCAGTGCTTGCTACGTCCTCAGCAGTTGGCACTCAATAATAATACATCGTTGGTGCCGAGGCATGTTTGTGCCAACCGTGAGAATTCCCTGCCAAGGCTGAATCATGCAGAGCCTAGTCAAGCTATGTTGGATTGCTTTTTAGGAAAATTGCCCGGGGCGTGATTAGCGTTCTTTATCATCATAAACCATTCTCCTCTATGCTTTCGTTATAGTGCTTAGGAAACAAGAACTGAACAAGGCATTAGTTGCCCTGTCGTCCTGGTGGAAGATGTACGATTTTGGGCATTTGTCCATGAAGCCCACTTATTGTTCCCGCAGCAAGGCAGGTTTCAAAGGCATTGGTTGAAAAAATAAAAAGCCAGGCGACAGCAATGAGTCCAGTATTTAATACTTGGACAACACTTTTATGGATGCATGAGATAAAAAGGAGTGTAGCCATTTCCAGAAGCTCACAGAGCAGAAGACTTGACAGAAAGAGTCGAGACACCTCGTTAGCGATGCAGCCTCGACGCGGAGCTTGAAACTTAACTACTCAATCTGTAAAGCTCGTACACGGATTTTCTCTCTCTTCCTGTCTTAAAAATACCATCATATTTATCACGTCATTAAATCTGAATGTTCTTTTTTTTTAATGTGTTTTCACAACATCTGATACTGCCTCTGGTTGCCAAGAGACAAGGCAGCACCAGAGCCTGTGGGTCGGGTCCCGTGAGGGCTGAGAGCCGCGGCTCCAATGTGGCCTGAACCACCAGCCAAGTGTAGTTTGCTTTGCTTTTTCTTTTTTTTTTTAATGCCGTAGAACCTCTCTCTTTCTGCAGCTGCACAGATGGGTTGTTCTCTTTTATTCATAAGGGCTACACTAACTTTGATCCGGCTTTGCATGTGCGGCGCGTGTCGGATTGAGATGGAGGGAGAGTGGATAGGAGGGAAGGAAAGAGCGGCGCGGATGGAGGCGGAGTGGGACGTTTCTTTCTACTGGCCAGACACCCTAACATATCCCCGTGCCTCTTTTCTATGCCCCCTCAGTTCCTCTGGGCCCGGAGCGCTTTCTATTATGCATGAGTGTCATAACCAGTACAGTCAATCTGCTGGCCACAGACACAGAGCAGACCTGACAGCTGTATGGCGGGGGGGGGGGTCATTTGATATACAAAAAGGAAACACGTAATGTAGTAGGTTTCTTTTAACATAGTCATAGTTGCCATGCTAAGCCCTGCTCCCCTAGTTGCTCTTGTTGCACTGCTGTAGTTTTCCAATGTAGCACCACATTTACGCAGTAAACGATGTTAATAGTGGCAGATTTATTTTTTGTTAAAACAGTGGGCTTTTGATTTTAGACGGAGGTAGACGAAAACCTTTTTTTTGTTAATTTATACGCGTGAAAAGGCTTTGCGATTTAAATACAGAGCGGGACAAAGCTGTCAACCCGTTCCTGATTTGGAAACTTGAATAGAATTGAGCCATCACTAATGTTATTAGTAGCACCTGTGCTTCTCCTGCTATGACAAGCTAAGACGTGTGCGGCGAAAAAAAAAGGCATATCCGATGCTTGACAGCCCCCAGGAAGTTTGGTGAATGGTCAATTCATCTCAGGTACACAAGAGAGCGTGTAACAAATAAAGCATTGTCAAGCCAGAACGTATGACTTAATTTGTTTTAATTTAATGTCTATAATACAGCTTTAAACATTAAGTCTTGTTTCCGCCTCCATTGATTCAGTTTAAAAACACTAAGTGTTGCCCCGGTCATAAATCCTGTGCGTTTGCCTACCTGTGCTGTGGTGGGGCCTGAAGAGAGAAATGGTTTTCTTCTCTGCTCTCAGCCCAGGCCCATTTATTAAGGTGTGTTTATCATTCATAGTGACCCAGGTTAAGTGTCCTGAGAATTATATTTAAGGCTGCGGGTCCCAGTTGGCAATTAAGTACAATTCATTACAGCAGACACACAGGCCCTACAGGGGGAAATGCAAGAGCCAAGGCGAAACACTGTAGCAAGCAGGGGGAGAGGGAAACCGATCTGGGAGAGAGAGAAGGGGGAAATGTGAGATTGATATAAAACAGCAGGGATACGTGTGTAGGAGGGAACGGATGTGAGAAAAGAGGCCGATTGTTTGTGTAGAGGGGGTGCGTATCGAGGGGGGGGGGGGGGAGAGTGTTAAATATAACAAAAAAAATAAGACAGAGTCGGATCAGAAGGAAGAGCGGGGCTGTATTTACCAGAGCAGCCTCACCTGATGGTGTGGTCCGTCAGCGTTAGACCCTCCGCTCAGAGAGAATTTCATGCCTTTCATTTGTTGCATTTTGATGTTCGGCGTGTAAGATGTTCTGGTGTTTTCTTGCCCTGCAGTGCGGTGTGCCCCAATGCTGATGCTTTTTTAGATATATGCGACCCCTAGCTATGTAAGGGCGGACAGTTCAAAAGGCTCTTTTTAAGTTTAAAATACGAAACACACCTAAAGCACTTGAGCTACCTCGATTACTAATTTAGAGATGTATTGATTTGACTTCGGTACTGTGGTATAAACTTTGTTTCGTGTGTTGAAAGTAATAATCCAACTTTTTTATCTAGAAAGAAGGGTGGGGTGCTACTCTCTGTGGCTACATTACGTAACACAATTGTACAGATCCTACATTTTATTTGTATTTGCTGACTCACGCAGCCAGATTGGCTGGGCACTTTTAATCGTATTTGTCACATATTCTGAGTCTGGCGCCGTGCGTGTTGTTTATCAAACAGGCACAGCAGCCTGGAAGCGCACTTCCTGCCATCTGAGGTGCACTTTGCATGTTTAGTGGTTGGAGAGATTATAAATCTGAATATGTGAGGCTTCGGTGTTACGGCAAAATGCACTCAAAGAGGTCACAGCCGAAATCATCACTGTTGTAGCTGCATGCGCTTGTTCTGTATTGATGTACGGATTTGTAGATGAAGAGATTACATAAATGCTCCTCCCAGAAAAAGCCACAAGACGTTTAATAAAGGTTTCCAGATCTGTTGGAATGTACACTCAAGTTCTTAATTATGTACATTAGTCACTGCTGTTGATTCATGTGCGATTGGCAGCTGTGTTAAATATAACAGCCAATGTTAAACTTGATATTACCATCCAAGGTACTGGACAAGGAGTTGGCCTTGAAGTTGGTCTCGAAGACGCCCGAGGCGCAAAGTCCCCCAAAGACCATTCCCAATGCAGTCCCACATTCAACGTTCTACGAACGCCGCCGCGGGTGTGAGGAGCTATTCATTTCACTCAGAATGAAATCAATGACATCGAGCTCCCTTTGGAAGCCGTATTTCATTGTGTACGGAGCGCCTTATTGCACCAACCCAGCCCCAAAGTAAACAAAGCATTAAAATGAAGAAAAATCTTAATTCAATACAAGCCTTGTTCATGTATTCATTTCACAAACGTTTTCTGAATTATTTGAATGCCCCATTGATCTCATTGTGAACAGGCTTCAGTATATTCACAGAGCCCTTTTTTCAGAAGTGTTGTAAAACGCACTCCCTCTTCTTTTCAGATTCTTCAAAGGCCCTTTTGGGTGATTGTGAAAAGATCACTGCGTGCATTATTGTGAGACAGAATTATTTTTAACCAGTTCATGAATACGGCACTACTCATGAATGTTTGACTTTAAATACCTGTTTTTCCAAACCTGCCACCTCCTCAATCTCTCCCTTCCTTCTTTTGATTCTTTCTTCCTTCCGGCTTCTCATTGCCATAATTATTCATTCATTGGGCTTTCTCATTGCGTGCACGTTGGCTAAGAGTTGCTGTAATCAGGTTTTTGATGGAAGGCATTTTCCCCTGTAATCCAGCAGAGCGTATGCCAGGTTTCACTCCGGGTCTTTTCTTATGGGAGCAGAAGAGGCTGTGCCTCTGGAGGCTTAGCGTTCTTAATCTGAATAGCTTTTTGCCTTTTTTTTTCTGCTGCCACTGTTAACACTGCATGGCCCCTATACGAAATGACACACAAAGCAGATGGTGTTTGAGGTGCATACCAGAGCTTTATTTAGTTTTTACCTATAGGTTAATGCTCTGTGAGGTTATGATCAAAGCGTACTGCTGATATGTAATACAGCCTTAGTAGATGTTTCTTCTTTGTCATATGTAAGGAACAAAGTAGCTAACATGAGTGAGAGTCTACATCCATGCTCGCAGCTCTTTGAGGCTCTAGTTACTTTTGGCACAATGGTGCTTTGAGCTAAATGCTAACATCGGCGTGCTAAAACGCTCACATGTGACGATTAACAGGAATGCTGCTCACCATTTCAGTTTAGCGTGTTAGCATGCTAACATTTGCTAATTAGCGCTGAACACAAAGCACAGCTGAGGCGGATGGGAATGTCATTAGTTATGCAGCCATTTGGTCACAAAACAACAATAACTGGACAAATCTAGTAGTTGAGACAATTAAGGGGATCTGGAGAAGTAGTTGTTGAGTTTTATCAGTCCGTGTCAAAGAGGTGGGCCTGCTGATGCTAGCATAGCTTTTTTTTTTCCCCCTCATTGGCTTTTTCTTCTTCCTTGTTCAAGTTCTGACTGCTATTTTTAAACTTGAACTAAATCTCTTTCAGGCTGAAATTGCAAAAATAAAGCCACGCAGTGAATAAACAATGCCGTGCTTGCATATTACAGTCCACATATTGGAGACTGTCATTACTGATGGCACGTGTCAAATCATTAATACTGCTTTCCTGCCATGTGATTACTCTCAAAAGGCTGAGGTAGCAGAGGAAAAGCCAGCTAACAGGCGTCTGTGTTTTTGCTTTTTAAATGGAAACAAAGTAGCCGGTACAACATTAATGATGTCTCCAACTGTCACAAATGTCTCACGTTTCACTTTACCTTTTTTTTTGCAAAGTGTGGATAGCTACTCCTCCGAGCTATTATCCATGTTGTTGATGCTGCACTTCTGTTATTCGGCTCTCCAGGCTCCACCTGCCTGCTCTTGCTGCTACCACACATCACTTCAGCAAACTGATGAACTGCGGCAACCTCAGATTAACCTCCGACCCCGTCTTTCTTTTCTGCAATCCCAAACCGTCACTGGAGGTGAGTCATGCACTCACACGCTTGGCACATGGGAACTAGTGCGTGCACAGACACACACACACACACACACACACACACATCCCTAAGCGCTTACAGTGAAGTGAAGTTGCTCATTGACAGGGTTATAGAGAGGTTTACAATCCACCTGCCCTCCACTGTCAGACGGGCCCCGCTAAGTCTGAAGTTTAACAGACTCAGACAGTCTGAGCTCTTTGAGCAGATAGGAGAATATTTTAGGACATTAGAGGTGCAAGCAGCGTTAATTCTCTCCATGCAAAAATATAACTTTCAAGTTCTCATCCTTGAAACCATTCACTCATATGTAATAGTGTTTATTTGACTTTTTTTAATGTGGTCTTCGGTGTCTTGCTTAAAGACCCTTCAGCGGGGCAGATGCTTGCTTACCCCAGAGCTTCCACTTGTGTCCTAAACTTGAAGTGTAATCTCTTAATATCTTTTTGAAATGTTAGCAAAATCTACTTTCGGCCAAGAAGACCAGAAAGACTGGAGTAACTGGCTGTGACTGTGTGACAATACGCATACGCGATACATTTGACTCAAGTTTGAATATGAATAAACCTAATCTGAATAAAAAAACAGCGACTTTAAAGATCATGATCGTTACCCACGTCTCCTGTGAGAATGCAGATCAGCGAAGAATCGGTGTTGGCAGAAATGCAATCTGTGGTTTGTGTGTTAGCATAGATCATTAACTGCTTCCCCTAAGGGGATAAACAAAATAGCACATTGTTATTACTACACGCATAGCATTCAGATGAATGTATTCATTATTTGCTTCCTTGTATAAATTTAGACAATACCAGATTGTTTATTATTTCCTACGATATTTTTGGTCTCATTTAATCTTGACGCAGCCTTCTGATATTCTTGTTTAAATCATTATTCAAGGAAACAGATGCACTCTTTTAGCTGTGCTGATGAATAGGGAGACACGTTGTCTGCCGAGGCTTGTATTGCAAAAGTTTTGGCGGTGGACTTGAGCTTCTGATTCTCTATTTTTAGGGCAGACATCAGTTTCTAGGAGTTATTTAGCTGGGAGAGGAACAAACGCTGAAGTTGTTTCATGAGGCACTTCAGCAGCATAGCGGTGAATACTTGTAGAGCCACTGTAGGAAGCTCTCCCACTTCATTTATAGCATACAACACAGTCGCCTGAACAAAATGTCGGCATTGTACGTTTCTACAAACCACGTATATGTGTCGAATTTCAACGCTTCTTTCACACACGTGTTTATCAGCGATGAAAAATGATTGAGCCGAAGCCAAATGCTTGCAGAACTTAATCACTCTTAAGTCTAACTCTAAACTGTAAGGATGCTGTTTGATGGCTTTGAATGAAGTATCCACTTTTTACTTTTTATGTTTCACCTTTGCTGCTTTCATCTGAACCTTGAATCCGCTCCTTTGTAGCAGTTCAGTAGTTACAAGCCAACCCCTCTGCCAAATGAATGATAGGATAGACACCCTTTTTTTCCAGAATGAAAAAGTCGCATTCAGAGATGAGTAGATAACCTTCACATCACAAAGGTGATTCAGAACTTCAAAGCTGTGCGCTGAGTGTTGGGTTTCACACATGAGGCAGGCCTTTTCAGGCTCTAAGTAACCGATGTGAATTTACATTTTATTTGTTGACGCTGCCGCTTTACCTCTGGAGAACTCCAACGGTAAAATGCTGAAACAAATGCCTCAAGGACACACCGTGCATTAGTTAAACCGAGCCAAGATGCAATAAGCCAGGATATGAGATTAGAGCAACTTTATAATTGTCCCCCAAAATGAAATCAGGAGAGAGACTAAGGTCGACCCCGGTCTGCCCATTCAAATGTCACGTGCAATATATCTGGGATGCCAGTGACTGGATTTTAATAAAGCGTTGCTTGGCTGGAAAGGGTGATGACTGTCGTGGCTTCGTGGCATTTTACAAATTACACTGATTAGCAGTGGAGCAGCACAACAATTACACGATATCCACACGGACAGCATGCACAATATATTGGATGGTGTTGAACACTTTGTCACAAAAGGTTAAGGAGTTTGGTACACAAATTAGCATATCGATCAATATATCGCAATAATAAATATGCAATTAACTATGAATCACATATAAGCAAACGGTACATAACATATAAAAGAGATGATATATTGAATACTACAAACGGATTAGTCATGGATGGAAATTAATTTGCATTTTCTATTGCCAATTGTCTGGAAATTAAATAAAAATGTGCACTACATTTGGATGGAAACCTGACTTATGATTTAAAATAGAAGCTCGGGCCGTTTGCCCATCTTGTTGAGTCACTCAGTCTCTGACAAACCCCAAAACTGCGAAAAACAGAGCACCCAGTGCGAGCTGAAATATAGATGACAAATCTAGGAATAGCAGAAGACAAAGCGTCTAAAATAGAGTCCCCCCCCCCCCCCTCGGACCCTCTGCACAGCTGCAGCTCCAGCGAGACTCATTTCCGAGTGAGAGGTGATACAGCTAATTGTTTTCCACCAGCCTCGCGAGCGGCATTGACCAGCTCACAGTGTGTGTGTGTGTGTGTGTGTGTGTGTGTGTGTGTGTGTGTGTGTGGGGGGGGGGGGGGGGGGGGGGGGGGGCGTGACCGCTCGCCGGTGTCCAGGCATGTGTTAAAAGCTTCCACACGGCGCACAACACGCCCTGGACTCATTTCACACCCCTTTTCACGGTGAGGGTGCCCAGCCGTGTGTGTGTGTGTGTGCGAGTGTGTGTGTGCGCATGTGTGTTTGATATTTAGTTGTTTGTGTGAGTGTGTACATGCTCGCTCACATTGCTGTCAGTGTCTGCTTTTCTGTTTTCTCTCTGCGCGGACAGCACACATGTCCCCGTGCTTGCGAATTTGTGTTCAGGCGTTCAGGCTTGTCACCCTGGCAATAAAGGCAGCTTCGCCTCTCAGCGTGATTAGTGTCGCCCAGAAGTTCCCTCTTGCCACACTCAGTTGAATGAGAATGTTTGGTCACTCCAAGTCAGAGCTGGGGAAACAGAAGTCTTCTCATCACGGGCCTTTCTATACAGATCTGAAGTAATGCTGTATAGAAGAAAGAAAAAATACAACTTTGATTGATTGCTTCATATCTGACTTAGATCTTGGGTATAAATGACTTAACTAAATGTATTGTTTGTGTCTTTCGCCGCTTAAGATGAAGAGTTTGACAAGACAAACCGAGCAATTTGATAAAAGGGTATCGAGTATTTAGAATCATTGAGTCTTGCCCAATTAAACCTGCGTCGGGTCAAACCTTTAAGGGCTCGTCGCCATGTCAGGATCTTTTTAAAGGCCCTTCTGTGTGTGTTAAGTGAACACACGAGTCATGGGGGTTAATGTCATGGCTACATGGACACATCCTGTTAACCACCTGTCCATTTCAATAGAGAGAGAGAGCAGTGGCTCCACGGCGCAGTTTATTAGATGCCCGTGTGTTTTCTGGGGTTATAGTGCGGCGGGTGCGGCAGTGTTCATGTGCGTCTTATCTGTAAAATAAAGGAGTGTGTCACAGATAGGTAGAAGGGAAAACATGATCTAATCTAATCATATTGGTTTGCCTCCCCCGAACATAAAAGATGGCTTTATGGCTTTAGCAGCGCTATAACAGTTATTTTACGTGGGGAGTGCTTTTCTGGCACGTTCTAAACTGACATGCTGCAGAATGATGCGCATGGCATTCACCCAGGTTATTCCTGCTCGTGTATTTATACCAGCGCCGACACGGAAAACATGCTACACTAAAATAACGTGTATACGGTATGTGCAGAAATATGTGGCAACTTTGCAGAACCAATGAGTTTTATATTTGGGTTTGTGTTCTCAGGGTATTTATTACTAACAGTCTAAACGATTAAAAAAAAAGAAAAAGCAGTACTTTTAGGATAGTTATTTTAGGAGCCACCGAAAGCTTTGGAGTTGGAGGAATAAGCTTGTGATCTGTGTGACAGCAGTGTTTGGGGAAACCCTGCAAGACCTCATGCAGCCGAGGCCGGGCAGAAAAATTCTGGAGTGGATTTCGATGTTCTGCAGCGTCTGCAGAGACTTAGGTCGTCAGCTCGCGCGCAGTCACTTACCCTTCACAATTGCATCATGGTTAACAGGGTGACATCTCCTTGGCACCAGCCAGACGTGTCTTGTCTGCTCCGTGTGCTCTGCCCACCTGGCTTTGGCCTGTGCTCTTGTCTTTGAATCATACAAAATTAAATGGATTCTACTGTTATTACCTGAGCTCTTCTCTATGATGTGTGGTTGTGAGTCCCTAAATCAAAACGCCAACACTTCACCTTTAGGCCACCTTCTTACCTCTTCATCTTATGTGAAGTACTAAGCTCTTCCTTTTTTGTTCTCTGCTTACTCTTACTCTGTGAAAGTTATATAATGTGAAATTACAAGCTCTGTCACGAGGTTACTCCTTTGCCTTTTCCACTTCACTTTGCACAAAATGGCCTGTGACTTTCCCCTGCAGAGTTCAATAACCACTGTTATTTATATGGCATGCTTTGCTCAGGCTCAACGTAAACTCCACTTCTCAGCCCTCTCGCATTTACTGGAGAAATCGCCTCACTCACCAGATCCTTGCGCCTTTCTCGACCCTTGTGTAAAATGTGCAGATTTATAGAGATAACATTATTATCTAAACTGAAAGCTTTAACCTTGGTTGCACCGATTCTACTGTATTTTACATTTCCATGTTGTAAAGCTGGAGGACTTGTGAGAAACAGATCAATACAAGGAATGGTTAAAATCAATTCAACAGAATTAATGAGTCAAACATCCCAATTTCAACCCAATTCATATATATATATTTTTTACACTAAATAAAGCTCCGTCCAGAGCCACAGAAAATGTAATTATTCAACTGTTTTCATAGGCTGCGACGAACTCTGCGTGTCAAGTGAATTGACTGGAATGCCCCTTTAAAGTTACCCTGAGGAGGTTGTCCCCATTAGCAGCGCTATGGAGCAATCCTTGAATGAGCAGGTCCCCGTTTTGTATGTCGTGCATGCGTCTGAGGATGCCAATGCCAGCTTCCTTTTAAGATACAGCAGTACATTTTTAAACTTTGCAAGCGAGCGGGGCTTCAGTAACTCCTTCCTCTTTTATGCGGCTAAACACGATTGAGTTGTCTCTTCATAATAAATCCCAAAATCGGCAATTACCTGCGGTAAATGTAGTTTTATTCAACAAAATATCCAGCTAATTAAACCTGATAAATCACCGCTGTCACGTTGAACTAATTATGATCGGTACGTGAGATCTTTAAATTGCACACGTTTTTATTGAATTTCATGCACACGTTGATTCATTTGATTATTAAGAAATTATCGTTGGAAATTAGCTGAACGTGAGGAATAAATCAAGGGCGGCCATGAACACCATAACATGTGTGCCCTCAATTTATTAGATTATAGACAAATATATTTGTATCATTATTCCATTTTTCAAGTATTTTAAGGAACCTCACTTGAGTGTGTTCCTCCAGCACAGTCCATACAACACAGGATGACAGAATCATACACGATGGTAAAATGCTCATAAGTGGTCGGATATAGCATCATAACATAAAAGTCTGATAGCTTTGCATTCGCACTTACATTACTGATTTTTAAATCCCCACAATTTTATTTTAATAAGACATATCAGGGGAAAGCTGGCCTATGATTTGTGAGTTTGAGACACTAACTGTTAATAATTTATGCTCATTAGAAATGGCACAATAGTGGGATATATAAAGAGCCAATCTTTATTCATTCAAATAGAGGTCACCCACACTAGGTGTCTTTCTTCTGTAGATTATAAATTCTCCCTCTCCGTCTCTCGTTCTCCACCCACCGCCCCTCAGCGTTTGAGAAAGTTGACTGAATTTAAATGGCATAAATCATAAATCTGATTAGGCGAATATTCTCTGTGATCTGGAGGGCAATATGGAAGAAGGGTGATGAATTGAAAATGATGAGACTTCTTTCATTTTTTTCTCCCTCTCTGTCTGTCTTGCCATCCCACTCCCTGTCAGGAGTTTAGTTGAATAATTTACTAGCAGGGCAATAATGTGAGGTACTTCATTAGAGGGAAAAGCTCTCCAGTGTCAACGGAGATGTCTCCTAATTGAGAAGCCTTTGATGATTCCCAATCAGGACCGTGACAATTCCAACAGTCTCGAGACGCAAATACAGTAACCTGTAATTTTGTGCAGCCACCACAGAGATTTCATACCGCTCCACAAACAAGTCATTAACTTGCTATTGATGTTGGCTCAAGGTGGACTGAAGCACACTTCCCCCAACCTAAATTGAGAGGTTGTCTTTGGATTGAAAACTTTATCGTATCTTGTGGTGACGAGGGTATTATTTTCTTTTCAAGGAATTCTTACAGACAGAATGACACACAGAACACATTTTAGACCCTCAGGAAGACTAAAAAACACACAGTACACTACCTCATGTTGATAAAGGTCAGTACTGTAAAAGGAGTCCTAAATGTGGCAAAGCATTGTTGGCGTCTGACACTTCTCTCACCACCTGTGGCCCTGAAGGACTAGGACTTTTTTCTTCCTCCCTTCCATGAAAAAAGAATATACTGCAGCTGAACTGACTTGCCTTTTTACGTCAAAGAAAACAAAAGACTGGCATTAAATTGCAGCAATCTTTTTTACATTAGGGTGAAGATGCATTTCATTACAGGTTGTAAGGTCAGGAGGAAGCATCGGCTTCTAAGCCTGATGACTTTACATTATTCAGTCTTACGCCATTAGCTGCAAAGGTTATTAGCTCAAAGTTTGAGCTCCACCAGAGTTTGCAGTTAATGAAAAGGAATGACATAAAGTTATTACTTCAAATGGGTTCTGTGCCGGCTCTGTGGCTCAAGATATTCTAGGAAGAATCCTTAAAGATTTTATATAGACACAAACGGTTTTACCGACTGAAAAATGGCCCCTAGTATAGTTTCATGTACTTTCATCTTGTCCACCTCATTTATTCTTAAAAAGCCTTTACGTTGAATAGACCAACTGAAATTTGGTATGCTTATGTAAATAAACAATAGCATTCCCAACCAGGGGCACATGTACACACACTTGTACAGTTGCAAGGGCCCACGTGGAAAGCTTCTGGAGTAGATCAAGTAATTCTAAACAGCGAGATGATTTTATATATATATATATCCACATATTGAGTCAGCTGTAACACCTGAAAGTACATGTTGCAATTAAGAGTGTGTGAAAAGTAGTTTGCAAGCAAGCAGGCAGAGAAGTCTAAACCGTTAGCAAAAAGATAATGGTTTGATAAAAGTAATGTCCTAGCATTTGAATGTATAAATGGTTGAAGTAATGTTTTATGGATCATAGTAGAAAATGACGGCATGAATGGTTGAAGTAGTTAGCTAAAAGTAGCGGATGAATGGTTGGAATAGTTAGCTAAAAGTAGCGGATGAATGGTTGGAATAGTTAGCTAAAAGTAGCGGATGAATGGTTGGAATAGTTAGCTAAAAGTAGCGGATGAATAGTTGGAATAGTTAGCTAAAAGTAGCAGGTGAATGGTTGGAATAGTTAGCTAAAAGTAGCGGGTGAATGGTTGGAATAGTTAGCTAAAAGTAGCGGATGAATGGTTGGAATAGTTAGCTAAAAGTAGCGGATGAATGGTTGGAATAGTTAGCTAAAAGTAGCGGATGAATGGTTGGAATAGTTAGCTAAAAGTAGCGGGTGAATGGTTGGAATAGTTAGCTAAAAGTAGCGGGTGAATGGTTGGAATAGTTAGCTAAAAGTAGCGGATGAATGGTTTGAATAGTTAGCTAAAAGTAGCGGATGAATAGTTGGAATAGCGGATAAATCTCAACACCCAAACATGACTTCATGGTCTTGATGAAGGGCTACTTGAGTTTATCTGACAGGGCTGTGGGGCACATCTGACAATAAATGTTGGCAACCAGAGTATACAGAAATATTCTTCAAAAGTAGGAGGGAGTTCTCATTTAATTCAGGCAGTGTTGCAGATTGCTGTTTTGGATGGACAGTCATTCAGATCTACCATTAGACAATTCATAGAATGTGGGCTTATCGTTTATATAACTTCTACATTAATAACTGTCAGTACCCCTATTGATAAAAAACACTTTTTATATACATTTTTATCCAACCACAGTGACCTTCTTCGCCAGGCACATTAGATGTAGCCTAGACGCAGTGAGCATACAGAGCGAGGAGTGTTTTATCATGCCGGAGACACCACTGAGGAGCGGGCCATTGATCTGTGAAACCACAGTGTCAAACCTCGGCTCTGTGAACAGTGTGTTCACTGCAAGGCTGCACGTAAATTGAAACTTTTGATCCCAGAGGTTTCAATACATTTAAACATTCAACTTTGCACCACCTTTCTGCGTATATACTTCAGTACGCAAAAAAAAAAAGAAAGGTTGGGTGATATGGGCTGTAAATTTGAAGTATTGTTATCAGCCAGTCACACTTCTCATCCCATACCTATTAAAAACCTGTAACAGTCAGTGGTGCATGATGATAATGTAATAAAGGCTCATCTCAGCATTTAGAAAAAGGCTCACAACTTTGTGTCATTTATCTTGGTACGAGATGATGTATGGGGTCTGTTACTCTGCGTACTCGGCATTTGTCAAATGGTTCAAGGTCAGCGTGTTGACAGCGTTGCGTCTTGTCCCTTGTCCTGTTTCTGATTTTTGATACGGAGGACTGATCATCCTGCAGCTTTCAAAGTGGTCCGCTGAATGTGAAAGTTGCTCCCAAACTTAAAGGTTCTCTATACGCCATTCAGATCAATTCAACCTTTATTTATCCCGATAAAAAACAGAGAAATAAAATCTCTTCTTAGACGGTGATCTGGCCAAGAAGGCAGCGAAGTTAAACGTTGATTGAATGTCTATTATATACATACACACAATAAAAAACAAACAAAAAGATACGCTACAGAGTAATCTTTTGATCGCATCAACAGAAGAGGTTAGATAGACACAGATATATGATACTTAGAGACAAGGCATGACAAAAATCAATGTCCTAGAACACCGTCCTTATATTTCATCATATCCCCGGTACTTGAAGCAATGCACCCACACCAATACACCCCCCTTGCATTTTCAACACAAATCTGTTTCCCTAACACCTGGTGAGGCCATGTTCAGACAGAGGAATAACACTGACAATGCTTGCAGCATTACACATGGGGACGAGAGCGTGAGAAGGATAGAGAGACAGGTGTAGTGACTGACCATAATATAGAAGAACTTGGCAGGAACACAGATTGCTTTCCTGGCAACACTGCTTTGCCCATGCATGTAATAAGAAGGCCGAATATGGTTCAGCCAGTCAGCTTTGCTGCCAATTTGCCATATCGGCCACTCAAGATACTGCAAATTAAAAAATTCCTCTGCTGCCCAAAAAGCATTTTCCACATAGACCACTATTATAAAACAGAGTCTTTGTAATATGAATTTTTAAATCATGACATTTTTATATTTGCTTGACTTTCCCAGAGCATAGCAAATCCATTTTTATGTTTGTTTCGCCATCATTAAGTCTATGGGGCCAAGTGGGTAGTTTTGGCTTATTTGCTCAAATATGCTAAAGCGTTCTGCACTCCAGGAGGACCATGGGAGCCGTGCCTCTCCTCTTCCATCTTGAGAGAACCCATCAGGAGTCCAGCGGTAAGCGTTCCTCCCGCTGGAGGCGTAATGGGCACGGCCACCTGTGAGGGAACGCCAGGGCTGAACATGAGACGTGCTGAAGGGAATATACCTCGCAGCTGGTCCGGGAACACCTGGGGATCCCACAGTTGGTAGGAGTTGCCCCGCAGAAGCATGTCTGCTCTGCCCTGCGACACTGCAGCTACACTGCGGAACTATGTGGCTGGCAAATGTGAGATGTGAATAAATGGATTCCCGAAGGTACCCGATAATTTGCCAACCATCCGTACAACCGTCCATCCAATACATCTAAAAGCAAGCGACACATGAGCTGCAAAGATTACAATTTTTCTGCTCCCCCCCCCCCCGACACACACACACACACACAGCCGCCATATCTCCTACAGATATAGTGTCCCGGTGACCGGTGTATTTGAGCCACAAACCCTTCTATTTCTTCATTGCTCACTCTCGCTATCCCTCCATCGCCAGCTGAGCGGGGCGTCGGGATGCTATCACGCCCCAGGCAATCAGAGATACAGTCATATGTCACAAATAGGTGTCAACTCTTATTACAGCGGGGAGGGGGTTGAAGGCAAGTGAAAACTCACTTATCAGAAAGGACATAGCTGTGACACACACCCCTCCCTCAGTCTCTTTCTCCATTTTTTTTTTTTTTCTTTTTTTTTCCTTCACAGGCCGGTGATATTTGACCAATAACACAAATGTAATACCGCTTCCCCCTGCTCCCCGCCACTATCCCAGTTGATTTAATGGAGCTGTAAACCGCGAGTATAGTTTGTTTAATGTTTTTTTATAAGGATGGGAAGTGAGCCTGCAGGTACGGGAAGGACATATCTCTGCTTTCGTACGGTATGACTATTATCAAGTTATTTGAAGGAAATTGGTATGATTTATTGCTCGGTGTTAGTTTCGGCCCAGTTTAGCAAAGTTGGTGTGGGAAAAAGTTTCAAACCTCTTCTCATCTTTTTCCATTTATTGCATTTCCTGTCGCCTCTAGGTGTTTTGTGGTTTTTGGAAACTAAAGTTTTCGGACCATGTTTGAACATGTTATTGTGAAATTATAGCAAATGTAGTGTTTGCTAACAGCGTGTTGATGCTTTGTCTGAAGAGTTCACTCGTAATATTTCACTGGTTTAAAAAACATGTATAGAAGCATTTAGAGCAATATTTGACCAATAGTACCGTGACTTTATAAATATTCAAATACTATAAGACATGGTCCCCATTTGCCCCTAACATGTCAATAAAAGGACATAATGTGTTTAATCTTTAATTATCAATTGATCTATTTTAATCTATGCACAATTAAATTAATTGAGTCACTCAAGTGGCAAATCTCTATTCTCACAAATCAATTAACTCTCCACCCAAGTCTGACATGATTCCACAGAATGAAATCCATATCCAGTGTTTTGTGTTGGAAATATAGTGCTCATTTTGAACAAAAGGAGCTGAACAAAATAAAGGACTTGTATCGCACATCATTCACGGTTTATGGTGCATTGACTTTGCTGATCCATGCTTCAGCCCTTTTAGCCGGGGGTCATAGTAAACGTGTGATAACAAACACTGCATCAGTAGCTAACAAAAGAAATACAGCTGTGTAGCGCTGTCACTCCATATGGTGTATCCATATTAGAATTGTAGTTCCGGCCTTAATGTGGCATTATCCAGTATATAGCCTGCATCTGTTGCTGCAGAAGCAATTACGTTAGTAGTAGTGTTGGCGTGTTTGTGTGCATATACTGTATGTGTGTACTGTTTTTCCCTCACACAGTCAAAAAAGCACATCCAATAAAAACAAATCTTTAAAAGGTGTAATCTTTAAGATTTCAGTCCTGGTTTAATTTGCGACACTCGTAACAGCAAGTGCGGTTTAATACTACAGCAGAAACGCTCACACTTGTAGCTACTTTTTTTCAGAAATGCAGCAGAAGAGCAACAAGTGTATCCATTTACAGTGCAGCCACAATCTGGAGCTTACTGTGGTGACAAGTACATTACCAGTCCTTGATTCACCAGTTGAATCCCTGTAATGTGAAGCAGTGGCATTAGGGAAGGTTCTGGCTGCATTAGAAGTAATTCAAGAGCAAACATTGAGGCCGATATCAATGAGATTAAATGACACTGGATCATGTGCTGCATAGTGTCCTGTGAATCCCACGAGTTTAGATAGGCAATCTGAGTCCAGTAAGGTAATGGTGGAACCTGCCACAACCAATAAAAGCAACTATATAGTCTGATGGTTACAGCATATAAATGCGTTGAATGGTTCAAAAATGGGGTTTGATTTCATGAAAATGTAAACGGTTATAACTTCAAACTTGTAAATAAGATGTTTAATGCATTCTGCTAATGTGGAGTTTTCAGCACAGAAATCCAGACAATTTACAGTCAGTGCAGCACTTGTTTAATTATTTCATAACTGATCAATTAATAGATTACCTTCTTTGCTGTTGCCACTCATTGATATTCTGACTGAATATAATGTCAGTTTTAACAATGAAACTGTCACATTCATTGTTCTGTTCTCGTACGGTAGTTTGATTGAATAATCGTTTTTTGCCCCGGAAAACCTCAACTATGGCAAAACATACAAATGACTGCTCTACATAGTAGATGGAATTATGTCATTTTGCCCAGTTTGCTGCTCTGTCCTGCACATGTGGCCCAGAGCCCCAGCTGTTGCCAGATGCGTTTCAGTGTCTGTGTAAAGAGAGTGGCAGTGAGTGACCATTCTGCTTTAAAAAAAACGACAAAGTGCCTAAAAAAAAAATCTAAAATCGTTTTAATCCTTTCTCCACTCAACTCACCATTATTGCAAACAGCCTCCCTTTTGCTATCTGCTCAACAGTTCTGTGATGTTATCGCTCGTCTCCCCCTCTGTCACCGTGGGCCCACGTCTCCCCTGTGTGGCAGGAGTGGAGGCTCTTGGATGGCGGCTTCGTGTTGTAGAGATGGAAAAAAGAGAGAAAAGAAATCACCTAGCGGGGACGAGTCAGCCATCAATCTTCCTCTCCGCCATTCCTTCGTTCACCCTCTCCTGCTCTCCTTCACCATCACTTCCTGCGTGTCTGTTCTCTATCTCTGTCTGCCTGTCTCCCTCCCTCCCCCCTCTAATCCCATCTTCAGTCAATGCTGGACATGTGTGATGGCCCTCCTTTCTCCTCCATGCCGTCCAGCCAGACCAACAGAACCCTCCACTCAGCCCTCTCCTTATTACTCCTCTGTCTAGATAGGATCTCCAGGAGGCTTCAAGCCATTGTATTTTCTCTCTCTCTCTGTCCTTCAGTGACCGTCTTTATAGAATGGATCCGGATGGGAGATGGCTTAGCTAAAGCCACAGTGGAAATCCTCAACTGATGGTTTCATGAGCGAGGGGGGGGGCTATCCTAGCTTAGCGGACACATTTGGCGTAATGTCCCTAAAACCCACTGTCGGACAAGACAGACAAGATGTTTGGTTCGACTGTAAGCCAATCAACTGCTTAAAAAAAAAAAAAAAAACTGGCCAAGATCCATAAAGGTAAAATTGTGGATTAGGTATAAACCTTGTTAAACACTTAAGGGTCTCAAAAACGTGGACTGGGTTACGGCCTCCCATTCGGTGGCTAATGTCCGTGCACAGAGCCTGGGGATCACATGGGGTTTTAACCTACCCTGTCAGCCCAAATTAATGAGGTAATTAAAGGCTCAGGTGGAATTAGCACTAGACACCTTAAGTGCCCTCGGGGCGGTCAGATAGGCGGGCAGGATGTAAAGCTACAGTATGGCGAGAGGACAGATGTTGCCATAGAAAGCTGTGGTGAAGAGGAAAGGTCACAACGGACAACTGTTGTTCAGTAGGACGTCATGCGGACTATAACGAGTTGTTATGGTGACGGGGAAATGATTTAGTTAGAAAAATCACTGCAGATTGTTTTCCACTTCAGGTCTATGATGATAAGCGATCAGGTGAACATAAGGAAAATTTAGGAGGCTCTTTTAGGGAGTTTAATGTGATTATATTACATAGACTGCTGCAGTCATAAAATCACCCAATTTAAAGCACCCATAAAAGACTCCCACTGGAATAATATTCAGATGATGGAACCTTGATACTCGCTCTATAGCTCAATGGCTCGTCCCTTTCTCTGGGGTTGTAGGGTTCTCAGTTTCATATTCCCGTTCTTCTATCTATTACTTTTGAATAAAAGGAACAAAAGTAACTCCACCCATGCATCATCTTCGGTGAATCCCTTGTGCATTAGTAGATCATTTCAATTGTGTGAGGGAATGGCGGACTCCGCCACTTACAATAAAGCCTGCATACGTCAAACATTAAATGGCCATTGTTGAGAACCACAAAACAACACAAATAAGGGTTGTAATAGGTTATGCAAAGAGACTTGCTTATTCAAGGTCTCCATCTTTCCACAGTTATCTTCTATTCAAGGTCTCCATCTTTCCACAGTTGTCTTCTATTCAAGGTCTCCATCTTTCCAAGGTTATCTTCTATTCAAGGTCTCCATCTTTCCACAGTTGTCTTCCCGCAAGTACCACCAATTGACGATGAAAAAGTTTTATTAGGGGACAAAACCTCCTCAGATGGAAATCCGTGTTATAGTTGGAGCACTATGGGGGTCTTTGACATGAAGAGGTTTTCAGATAAGGCCCTTGACCGAGGCAGATAACTTTACAGGTAGGAACAGAACAGCGATGAGGGGTGTGGGTTGACTCCGCATTAGTGTTTGAGTCGGAGACACAGGTGGGATTTTAACCTGCCGTTTTTCGAATTCAAAACACGACGGGGAGCCCCGAGTCGTTTTCTCGGGCAAATACGTGAAAGCCTTATTATATTCACAGTGATCGTTTTCTGTCCATCAGGCAAAGCTAATTAGGTTCCCCACTCACACTGTCTCATCCAGTGTCAGTGGAATCTCATCGGTGAAGCACGCGCCACAGTGAAATGAGTGATTAGAACATAGCCTGCGGGTGTTCCCATCAATGACATCCAGCATCCATGCATTCATGCAAGCGTTCATGAATGCGTCCTCAGAGACGCACCCAGAGATACACATACAGGAGAATTACATTACTATATTGAAAAGTTGATGATCTAAAGTCCAAACTTGTACCAACTTAGTGTCAGCTCAAAGTCAATTAAGGTGGAAACCATGATTGGAGTGCAGGGAAAGAAGCAGCCTATATTGCCCCCATTCATCTGGTGGGTGTACCAGTGAGGGATCATATTCTTCGAATCTAGCCTACCCATCATTGGCCTTAATAATTTCATGATTTCTTTTTTAAAATTTATTTTCTTTAAACCTTTATAAATGTTTCTAAAGATCAAAATACATATGGCAAATTTGGTTAAGTTCCGGGCCTTCCCCTTGATGCCATAATAAATCTTGTCAAATGTCTGTAGCAATACATTTCCTAGCTTCCAACAGTGCAAGATCAATATATATATATATATATATTTTGTCATATGAACTCCAACTATCTTGCCTAGTAGCAGCTAATAAACAAAGACGAGGATGTAGCCAAATAGCATAACAACAGATTCCTCAAAAGAAGGTTAGAAGGTCCCAGGATCGAAACATATGAAAACCACTGCCTCATAAAAATGACATTACAGCATTCGCCTCTGCATCTTCTCTGGGCTCTACTGTAATATATTATACATTATGTAAAATAATTAATTATCAATTTATGTTGTGTTTTAAAGTTTAGGAAGATGCTTGAATTCAAAATATACACATTGAAAAATGCTTGATTTTCAACAGAATCTGGTGTTTCATTGACTCATGTAAACCAAAGAACTTGTAATATTTCAGATTCAGAGCGGAGCTAGATTGACTGACATGGGTGCTGTTAATTGACTATTACACATGATAATTAACGGATAAAAAACAAAGCAAATCCTCTTCCCCACCACACATTCACAGCCTGTGTCTGCATGGGGAAAACACTGTTTTGAACCTAAACATTGTGTTGTATCAATCGTTGATTCAGCCCTGCGATAGTCTGGCCCCCCCGTCTAGGGTGAACCCTACCTTCGTCCAACGTCAGCCGGGATCGGCTCCAGCCCCTCCGCGACCCTGAACAGGATAAGCAGTTAAAGATAAGCAATAAATAAACTTAATGATTCATTAAAATAAGGAAAGTTCCTTTTACTTGCCATTCAATGCATGATAAATCCTCTGTTGATCCCTCACTCTGGAATTAAGCGAGCATTAGGTAAGTATGAGTAAAACATATAATTGAAGTTAATCTGAACAGCTGGTAAAACAAACAGTGACAATATACATTGATTGCTGTGGGTGTAAACTATATTTTTCGCAATTGCATTTATGGTAACAATTTAGATGTGATGATAAAGCATTCAAGAGTCTGGACTTTATTGGTTTAGGTACCTTGAATGTGCCTGAAAGGTGCCGGCGTTTTACTATTAAAAAGGTGTACATGATTTTACATCTAAAGGTGCGAATGGTAGGAGTACAAAATAGACTCGTCAGAAAGGGTACGGTATTGCACTTGCATACGATGTAGCGGGAAACTCTCCTGCAGGGGTTGTGGTTGCTGCTGTTGTGGTGATTGTCCTTACAGTGTGTCCTCTGGTGTCAGTCAATAGTTTGGTTCCAGCAGGTTTGACTCTTCTCCTCTAACACATGACAAGAGACCCGTCGTGCACCCTGTTGGACTGGCTCCCTTCCCCCCTCGCTCTCTCTCTCTCTCGCTGTCTCTCTACTCTCCTCACTCTTGTCTCTCGTCCCGGGGTTATCCACATATGACACCTGCCAGGGCGACACTGTGGAAGGAATCTGGCATTTCATTCTCACCCGCCGACAGGACACCCTCTCGTTTCCCACCTGCGGACTTCAAATTTGAGTGTTTACAGGCATCCACGACCTCTTGACCGTCCGAAGTCCAAATCCACAAAAACATGATTCAAATGCCAGAGAGAGCAATAAAACTAGACTAGTGTGAGACCACCAAGCAGAGGCTCATTTATATTTGTTTAGTGGGAACTACTATCTTAAACCCACTTTTTTGTCATTCTGGCCTGAACGTGTTTCAGAAATGTCCGTGTCGAGGCCCCGGTGCACAGGTGGATTTGTTGTAAGTGACATTTTCTGCAGGAGGTTTTTTTCTTTTTTTTTCTTCTTCTTCTTCTTCTTTTTTTTTTTCAGGCTCAGTGAACTGAGGGAAAATGACATTTAATTACAGGAGAGCAGTCACGCAGTTCGGCTAATTACGATCCCGGGAGTTCAGTCATCATATCTAATTAACTTTCACTTTCATGAAAGCTTAATGCAGCACCGTAGCTAGGCGCTGCATGTGCCACACTTCAGGAATATTGACAACTCTTTGGAAATTAATTTCAAAATAGTTCTCTCTCTCTCTCTCTCTCTCTCTCTCTCTCTCGGTCAGTAGGGTTGTTTTTTAAACCTTTATCTTTACCTTTATACCTTTGATGTTTGATTTATTTATGAGACTACCGAATATATTCATAATTGATCTAACCCTGCATTATGCTTAACTAGAAATGAATATAATCAATCACTCGGATGGCGTTGGTAATTCATAGCCTTATTGATTGCTAAAAGCACGCTGCATAGTCTGATTCACATTCATTATGACACTCAGAGGACAATCAATTCATTATTGTGCTTGCCCTTGACCACATTGTTAGCGTGCTTACTGTGGCGTAATGCTCGAAGTGTATGTGTGAGTTTGTTGATCTTGTCATTTTTCATAGATGCAGTGAATCAGACTTGAAGACCTACATCTGGCCTGTTTTGTACAGTTCTTTATTATTAGTTTTTTCATACCAAATTTGTATACATACCTTTAATGTTAATGCTGCAATGCATACTTAAACACCTTAGTTCTATGTATGTAGTTCAAAAGCAACCCATTGTAAAACTACCACATTGCCACACAATTTACAGTAAAACAACGTGACCTCTACTCGAAGAGCCCCTTTTGTATCCATTTGTTGTTGAGCAGGTCGTATGTGTCCTGCTTTATATTAAGCTGATGTTGTTGAAGGATTGTGTGTGTCTCTCACTGAGACCGGAGATCGCACCAGAGCAGAAACCAGAGTGCTAATTGGTGGCTTGAAATCCCGTCAATGTAGCCTGAGCTCTGTAAAGGTCATCTCCACTCATGAAATGGAGTGCTCACTTTATTTTTTTTATTAACAGGGATGACAGACTTGGCCTAGAAAATCAAAGGAAAAAAAAATTGTACCTAAGTATTGTAGCCCATAGTCCTGTCGAAGCCACAAGGGTTAGTTTTTAGTTGCTTGAATCAACATCGAGTGGCTCGTAATAACTATCGGGTCAGAAAAGAAAAGAAAAGAAACTGGAATGGAAACATTTCTGGGAAAGGGTCAAATAAATACAACCTAAGCCATTTAACTTCACCTGACTTTAATGAATGATTTTAGGTAAGAAATAGGGGGCATTGTGCCGATCACACAAACACGACATCAAGTGATCTTTTTGCAAAAAAGCTCAAAAGAGATGGTTAGCTTAGCATAAACAGTTAGCCTGTCAAAAGGCTCAGTTTAATCTGTTCAAAAACAGAAGGGACAATTGATCATTTTATGGTAGGTTATGTGTTGGACGATTTATTGGCTTGTACCTGCCAGGTGACCGGCGTATAGGTTACCTATGAGCAGAGCCATGCTAGCTAGTTTCCCCCTGTTTCGAGTCGTTATGCTAAGCTGAGTGGCGTTGATCCTCTCGTCTAACTCTCGGCAAGGATTTGAATAAGCGTATCTAAAAGTCAACCTTTTCCTTTTAAATATGACGCTACAAGGAGACGGTTAGCTTAGCCGTAGGGAAACCCAACCGCTGGAGAGTCTCCGGGGCTAGCTGTTACCCTGCGTTTCTAGCTGTTATGCTAACCCAAGCTAAATGACTGGTAGCTGTAGCTTCAAATTTGTTGAACAAATATGAGAAAGACTTAGTTGATTATTCCTTTTAAAAAAAACAAAAAAGGCTGCACGTGGCTTTAAAAAACACACAAAGCTTGTGTTGTATTCAAACAAACACCCACCACCTCAGAGCGGCCGGCTTATAATGATGACACAACATGCCAAGCACATAGTTGTGATTTAGCATTACACTTAACAGAGGCCCCTTTACTTCCCCGGCCCCCCTCGCGCAGCAGAGACGTGACAAATGTTAGTGGCCTGCCATAATGCTGCAGACATCAGCGAACCCCACAAGGAGGATTAATGCCTCGTCTGGCTTTTATTACGCTGTCCTGCCGTCCTTCGCGGGTTGGCCATTCATCCTTGTAAGATGTCCATATCTGCTCTGTGTGGGCGAATACGTGTGTATCTACTTGTGTGTGTGTGTGTTTACCTGCATTTGCATGTGTTATGTATGTATGTATGTATGTATGAAAGTGCTTGCTTGCTGCCCGTGTGAGATCTTAAAAGTTTATCCCAGAGGGGGGTTAAATCACTTGTCCAGTAGCGTGCTCTCCAGGGCCATGTCTGGCTTGTCTTATCAATCTATCGACATGGCACCTGCGCTGCCGGTTGCGCTAGGAGCCCGATGCAGTAGACGTCCCGGGCCCCACCGCAGAGGAATACTAATGTGGATGCAGATAGCTTTTGGTTTGGCCACCTCAGCAGACATTGATCCCCCTGCGGACTTCTATGGTGGTGACAGATGGACTGTCACCTCTGAATGAGAGGAGATTGGGACACGTCCCCTCACATCTCCCTCAGCAGGGTTCATTCACTGCCTACCGTTCTGTTCTGTTCATCCGCCCTGTCTTTTCTCTCCTCCTGCCCCTGTGTCCACACTCATCCCTCCTCTTCCTCTCTTCTCGCTACACACCTCCTATAGTTAGAAAGTCTGTGTCCCATCACAGAAAGGTTGCAGGTTAAATCGCTGCAGCTGCCAACTGTCATTTACAGACGCCAAGTCTCTAAGCCTATTTGAGATGTTCCCGGAGATCAAATACATAAAGTCACGGAGGGAACATTTTCAACTAAATATAAATTGACTGGCTTTCTTCATTTAATAAAGAAAACGACGGGAGGCGGAGTTGGTCCGTGCTGTTGACGCATGCACCGAGTCCTCTCTCTGTCACTCAAGAGGCAGACTGTGTGATAGAGAGGTTCAGAGCGTGAGGAAGTTCATGATGAAGGTGTTTATAATGCAGTTTCAGTGTGAGCGAATGTGTGCCACTGACTTAAAGATGTGTGTGTGTGTGTGTGTAAGTAGTTAAGTGCAAAGAACAATTCAATGTGCCACTGTGAGGATAACATTTTTTTTTATATCAGACCCAAATTATTTAAAGCCGAGTGTATGAACATGTCCTTGCGTGACTGAAAAGTGTATCTGCAACTAATTTTGATCATCTGTTGAATATTGGTAACAAGATGAATATTTGATGCTTCAGCCTTCTCAAATGCGAGGACGCCACTCGGGGTTCAGGGAAATAGTGATGGTGTTCTTCCCTTTTTGTGCAATACCAAATGACGTATTGAAGAATGGGGAACACACTTGTCTGATTCATTAATAATTCAAATTGTCATTACCTTGGTAAGAATAATAACAAAATGAAACCACTTTGGAATCCATCCAGACGTCTGAACTTTTGCTGAAGATATCCCGAATGCTTATTAATTTGAAAACCTAATCTAACCCATAAAGTCTATCCCCATAATAAAAGTACACTGAATCACCCTCATTTTCACCTGTCACCTGTTGGAACAGTTTTGGCTCTCATCGAAGCACCTCTCCTCTTCTCTCATCTCCAAATCCCACTTATCAGCCACCAGGCGCCTCGGTCTCATTGAGAGGAGCTATGCAAATGACTGTGAAGGAAAGGCCAGATCTAATCTTAAGGTTTATTCTAATTAAAAGCGATTTACTTTCCCTGCCATTCCCTGAGAGGGAAGCTTAATGTCCTGTTCTCAAAGGAAATGGCATCCTCTAACTCAATTAGGTAGGAGAAGATGCACTTGGGTAAAGTTTACTCTGGATGGTAGTGCTTAACATGCAGCATAGGAGCACGCAGTGAAACCTTTAGACTCGCACAAGGGAAGGACAGAGAAAAGTCAAGGTTAAAGGATCGCCCGATCTGTTCCACCTTGTCTTTGTATGGGGAGAATCAGGCAAACATAACCGCAGAGTTCTGTTAAAGCTTCACATCCATTATTGTCTTTTTTGGATCCCTGCAATCCACCAAAAACTGTGTTTCTTATAAGAATTTCAACTTTTAGCCGGTTTACTTTTAACTCATTGTCTTCTTTTATTTTTCCGAAAGAGAGGTGGGGACAAAAATGTCCACTTAAACAAGTTTGATGATTTAATTGAAACAATTGCTGCTTGACGGATTGGATCGTGCGCCAAGATGAGAAATGGAACTTAAAAACTTCCCAATGAATTCAGTGAATACTGAAATTAGATTTAGAAAGTGCCTTTCAGATGTTTTCGTCTAATATTTCACTGGAAACTGAACTACAATCAGCCCTTCAAACAACTTTGACCACCGCAATAGCAATAAAACCCCTTATATACTGTAGAATATCTATAAGAACAAGAGCATAGGTTTGGTTTTAACATTAGTAGGGACTGTTTGTTTTGCCTGATGACCAATATGAACAGTTGTCTGAACTCTAGCATTTCTTTCTCCATATCATAGACCTTGATTCTGCGAAATGTTTGCTTAATGTATATGCCAAAGCAGGACTTAACGTTTTTTTCCCCTTTTAAAAGAATACGTTGTGTTTTACTTCGTTAGGTTCTTAAAATAAACACGTTAAAAAGAAATGAGTACAAGCAGATAGTCTGTTTGGGCTACACAATGTAAAAGTTTGCAGCTAATAAAACGTTCAAACCATCTAAGAATGAGCCGTTTGGATTCTTTTAATCAGCTTTAGTGTTCACATCTTTGTTGTTCTTGTTTAAAGGTGCATGATATAAGATTGGGAGCATTGCCATTGCCTCTCAACATGGCAACGCCTGAGCCGGCTGCGTGTAGCTAACGGTGCCAATAGCGCTATAAGTAAACAAGCTACAGCAAACATTCTGACGGAGCTAACCATGTTTACCCGAGGGGGAACCGGAGGGTGGGTGCCATGTTTCCGCGGCAATGCTGTCTGTAGGTACGGTGTTATCAGCTGTAAGCGCTGTATGAGCACAGTGCAGGGCAGAGGCCATTAGCTAGATATGGTTTCATCAAACAAAAATGGTTTTAAATATGCTAAGATAATTGTTTGCTGATCTCTGAATTCATACCATTCCTATTTGTTGAACCGTTACTTCAGGTGTAGTTTGTCTTAATTATACAACAAATTTAGAAAACATTGGTACTAGTTTTTAACCTGTAGGTAATGAAGCATTGCATTTTATAAGACTCTTTCATGGTGCTGTGAGCCTGAATAATTCATCAGAATTATAAATTGATTGCATGAGAATTTCTGAGTTATTTGCTTGGAACAGATAAATAAATATGTGTTGTT
Source organism: Pholis gunnellus (assembly GCF_910591455.1). Taxonomy (NCBI): domain Eukaryota; kingdom Metazoa; phylum Chordata; class Actinopteri; order Perciformes; family Pholidae; genus Pholis; species Pholis gunnellus. The sequence continues at coordinate 6,947,392 of NC_136549.1, forward strand.
TTGGTGACTCTCAATTCTGACATTTTAATTGCATCGCCGTGTGCCCTCATCACTCTTTATTTGCTTTAAAAAAAATGCAGTTACATAATCTGGAGTTTTTAAATAATTATGTGATCCAACACCTCCGCTGCAACTGTCCATTTTCTCTGAAGCACCAACCCGGAGATTTAGTTTTTCAGTTCACACTGTCCTTAAAATAAATGAATGAATTAACACTAATGGAGCTGATGCTGTCATGCTCTGTAATCTCCCTGATCCTGGCCAATAGCTGCTGGTAGAAGTACAAATCTATCGATTCATTTGACGCTGAATAAAAAGGACGTGAAACCTACAGGAAATAACTTTGATATGCAACAACTTTGTAATTTGTTGTTCGAGGCTTTTATTGTGTTTTGTGTGTGTGTGTGTGTGTGTGTGTGTGTGTGTGTGTGTGTGTGTGTGTGTGTCCGTGTCCAAGAGCAGACGTTTTGGTAGCTCATGTTACGCTCACCTACGCCTGGAAAGCGTTCATGTCAGTCATGGCCATCAGATGACATTAACATGTAGGATGAGTGAGCATGCTCAGCGTGATCCAGATGAAAGCTGGCATTGGCTTAGTGTGTGTGGGTGGGATGTTGTCATGGCAATGGTTTACCTGCATCTTATATGGTGCAGGTATGTTGAAGTGAAGTATCTGGAGCACACCAGTGAAAGGCGATGGACACGAGCAACATGTAAAACTCAGTAAATATACATTTTACATATAACATTACTATTCATTTTGGGCAGAAAGTGCACTGTCCTCAGTGATCAGAGCGAAGTGGTCGCTGCTGTTCTTGTGCTTAGATTTGCTTTGGTGAATCATTATTACCAGTTTTATCAGCCTGCAGTCACTGAATATTAATAACTGTATTTTCATTCAAACGTCTAAAACATCATGCTTAGATAATAATTTCAACACATTTGATTTATCATTTTGACAACTGTTTGTAATCAGAACATGTTTAGCTGTGTTAAAAGAAATTAAAATATAAAAATTACTAGCGTAACCATTATTGGAAATTGAACCGGATTGGTTAGGCATGCTTTTAAAATATTACAAATATCACAAATTCAACATAGCTTTTTTTGTTATGCATTTATATCTTCCTGTTCAGTAAATCCCCTAAAGCTAGCCTATTTCAAAATAACATCCAAAAATATGATTACCGTTGAACGTGGGTTCTGCGCCCCTAAAAACATAATAGACACCCAAGAAGGCATTTAAACTGTAGAACCCCCAGGCGGCAGAAGTGGCTTAAACTTGCATTCTTCCTAATGGCCAGCAGGGGGCGGCTCCTCTGGTTGCAAAAAGAAGTCTGAATGTATAGAAGTTTATGAGAAAATGACTCTACTTCTCACTTCATTTATTACCTCAGTAAACATTGTAAACATGAGTTTATGGTCTCAAATTCTTTTTCAGTACCGCATGATGTTCATTTAGTAAATTATGGTTCCATTTAGAGTAAAATAGACCATAAAGCAGAGTATGCTTTAGGGCGTGGCTACCTTGTGATTGACAGGTTGCTACCATGGTGTTGTCCAGTTTTATAGTGTGTTTTCAGTTAATGGAAGTTAATAGGTCCTTTGCAGGATAAACACCGGTGTAATTGATGAAATGCATTATGGTCCAATTATATTTAGTGTGTCACCGCCGTTCCAATGAGCCAGCATGCACAAAACCATGGCCCAGGCCCACCTAAATAGAACAGGTCCATCATGTATGTTACTTATTAAAGCTATGTTTACCCTGCAATGACATGGCAAAATGGCTGCTGTGAAAAGGGCATATTGTAATATTTTAGTCGCTCAAAAGTGTCTTGTTCTGAGTTTGATAAACCAATTAGGCGAAAAACGAAGATGGCAATGGCCAAAATGCCAAACTCAAGGCTTCAAGCCTGAGTCCACAAACCAATGGGTGACCTCACGGTGGCTATGTCCACTTCAGATTGAGTTTAACAATACAACGTTCAACTCAAAATGTGTGCAAGCAGACGAACTCTGGATATCATGTATCTGCCAAACGTATGATAATGAGCTGTTGATATTGTTTGACTTTTTTCAAGAGAGTTTAGAACACTAACAACAAAACTGGATCACCATGTGGTCAAAAAGAAGAAGAAATGTTCAAGATGCTGAGCTCTCGATTGTACATCTATCATTGTCATTGTGAAAGCTAATTGACAGGGTGAAATGTGCATTTCCTGTGCAGGCCTCTCATTGACACGGGCACCATTTACCGCTGTCAACCCCCCCCCTTCTCACCACCACCACCACCACCACTTACTGAATAAAGGTCAGGCAATCAGGCATGTGGAAGGACAGCTAATTTGTCATCCCTCGACAAACGTGTCAGCGTCCGATCTTGTCCGCGGGGCTTGATACTGCAACAAGCCGTAAAGGTTAAGAGATTCAAAGAAAGCTCCCCCCTTTCCCCTCCCTGGCTCGCCCCGTCTCCATCTCAACAAGCAACATGCGACGGAGCAGAAAATTCAATTTTGGATCTGATACTGTGAGGGTTATGTGGTTTCATGGCTGTAACTCTTCAGAGTCTTTAGGCATCTCGTCCGCCTTGCTCAGTTAAACTCCGGAGAGGCCCCCCTAGATCGAGACGTGGCTGTCTTGTACATGCCATTCTCAGCTGGAGCAGCATCTAGTTGAACTGCTTTTTTTTTTTTTTTACCCAACAATGAAATACCAAATGGGTGTGCTCAGTTGAAATTAAGGGTGAACTTCAATTTTAGCTAGTTGAACATGATTTATATTGACAGCGACTTTATCACTCATCGCAACAAATATTCCTCTTTGATTTTTAATTAATAATCAGACCAGTCATTTTAAATTTGGATTGGAATGCAGCGCCGACGCAGCCATCCCAGTGCAATCTGTCGATCTAAGCGCGGCCTTTGTGATTATAGAGGCATTACAAGCCGTCCCTGTCGTCCCTGAATGCATCCTAATAGCCTGTTTAGCGAGGCCATCTACCGCCGCAGGTGTGTGTCCCCTTCTGATTCCCAGGAGTGTAAGTGACAGAGGGTAGAGCGAGAGAGAGGGAGACTGAGGGGGAGACATGAATGAATGACTTTGATCAGGTGAGTTCGCCAGACCTCTCTGTGTGTGTGTGTGTGCGTGTGCGTGTTCAGTGTGGGATAATGGAGAGTCAGGCTGACAGCTGCATGTCAGATGCGCTTAATGTACATCATTGCCTAGAATGGCTTTAGCCTCACCGCACACACTCGTGAACACACAACTGAGAAATTAGGTTGCATTCACAACTTTTTTTGCATGCGCCGTTGCTAACTAATTTTTGGGAGACTCTCGAGGGACCACTACGACCGGCAACACGATTGTCATGTGACAGACGGAGGCAGGTGAAGGCAGCAGGCGGCTTTCAGTAGCGTTCTTGCTTGCTGGGCTACATGTTCTGTAAACTTACTGGTTTGAAAGCCACCGGATCAGGTTCTTTTTCGATAGTCTGCATAAGTTACTTTATCATTTCTGTATTCTATTTCCAACAGCTAATGGTGGACAGTTGGCAGTGATAACACTAGCTATCTTCATTTAGATTATTCTATACACAACTTTTGGCATATCGTGTTGCATATGTATCAGAAAATATCCTTTTTTTACTATATCAGTATCATCTTTGTATGATATTTTTCAGGCCTATTTTTAAACCCTTCCCTGAACACTGTTTTTCTGTTTCTCTTTCACCTCCCAATGTTGCCTCATCTGTCCCTCCACTCCCCTTCTCACCTTCACAGCTCCCTCTCCTCTCAACCTCCACTTCTTCTTTATGTCTCGCTCCCTCTTATTTCCTCGATCTCCCCTGATTCATAGAGTCTGTCACTTATAAGCTGCCGTCAAGCCGCCAAAATGAAACCACACCACTTTATCTTGTGTCGCCGTTAGGTGCGCACGTCACATGTGTAAATAAGCGAGGGGATACGTGCAGAAACATCTATCTGCCTCCCTCTCACAAAGACACAAACGGAAAGATTGTTTGTGCATCTGCTAAAAATCGATAGATAGCCGATGCACCACGGGGGTTGTCTCAGTTGCGAAGTCACTGCTCTGAGCTAATGTGACAAAGTTAGTGAGACATGGAGAGTGGAGTCGACCTGAGAGAGAGAGAGAGAGAGAGAGAGAGAGAGAGAGAGAGAGAGAGAGAGAGAGAGAAAGAGAGAGAAAAGAGGCAAACAGAGTAGTGAGTTGAGTAGGTGCGGGACGGTGGATCTCTTGCTGAGAAGGCATCACACTTATGTGTGAAGCCTAATCGGGCACAATCTGCTTCACCATGATGCAATGTGCGGCGCAACGGCGTGTTTTGTATTTATTCAAAAGTAAAGCTGTTGCACGCTCATTGCTGCATTTCATTATGCGGTACATTAAAGGTATCCAGCGGAGTGCGACGAAACAGCGCTGGGCGGTTGTAGATGTGGTTCTTGGAACTTGGGGAGGGGCGTTTTCTCATATTGTTTGTGTGGACCTGGCGAGGAACCATAAGCAGTATAGGTGTCAGGTTTTCAAACAATGTCCTAATTTTGACAGCAAAGCACCTGACGCAAAGAGATGTATGCCCAGTCACATGATCATGTGTCTAATAGTGACCTATAGGAACAGACATCACGCTTTTGGCTCCATAGAAAATGGATTCTCTGACCCCTTAATGCGGTTCAGGGCTGCAGCTAATAACTACTTTCATCATCGATTATAATGACCAGTTTGTCTCTTGATCTATTGACATTTTGTCCATATAGAGTGCGTTCCATTACCCTTACTACCACACTATTTAGTATAACAGAAAAAATATTTAGTATGTCCCAAAACATATAATGTGTCAAATGCAGTATTCCAAAGATACCAGAATGTGTGCGGTTGCATTTTTCAGTATGCAGGCCAGCATGTTCTTCTGGCTATTCCAGCATTCCTCGTGCAGCAAAAGATACGTCACATGACAGATATCACATGTAGAGAATATATATGATCAAGTGGGTTAGGTTCAAGGCACAAAGACGAAGCAGTATGCGCCAATTGTGCGCATACTATAGAAATTGTCTGACCTATGTTACTTGCAAAAACATAGTAACATAGTAGAAGAACAAGATGTATGCTAACTTGTGCACTTCATGATACATAAATGACATAAAATATCAAATATTAGAAGACAACCAGCCTGAATGTGTTGGAGTCTTGTCTGCTTGCACGCTTGAAACCCATTTGCGGCTCCAGCGCTACTGACGATGTCATCGACGGGATGTACTTCAATGCCAATGCATGGTCGGCTGCCGATAGGTGACGTTGCCCATACGGTTGAGCTGCAGCCATCGCCTCCATGCCACACGACCAGGAAATGATATGACGACTTTGGGTCATCTAGGATGTATTATAGAGGCCAGCTTCTTGGGCTGTTGGCAACACAGGCTCATAGTTATAGGCTGATGTCCCAAAATAGTGGTCTCTGCTCTTTGGGCTCCAACCTTTCAGAGAATCCTCTTGTTTAGGAGCTGTGCGAGTAAATAGAGTTGTTAAAAGCGGGCTTTAGCGACTGTGAAATGGTGACTAATTTGGGGTAGAGAAGCGTGGCCTTTGAACTTTGCATTGAATAAAGCTGACTGTGCCTGCCTCCGCGCCCCCCTTAGGCCTCATTGTCAGCCTGCCAGAACGCCATCCTTCTCCCATCACTGAGTATAAAGCTGTGGAATACATCATGCAAATAATCAGGCTGGAAACAAACACAAGCAGTGCTTTCCCCCAAAGGAAGAGGCAGCCGTCTCTAATGAGCAGGATCAAATTGGAATATTCATACCTCCCTCCCTCCGCAGAAACGATTGAGTGATTCCCCCCCCCCCCCCCCCTATTCCTCTGCCCGTCGCACTACCCCACTTCTCTCTCTTCGACTTTTCATTCACCGTGCTGTCTGTCCTTCCCTCTCATCTCTCTGCTCCCACTTCTTCCTCTTCTTCGCTCCCCGTCTTCCTGGAATGCGGCGATAAACACGAATAGGCAACCGGTGATGTTGACAAAGCCGTTCACAGATTACGCCCCTGGATCAGAGTCACAAATCTGCCAGAGAGGAGACGTGTGTTCGTGGGAGAATCAGTAATGAATGCAAAAGGGGGAAGGGGGGGGGGGGAGATTATTAGGAAGGAGTCAGAAAGACTTTTTTTTTTTCTTTCTTTAAACAAAAATGACTTGAAGAACAAGCCTGAAATATCTCCAAATGTATTATTTACAGACCTCCCCCCGCACACTGGATGTAATTGACAGAAGTGTTTTCAGAGCCTTGTCTCATGGCTCTGAGTTTCATCCCACTCAGACAATGGGAGGTCTAGTGGATGAATGTTCAAAAAGGCCCACTTGCAAACATTTCCAGTTCATGTTTGTTTGGGTTTCAAATCCGATCACAGAGAAAGAAATGTGCCATAGACGGAGCAGGGACACAAATGAACTACTGCAAAGTATTTCTCATTTCATTTCCTCCTAACTAAGACTCATTCAAAAAAATGTTGCCGTGTCCATATGCTGACCCCAGGCTGCGTATTTGCGGCGTGAACGCCTGTAACTGGAATGAAGAAAAATGTGAGGTAGTGTCGGAAAAAGATAAATAGCACCGTGTGCCTCGAGGCCAGAGGATGGATGATGTGGGAGGGGACGGGGTTTATTTCTCTCTTGACCACCTTTTGAGAATGACCTAGAATAAGAGAAAAATTATCCCTCCGATAGGGTGAAAAAGTTTTCTGTATCAATGCAGAAATAGCTTCTTTTCTTGTTTCAGGCAACGTGAATGTTTTTTAAGAGGAAAAGGCAAATAAATGACAAAATAATCACACGCTTACGAAATGATTTGTAATTGAATAGACCTTTACCCTCACTACAGCTTCTTTTACGTGTCACACATCACCCAGATAGCACATGAACAGCACCATTATTTTATGCACGGTGGAAATTATGAAACACATCTCCCCTATCTACCCTTGTAAATTGATGGTGTGTGCCAGTTGATCCTAATCAGCTGGTTAACTTCCTGCCAATCACCATAAATGTGCATGAGACCACGGGGCCGTGTGCACACACAGACGTTGAGTAGAGAAGTTGCGAGAATTCCCAAAACCAAAAGCAGCAAAAGCAAATCAACAGTCAAATACAAATGATGATAAATGATGATGAAGTAGAATGTGTGTATTAAATACATTTCTGGGCGTGATGATTGATTGTCATGAATTATGTTAGAAAAAGGAAACTGCATGAGCGTGTTTGAAGAAGAAATGTCTCTATTGGCCCATTGTTTACATTCAGTTTCTGTTGATGACCAACACATTTGTCGAATGACACACTCATAAAACAATGGCCCCTTAGCGCTCGTAGTGGTCAGAAACTGTACAGGGTACCTTTAAATTACAGTGTAATAGTAGCAAAGTCAGAGGCTACTAATCACCAAAGCACCTAATTGTGCTAAGTCGACTCTGTCCTGATTTAACAGATTATATATTATATACTCCAGTTGGCAAAGTAGTTCCAAAAAAATATACTTTTCCCACTGACTGATGTATCTTCTCCTCAACTTATTTCCCCCAATGCACCCATCTCGGATCACTCTGTGGTCCCAACGCACACACGTGTTCCCGCTTATTGCTTTTTTATTTCAATGATAAACGTGTTCTAATGCTGCAGTCAACACGTCATTCCGGATGAGCGAATCTGCCAAATTCCTTAAATATGAGAGAAGAACATAAGAGGAGGGCTGGAGCTGGTGAAGTGTTTTTTCTTAAGTTGTAATGAGATGCGAGGTTGGCCATCTGAAGCCAGGTGGCGTATTAAAAACCATATGAAATGAAGCAAGGGCATTTGGGACAGGCAAGCTGGCTGTGATAACGAGGGAACAGCGAGAGACACAAGGGGTGTTAGTGGCGGGTCGAGTAGCCTGCAGACTGATTCAGGAGGGGTTTTTAATGAAGCTGTGTCTAAAGAGAAAAACAGTTTTTTTGTTTTTTTTTCGATGAAATCATTTTGTGTTGTCCGGAGCATTCCAGGAGTTCTAAGGAGCAATTAAAAAAAAGTTCATTTTCTCCTTTTTTTAGTGGTTTTAGTGTATCTCATGGTCGGAGGATATGCTTTTTAACCACACGTTCACCAAGACAACACAGCTGCGTTGTGAACAGAACTGCTCAAACAAATGCTTGATTTTCCCAAAAGCCTTTGCTAATTACTAATTTCATGTAATAAAGAAAGGACATGACTACAATACATTTTTGACACGTGCATAATAGGAAATATTTACCGGCTATGTCACGCTCCTTTTGAGAATTTAGCTCAAACGCTTTATTTGAAAATCTGTCTTCTGTCAAATGAACTAACACGGGTCACCCAGAGCAGTTGTGACCGTTTTTAAAGACAAAAAGCGTGGCGGGAAAACAAACTTGTGATGGCAATCGCTGAACATAACCTTCAAGTAGCTGAGATGTAGGGTTTGTGTTTGGATTGGCATTGAAAACGTACGTATTTGATAACATCCATAGGGGGAGAATGGTGTTGTTGACACTGCTGCGGATGAATATGGAGATGATGAAACGATCTCCCTCGGGTTCTAGAGTGTGGATTTGAATTGCAAAAGGTAATTTTCATAACTGTTGCATTTGAAAATCTAATGCGTTTTTAATATTAGAGATTGGAAGTTGGGTTGGGGCGAGTCGGCTGTGGTGGGGAATTAAGCCCCTCTGTGGTGGTGTGTCATAAAATACTGGCGTGATTTAAGATGATGCATCATACCAGGCTCTCTGTCTACTAATGTTTATCCACAGAGTAGTTAGCGCTGCTCTGGCTCCCTGTTACAGCAGTGTTCTGGCTGCACTCTTTAAGCGAAAACAAGATTCAACAGCTGCCCACTGTTTAATATCTTTTAATATTTGTTAATGAAATGTTGAGCAAATAAAACCTGGCGGTTTATGAGCACCACGGCGTCCTTCAGTCCAACTGTAATCAAATTGTTTCATAATTTTCTCTGCCTCCTCAGCAGTGTTATGATGCGGTGACGATGACATCTGTCATCTATTCCTCACCGAGACAGCAGAATGTGCAACTGTACATCGCAATTTGAATATATGTGCGCGGTGGAGTTTGTCAGGCTGCAAACTTGGACGTAGATGAAAATCACAGCGCGCGGGCATTTTTCTTAACTTTGATCAAATATTTGCTTGCCTTCCTCCCACAACACATTTGCTTTTGGTATTATTGCCTGGAGGTTACTTCTGATCAGATTTGTTTTGCATAAATGTGTAACAACATCGCCGCATCCTTGATTTCTCAGTATGAGCGCCGTCTCCGTCTGCACTAATAACCATGTGTCTCTTTATGCACAATCACTAATATGTTAAATATGTAAAACAGCTCCACTCCTATTTAGCGACTGTCTCCGCAGAGCACGTCTTCATCCCATTATCATATGGGATAATAATGTGCTAAATGGCATCGATTAATACAATCATTTGACGTCGGTTGGCTTATATTTATTCATATACATTGAAGTCTGGTTAGGAATTCTGAAAGTCGTGTACCTCTTTTTAGGGAGACGGAGGAGGCAAGAAAAATGCTTCTGTGAGTATATCTTTTAGAATGTAGTCTTTTTGATTGTTGAAATGTATGTCCTATGTGTCAAAGAGTTTAAACCTTGTTCAATATAAATATACCAGAGGACTACCAGACGTAGAAGAAGGTTCATATATCCATGTTTTTATTTTAAACATGTGCGAGGTACAGTGAGTAGGGTGGCCGTGCCACTGCCATTTATAAACACACCTTGTCAGCTGATACCAATGCCAATATCAACATTGTCTGTCAATTTCATGATAATCATGCATACAAGCTGTTCAAATAGACGTTTTAATTTTTAATGTGGAAAATGGGTGATGGCCTATTAGTGCCACTGCCATGCATAAACATACCTGTTATCTTGCATACAACACTGAACTATTCAAATAATGGACAGATCCATGTTTTGAAAAAAAAAAAAAAAAGAAAAAAGAAATGGTCTAATCAACCAAAAATGTCACGGACCCCCTGCAGTACCACCGCGGACCCCCTAGGGGCCGCGGACCCCCTGTTGAAGACCTCTGCTCTAATGTATTACGGTGTTTGCATTTTATTTAGCATTTTTTGTAAAAAAAAAAGGCCCATTTATGGAGAGCATATACACCCTGTTAGCCTTTTTTATTTTGTTTTACCCATATGTCTGAAGTCGAGGACCCACTGTTTTAAAAGCTGCTAATCTTTTCCGAGAGGTACATCAGCCACGTTATCATTGTAAAGAACATTTGTGCCATGCAAGAACAACAAAGCTTTTCAGGCTTATCTTTTCAAGCGTAGCTGAGCAATAGTTGTTATTAATAGAAGGCTACCAGAGCTGATATAGAGATGTTCATTGTCTTGCCTGACCCGGCTATCACACAACCATGGCCATTATTGTGTATATTCGAATGGCGCAGGCAATTGTTACTGTATTTCTTTAACTTGAGGAGCAGGAGCAAGGCTTTCTTTCAGTAGGCGGACAATAGGAGAGCTTCTGCCAGCTCTCTCCAAGCTGTACAGGTCTTAGTGGAGGAAGTTAAAGAAATCCCACGCACAATGTAAACTGCTGCAGGCAGGCTGGCACCGTGATATTCTGCTTTAAGAGGAGAATGACAACGAGATCAGGACAAACCCGAAAACATATCACTGGTAATTATGTAGACATTTCGTTTCGATTTAATTAGCCGTGTCTTCGTTAAATGTTGTCAATGTTAAAGACAACAGTCAAACTAGCTTGTACTGATCTTTAAACGTCTGATGCGCAAAATACAATCAAACCATGATGCTAAATTGCGTTGGAAAAATAAAAAGTTATTCTAAAACCCAATTTATTATTGTAATTAGAAAAAAGTTTTATCATGCAAGTGGAAACACCAAAGCTCCCTTTTCAACAGTTCATATTTTATAAAGGGAAATGAAACTATGTCTGATTTAATTTTTTTCCTGCCATCCCAGACAATGGGGACAAAGAATAAAGCAGCATAAAGGCAAGACAAACAGAGCAGTAAAAGTAGGAAGATAATCAAAAACACTATAAGTACTAACGGCAATCCTGTATTTTAGAGTGAATACTTGTGTATATATATACACAGCATTTGACAAATAGAGTTAAAATATGCACAGAAAAAAGGATCTTAAGCCATGAATATCATTAAAAGCTGGTGTATGGGTTAAGTTCATTCGTGATGCCTCTGGTAAAGTGAAGCGAATAGATACTTTTCTATTAAAAAATAAATGTAAAGTATGACCTGATCTTAGCTTAAAGTAAGTCTCTGAATATGCAGTTTGTATATCGGACGAACAAAAACATTGGCTTGCCTCACAATTTAATGTAAATGAAAAAATAAAAATACAAAATAAAATAAAAAGTTAAGAGTGCGCCTGGGACAGACATAATGTTCCTTATTCTAAAAAAGACCATTCATATGTGTTTTATATGAGTAAAATTAGCTTGTTGTGTTCTAAACAGCAATAGCCTTGAATTAGACTTTTCCCACAATAACAGCACACTCGGGAGTACAAGCCATATTGCTGCAGCAAGTATCTCATTAGATACCTTTTAAATTCTGCAAAATAATTCAGTGAAGCGAAGTGAGTTACTTTTCTTAATTAACTTTTTACAGTAACCTTCCCCAACACTGGTAAACCCGCAGTGGCGGTGGTAATATGTCATCAGTGCATCAGCATAGATCCAGTTCCAGCTGATGGTAAGTAGTCCATGCTAGTGATTAGTGTTAGATTAATTTCTTGTCCTCTGGTGTGAAGCCATTTACACTGATTTAGAAAAGGGCTAGCAGTAGATACGCACCGCGGTGCTATTGGCAGCTAGCTGGATGGTCATTACTGATCTAAAGGCACCCGCGGGAGGAAGAAAGACGTGGGTGGGTGGGAGTACTTCTGCATTGCGAGCATGTGGCATGCATGTAAGTGCGTGTGGGGAGTGAAAAGGTTGAGACGTCGCAACGGGGGGGGGGGGGGGGGGGGTCACATTTATAAGATGTTGAGGTCAATGGCAAAGATCAGCCGGGGTCACGCCCGTAATGGGAGCCATTTCTCACGAGGCGCATTTCTCATCCCGGCCTGCGAGGTAGCGGCGAACAGTGGAGGCAGTGAACTGCAGAAAATGGCATTTCAATGTGCGTAACCCCTCGCCTTGCAACGTCCCCTCCTGACAGGCGATGGCAGGCCCTTCTCATCTCTCTCAGGCTGGCTCGTATATCACTCACAGCCCTTGCCCACCTGGGCGTCCCCCCGCGAGACGGCGGCCTGAGAGAGTGAGAGGAAGAGTGAGGGGTGGATGGGGGGGGTGGACCGCTCTTCAATCTAGCAGCTCCTCAACAATCAGCCATCAGGACATCTATCACCAGCCCTAAAAGTAATTTTGAACCGACTGACACACATGCGCGCGTACACCCTCGGCCTGTGATATAGATGAATTGTAGATGACAAGCCACTGAGCTGCCTTGAACATTTAAAAAGGCATATTGTCTCCCTTTATGGCGACTCAGTCCAGCACATAGACCAAGCCTGGGCCGAGGTATAAAAGGAGGAAAGGGGGGACTGCCGTGTTATCCTCTAAAATGGCAAGAAAGTCCAGCCACTTGGTGGCACTAGCAGCCAAAATCAATGAGAGAAGACAGAAGGGAGCGTGTCTGGATGTAACAGAGAGAGCTGTATGAATATTCTGTTTCCATAACGTAGTCTCAACAGCAGGCATGGGACTATCGAGATAAATCATGTGCTGTAAACATCTTATTAAAGATGCATATTTCAGTTTTGGGGCCGCTGTGAGAGCAGGAGGTTCTGCCAGGAGCACTGTGGGTAACTTCATGTGAGGTGGGTAGTGCGGATCTGTGGGAGCCATGTGCACAAACACCATACACATGCAGCGAACGCATTCTTGGCATCTGATAAAAAAACAAAAAAAAAAGCTACGTGTGCCAGCGCTACTTTCACTGTCAGGCTCCTGTTTTACTGGCGAGGAGGCAATTATAAGTGGAGCACTTCTGAGGACGGGGGGGGGGGGGGGGGGCTAGTTTGTGATTCAAGTCGCGCTTGAGCCTAAATGTCATTGGGCAGAGTGCAGCAGGTTAATTGAAGGCATCTCGTCATCACGGCACCGCTTCGCTGAGAGAGTTCTGGGAGAGGGGAGGGGTGGTTGACCTGTCCTAAAATCTGATTGGCTGGGCCAGTGCCCCCCCCCCCCACCCGCGTGCCTCTTTAACGCTCACATACACGCGTGCACCCGTTTAGCATCTCTTCGCATCTTCCTTGCTGTGCGGTTCGATAATAATCAGGGCACGTTCATTCATTCTAATCATGGAGGTGAAGTACCACAATCTGAATTCAGACTGCTACAGGCCATTTTTCTTCTTTTTTTTTTTACCCATAAATATGATTCCTCTGCCGATCCAGACTGGAGCTGAAACAATTGCTTGATTTATCAATTAGTCAATTAAACATTTCAAGCCCCCGGTGTCTCAGAGATGCATTTTGCGCGTTGTTTCCTCACTGGGATGTTTGACCTTCTCATGCAGAATGATGTGTTTGACACCACATGGCTGGTCTCCCATTCATCTGCTGGAGGAGGAAAGTTTATCTGTGCTCGCCGTAAATCTCAGTATAACTGATTTATTAAGCAATATTGTCAGACATTGTCGGATTCCAGGCTTTCAAATGTGAGGTCATGCTGTTTATTTTTCTATTTAATATAATTGTGAATTGAATGTCTTGAGGTCTTGGACTGTAGATTGATTAAAAACAAAAACAATGTCAAGATGTCACCTTGGATCCGGAAAAAGTTGCTTTCACTATTTTCTTTTAATTAATAGATAAAGACTAAACAATTAGTATATTAATAGATGAATCAATACTGAAAATAATCACTAGCTTCAGCCCTAAAACAGACCAATCCATGTCTCTTGTCTTGTTTATCTTGCAGGTTAACATTTGTTAATAATTTATAGTTATGATATATGAGGTCATTTTCTTTTTGTTCATTTATTTTGACAAAATATGAAAGACTTCACATTAGCGCAGAACAAATGTACCAGTCCTTTACATTGGAAACAAATTATTAGTGTGACTAATGTGTTTCCACTGCAGTCAGTGTGTTTTGTAGTGTAGCTCATTCTGTTCTGGTGATAAGTCTAAAGCTCTTCCTCTTCATAAATATTAATTTTCTCATCTTTCTTTGCCAAAGCCGGAGGCGTCCAGCACAGGTGTTTAGTGAATAACACAGAGGACAATCGGCTAACCGCAGCAGACACAGGAAGTTGCTTTAATGACTGCCGTTCCCAGTGCACCCTGGGTAATAATCAGCACTCGTTTGTCATAATAGCAGGTAAACACTCAAGTAGTGCTCGCAGTAGGACGCTGGCAGCGGCGGTGGCCCACAATCATTTTTCACTTATTTCTATTACGTGAACAGGCATGCTGGCCGTTCTCCGTGGCCTGTTAGTGTTTACAGACACGGGCGGCAGAAATGAAAAGGGCAAGTCATGGCAGCGCAGCAACAGACAGATTCAAACTCGGGTCAAAGTACACGTGCGGGGTTCTGCGTTAATTATTCATAAGGTAGTTTATAGTATTGTTTACTACCTTTCTTTTGCTGATTGCTTTTCGAGGAAAAAAAAAAGTCAATGACGCTATATTTAGTGCGTCATAATTTAATAACCCAGGAATTTCTTATTCATCACAAATAGAGAGAAATTGTGTTGCCCGGACTCTTGCTGGCTGGTTATGAAATGTACAAAGCCAAAGCCTCGGGGCAAAGTTTCTCTGTTGTGCTTGCCATCTCGGTGAAGAAACTCGGAGATAAGACAAATGGTTCAAATGACCTTTTGAAAAGATCACCATCTCTCAGTTGCGCCCGAGAGAGGGAGAGCAAGAGAGAAAGAACGCGAGGGGGGCTATTTCTATACGCCGAGGGATAAAAGTGGATTCGCAAACTGTGGGAATGTGTGCCCTATTCGTCTTCCCCCTCTGAATGCTTTCTGCTCCATTTACACAAGCTAAGTTTATTTGTCTCTGTCGAGGACTCAAGTGAAGCAGCAGAAGCAAGGAGGAGGGGTTAAAGTCTGTGTTTCGTTACCCATTAACACAACTCTTATGATTTTATTTTTTTTTCTCCATTACTCCATTTTTAATGAAGAACTATAGCTGCTAGCTCTGCGGGCCACTTGGGCCTTTCACGGTGCTCATTACAGTCCTCAGTCCTTTCTATTTAGTATGCGTACAAAGCCTTCATTACCAATCATCAAGAATCAGTGAGATTTACGTGACGTTTCTTATTTATTTTTTGCTGGAAAAGCACATTAACCAATATGTGTATGCATGCATGCTTCACTGACACGATTTCACTTCCAAAACCAAACTAACATCCTCGCATAAGTGTTTGAATGAAAGGGACATTTTGCTTTGTTAGACCCTCATAGCATCGGTGGCTTAAAGCTATGAGCTGTAGAAACGATTCTACTGCTGCACTGACTGCTGGGTAAGTGCATTAGCTAAAGGCTTATTTGTGTTAAATGCGGTGCCACAACAGGGTGTTTCCTGGCTCACAAAATTAAAACGTAGAACGACTTGTGCCTTCACATGATGTAACCGATTAAATTTGTTGGGGAATGTGTATGTGTGTGTGTGTGTGTGAGGGGAATACTAGGAGGAGATGAAGTCCTGACAGCAGCATCATTTGTGTCCCAATTAGCAATGCAGGGCTTTGAATGGGTCTTTAACCTTAGCAGAACTTAAATGTGTAATTAACGAGAGGGGGGGGGGGGGTGGGGGTGGGGGGGGGGGGGGGATTCTGCCTGTCTAATGCTCCGCTCCTGCTGGAAATATTCCCTCCAAAACATTATCTAGACTCCATGTTTTCAGAGACAAAGACATCATTAGTGACCTTTAAGACAAGGACAGGGGTGGGCTACCTCAGGCGTAAGTCTTTTCATTTAGCCGGGCCCCGTTCTAAATTAACGTCTTCCTGTGCTATCAGGGCCCACGTGCGTGCTTGTGTGCCTGCTCACGCGGCTGTGTGTGTGTGTGTACGGTTTTGTGAGGCAGCAAACACCTACATCGTGTATACGCTGTCACGACCCAACCATCCGGGGTCTCTGCCGACGGCTGATTACCCACCGCTGGCATTTAAGCAGCGGTCGCGGGGCCGCTGTCTCCCCCGCTGGGACGTGCCACACATCAAGCTGCCTGAGCGGTTGTTTACGACGGCCCTGCTTTAATTGCTCATCAAATTATTGGCTTAATAATGGGTAAGACGTGGGAGATTGAAGGGGACATACGGATTCGGACAGTGGCCGTCAAAAAGCTGCCCACCGCACTGTGGTTTTGCGTCAATGGTGTGTATTAGCTAAACAAGCTGAGGCCTATTTAGCAGTAATCAGCAGAAGCACTGTGGAAGATAAAGATCCGCCGCGGGCATCATTCTCCCTTCAGCCTTCAAGAGTGACAGGCCTATTATACAGTGCATGCAATTTATGAGATGATCATCTTTGATGGCCTGGATATCTGTCGTTCGATGTAATGTTTTCTATGGTAATGATGCTTCCCCTCTGCCTTGGACCACAAAACCGCCATCCGCCTTGTGACTCCATCTCTCCGCTGAAAAGCGATTGTTGACGGCTCCATTAAAGGGTGAAAAAACATTTTCTTTTCACCCCACGCTCCCCTCGCCCTCCCACCCACTCAGAAGCTTTATATTCACTCGTGAACCGAGCTTATTTATGTCGTCTTCGTCAGCGCCGGGGATGCATCGGGGTTTTGAACTTGTCGCTTTAATGGGGACGGGGGTGATTTGAAACAACCTTGATACAACTTCTGCACACAGGGGGTGGGTGGGTGGGGTGTGATGTCGCCGTGTGGGATTGTACAGGGAATCAAAAGCTGTGGCCTGGAACAGTGCACGCTCACATGTTGGTCATTATGGCCGCACTATAACCAAGCCACAGATTTCGCATCCATCAGAGGTGTTAAACCGTCTCATCTGTCTAATGAATTGAGCGATCATGTTGTGCATTTGATGCCGATGTTTGAGTGTATGTAATAAACCTTCAAATGGATTCGCTTGAAGGACCCCGGCAAACTAATCCGTCGGACGATTTTGGATCGTTGTTGAGAGTCTGTTGCCCTACATTTTGTGGTGTGGTTTTGTCCTGCACTGTTGGCCCTGGTCTGCCCCACCCGGTCAGATCCAGCATGTCGAATCATCAACATGCCGTGATTCATGTTGAATCACCAACATGGCCATCTGGAATGATGCTAAGCGCTGAGCGAGAGTGCTACGATGAAGGTGGACAAAACGCTGCTTCGTGTCACGTATGTATCATAACAACAGTTTGTACATTATGTAGTCCTCGGACATCAGGTTTCCCTTTCTGAATGCGGAATACAGACTACCGCCACCATTAGCTGTAGTCTTTGCGGCGTGTTCAAGTGCAGCATTTTGGCCAAGACAGAGGCGACGTGATCTCGGGATTAACCCGGCTGAGGTGGCCAGGGGCAAACATTAGCTTTGGGCCCCTTTTGATCCACTATCCCCTTTAGGTATACACAGGTACAAAGCTCGTGGCCACTTCATCATGTTTCCCCTTTAGCCCCAGGCTCCCAACTAGCACTCCTGCTGTTTTGGGATACAACCCTGTCTCTTGCCATGTGTCAGTTCATCTAAAACAAATATGTTGAAATATTCACTATCTAAGTGCTATAAAGGGATGTTATAAAAGTAACACAAGCCACCTCTTTAAGAAAGAGCATCAAGACCCTTAAGACCCTTATCATCATCAAATTCCAGTCAACGTCTTATTTTTGGGACATAAAAGTAACAACACACCATATTTTACTCTCAGTCAAATTGTTTCGATTTTAACGTTGCTTCAGTGTTATCATAAAAAAAAAGCAAAAAAACCCTCTCCCTCATCATGAACCTTTCAAACTCATATTTATTTCAGACTCAAAAAAAACAAACAGATAAAACGTGAAATCTGACCTCTGAGGTTTGGATCTTATGACACCTGTTCTTCACTGTGGGATTCGTACCAGTAATTGCTTTTGAGGGGTCCCTGATCCATTTACACATCACTCTGCTTGCCAAAGCCGGAAACATTGTTGTTGTATTTGACACATGTCCTCTTTTCATCTTCTTTTATGTCGGAACAGTCTTTGTGATATTTATTTGGGGTAGGCGTTGCTTTTGCGGTTGAGACCCTCTGGGACTTGGGGTTTTTGATCTGAAAGACAGCATTGATCTGTTCATCTAGACATTGTAAGAAATGAATTTTTACTAATACAATATACAATCATTTTAGAGATTTATAAAACAAAGATTTTGTCAATAAAATGAAAAAGGGAAAATATTTCACTTTGAAAGATCTATGAAAAACAATCAATCCCCCCTGTGGAGTTACGGCACCCTCTTTTCTTGCAGTGTACACAAAGCCTGAACCACACAAACACACAAGAACCAGACACTATAAACACTTGATTTGCAATCCAATATCCTCTCTGTTTTTCTCCCCTTTGGTTCTTGAATATGGAGGTGTGCATTCCAATTATTCTTTGTTGTTGTGAGAAAAAAAAGAAGAATTCTTCTCTTAGCTGCAGGGGATTCATTTAGACTATATCTGAGGGAAGAATTGGAGAGCAGTGGACGGAAAGGGACCAATCAAACACGCCTGCTGTCTTGTGGTGGGTGTATAGTGGCCTTGTCATTGGCATCCACACAAGAATTGGACTGTGAAGTTTAGCAAACATCTCTTTTTCTCATTTGTTAGTTCTTTCAAGCTCTTTCAATTCATTTATCAAAGCAGCCGCTGACATTATTTCTACCCTCTGTTTTTCCTTACTCCTCCATATTTATTCCTGCCCCGGTCTTTTTGGATGTTAAAATCAATGCCAAGTCCATGTTTGTCTATTTGCGTGAAACCTTTCTTCCCAAGGTGCGTCGGAAAGAGCAAACTTCACAGAGATCAAGTATTTGCAGTCCGAAATGTATGCTTGGTGTTGCACAGGTCAGTCACAGAGGCCTCTGTTTGGCTGTAAATGATAATTATGTGTTCTTTTCTTCTATTGTGTTGTGATTGTACTTCTATAAAGGACACGCGGATACATGGAGAACCTTTATCCATCGCTATAACACTGGTGGATTTATCCTAGCAGAGCACAAGGACGATAGCCTCCTCGGGCTGTGAATCATTCTTGCCAGCTGACTCTAATCACCAGCTAATTAATAGTTGATGTGCCGGCTTACAAAAACACGACTGCTATTAACCTGTACATGCTATTGATTTAGCCTTGCTTTAGGTGCTTTGGCGGTTTCTTCCGGGGAAAGTGAACATAGCAGACGTCCGTATATTCTAGGAAACCAAAGTTAAGAGTGTTAACTGGCGCTCAGACTAGCCCCAAGTACAGTTGTAGAAGAACTGAGACCTGAGTATTGATCGATTGCCCTGCGTCCTGTTTTCAACGCTTAATCTATAGTTTTACTTGACATCTGTGTAAAGGGCCATGTCACGGCGAAATTTCATGGCAAAATGAATTTATTTATGGGGGCGAATGAAATAAAAACTTTTCAAGTTCAACTTTGGTTGTCTTAGCCCTGCAGATGTGTGCCGTTGACCTTTACGTGAACGAAGGGTTCAAGGGCTACCAGCTTATTAGCTGTGTTGTACTATCCAGTTTTATTTGCAAAAAGAGAGGAATGACTTGCAGACAGGAGTCGATGGTACAAATACATCTTTACTGCTTCACTATATAATCGCATTAGCAACCGAGCTAACAAGCTTGGTCAATGAGGGGTATCAAGCACTTAGCAAGCTCGTTAGCTTGGAGAAAACCAAATGCTAGGAGGGAGTAAACGGTCCAGAGGAAATAGAAGGAAGTTTCTGGAAGCTACGCTCCTGTCTGGCTAGCGTGTTAGCGGTTATCTTTTCCAGCTACAGTTGTTCACCAACTTGCCCTTTCGTCGCTGGAGTCACTAAACTTCTACTACACTCAAATATTTCATGATTAAATTCAGTTGTGCCACTTCCTAGTGTGACCAACCGATAATGACAAATGCGGAACAGACTTGCAGATTTCATAACTGGGTCTAGTTGAAGCTGTTTTTTTTTTTGGGTGAGCAATTCACAGGGGACAGACTTTATCTTTGATGGACACGTCAGTATGTTGGGTAAGGTGTGAAGGAAAAACAACAAACTGCAAAATGAAAAATGTGTTTCAACTCGCCACTTGTCATAACACTAAGGCGGGCAGTGTTCACCTCACCTTCCATGGATGTGACACACCGGCTGTACTCTGTTTCCATGGGGATGTGTTTGGCAATTGATCCACAGTTCAGAGACATCAATGAAAATGATGCTGCAATTAATAACGAAGCAAAAAATAAACCTGGTCTACTCCTGCAGTTAATCATTATTTTCATTTCATTAAGCTGTTTGCATGTTATTTTCTCAATTAATTGATTAATTGTCTCAAAAATGGTGGAAAATACTTTTAGAATAAATTGTTTTCTTCAACCAAAACCCAAAGAATTTTCAATTTACTGTCACATATATATTTTGCATTTTGCTTGAAAAACAATTCGACTCGTTATCAAAATAGGTGCTGATAAATATTCCGTAGTGCGACGAATCAATAAACTGACCAGTTGTTTCAGCTCCATCTTGCTTAAGTGTCGGGGTCAATATATGCTAAAATCACACATTGCAAATGATTTGGCCGAGTACAGAAGAGCCAGTGAGCCAACTCTTCACACGAATAATGTATTCCCTTGCTGAATCAACTCCGTGCTACTTTAGTTTCACACACTGACAAATAGTTATAGATATTTATACAATATCACACAAAAATAGAGGTCAACTATTGAGCAGTTTTTTTTCCCATTGCAGCTCTGGGTCTGTTAAATTGGTAGTCTGGCTGTGTGGTGAACAGAATCCTCCTCGCACACATTTAACAGCACTTAAGGAGTTAAGAAATCTGCGGTTAAGCTTAAACAATCATTATATTAGATAAATCAGTGCTTTAGCTTTTTGACAACCTAATCTCCAGCTTTTCATCATGAGGCTTTATTTGTTGCTGCTTTTGTTCCGCTGCCTTCATCTGCTCAGTTATATTAATAAATGAGATTTCATAGGAAGACACATTTGCAGTTAAAAAAAAAAAGAAACGCAGAAAAAAAAGAAGAAAAGTCCAAATGAAACCATCTCCTCGACGACGCATGTTTTACAGCTCACTGAGAGGCCGCTGAATTAAGCGTGATGCAAACACTGCAAATTGAATCAATTTGCCTCCTCTAAGTAGATGTGATGCGTGAAGCCCGAATGCTCAAATGAATAAGAGAGAATTTCTGAGTTTAATGATGTTGTTTTTGTTCGTGCATTTCTTTCCCCTCTGCTTGATGAAGGTTCCAGAAGATCAGGCGTAAGGAGGAAGAGAGATATCAGACAACAAGCCGGCGTGGAGGGCGCGCACCCGTGTCACATGCTCCGAGCACGCTGCAGCCACCGGGAATGAAGTGACAGGCTGTGGTGGAGCACAGGGACAGAATCAAGAGGTGAGTGGAGCATATTAAACTGATAAGTGGCCATGCGGAAAACGGAGGGCGCACACACAGACACAGGAACATGACACAATCCGGACGGGTGTGCACATGTTGAGGTACATTTGCGTGCACGTGACCAAGAACAGGTTTAGAAACTTTTTGAATGTGGGGAACAGTTTTAAAAGGAGAAGAAGAAGAAGAAGAAGGAAGGAACGCAAAAACAATCATATAAGCAAGAAAACGAGTCAAAGAGAATGTCTTACTTGCATAAATGTGGCCGAACAAGATATTTCTCAGGGTCAGGCCTGTCATCGTTGTTGACTTATTGACCAAGAACAGCCTTCCTTTTGTGCAGACGGTCTGCAGCACTTAATGATCAACATGGAACACAAAGCCTCCCAGCATGTGCGGACACACTGACGGGGCTTTGATTAAATCAGCATTGTTGATGACAATGACGGCAGCACTAAGGGCACATATCAAAGGAAAGGATCGGCAGAGCTCGCCACCATTGCACACATTCTCAAATGGATGTTCATGGATGCTGATGGAGGAAATTGATTTGGGCTAAAAAACGAAGCGTTTATCATCAAACTGAGCGGCCATTGTGCGCCGATTTCCGCAGAACTCATGAATAACTGCTTTCAAGCGTTATGTTTTGCCTGTCAGTCACGAGTGCGCCGCGTTAGCTGTAATACATCTGAATTAAGCGCCTGGTGGCACTCTGTCACGTACACACCGTCGTAAGCTGTTAAATACATAAATCGGGTTTAAATGAACACACACACCACTTGTCTTGCCTGGTTTGCAGGGTAATTCATCTTCCAACTCCATGATTCTGTTATGCCGTCAAATTGACAAGTAATCCATTGCTGGTGTCCTTGTTGTCAACATTAAGGTCATTTCTGATTGTCGCATTGAGTGAGCAGACTTGCAGCTTTGCAGCGCTTTGCAGGGGGTGATGGGAAATACGCCAGGCGAATGTATCAATGCATACTGTATGAGCGAAGTGAGCGGTAGCATGACAACCTGCCAAGGCTACAAAGTGGTGAAACGGTGGGGAAAACTGCATACTTTTCAAAGCTGTGCATGTTTGCAACAAAGTCACTTAAAAGACTCTGCAGTCGCTTTCAATCCCAGCATCCTCCAAAGATATAATCCTCTTTTTTTTCTTTTTTGGCAAGTCACACTGTATTGGCATCTTAAATCCCTCTGTCACAGAGATGGAAAGGTACAGACCTGTGCAATACCTGTCAGGGGACTGTGCAAAGTGTAGTACATGTTTCTGAACAAGTGCGCTCAGGCTTTAAATGGATTACAGCTCATTATCCCCAATTACTTTTCGGAATAAGCCGGGAAATAGAGAGAAAACCTGACATGGTGGTTTGCTGAAACTGCTTTCAGGAAACCTTCACAGAGGCGCTGCATTGAGCTATCAAAATATTCTTTTTTTCCCCTTAATTAATACACTTGAAAGGGTTTTCTTTGAGGACGCTGTTCATATTTCCGAGGTCAAGATAAAGAATCTCAGGTGCTTTGTAAATAAACTTATAAACAATTAATTTAATGGAAACCAAAAACTGATATTACTGCTTAATTGATATAACTCTAAGATACAATATGGGTTTGTTGACACATTCTTCTATTTGGCCTTTTTCAGTTTTTTTCTCTTTAGTTCTTTTTCCTCTCTAGTTGTTTTACGGCACCTTTTTTGTTTTGATAAAGTTTAGTGCAAATGAGTTGCATTTCAGCCGAACACCAACTGAGAATTGTCAGTCGGCTCTAACCTGCCAAACAGCCATAGAGCGAGGAAGCCTTGTACAGATGATGTTAGGTTAGACACAAACAAGTTGAGAGTACACAGGTAGAAAGGCAGTAATCTCAAATGCACCTGAGCTGTAGCATCTTGTGTTGTCTCAGAGTGTTTCAGGTGAATCTAAAAATATTCTTGCTGTGCTCGGCTTGGCTGTCAAAAAGATCATATGCGCTGAAGGGATCACCGAGTGGTTTAGAAACCAAGCATGTATTTGAACAGTCAGCATGCGGACAGGCAACAAAACTCACAGCAGACCTACACATAAACCTGAACGACCACAATAACACATCATGTCTAGTCCATCTCCTCCCTGGAAGTTGGTATGAATTAAATTGAATTGAGAATATTTTTTTTAACACACATGCTGGTTGCTTCATGTTTCTGTCCTATCCTGTGGCTGCCTTTTAGTTTTTGTCCGTCTCAAGGCAGCTTTAATCATTTCCCTGCACACACAATGTTTACACTACAGTATCCGATTAGCATCTGCTTTTTGCTCTTTGGACAGAGCTCGACTAGCTATTTCCACCTGCTGTAAGTTTTACGCTAAACTAAGTTAATTGGCTGCTGGCTGTATGCTAAATATATAGCTGATTTACAGTAGAAGACGGTTAGCTTAAACTAGCATGACTAAACGGGGAAAGGGTTAGTCTGGCTTTATCCAAAGTTTAAAAAAAGTTATCCTAACAACTCTTCTGAAGCTAACTAATTAACACTTCCATTATTTTGCCTTGAACGGAGCCTGGTTACCTGTTTCTCCCTGCTTTTAACCTTTATGCTAAACTAAGCTAATCGTCTGCTGGCTCCACGGTCACATTTAGCATATACGATTATACAATAATTCCGCACATACGGTAGCCAGAGCAGCAACACACCTGATGCGCCACTGCAGCCTGATTGGTGCTCCGCAGCTGCAGCCAATTGAGAGGTAATCATCAAATCAAAGAATGCCGAGGCGGTAGTTGCCTGCTTGCCAACTTGTCTATGAGGGAACGAACATGAGACAACGCGTCTTTACAATTGAAGCCGTGTGTCATCAAGTCACCGTTTGATTCCAATAGGCCTCGACCACGACCGCATGTCAAACTCACATCAGACATAAAGACGACCGCATTGTGGTGAGCACATTCTGACTGCCGGATGGGTTACGATGACATAACCCAGACAGCACGAGTACCCAACAGCAACCCCTGGAGCCAATCTGCGTGCCCCCCTCCTCTCAGCCCACAGTCTGGCTTTACACTCTCTTAACCCTGCCTGACTGGAATGATTCACCCAATCAGAGTTATTTCACAAAGCCCCTCAGGCAGTGTGTTTGTGTCTTCTCCACTCCACAGTAGGTGAAAGCGAAGCATGCATTGCAAACAGAAATTCTCACATGTGGACGTCACATCACAGCAAATTGTGGTTCATTTTCTTGATTCGCAGCAGCATTGCTCCATCTCTTATCTGAAATATGTTTCATATCATGCAGACAGAGAGAAATCCAAGATGTGTTTTCACCCCTTAACAAGGGAGATGACAGAAATTGTCAATTCTCTTCCTCCTTATAATAGTTTTCTGTGGGAATCGCTGGTGCTCTTTTACTCAAAAATCTGCTCGAAAATCATGAAGCAAATGTTTATTATTCATCCTTTTCAACAAAAAAAAAAGAAAGGCATCTGCTCTGCCATCATCATCCATCTGCCTTTGCCATTACTCTCCGCTCTCTTTCTAAGAATTCTTGTCCTCTTAACCCGCAGCATGGAGTAACTGCCATCCGCCACGCCAATGAGCCATGTAGTAAAACCGCCAGGTCTCTATATCTATGTAGGCTAATCTCAGAGCCGTCACGGCGGCCATTACAAAGGGAAACGGTGCTTTACTTTTGTGCGGCTGTGGAGGAGGGATGGGAAAACGAGTGGGAGGGCACTCCTAAGGATGTCATTTGGAAAACCCCTCACCATCACGACGCATATAGTCGTTGAGGCGTAGGTGGTGGGTGGGCCCGCTGGTGACAAGGTGTGATGAATATGGGCTAGATATTAATGTTAAACCTTTTCATCATTCCCAGTTTACTGTAGCACCTTCTAGCTTTACTTACAGTATGTGGTCTGGCTGTAAGACTCCCCGGCTGACAGCTGACGGCTGTGGCATGAGCCAGGGAAACCCAAGGGAGGAGAGGAGATGCCTTTTTAAAATCTGACGCGCCGCTTAGCCACGGAGTCACTCTCGTCGTATCCTGCAGCGCCGCTTCAAAAGCGCCACGGAGCTTGTTTTTCTAGTGGAAACCATGCATATTGTGCAAAGCCTCATGTGAAATGTTCAGCGAGCTTGCATACATTTACCTCGTCTCTCCATTGTAATGCCATGGTGGGAATAATGAGCAGTCAACATGTGCGCGTCCGCCTCTGCCCAGTAACGCTATGCATTGCTTAACATTTTCACAGATTAATCTCATGGGCTCTGTGTGGGTGTTCCTTTAAAAGACTTCACTTACAAAGTTTTGAAAGTTCTAAAAGTCAGGCAGTGCCTTTATTTCCTGTTATCTCATTAAAATGTGAGGACACAGTCCAACGGAACAAAGCTATTGATGAGAACAATTGATTGGACTCTGGGAAGTGACAAAAGACTGAAATTCAACATCCCTTCAACCGATCTCGATACTGTCTCCGCACAGTCAAAGGAGCACATCCCGGCCCCCGCTGTGAATCTCGCTCTCCCAACGCTAATATTTACCTCCCCAATAAAAGTCGTCGCTGTGCGGCTCGCTCTAAATCAGGGGACTGCTTCTGTCACTGATGACAAGAGGAAAATATAAAGGTTCTCTCACAGTGATGGAGAGCTCCCGAAGCTTTTATTAGCTGGGTGGAAAGGACAGCCCTCATAAGGAGCTGGTGTATGAATCCAACGGTGCGTGAAGCTGTACAATCTCTTTCTGGCTCTTTTTTTTTTTTTACTGTTAAGCCAATTAAATACTTAAGACAAATAATAATTAACACAGATAAACATTTTGAATGGATGATGATTTCATATGCTGATATGGAGGTTTGAAATGCACATGCAATGCTTAATGACGTAGCTGCGCACTTTCAACTGAAACCATTAGTCCAAGAGTAATGGCGGTTAACCTCAACCTCCGTAACGTTACGTATTTTTAGTTGAAAAACAATATGCAGGCAGGTTACCAGCTAAACTAATTCAGGGATAAGGGATTTGCCAACTGATATCCTCCCCCTCTAACTCACACTGCACTAGAGAAACCGACTGGCAATTATAAATGATTTATTAATTTATTACTGGATATTTCTTCTTTACAAAATTGTGTGTTGCTTGCAGACAAATTGCACTTTCATGCATGTTCATCTGACCTGCTGATCAAAGGACTCACGCTCGACCAGCATTTAATTGGAATCAAATTCATTGGATGTGTACCTGCTAAATAACATCTCTATTCAACCTATAATTAGCGCCAAATTACATGTTTCTTTCCAAAAATCTTCATAGGAATAAATTAGGAAATTTAATATAAATTCGCGAACCCGTAACATTTCTAAGCCTCATTAAAAAAAACATTTTACAGGAAAAGGGAAAGATTTGACATTTGACATACAAATACTCCAAAAAGTTTCCTTTTCTCCAACATATCATACGAGATACACATTTAACACAGGGACACATTGAAAGAACTGGCAAATGTATATTTTGCCGCACCGTCTTTAATAATTAAATCTGACAACACTTCTATGAGTGCATTAAGCCTTCAGCATATCGCCGTCACAAGGTTCAGCTTTGCTTGCCTTCTGCTACTGCAAGTGCATATGTCTCGGAGTACAAAGCTTGATTTGCATTACAGCGGAACGCAAAGCACTCAACGCACTGTGTCGCACTGTGCATCTGCATCCGACCGATATGTCAGACGGAGGCCAAAGTGTTGAAACGCAAGCAGAGTGTGAACAACTTTTTATGGCCCGCGCTAATGTGGTTTTCCCGATGAGAGGAGAGACGGAAAGAGAGAGAGAGAGAGAGAGAGAGATGTACAGTAGCCAGCAGTGAAGAGTAGCTGCTGCCAAATGCACCGAGGGCTAGACGAAGACGAGCCCTTGCCATCTGGGCCGCTCGAGGCGAGGCTGAAAACAACTCCAGCTCCATCACTGGCTTTCCGGCTCACATTCGCACATCGGGTTTTATTTAATTTTTTTTTCTCCCTCTTGCTCTTTTGGCCTCTCATCCCATTAAAGCATCCCATCTTGACATCCCGTGTCTTTCTCAAGCTGTCTTCTCGCTCACACTTGGCTCTTTCAAATTCTCCCCCCTTCTTCCTCCTCCTCCTCCTCCTCCTCCTCCTCCTCCTCCCCCTCGCTCCCCCTCTCATGGATTTATCACTCTTAATTATCTTAACTAGCCCCCTTCATACTCGCCTTGTATCTAGCATATTTAATCTAGGATTCAGCAGGGCTATTAGTTACACTCAACATGCAGAGGCTAATTGATTTAAGGAAGCAAGACTTGCTTGTTGGTGCTGATGGGTTTAACTAAAAGCTAATATAGGAGGGTGGAGAGCAGAAATGGATGGATAGAAATGAAATGAAATGCTCATGCAGCAGAGGGGGACGTTCTGCTGTCTTTGTAAACTCTAAATTTCGTTCACACGCTTTTGATGTCCAATTCAGTTTGTTTCGACTTTGCCCGAGCTTTGGGGGGGAGATGTAGTACAGTGCATCGGGAATAAGGATTCAACTTATTTTAATGGCTTGCAGTCTCTTCGGATAGAAGTGGGAATATATCTTCTTTGCCTGATTTACATGTGATAACTGTGGTTAGGGTAAATATTTTCGGTTGGTGGGGAAACGGAGCGGCGGAACAGATGTCTGTTTAAATGTCATGTTTGTCGCCGAGGATGTGCTGACATTTCCAGAACCCAGACTTTCACCTCTCGGATTCGTTCGCTGTGAGTCATTACCAGAATCAGGTTTAGTCAGAGCTGCTGTTGTGAATAAATATGATCTAATTGATGGCTGACCTCTCACATTAACGAGCAAATAGCGACCAAACCAACCGCACGCCAATAAGACTTAACTATGTTTGTGTGCGCATCCGAATCGCTGCGTCCGTGTTTGTTTTTAGCTCCCTTCTGCGTGCATGCGTGCGGCTCCTGCTGCATATGCAGTTAGGGCGGCTGGTGGCCACGGATATTGATAATGGCATCGGGGACACTCAGCTTCTTGTCTTATTAATCACACCAGGCTGAGCAGTGACCTTTCTCCGAGCCCACTGCTTTGGGCCGAGCCAGATCCCCTGCCTCTGCCCCCCCCCCCCCCCCCCCCCCCCCCCCCCCCCCCCCCCCCCCCCCCCCCCCTGGGAGCAGCAGGCTGACATCACTCACCCTGTGTCCGCTAATGTCAGCCCCGAGCCTGGCCGCAGAGGCTCACCGGCCCTGCCCGGCGCCCCGGACACAGCCTTGGATGACAGAGACATTGATCACTCAGGAAGCTCAGGTTGTCTGGGGGGGGGGGGGGGTGTTTTGATACAACACAAATTGAGACGGGTGAGCCTAATTAGACTTCGCATCTGGGCCTAATGAGCAAATCAAGACCCATCATTGATCAAGGATCAACTGGCCTTGAGCCGTTCTCTGATTGGTTAAGAGCTGCACACGCGCGCGCCGTAAACTCCCGGCTTACGCTTGTTACACCCACTGTTTGAAAGAAAACACGACGACTGGACACATTATGGATCCGTAAGCAAAACAAATAAATGGACGATGAACTCAATAATGTTTACGTCGTGGAAATGTGGACATTGTTTAGGCAGTAAAAACTGTGAATATGCACAAAGATGACCACTTTGCTTAGAAGAAGTAATAAAACAGTCATGTCGAGAGCTGAAACACTGAAAAAGAGGCACTAATATTTGACAAATTAACAGCAAATGTGATTGATTTGATGCTCTATATCTAGGCTAATACGAGTACAATTTGTGCTTCATCATGATGATGCATGGTCAATATCAATATAATGGTCTATAATAAGGTCTTTCAATTAATGGACTCAAGGATTCAAAGGATTTCAAAGTCATACGTGTAGGTGAATGCCATGTGGCCTGCCTCTAACTATACCGTGAAAAATAAAGATATGAAAAGATGGAAAATAGCAAATAAATGGCAAATATGCAATGTATGAAAGTTATAGAACAAAACAAAGAGTAAATCCATTTACAGTTGTTATTAAAGATATTCAAGAAAGTATTCCCAATGCCGAGCTATTGTTCTTAAAGGGACAGGTCACCCTAAAATTCATATTTTCCTCTTACTATTTATCAACTTAGATTGTGTTGGAGTGAGTTGCTTACTTCTGGAGGTATATCGGCCATAGAGATGTCTGCCTTTTCTGGAATATGTCTCGATTTTGTGTGGGGAGGGATCCGTCTGAATGTATACTGGAGTTGGTTTTATAAAGAGAAGCTGTGAGGCTTCGATAGGCTGTGAGTGTGCTTTTGCAGGGGTCTAGGTGGATTATTTTCCTTTTTTTAATCGCAAAGTGGTGTTTGAAATAGATGCTGTGTCTTTACATCAAAATGCACTTGATGTAAAATCATCAGTTGCACAGAAAACCTTGAAGCTCGAGTCATATACGTACATTGTCAAAAAGTAAGTAAGAGCTACCTATTTTCTGGTTTCTTCTATATTTCACGGACCTGCTGACTTCTTTTTTTTGGTGCAAAGACACAAGTGGAACATTGTGTGTCATTGTCTTGTCAATATATTCTTTTGTATGTCTGCTTGTTGGCAGCTGCACCAGGAACCGGGAGACTGAGGCCTAAGGGATTCCCTCAACATCCAGGAACATCCTGTCTGGCTGATCAGCACAGAAGAGGCATATGCACAAACACGAGCCGCAGCAACATGGGACCGCTGTTGGCCGTGGGATCTGATATTTGGATGCACTAGGCCTCCCATTAAATTCAGCACATTTTTAGTTCTTTCTTGGCACCCTCCCGTATATACTCTGTTTGTGCTCTGCTCTTTGAGAAGTCCACACAAACTCAGGACACATTGTTTGTGAAGTTGTCAGGGATTGTTAAATTACCTTTAATTGTATTTGATGATTTTTTTGGCACTTCTTAGCATCCAGATGTCTTGCCAGACATGAAAGTAAATGGAGTGGCAGTCATGCTGCAGTGTTTGTTTGTGCGCCAGAGAAAGAAAAAATACTTCTTTCTTTTATACATTTTAGACTTTTGTTGCAACCTTTTATTTATGCGCTGATGTCAGTACCGGCTGTATTGTCTAGAGAGAACTGTCCGACCAGCTCTGGAGGAAATGGAAACAAACCAAAACCCCCGCGCACATTAAAGAAGACATCAAAGTGTACGTTGATGAGGGTTGCAGCGGCACAGGGGCACCAACATTAGGCGAAATAATCTAATTCAAATTATTCAAGGATAAAAGGGCGAGAAGGAGGATTGCAAATCAGCAGTTATATTTGTGGCGCGCGCTGTACTCGGGCTTTCCACACAACTTTCAATAAACATATTTCATCAACAACCGCAGTTGGCACCTTGTTCAGATCCGTTAATGAGGACGATGTCTTTTTCATTGTTGATTTGGTCTCCGGAGAACAAATGAGTTCCGTTTGGTGATAATGACTGCCAGGGTTTCACCCTGATGACTTTGCCTTGTTTCTGTTAATAAACTTTTCTGTGTGAATTTATGGCTAACCTGAGCAAACAGCGTGCTGCGGACAAAGCTCATCATCAGAGAAGGAGCGGATTGTCATCGGCTGATAAAAGACTTCATTACTAGAATGAATGTTGGCCCATCACTTAATTCGAAAAATGGGTCTGTCGTTTGTAGCTCTAGTCCTGCGCGGTATTATTCAGTCTTTTGGCCGTTCTTTTGGTTTACCGTTATTCTTCCATTCATAAAACATCTTTAAAGCCTTCACAATGCTATATTTATTTTCCCGCCCGTGCTTGCTCGCTCGTGCACTACCGCAGGCTTTTGTTCAGACAAGAGAAGCACACACAACCCGAACGGGTCGAGTGTGTGTGTGTGTGTGTGTGTGTGGTCGGTTGTCTGCTGGCGAGTGTTTAGAGAACAGATTTCTTTGACGTCGACGGCACCAAAGCAATACAGATTTGGCAATTAACCTTGATGTCACTGTAATTACCAAGTCACTTTAGTAAAATGAATTAATTTCCCAAAAGGACTCCGAAACAAAATTACCTCCTCTCTTCCTGAAGGGAGCCAATATGGCGTCTGATAATTAGGGGGAGAAAAAGTGAGCCGCTGCCATATTCCTGTCTCTCATTGTGTGTATTCTGTGTAATCTGCCACAGAGGGGGGGGGGGGGGGGGGGGGGCACTGATCTCCCTGTCGCTCCCATGGCTTCCTCCGGGTTCGCGCTGTTTTGCGCCACTCGTTGGTTCAAATTTTCAGCTCGCCGCGTGTTGAGCTGCGTGGTTCTTGGCTCTTCCTCCAAGCTCTTCGTCTTCTATCCCCGTCACCCTTGTTATTCAGACGACAGCCGCGTTGCCCTGTGTGTGTGTGTGTGTGTGTGTGTGTGTGTGTGTCCCAAGTGTTTTTTTCCATGTGAGTCATGTGGTACAACAAGTGGTAACCACTCTTGCCGTTCACCTTGAAGGATGCCACGCACACATCGGGGAGGAAGGGAGGCAGACTTTCCACGGCTCGCTTCCTGAGGTCTTAATCTCCAATCCCCCCCACTACGGGCTGAGGTGTCTGTCAAGCCTTCTATGCCGCTTCAATTAGTATGTAAATTTTTAATAAAATGGTTTTAAGCTTCGCGGGATTTCTTCGGCGGTGCCAAATAAGCAATGGTTGCCTTTGCCAGGCTGCAAATAAGGTAATTGTAAGTATAGAGCGTTAGTTCCCTCATGTGTATCCCTTCATGCCTGGTCTCCACTGGAGCATCAATCATATTAGAACATAATTATATGTATAACCTCACTAGATTCATAATTGATGTTTTGTTTAATATTTAAGATCATTTAGATGCTTATTAGATTATTTATTAAAGATTATGAATTATTTTCAAAACATTTATTTTATAATACCTAGGGCGGGGAGGGCCCCCTTCCCCACAGGCTCCTCCTTTCAGGCCCCAAAACTCTGCTATTTCTAGATATAATGAAGAATTGCTGTTGTATGTGAAGTGTTGGTGCAGGCAGAACACGCCACGCATTAGCTGAATGGCATCAGCTGCCTCATTCATGCTTTACAATCATCGACTTAGTCACAGCTGTTTGGCTATCAGCTGACCAGCAACGTCCAATCACGTGCTCACGTGTGTACAGTGGAGCCATTGTAACCGGACATTTCCCGTTCCATCTTTTGCGTTAAGGGGATAGTTTGGGTGTTTTGATGTGGGGTTCTATGAGGTATACGTAAACTAAACTAGAAGGCGGTCGGTCGGCACTGCTCCAGTTTGGAGAAACAAACAGGAGTTACCGCATGGAACCAAAGCAATGCTGGGGAGGAAGGGGGCAGCAGCACATTGTATTTTAGCCACCAAAAAGAGTTTAAGTGTACGATGTATTTGTGGTATATATTAACAAAAAAAAAACTGCTTCTGGACATTCCTCCAGTGTACGCTCCATTAATATGGAATGTTGAAACTAAAGTTTATGTTTGTGCTTATGAAGGCTACCCCAGTAGAATCCTTGGATACTTGGAGCCTGTTGAAAGAACAGAGCCTCTAATCTTAGCTCAAATGTACAGTACATGTCATCTTCATGTTAACCAGGATTATAATATATTACTGGCTTCATTTCCAACCAATAACCCACCCCCAGGTCCAGGTTTGCTGCCATGTCTCTTCTATAATGATGTAGCTGAAATGAGTCTATTCCTGCAATGTCGACAGTGACTCCGGTCATTAACGTTAATGGGCAGAACTAGCCACTTTCGAAACCGTTTAGTAATATCCTGAAGGTTTTGTTTATTCTTTGAATTAATCACGGGTTTGTACAACATGTTTCTGAGCAGTAGCTCATATGTCA
Source organism: Pholis gunnellus (assembly GCF_910591455.1). Taxonomy (NCBI): domain Eukaryota; kingdom Metazoa; phylum Chordata; class Actinopteri; order Perciformes; family Pholidae; genus Pholis; species Pholis gunnellus. The sequence goes on from NC_136549.1 coordinate 6,980,838, forward strand.
ACATATGTCTTATTAGCTTTTCTCAGAATGCGTCTTCGAAACAGCTCGTTCTCGGTATAATGAGCGAATCTGGGTGGCAAGCGCACCGTTGGAACGAAAGGCTTGACTTCCCTTCACGTACGTTACATATAACATGACAGTGGACAGGACACAGCCAGCGGGAAGAGTCGAGTCAATTAGGCGTGAATACAAACCTTGCAGCCGGCGTTTGAATGAAAAGAAGAGAGAAACCATGTTTAAGTGAGTCTTGACCAAAGTCAGGGAAGACCCTTCCCCGCGCTCCACATCATTAGCTGGCAGTGTTTCGTCCCCGGTTCTGAGCCACGCTCGTATACGCTGCCTAACCCTGGTGGCATAGACGGACTAATTGCTCTTGAAATTGTCCAAAGAAGATGACCTGTGAACGCATTTGAGTGCCGTGTGGCCGTGTGTGTGTGCGGCATGTCCAGTCATTTCTAATAGGCTCAGTTGCCAGCTAGCTGCATGGTTTGTGTGTGTGTGTGTGTGTGTGTGTGTGTGTGTGTGTGTGTGTGTGTAAAGCCAGTGAAGAGTTCAGAGCATAGGGAGAGGTCAAGGCAGAGACAGATGTGAGAACAGGCTCCCTGACAAGAACCCCCATCACAACCCTCTGATGTCCATGCTGCCCTCCCTGTGTGACTCAGGTCACTTCACACCGTGGGAGTGTGTTCATGTACCTGAAGGTGTGTGTCTGTCTCTGTGCAGTGTCACTCAGAGGCTGTGGGGAGTGCAGGGGGACACCGGTCTTTGTAGTGTTACCCGAGCACAGAAAGGGAGAGACAATGAAAGGACCGGAGCCAGCGTGTGAATTAGTTTTTACATCTGACGTGTGGTGCGCATGTGCATGTGGGGGTGTGATTGGGCGCTTCTTATTTGCAGGCAGGACAAGGTCAGCGACATCTGCGACATTATCCCTCAAGTGCACGGGGTCCGCGCACTTAAAACAGGAAGTTGCCGTCTCCTTCCGTTCAGGAGACAAGGTCACAATATCCACATTTACATTCACAGGGATGTTTATTTATTCCACGGGGTCATGATGTCACATTTATTTTTATAGACTTTTGACTACAGTGTAAAGCGCTCACAGGATTTGACCCCCCCCCCCCCCCCCCCTTAAAACATTAAACTGCCCCCCCAGTAAAGTCCAGGGCAGTATCAGAGCTTTTAGCGGGCTTCTTACTTTTAGATTTGTACGCGCTTGTATCAACATTTTTTTCCTGAGTCGTGGCTCTTGACCGGTAAACGTGCATTGTAAACCTGTGTCTGTAAACAAAGGCTTGTTAGAAGAGAAAAAATACATATATTTTATTTTGTAGCACTCACTGGGTTTACAATCTTTGACCCTAACTTTGTATTGTCCCCCTTTGATGGCGCACCAAGCGACCCCCCCCCCCCCCCCCCCCCCCCCCCCCTCTAGAAAAGGACTACTTGTTCCACCATCAAATCTTGGCTTTCAAAAAAAAATTCTCCTGAAGATCCTTTCTGCCGTGTGAAGATAGTAGGCAGCATGTGAGATGGCATCAAAACTAATTTCATGGTTTAAAACCAGCATGATGTTCATTATTAATGAGACTCAATGATAGTATGAATGTCATTTTTCTTTTCTTGATTGCGCTCTTTCCGTTGAAGAACAAAGGCAGAATCTGTTACACAGAGTGTATTATCTTCGCCATGCATTGGAACAGCGTGTTCAGTTATCACAGTCATTAAAACAGCTCTTTCTTCTTCCTTATCTTGTCGCTAAAAGAATATACATGCTGGATACACTCACTTATCTTTACATGTTATTTTAAGTACATTTCGAATACAATTGAAGCCACGACACATTTCTTTCTACTTCAAAATCTGAAGATGCAATGAAACCCAGCAGCAATCACAAGCATGAAGGACCATGGTGCATTTAACTGTGAAATATTGAGGGAGACTGCAGCGCATTCTCCACAAGCGGCACCCTCCGGGTCTGAAAAAATGAAGCCAACTCGGAAGTGCCAAAAGCTGCAGTTCAGCAAATGGCCACTCGAGGGTGGCTCCAAACGCGAGTCAAGCTTTGTTAATAATGCTCGCGCCGGGGGGCCGTAGAGCGAGAGCCTCCGCAGTACGGCACACGAGCTCCGAGCATGAACACTTCGTTATACTCTTTGCGCCGCATTATTCTCCCTCTGCCAGAGGGCATGCATACAAAATAAACTGTGAAGAATCAAAAAGACAACAAGTGTAATCCATAGATATGCCCATAGACTGTAGGTGTAACCGGCAAAAGCCATGAACCTAACCTCCACAATGCCAAAGAGGGATTTGAATAATCTGTAAACCCATATCTCATATTCATGGACTACTTTATTGCCTTTGTACAAGCCCTGTAAAGAAAGAAGTCAAGTATTACATGAATTATAAAGAAACATAGGTTGAATATCCCGTAAACAAATTGATTTGCATAGCAAAATATATACTCAAATAAAGATTTTTAAGACCACCTGTTTCGAAAGTATACTCTCTTATTTTAATCAAAATCTTCGAAGCACATTTTCTACTTTCTTATGAAAATGAAAATACATGGTTTTAGAATGATGTATAACTAAGAGATGTATGTGTTTAAGATGACACTGTCGCTTTGCATCTCCCAAAATACCAAACTCATAAAAACTCGGTTTCGCTATCATATCACACACGCACACTGTTTACTTCAAAGTATAAATAATCCCACAAAGACTCACGTCAGTGTGATTAACTAGCACAAATAGCTAATTCAAACAGTTCCCATGTGAACAAACACGGACAGAATGCATTGTTTCAAAGAGAAAAGGCACATGCATAATTAATTACTGTAAATAAAGGCTGCGACTCCAATTATATTTGCTACAAAAAAATAGATCAAATAGAAAATAAATTGTGTCAAACATTTTGGCTTAAAAGGCAAAACTGGATAATAAATAGATACAGGTAGTAACTCCGAAACAAAGCTTCCCATCAAATAAATGACATAATTATGTGCTCCTGTGTGTGTGTGTGTGTGTGTGTGTGTGTGTTTATGTGTGTGCGTGCGTGCTGTGCTCTTGAGGGAGACAGATGGGACAGACCTCCACCACCCCACACTACTTTCTCTCTGCATGACTTCTCACCACAGTCTGTGGGTTGTTCTAGTGCCAGAGCATCACGCACACACACACACACACACACACACATACACACAGACACACACACACTGGAGCTCATGTGACAACAACCACTGTTTCATTAATCATCTGTATGTGTAAATTAGGCATGAAAAAATGAGTATTTGGAGCATAAAGCCTTGGACATGCTGTCCTTTGCTGTGTTCTGTGGTAATAAATTGGATGATGAAGTGAAGTTAACGAGCTGCTGTCCTGGTCTGTTTTTGATCACAGCAACCTAACTAAAGTTTAAATGACACCATGGCACATATATATATATATATATTTAGATTATTTGCCCTATGTTTGTTCTTGACAGTTTTAACTTCCAGTGGACAAAATCCATCTCTGCAGTCTTAAATACTGTCTTTCTCCGTAGCATATACTGTATATATATATAAAAACATTTTAGAATCAGTGAATTTGCAGGTTCAGATGATATTATCAACTGTAACTCAAGTCTCCACTTTCTGTGCAAAAGAAACTGCAGATTTTTTGTTTTTGGCAGAAGGTCCACTTCTCACCATCCCTCCTCTTTATTCCACTCGTTTACATATTCACACCTTTTCTCTCTTTCATAATCACAATCGTGTAAGCAGGATTAAAAGACTTTTCTAAATGCTGTGTTTTCCCCCCAAAGATTAACAATTCACCGAGCGGCTTATTTGAGCAATTCATCAAATCAGCGGGCAGTGCTGATTTAATCAACTTGGTAATAAATGGAATGATCTAAAGCCTTCTGACGCCCAGAGTCCTCGCGGCCCACCTGCCCGATTAGGAGGCAATTTATCCCGTTCCTTTCCAAAGAGTCTTGCACTTTAATTGTGGGAAAGATGTGGATGTCATTCCGTTTGCCTGATGGCAGAAACTGCAGTATCTTGATGAAGGATCTCTGCACAATACTTTGGCCCCACGATGAGAAAAAAGAAACCCCTTCCTGTAACCCAGTGGCATCGCCACTCCCAGTTTGTCAGGCCTTACCTTGCTAAATTTATGGTATGTCCCTAAATAATTGATTTGACCTCTTCTGACTGATTTATAATGCAAGGCAATGATACAGACTCCTGAATCCCTCCACACAAGTGATAAGTGCATGTGCTAGGACCCAACAGATACTGCCATGCTGCAGAATGTGTGACCTTTTTCCCCCAAGATGGTGAGAAATGCTGAGTACTTGTTTTTTTTTTTTCCCAGTGTGCATTGGTACACCAAATCTGTGCTACATACGGTTTATTGCAGCTAAAACAACAGCCATGGACAGAAAAGTTTGATGAACACTGACACGTAAAAGCCAAACACCTATAAATATATTTCTTACATATTTTAATTCTGTTACATTACTCTTTCCCCACCTAATGAAAATCATAGTGGTAATAATCACTTCATTTGTCTTGTTGAGTTAAATAACCTGACCAACCATCCAACACACAACCAATGATAACGACACAAAACCAACCACATCAACACAGAACCAACATAAAAACGACCATATCATCAGAAAATCAACTGTACCAGAACAAAGTCCAACAATATCAGCACAAAACCAACAATATCAGCACAAAACCAACTTAAAATCAACCCTACCAACACAACACAAACACAAATTCATCATAAAACCATCCATATCAACACAAATGCAACACAAAACCAACCCTACTAACACAACACCAGCATAAAATCAACCTTATCAGCACAATAACAACTTAAAAAAAAACAACCATACCAACACAAATTCAACATAAAAACAAAAATACCAACATAAAACCAACCGTACCATCACAAAACCAACATAAAACTTAGTCCACAAAATGCTTTACAAAATAAAAGGTCTGGTAATGTTAACTCTTCGCCATGAAGTCACCCACTCAAGTGGACAGGAAGAAACTTCAAACCTTTGATGGGGAGAAGCTGATTCCCTTTATGGGCTGGACTAAAAGTTTAAAATGATATTTATAAAAAGGCTCAAACTTCCAACCACGTGCTATACTTTGATGTCGGTGAGCAGTCTTCTGATCTACCCCAGTGTTCTGTCACTCTGTCAGTGATCAAGGCATGTAAACAAACCTACATATTTTAGCTTTGACAGGATATTTTCGGAGTTTACTTTGTGTGTTTGATAAAGGTCGCTCAATCTGTGCTTTTTTTATATTTGTCAAAGGTCACACAATTGACATATGGCCTGTCGTGGCGCCTTGTTTTTGATTCACTTCACATTGTTTACCACATAATCACCCTCTCAACGGACTAAATGAGTTGCTCATGTAGATGAGCTGGCCTACAGGGTAATGCTTATGCTAAAGCTCGTGCATGTCAGCTTCTGCGTTTGTACTCGTGTGCACGATCAAGTATTTTGTGCATGTGTTTGATACCTACCGCGAGCGTGCTTGCTCTGTCCCACCTTTTGTGTGATTGTGTATCAGTATGCAGAGAAGTGAAAGTGGAGAATGTTGGCGAAAGCAACTCTCGGCAAGCATCAGATGGCTCGTGATGAATAGTCAATTAACTATAAACTTGTTCCAGGAATGACCAGTGAACGAGGGAGGACAGGGTGGCTGTTGGAAGAAAAGAAAAAAAAGGCATCCATTATCTAGCAGCTAATTATCTAGCCACTGCCATTTCCATCCTCGAGATAGCTGTGTGATTAAAGGGTTTGGTCAATCAAATAGATAACAGGGATTAGAACTGGGAGGACGGGAGAGGAAGAGAAAGAGGGAAAGCAAAATGAGCCAGAGGAGATGTGGCTGCTAGACGCTCACTTTTATCTCGTGTTTTACCTTTTTTACCAACAAATACAAGAAATGTGCCGTTGCAATTTCTCCGATACAGTGCATCTGCTTTGATTTCAAGTACCAGCGTGCATATATGCTTCCTATACAGAGTGCTACTTCATTTATTTACGACGCTTTAAATCATAACGGAAGTTATCTCAAGACACTTTTCAGGTAGAGCCGGTTTAGACGGTACTCTGTGATTTTACAAAGCGCCAACATTTCCCAATTAGCAAGCGCTGTGGTGACAAAAAACTCTCCTTTAACGGGTAGAAGCCTTGGGCAGTACCTGGCACTAATCGCTAAATTATATTCTCAGTCATCAAAATACACCCACCACGTATTAGCTAAGTTTCAATCACAGTACTATACAAATACAGATCAATGAATCCTGTATTTGCATTTGGCATTTGACTTCTATAACTGAGCCTTCGTAAGATGTATTTAAGGGTTACAGAGGTACAAGTGTCTGAGGTAGACGTACATACAACACGTGAATCGGACCTAGCATTTGAAGAGAAGTTTATAGCACCTTTATATGACACTTTTTTAATGCTACAGACACATTTGGGTCAATAATCAAAAAACACCCAGTGCCAGTTGCTTCTGGTTGTACCGCAACTCTCTAGTCAGCTTTTCATTCCAACAGAACTTCCAGAAAATCGGCAAAAGAAAATGTTAATGAATGCACCTTTCATCACACTGCTGTTATGAGAATATTACGAGTTGGTGGCTCTCATTCTCCTGTCAGGTGCCATTAAAATATTGCAGAAATGAAGAGGGCACAATGAGCTCACTTAATTAAAACAGCGCCAGTCAAACCTCAAAAGATGGAAACAGTTCCATGATGTTCTGTGTTATTTTTGGTATGCAGAAATGTATTAAACTGTGAATAAGAACAGGTTAATGAAAACGCACTTTATAATTTCAAAAAAGATTGAGAAAGCGCGAACACGGGGGACGCGAGAGCCGAATATAAATATTATCACGGATGAGGATGAGTGTGTGAACGTGTGTGTGCTTGTGTGTGAGATGGAGCCTCTCTGATCACTTGGCAGCTCAGGGAGGCTGATTTAATCTACGCTCAGCGGGGCTATGTGATTGGTTAGTCCCTGGAGGGCTTCAGCCAATGGGGACATGAAAGGTCAGATTAGAATTTAAATTGTGTGACAACCAACCGAGACATCGGCTTCACACAACAAACACCCCCCCCCCCCCCCCTCCCCCCCACACACTCATGTATAAAACACAGTGTACATGTAGGGAACCACCCAGACAGAGCGCATGCAATATTAATGACCAGTATCACACTTAATACACACAAACAATACAATTCTCTTTGCTGGAGGGAATACAATGGTTTGCTTGGGGGAGAATTGCGATGAGAGGAATGTGAATAATCCGCAGGGGGGACACACACACACACACACACACAACCACCTATACATAAACACTGTCCTTTCCCCATAGGACTTTAATAGAGACATTCAACTTCACTGTGGGCCTGGGGGGGGGGGGGGGCAATTATGTTTATCTAATTTACAATTATATAATGGCCAGGAAAATGAGCTGCTGCGACAACCGTCGGGATCAGTCTAACTGGGCAAAGTCACACATTGATCATTCCAAGCAACTTTGAAAATGTACTGCAAGTATTTGCACATTTATACCCAGACATCACGCGCACAAAGCAAGTCACTTTTTTCAACTAGTCTGGCTCAATGGAGAAGAGAAAGAGAGGTTTACCGTAGACGAGTGCACTCCTCCTTTAAATTAGCATACAGTGCTTTTAATGAGGCAGTTTGTGTTTTGAATCTGATACATTTGTGTTTTGATTTACTGCAGTTTGTGAGCGGACGAGTGGCGGTGGCGGACACCGAAATGTTACTTTTGGTGAAAAGGGGGGAAATTCAAAGCGTGCAGATTAACATAGAGAAGATGGTTCTCTCTTTGGCTGGCCTACCTCTTGATTCTGACTCGTTGTATTTATGAAGAAAGTCCGACACAGAAAAATACACCATTAAAGTGGTATGCTGATTTCTTTGTAGATTGTATCTTTCCCTCTGATGCTGCAGCCCGGTATCCCTAAGAAGTGAGCCTGAAGTAGACGATTGATCACCAAACCATACCTTAACCAAATGCTTTAGTTGCCTGCCATACCTTAAATGTTCTCTATATGATATTCAGAGCATTAACATTGCATCAAAAAACAATTTTGCTAATTAAGGACAGAGCGGAGTAATCGCTCTCCCTCTGTTTGTGCTGTAATACAAGCTCCTCTATGCTTTGTGGACATGGCAGGCAAAAGATATGCTCTGAATTTCGTGTTGAGCACCTTTATTAAAACCCGGAAGAGCGGCTTATCGTAACATGAGAATAGCTGGTCCACCTTGAGTGAGCCTTGGTCAGAGTTGTCGCTAGCTTCGGGACGAAGCCCCTCCACGTCAATCAGCAGGTGGCAGGCAAAACACAGGGATCGCCGACACACGGCCTAAACTGTACACACACTGCACTGCTACGGTCACAGCTATAACGTTACTGCTAACTTCACCGTCACACACTCTCTCTCTCTCTCTCTCTCTCTCTCTCTCTCTCTCTCTCTCTCGATTTCACACAGCGGTTACTGTCACATCAGCTGGCGGAACCAAGATGATGTGTGAGTTGTGGTGGCAGACTGGCAGTTGAATAGAATTGTGTGGTTATAAACTGCATTTGTAGTCCGAAAAAAAATAAAAATATATATATATATCCCCAAACAGGGGCAAAGGCATTTCCTTTTTTTTTGTTTTTTACTAGTCCTGTAACGTTATCCCCACCACACAGACTTTCATCAAGTCATCCATCTTTCTCAGCTCAGCAGCTCCTTCCACCAGTAGAGGCTGACTGGCACGTGCTGTGCACTACAATACATCACATCAATGCAGCACCTGGAAAGTCTGTGGTTTGTGACTGTGTGGAAATATCCTGGTACACTGAAATACCAGCCAAGCCTAAATTATAACTGTGATTTTCCTGCTTTGACATGGTCAAAGTATCTGCTGTGGAGAAAGTCTAAAGGGTTGGAGTTGTGAGGGCATTGTGTCTGTTATATACAGAGGATGGAAAACGTAAAAACAGCAAATACTGCCTTTGTGTCGTATTTTTGTAGCTGTTAACATCATAGCATGTAGCGCTGTTATATTGCACGGGTGTTGTTTTTTTTATTATCAATTTTTTCCATCCCGTCCTCTCCCTGTGTATGCGAGGTTACAGCTCTGCCTGCGTATATGTGTTGCTTGCGTCAAGCCTTGATAAAGTAATGCAGGGTGATCAGTGTGAGCTGGTCACTGGGATGTGAAGGACAACAGTTGACCACCCAGCTGCTGCTGCTTCTGTTTTTCATTACGGAGTAACAAAAAAAAGAAAAAAAAAAAGAGCAAGAGAGAGAGAGAGAGAGAGAACAAGCAGCAGAACATTTTTCTATGGTTGCTCAGGCACACCATTTAAAACCATCACCAACAAACCCATTCTAGATGAAAGAAAATACATTAAATTAAGTTAAATTAAGATCAGGAGCTGCAGTCATTCGGTGCGGCACAAAGCTCAGATCTACCATTACTTTTTATAGTTACAATTCACAATGAAACGCAAATATCGGTGGGACATTAATTAAAGGCCGTTAGCTCTTTATGTGGGCAGCGAGTGAACCGTGCCAATATGTTTCTGCATCAATGTCACCGGGTGAAATTCCTGCGGTGGTTGTACTTGAACATTGAGGTGATTCTTATTTGAGCTGCAGCATGTGGCAGACTGCCACGCACTATAGATACTGTCATTCAGCAACAAGCTGCTGATATCTGATGCCCCCCCCCCCCCCCCCTTCTACAAGTTTTTCTTTTTACTTTTTAAATCAGAATATTCAGTCTGGACTTTCATTCAGTAATCCCAACATTAAGCTTTATTTTCTCAGTAATTGTTTTATGGATATGTACGACATTAATGCCAGTCAACCTGAAAACTAAAGCGTAATAAATGAAGAGCAAAGCAGAGGAGATATAGAAAAGGTAAAGCAAATAGATGGCTGTGTGCGATAAATGTACGGACTGTACCACCTGAACGGATGCTCACTAATTGAGACAAATGAACAACAGCAGATAGGTGTGTACGAGGGAGACAGTGGATTTATCTAGTCCATCTTTTGCCCTTTTACCTCCGTTTCTTTTCTCTTTTTATTTAAATCCACATCCCGTTTTACTCATGCATAGCTTTTTTTGTGTGAATAACAATACAGAGAGCTGGCACATCCCATCTCCCTTATTCTCACACATTTAGAATCTATAAATCATGTATGGCAAACCTCATTGTTTAATGAGGTTATGCGATAGAAGTCATTGTGAAATTCTCGCTTCTTCCATTTATTCTGCGTGTCACACACTAATACCACGGGGAGTTCTTTCTATAGTGCAAACAAAATTAGTTTATTCCACCACAAAACTCGCTGTCTCTTAGCCAAGTAGTTACCGAGCCGTTCCTTGTAATTTCTGACAGTGCGATTAAGTGCAGAAATTGATTTTTCTCTCTAAACACTGACTGTTGTGGATGGTGCCAAAATGCTGCAGCAGCCCAGCAAGTACTGGTTTCTTCCAAAATGAGTTATTCGCCGTCTGCAACGGAAGGGAGACGGGGCGGGCCGAGCATATGGAGAAAGTGTTACTGAATTCAGTATTTGAACACTTAACGTACACTAAATATATTACGTACACCAGCAATGTTCTGTACAGATTGTTGAATAAATACTCCCAGTATTTTAACAATTTAAATCTTAATTAATCGCAGCTGAAATGATGTTTTGGGCTCTGCACGGAACACCGTTGAGCTTTATGTTCTTTCGTACAAAAGCCGAACCTTTCTCAAAGGCCGTTGGTCCAAAAGACGTCAATCCAAGTGTGGACTTTCTGATAGATATTCCCCCAGAGAACGAGCAAACAAAACATGCACGTCTGTCTCTTAACAATAGAGGAGGGCTCGCTGGCGTGTCCTGAAGGGCCCAGATTGTACAGAACACCGTTAGTCTACGTTAGTTTTAAATTGTTAGCTAAAAGATTCAGAAGAAGATAGACCCGGATAAAACAAAAGGTAAAACCAAAAATTAAATTTTCTCCTGTAGGGTCCTTTCCATAATGTTGTCAGACACTTGTAATATACATTCTCACAAACCGCAGCCTTCATCCACGGCCTTCTGGACGGCCTTTGCTCTCGGTCGAGCCCATCAATCTCCTGTTGCCGCATTGACTTGAATAACTCTAAAGCAAACTTTTTTTCGTACTCTCACAAACCCCAAACCTCTCCATGCCATGTTCATAAATATAATCTCCTCCAACTCCCTCTCAACCGTCCCTTTCAGCCCTCCCAGGGTACCTGTCGGATCTGAATTAACTGTTTCCCATATGCCCTTCTCACGAGCCCTGGGGCCAATTCACTTTGGGTTTCTTCCCATCACTCCTCTCTTTCCTCGGCTGCCTGCTCTCTCCACCTCCCCGGCCCTGCTGTTCGGTCCTATTGTCTTCTTCCTCCTCAGTGGCAGAGACGCTGATATGCAAACTTTAGTGACCAGCCTCTTGCTCGACATCACCCGACTGATTTGATTGACTTCTTAAGATTTACTGATCGATGCGTCACTACCCTCTTCACCTGCTACCAAGCAAAAAAAAAAAAGTCAAGTATTGGATAAAAGACCTCAAAAGATGTGTCGGATATATGGTTGTAATGTCCTGCCTCTGCCATTCTAAGCGGCTGTATAGTATGAATGCAGACCAAACAGACCTAAACTTTGACAATTCAACTGCATAATACATATGATGGTTGGTGTACTGCTATTGCAACGTTATGTAGTAAAGAACAAAATATGCGTTTATTTTGCATACCTGCAACTATGTTAATAATGCCTTTGCAAATAAAAAGATATATACACTTGCATATTAAAAGGGAATATTTCAAAGCGGTTGCCCTGGATTATCTTCCAGCAACCTTTTCCTTTTACAACATTACACGAATCATGGTTAAGCAAGATTTGATGGCCGAGCAATCCTCTTCTTTTTCTTTCTCTTTTTTTTTGGTGTCGGCCACGCTCGGTATGTGTAACATGCTGGTGCACTGCAGTGATGTTCATACTATGAAGCCTTGATCTCTGCTCCTGTATAAAAGAATTTTGTGCAGTGACCTTGTCAGCAGCACAGTACGTATTGGTGGCTGTGTGGCTGTGATAGGACTACTGATCTGGGGTCAAAAGCTGCCTGTCCTGGGCCTTGAATTACTTGCGGTGACATAGTGTGCCCAACTCTCTTATGGATCCACAGAACGAAGACTCTCCAATGGTCGTTCTTACCAGGGTCAAAGAATATGTATGTGCCAATGTTAAGGTCTTATCCCAAGGACTATACTGTCGGAGCATTAAGTAGAAGCTCTTTTATAACAAGAGTGGGTAGACTTAGCTGACGATGAAACCTTGGCTCTCACAAGGTCTTTATTTTATTTTTATTTTTTAATTGAAGTAATATTGTCCTTCTGCTTTTGATTGCACTCACACTCTGATTTAATGTGAAACTAAACCTGTAGTCTGCAGTGTTAAGTGATCCCACTTGAGTCAAAGATAGTAACCGTGCACAACAACAAGTACTTTCACAATAAAACATGTCAGCCTCGCTCCACAGTCATTTGTTCCCGTCGTTTGGACGTCCACACACTCGCCTCTTGCTGTTGCCCGAAGCCGGTTCCTCGTCCCATCGCGTGATTTTGATTTTTGAACCGCATTGACAGACAATTATTCTGCACCCTGAGATGAGTGCTGAACTGTTTTGAAGAAGCGTTGTGATTGGTTAATGAGTCGGAAAGAGAAAGCTTCTTGATCTCATTTCCAGTGCTTAATTAACCTTGGAGTTGGAGATTTCCCCCCGGTGCTGGGGACAAGGCACGGTAACCTCGCTCTTTCTGTCCGCCTTTGTCTCGCCCGTGCTGCTCTCGCGGATGTATGACTCTCCCCAGCAATGACAAAAAGGATGCTCAGCTCTCCGTTTGTGTCCTTCTAGAGGCAACCACCCTTTATTGACTGATTTATGAGTGCAGATATGCATAATGCGGTACTTCCACATGCACAGATGTTCAGGCATGTGCACGGACATCTATGCGTTGTGCTCGCATATATCTCCTCTTTCTGTGTAACATTTATGTCTCGGATAAAATGATATAAATAGCACCACTGCTCTCCACCCCCACCCCCTCCCCTCCTGTGACTCTCTCCCCGGGCCAGCCCACTTCTGTGGCCCCGGGGGTATGAACCCAGTTCTGACAGAATTGATCTCCGTCCCCCCCCCCCCCTCTCTCCCTCCCTCTGTCCGTCTGCACCCTTGGGCCCGCAGAGACTAGCCCGACACCCAGCCTCCACAGCCGGCTTTGCAGCCGGGCCAGTATGTCTTGTCTCTCGCCCTCCTTACATATATTCTCCTGTCTCTCCTTCCCTCCTCCCTCCCTCCCGCTCTCCTTCCATCTGGCCCTCTCTGCTCTATCCTTTCCTCTCTAGCATTGAAATTCCGACAAGTCGTTTCTTCATTATTGTGGTCTAAAGCTAAAAGTTTGATCAAAGTTAGTTGAGGAAGGACGAATACTAAGTATTTCTTGCATGTTGAAACATTGGGAATTGATTAATGTTAAATAACAGATGTGCTCAGAATATCATCTTATATTAGATGGATTCTTTATTTTTGGTATTGATCCTTTTGATGCTGGTATCAATGTTCAAATCAACACAAAGTATTTGCTCTTTTTGCCCGATACTTCAACCCTCGTTTTCTGTAGCCCTGTTGGCCGGCATCGATCCCTCTCTTCTCTCGTTCTCCTTTCGTCCCTCTCTCCTCCCCCTTGTTCTCATGAGCTCCACTCGTCTGCCAGGTGAGCCAGTGCCTTGTGCGCACCTGCGACCATCCCTCCTTCCCTCCCTCCTCCATCCCTCCTCGCCGTTTCCTCCAGATTGATGCCAGGTAATTTGCTCCTTTGCCGTGCACCTCCGTGTTCTTCCTCCTCCCTCTTCCAGGTGAGAGATCCACGTTACCTCTCTCTTTTTTTCAGCCACTTGAGTTGCTCTGTTCTCAGTTGTAACCCCCCCCCCCTTTTGTTCTTTTGAATTCTGCCAAGTAAGCTTTCCTCCTCCTCCTCCCTTGCTCTGTCCTACCCCTTCATCCTTGCCCCCTTCGTCGCTCTCTCCTTCCTGCCCCCCCTCATCCCTCTATCAGAGACACAGCCATATGGCCGGGTGCGGCCCAGGCCTGCCCGGCTCTCAGCCTCGTTTAAATTCACTGCCTGCGGGTCACTGTGCCTCTGCGGCGGGAGGACAGACACGCCACGGAGGAAGGGCAAGCAAAGGCCCCGGCGACGAGAGGAGACGGGGAGAAGAAAAGGGTGGTTGCAACTGCAATAGGAGAAAATGCAGCCTGAAATTCTGAAATTCTAGTTTAAAAAAGTAAAATGTGCACAAATTCTGCGCGTTAAAAATGAAGCAGAAGGTGGAGTCACATGGCTGACACAGGTGGTAGTTTGACATTGGAATAATGAAGTGGAGAGCGAATGGGGGTGAGTACATTTGTATTCATTTGGATGACCCAGATTTCAGGTCCTAGCACATGAGAAAGTTTGGAATTGTGAGTGAAATTTTCATTTGCAGCAAAGGCTTTTCTTTTTACCCTGGCCCCAAAAAAAAATATGCTAACATCAAATACATTGTTGATGCCCATATGGGACTGTATGAAAGGGATTTGTGTTTGGTGCAGGGCTGAATCCTGTTTATTTCTATTTCAAAATAAATCTATTTTATTATTTGATAAGAAAGCAAGGCTGTCGCCAGCATTATCAATATGTTCTAAATCTGAATCTATTTTGTATAATAAATAATACATCTTACAAGGGAAGATGGAAATTAAATAAAATATGGGATGAGAGAAAGCTAAAAGCCAGACTAGCTTCCTTCACGGTAAAAACAAATGACATCCTTACGCCCTCTAATCACTTCCACACACTCCCTTACCTTACCTGAAGTGGTCGTAGTGCAGTGGTGTTGCAGCTTTGGTGCAAAAATTAAAAAAAAATAGAAGAATCAGCTCAAAGGAGAGGGATAACTGTTGAGAGTATAGTCGAGGAGTAGAAAATTAGGCAAAACCCAGCAGGAGTAAGAGGAGAAGAGTTCAGAAGGAGTGGAGCTCAGCAGCAGGTTGGGGGAGGACAGGAGGAGCCGAGAGGAACCGCCGCACAGGAGAGGAGGAGCGCAGCGCAAAACAGCGGGCATTAAAAGAGAAGAGGTGTGAAATTGAAACTAATAAATCCAGAACAGATTCCTGCAGTCGTGGGAGCCGCGGCGGCGGGCCGCGACACGTGGCCCCCCGCTGGTGTTCCCTTTTTAATTTGAGCTGGGCCTGTTGTCGTCGAGTATAGGCGCCAGCTCGCCAAACATTCATGTGCACTGACACCGGGGCCCGACACCTGAACATGACTGTGCTCACCAATTTCAAAATGACATTATGCATTTCCTTGAGAACGACAACAAGGGGGGGGGGGGGAGTAGGGGTCACATCCTGGACATTGAAATCCAACCAGCAAATGGTGCCATTTCCCATTTCAGCTTTTTGTATTCTCGCATCTTAATTTGCTTCTTTCTGGACCAATTGAGAATGAAATGAATGATGGTTAATTAATAACCTTCCTCCTAATTTAATTCACTACATTAAAATACCTCTAACAGTGTGGCTTCATCACCTTCATCACATTTAGTCCTGAAGGCCTTGCACAACATTTAAAGAAAACTCAAAACGGGCTTATTTACAGTATTACGGTAGTTTATCAAAGTTAAGTATGGAGCATAAACAATCTGACCTGTCATTACTAGCTGATGCCAAGTCCTAAAGCTATCAATCATTTCACGAGAAAGGATGTCCCGTTTTTTATATATTTGGATACAATTGTTGTACAGAGTTGACAGACTCAAAGCTTTGAAGGTGCCTGTTATGTCTCATACAATATTTAACCATGAAACCATATTTTGAGATCCGTGTTAATGATTTATAGAGTATCACATACTGTGGCTCCGTGTGAAACACAAACCAATAATATGATGCATCTATTAGAATACTTCATTAATGGCATTTGCTTTGTAACATGGTAAGTGTGAATGCATTTTCTGCTGCTTGGAAAATGTCGTCCCTTTGGCATCGTCAGATTTTTGGACTCAAACCCCCCGGAGACGATGTATGAACGCGGCGCGGCAACGTGGCGCCACGCTAATTGACTGAGGCGTAGCGTGTGGACACTTCCTCCGCGCGTCCACCCGAGATCTTGAACACCAATCGCCGACTCAACCCCCTTACTGGCCCCCCCCCCCCCCACCACCACCACCACCACCACCACCACCCCACCTCCTGCCTCTGTAAGATTCTTATAGAATTTAGCGCCGCCGAATATGCTTGTTACTATTCCCCATCTGGTGATCTATTAAAAAATCGGATAAATGATAGCCGGGCCAACCACTGACAGTAAGCTCTGGCCGGCATACATCAGAGTCCAAAGGCCCCCCCCCCCCCCCCCCCTCCTGCTTTATAGAAGGCTATTAGAACAAGCTCCCAGGCAACAAACCATACATAGCAAATGTGCCTCTTTAGTGATATGATAATTTATAAAAAGGCACAGAGTGAGACTGAGTGAATATCCTGCAGAATTCCCCCACATACTTTGCACTTAATAGATGGCGTGTCTTCCGCCAGGACTGCACCAAACGTGGGAGCTCCCGGGGATGATGGAGTGAAGGCCGAGCTCGGCCTGACAGCTTTTAATAACGAGTGAAAATACTGGAGGGTCAATTTGCAAAGAAAGGATTAGGGAGCTTCTAGTGTACGGGAGGAGAAGAGAAGAGAACGATTGAGAGAGGAAGGAATACAGCAACAACAAAAAAAAGAAAAGGTGGATGTGACTGAGCACTCCCGTGCTTGTCGAACCTCGGCGAAGCAAGGACGTGGCACAAGCAATCGCACCGCCGTGTTCCCAGCATGCATCACTCTTGGAGCTGATTGATCTGTGCTATTTGGGGTTGAGTTGTATCTTGTTCCTTTTCATATGAACACCGATCTTTGTCTCCCATCGCTCTCCTTCCCTCGCTGTCTCATTCTATTGCGCTATTAACACCGGCTCCCCGCGGAGCTGCATATCTGACTGGATAAGAAACACACACACACACACACACACACACACACACACACACACACACACACACACACACACACACACACACACACACACACACGAAGCCTTCGGGATCAAACACTCGGAAAAACATTGATTAGGTTAAATGCAAAAAAATGTATGTATGTTGATGCGACTATTCCTACTGTCCTCTTTGATGCTGCGCTTCATTTATCAGATGCTACTGATGATAACAGTCTGACTGTGTGTGTGTGTGTGTGTACACATTCATGTCATTTCCCCTACCACAAAGGATGTACAATCATTATGTAGTTGGCTTACATGCAGCACTTCTTTCATGTAAGCAGAGACAAGAATAGAGGGAACTTGTTCTGCTTTGTAGATCTGATCATCAGCCCTGTGGCAAAGTTTTACATTTCTTTACATATTTTAGAGGCCTTCTTGCCATTTCCATTGTCATGCCATTGTATTGTGGTAACACATTGTCAACCTTCAGGAACCTATCAACTCTGGATGGGTGTATTGTCTTAACTCTTCGACTCTGATTGGCCTTTTCTCATGATAATAGAGGCAGATTTACTCTCTGAATTCTTAATCATTTTTGAAAAAAATGGCTCCAGATTTCTGACAAAAAAAACGACACAAAAGCAGACGTCTCATTTCTAGCCAGCAACTGTGGGTTTTTGTGAGCGAACTGACAGATTATATGAGCTGTAGCTTGCAAGCCGATCACATTAGCCCCACGAGTGGGTTGAAAAACGCTGTCTCTGGATGACTTTGTCAGTGCTACCAACTCTCACGCATTGACCCCGAGACTTTGAAAAGGAAGAAGAACGTATCGGGAAAAAAGACAAAGTATCCATCATGAGTGCGATAATGTTAAAGGAGCTCAATACTAAATCAGTGGAGTAAAGTCATTTATCAGGTAGCGGTTGGTAGAACTTCACCCTGTCCAGTTAGTGTATACCTACAACACTGAAATGTCTCTCAGCCTCAGATTTACTTTGTGTTCAAGGACTTTTTTTTTAGCAAATATAAGCATGCTAACATGTGGATGAGGATCTGTGAAAATGTTTTTTTTCGTTTTATGGCAGTCACTTTCTACCTTGAGCATGCAATGGTTGTTAAAGATGAATTCACTGATAAGTTACACATTTCTTTCCTTATTATCTGTGATAGAAATAAGCAACTCTGCTCCTATGTTTTTTTTTTTACTTTAATGCTTATTCTGCTAAGATCACATTTCCAACATCATTATCATAACTCACTATTGCACATGCTCATCAAGAGGTTATGCAAACTTCCCATCACATGCTGCTGTTGCTTGATGCTCTCTGCGCTGCGCTGCGGTGCTCCTTTGGGGGCGGGGATGAGACGGACCCAGAAAGGCATTATCACCTTTCTGCCAAGGCATAGGAATTCAATGAATTATTGACGTTACAGCAGGCGGGCCCCTAGACAGCTCAGAGACTGAAGAACTGAGGATTCAGTTAGGGAACCTTGAGGCCAGGGGCCAGCTTAGGAACCGGGGGGGGGGGGATCAGTGGAGAGCCCGAGGTAAGGAGCGAGGGGAAATGAAATGACACAAAAACAGAAAGAAGGTGTAGCATCAGGGGAATGGAGCGCACGTTCATACATAGACTGTGTATGTTCACGCAAACATTGACACAGAATACACATTTATCTCATCACTGATTCACATTTCATGTCAACACACACACCTAAATAGATCTACGGTCTAAGAATACACAGAATACGTCGCTGGATTCGGCACACACTCATGCACACGCACACCCCCAACCATCATCAATCTCAGGCTTCAGAGCCGTTCCCCCCCCTTGAGTCCATGGCTCTGTTTTTGGCTCCGTCTCCATGCAGGTAGGAGGTCTCCTGATACTCACCACTGGGTTAGCTCGCTTCACATTAATGCAACATACTCCCCCCATTAAGAACCCTATATCTGCCTCTGTTCCTTCAGTACCACAGAGTCCGCCTATAAAAGAGACTTCTGGCGAATCGAGTCGGCACGTCTTTTTTTTTTTTCTACTTCAATAAGACATCAGATGTATCGTTTGTGACTGCGCTGTATTTTCATCTAAATGCAGACCGACTCATAAGCCGGCGGAAGAATATTCCATGTTTAAGGACCACACTCCCTGTGGGATTTTTCAAGGGGTTTGTTTTTCTTTGTGCGCCGGGTTTGTGCACTGCTGGCCTATCTCCAAAGCTCTCACAGCCCAAACAACATATCAGCAATTCAAATAGAAGGCCTATCGATGGGGGGGGGGTTGAAATCGAGAGAAGCGTGTGATAAGTTGAGTTTTTTCTAAGCCACGCTCAAAAACAAGGTGACCTGCGTTGTTTGCTTGTAGTAAAACTCCGGACATGAAACAGCATCCGCATGTTTGTGAGAGGTACACTGAAGTCTATAACGTGCCAAATTAATTCTGAATAATTAAATGAAGGAAAAAAAACAAAAACAGAAAACGATTTAGAAATTGACTCGCTGCCAAGTTCATCAAGAGGCTAAATGGGCGACATTTCGGCATCCTCATATTAATTTCACTAAAGTCTGTCCAGGACATGTAGTAACAGAAACACAGACGGATACAGCAAACATTCAGGCTAATGGGGCAAGTGAACACATACCTTACAGTATGTGTAGTGGAAGGGAGTGCTGTATTTCTTTTAAATACTTCTATTTCACAATTTTTATCACCATTTGTGGCTGATTAGACCTGCTCAGGTTGGAGTAAGCAAAGCTATGGATTTATGAGAGGTTATGTACCAATAATAACATATACATTCTAACAGAAGTGGTGGCCCTGCAGCCAAGGGTTTAGGACATCAGGACAGTTTCTTGTAAATGTCTACATGATAATAATAACTTTAATAATAATAACTTCTGCAGTTATTAGGGGGGGGGGGGGGGGGGGGGGGGGGGGGCTCTGTAATTTGACATTCCGATAACAGTTCTGTGCTTTTATGAAGTAGAATTATGATTATTCAAAATGTCTGGTGTAATCGTGGCTTCACATTTAAAAATGCCGACGGTTCAGTGCAGCAAAGACTCATTTGTATTGTGGCAACGTTTGTTTTAAATGCAAAATGTTGAAGCACACTTTGTATCTCTACTTTTACCGTTAAAAGTAGCATGTTAAATTAAGTAGGCTGTTACATTTGACACACCTGTTACAAACACAGGGCCATTTAGGTATCATTATGCCACCATTCTTTTTTTCTTATCTCTGGGTGTTTGATGCAACTGTGCTGTTATTTCTTACCTTAAGAAACAAAAGTATTCTTCTCCTTAGTGAGTGCAATGAGGAAAAATATGACAAGTAATTCACATTCATATATGTTTTTTCATATGTCATAAGAGGGAAATTTCCTTTTTTATGTTTTTGGTAGCACTGAATGTGTTAAAGTGTACACAATTTGAATTATTATCGACGGGCCAACGCTCTTTTTTATAACCCAGCCTCGATAAGAAGGTCATGAAACGGGTAAACACTCGAGCAGGGCAGGTGTTTGCCCACCTGAACCTCAGAACACTTGATTCAAAGCTGCTCTCTCTACTCTCTGTGTAACTGCATTTTCTTTTTTCTTTTCCCTTACCCGTAGAGTAAAAAAACAAGGTCCAGAGGAAATGGGGCCGGTGCATAGTGTAGGGTGTAGCACAAGCTTGGCACTTTGTTCTCCACAGCTGAGGCTTTTGTCCTGCTTTCAGTAGCCTATTCCCAGATCAGATCTGTAGTCTCCGCTGCACTTTCCTGTCCAACTAAGGAAATAAAGAAACTTTTCTTTGCACTAACTTTATGCATAGTATAAAACCTGTAAGATAATCGTTTACTGGTTACTTGCTATGTGAAAGCAAAACTGATATGATTATCTTTTAACTTTAAAGTTAAATAAAGCTACAAATTGAGCCGAATGTTTAGTCAGCTCCATCAAATAGATGATTTATAATATGTAAAATCTTTCATGGTTTTTATCTGAGTTCCTCAAACTTTCTTTTTATGACATTCTAGTTGTGTTCAAATATATGTCAATTGCACAAACTGCAATTTAGCTTGATTTTACACATTCATTCTATTCACTATTTGGTCAGAAATCACACCTTCACAAAGAGCAATCATAATCTGCTGTGAGCCACACCATGTCAGAGGCTTATCTACGGTGGCCTGGAAAGGACATTTCAGAATATACATTTTTTTTTCCATGAAAAAAGTACAGATTCAATTCTCCTCACTGGTTTATCAGCTACGCTGTCATCCTGTACTTCTATTATTACTAGATGTAGATACATTTTAAGATTTGTCTTGAGTGAGGGGACATTGAGTAAAGGACATTTGGTTGTATTTTTATTTACAACCTTCATCCTCCATGTCAACATGAGTTTTGAATACACTTCTAAACAGTTTTAAATTAGCATGTGAATGATTTGTGCATCTATAAATAAAGGGTATAAAGGGTTAATAAATAACACACCGGAGTCTTATATTTGAGGAGTGTGAAAGGAGTCAAATCTGCACTGAAGTAGTGAATTAACACAGATGTTATAAATTGTTTAAAATGTGTTTAGGAGCTCGATGTGAAATAATAATATACTATAATTAACTTTTATTATAATCATAAAAAATATAGACATTTGAAACAACTTTGCCTGTCATCAAAAGCACAGTATATATTAAGTTATTGTACTAGAATGACAAGTAGAAAAAAAGCATTTTATTATTGAATTTACATCATCAAAGGTGTGCCATGTGGAAATTGTTGACTACATACTGGCATATGAGCATATTTCTTAAAACATTGCTTTGTACTTCGAATTTTTCACAACCTTCAACCTAAAATCAATTTCTAAGCCTGGCCTGTAAAACTGGGGCTGGTGAACGGGGGAGAGGGAAGCGAGTAGTACAAGCCATGCATTTTGTTCTGCTACAGCTGAGTCTCCGTCCTGCGCTTTCGGGCTATTCCCAGGCCAGGCCTGCCTACTGTGCCGCACTCCCCTGCCTGTCTATGATTTGTGGAGCCCACTGGGGAAGAAGCTAACTCTCCCATAGGTTAAAATCTGCAAACAATGAGTCCTGTTTCCATGACGGATGGCCTACATCCCTCCCCATTTGTCTGCGCTTTGTCCCCATCTCAGAATCAATTGTTAAACCCCAAAGTTTGCTTAACATGCACTCTCTGCTAAGCCAGAGGAAGGGGAAAAAAAATGGGGGGGGTGGGGGTGCAGAAAATAGAGGCGAGAAAGAGATCAATGTTGTCCCGAAAGTAGAGGAGTGGATGAGAGGGACTTTCAGTATGACTTTCAGGGTCCTAATTAGGGACAGGACAGCGAGCTACCTCTCTCTGTGACATTTAGCTGGACATACTTGATAAATGTCACACTGCTGGATACAGCCACGACAAATGGATGCATCAACAGCGGCTTAATAACCTTTACCGATAGTCCTGCCAGGAATTCAAATTCTTTATCTGCCCTCCCTTGCATCCCTAAAACACCGGGCCCTAATAACCAACGCTGTGTACGGAGCACGGGGGTGGGTTGTGCTCGCGCTTTTGAGAATTTGCTCGTGTGTTAAGCCAAATTAAGTGCACCGTGGAAGCTGATGGGACGTGCCCGCGCGCCGCGTCGGCTCCGTGCTCGCACGGCGGTTGTGTTTGAGTGCCAAATTATCTTGGCCATGTATCTTGGCCAGGATGGCGGCAGCGAGAGGGAGACCTTTGTAAGCAATCAGAGAAAAGAGAGCTGTAGACCTCCCTCGTATCTGTCTAAACTTGTATCTCTGCTAGACATGGAGAGGCCAACTGAATTAATCAGCTCCCGAGACAATCGGAAAAAGAAGAAGCAGAAGATTGAGCCATTTCTCAGTAATAAGATCATTCAGGAATGAAATGTCAAGTACGTCATGTGTACAACATTCATAATGAAATAATTAACACGCTGCTTAAATGGGACAACAAAGTCTCGGGAAATCCTCAGAGGTGTTTTTAAGACTTATTACCAAACGCGCCTGTCAGAGCTTTCACTCCGTTTGCCTCATTTTTTAATGAAGAGCGCAGTCAAACTTGGGACTCTGGCGCGTCGCTGTTTACTGGATCTGTTTTGGTCCCATTTGGAACTTGTAATTGGCCTCTGATTAGAAGTGACATCCCAGCAAGTAGCTGGGAGATTTGATAAGCGCTGAGTGTTTACGTGAGACCCAGGCCAGTTGTGAGCCAACTGACAACTACATGACATATTAAGGGCAAAGCATAAATAAGCTGCCATAGCGTCTTTCCGTCCACTGTCTCGGAGAGCAACTGAGTTGGCACTACAAACCTCCGTGGTAAAAAGTTGCCAGCTTTTACACAATGAAGCACTTACTTGTGTCTTTTTCCTCACTTTTCTTTTGTAATACTTTTGCTTAGGCCAGTGATTATTTTTAAAAGAACAAACCCCCAAACGGACACGCTAAGGCTGTCTTTTCTTTTGAAGTCTGTCTTTGATATGGAAAACATTCGCACATAGATTTATATTTATGATTTTCTCTGCATATGAAATAAAAACATTTATCTGATTAAATTAACTCTCTAAATATATGCTCCTTGGTTTGTTTCCCTGAAACGCACTGTGATCTCCGTGGACCTACGCTCCTGAGTGATTATGCCTGGTGTGTGTATGCCTGTGTGTGTGTGTGTGTGTGTGTTTGTGTCTACCTGCGTTGGCATGTATGTGTGTAGTATGTTTCAAATCACGCAGCTGTAGCTGCTGTGTGGTGGCTAATTGCCCCTCCTGAGGAATAATTATGTGACAAAAGCAAACGTAATGGTGCCTCGGCTACAGAGAAAGATGTATGTTGTGTCTTGTGTGTGTGGTTCAGCGTGCGGCAGCCATTTGTTTGCCGGTGGTAAGGACAGGGGGAGAGGACGTAGCAAGGGCCGTACATTGAAACCTGGAGAAACAAAGATGGTGCAACAATTAATTACGGCTAATTAGATGTATCCGTTATATTTACTGGGCCAACAATAAATCAAACGGTCAAGCTATTTTTGTCCTAAAAGACTTGTAACTAACACCCAGCAAGCGAATGTGTCTGTGTGTGAATATGCTGATGTGGGTGTGTTTGTGTTTATGCACTGTGTGTGTGTGTGTGTGTGTGTGTGTGTGTGTGTGTGTGTGTGTAAACTGCTATTTACTGTTTGCTTTCCAGGTGTGCTCAGAGCTGGGTCGCCGCAGACTCCCTCCTCTTAGATTAATAATCCATTAGTAATCCATTTCACTAATGAGCACTCAGCGGAGAGTCGGGACCGAGGGGGACACGGAGACGGTCAAGGGAAGCCAAGTGCATAATTAATGTCTCAGCCAATCAAATGTGCCATTACAGTCGCTACCTGCTGGAGTCATCTGTCCAATGAAATGTGTGTTTATGATCTTTTTGTATCGAGTACAAATATTACATCATGAGAGAAATAATTACTGAAAAGATGAAAGAGGCAGAAACAAAAATGACTGCGCAGAATGATTTCCTCTTACAGTTGGATTGAAGTTTGATTTCCACTAAAATGATTCCGCACCTATAGGCCATCATTTTCCATAAGTTTCCAATGGCTTTGACTGACATTTGAGGGCCGGCGTTGCAAGGAGACGCACTGTCAATTTCCGTGGTGCACCACTGGCTCTAGCACGTCAAAGCTCTTTAATCTACCAATGTTTGTACAGACAGTTCTGCCCCAGTCGAGCACAGCCGCAGCTTGTTACCGTGAGCCATCTAGCCGCTAAGCTAGCACAACGGTGTAGCTGTTTGGCAAGAATGACAATACAACTAACCATAATATCTCTGTAAATACAGATCGATGTTTTATTTCACAGACTAGTGATTTATGACCAATCAGAAATATGAACACTTGAACATACATCAGCCTCATAAGAACTTCCTAAAATGACAGAAACCATCTTTTGCTAACATGGAGCCGACGGGACTTGTGAACTATACGGCAGCCGAGCCACCAGAGGGCGATCGAGATGTTTTAGCTTCACATTGAGGGAACTGTCACGTCGGCCATGTCCACATACAGTCTATGGTTGGCTCCCATACATTCGCTGTGTTCGGTCTGCATCGTAGAAAAAGAGGCTCGCAATACGTCCAATTTTGGTGACAGAAAATATCCAGATTGTTGAAACTCACAGCAACGGATAGTTCTGTAATGTCAGCACTCTGTATAGTTATCTTTGATTGGAGTCAAGACACGGAGTATGTATACACACGGAGTGCTAAAATGGGGCGAACAGCAAAAAGCAACTGCAAACAAGGTTGACACCCCAGCTGGCTAACTGCCTGTTGAAACTGTTGTGATATTATGAAAAATAGTTAACGATATAACATAGTTCATCTCACCGGCTATTTTTATTGCCCGCCTACAAATATTGGACCAATCATACAGAGATTGATGAAAACTCTCCACCTTGAGAACACTAATGTAGGGGGCTCTATCACAGCAGCAAAGAAATGAATACATTAAAATGTCCCGTTTTGCGTAATTACATTTTTGACCAAATAAGCATACAAGTCAAAACAAACAACAAGGGTT
This sequence comes from Pholis gunnellus, assembly GCF_910591455.1. NCBI lineage: Eukaryota > Metazoa > Chordata > Actinopteri > Perciformes > Pholidae > Pholis > Pholis gunnellus. Next base: position 7,006,570 of record NC_136549.1, read on the forward strand.
TATTCGCCAATTTCTTTTAATTTTAGTTGGACTAAAAATCATTGTGAAAGCAATACATTTAGAGGTGACTTGTTAATGATTCTCAGACTCTGCTCCTCCACTCACAGACTTGATAAGTGCGGCTGTGCAGGCAAAGCGCTGCTGTGTGCTTTTTTAATATAGTTCCAGCGGGGCGTGGGGTGTGTGTGTGTGTGTGTGTGTGTGTGTGGGTGGGTGGGTGGGGGGGGGGGGGGGGGGGGGGGGGGGGGGGGGTTATGGCACTTAAAAGAAAGCCTTTACAAGGTCTGGCACATCCAAATGAGCATGGTAAACACAGAATATTTCTCACAGCCACCGCCAATCCAGCACGACTACACCAATCTGGACCCTGTGTTTCGAGCCTAAACAGAAGATTTCCCCAGCGCTCCACCTGGCTTCCCCACGGATCTTCGCTCTCCTGTTTAGCAGTCAGAACATGATGGAGCCTGACAAAAGAGGCCGTTAAAAATTGAACACCGTAAGTGGGAAAATGTGGTAGGCGGGCCTATTGTTACCTCCACCCACATGCATGGGTGAAATTTGACACCCCACTTCTCCTTCTCACTCCCTCTTACATCTCCTCCCTGCTTTTCTCCTTGCTCTCCCCGGGGGAAGCCCTGTATCCCATTCATTCGATTGCCCTACATGATGGATGTGCAGTGTGAGGAATGGGCCGTCCCGGGGGCCATGGCGTCGTTTCTGGGTTAAACAGCATCCTATATCAAACCCATCTATACCTTCACAAGCAGGAAGCCTGTTTACTGGGGCGGGAAAGCACCGCAATCCATTTCTTGTCATGGTGTCTCGCAGAAAGCAACAAAAAAACTTGGACAGCAGCAGCTTTGGGGAGCGCTGTGAGCCTGAGCCGGTGATAAATATGTACTGTTGTATGCGGAGCTTTGAAGCTTAAAGCTCAGAACACGTTTGCCACGTCGATGCTAACGTCATTTCAATTAACCCTCTGTGAAAGTATAGGACTATGGTCAGTATCAGATATCGTTCAGTGAGTGTTCAAGATCAAATGTTGATTCACTTTTATAAATATATGAAATTACAGAACTAAATTTGGAAAATAAAGACCCATACCAGTATTTTTTGCACGCTTTAGCTCCATAACTCTGCTGCTCTATAGCTATCCACCCGTCTATATATTTAATTATGCAGTACAGTTGCTACAGTATGTAAAATGTTGTTGTGTAAATCTTCTGTGTCCTAATTGATAAGCCACTGGCTAATCCACTAGGTGCTGTGTCATGGCATTTGCAAAATAAAAACAAATGTTCAGTGAGATGACTGCTGATGGCTCTCTCGGTTGAAATGCTGCTAATTAAATGAGAGTAGAATACATTTCCTGTCTGGATACCCAGTGGCTTAATGCCGTGAAAGTACCCTCTCTTATCAACACATATTCAATAACTTTAGTAAGCCAAAATGGAAATCAAGTCATGCCTTGTTATGCAAGTATACATTATGAAGATCTTTCTGAATCTGTTGATATCCTGCAGCAGCCTGGGAAATAAAGTTAGGAAGCACTTCTTTCAAAATCAACAGTGGCAGCCCACGGATCCGTAGCGTATCTCAATATTATTTGTTGCATATCATTTTATTTGAATACTTGATATCATTTTGATTATTACCATGAGTGCCCATATAGGTCTGCCTCCCTTTTGAAAATCTCAGATGTTGATTACATTGTGTCGTCCGTGTGCGTGTGCATTCAGGAGGATTTACATGTGCATGTACTTGAGTGAGCGCTTGTGTTTATGTGACTCACTGTGGCATGTTTCGTCGAGATAAGGCGGCAGTGCCGAGCCCTCTGAAGCCTTCATCCCAGGCAAACAGTGATTAGAGGAATCTTTCATTCTCTGCAGGGCATCCCTTCCGCAGTCACAGCCAGCAGCATGACACCCTTAATGTTCACACTGAGCTGCAAAGGACCCCGCAGTTGGTGATTTGATTTTGATTTTTAAAAAAGATTTTGTGCAACTCCTCAGCTGTTTCCATTAATACCTCGAGTCTTTTTGAGTGATAGGAATAAAGAGCGACAATCAAAAGACAGCCTGCATCCAAGCTCTCTTCTGCCAAGTCCCTTTTTATCCCACCAATAGAGGGGAAGACCTGAGAAGTTAAGGTAATATTTCACTCCATATTGTGCGTTTATTCCAAGCTAATGCGATGTGGGCTCACCTGTGCGCTGTGGGAAGATCAGCAGTCAATTAGTGGGATTGGTGGGCAGTCTCAGCCTTGCCGTTCTGAGGCGGTGACAGTTTGCGGTGGACCACCACACACCGCAGCAGGCAGGTGAGGAGCCGGGGAGCCTAAATGAAATGCTAATGCAGGCCACATAAGTCAGGGCTCTCTAATTGGAACACAGCTGCTGCGGGGACCAAGTATCCCATGAAGCGCCGCAGGAGCAGAGGAACCAGTGGGTCACCGTGATCAGGTCAGGTTCTCTCTCTCTGTGTGCAGCTCAAAATACCTGGCCTAAAACGGCTGGTGGAAACCTCAGGAAGGGAAGCACGGAAAGAACAAAGAAACTTACAGTAAACGTGGCTTGGCATCGACATCTGTATCATAATATCCAACGTCCAATAAATCAGGATGAGGATTAGTGTCTCTGTGTTTTCACCTTTTTAAAGAAAGTTAATATTCTTATTTCATAGCAGCTAACCTGGCTCTGTCTCAAAATGCTCAGTCTTTAGCTTGAGCTTTAAAGCTAAGCTTCTCCTAGCTTTAGCGCCACATTGAACTGACAGATTTGATCTCCCAACAAGAAGCTGGTAGCGAGGTCTGTTTCTCAAAATCAGTGAGTCAGCACATTTCCCGAAATGTTGATTTGGCCCTTGAAGCTAAATATTGTAATTTTTCTGTATACAGTGTTTAAGCTAAAAAAAAAAAAGAAAAAAGAAGAAGAAGGTGATTAGCAACAATTTATGGGGAGTAATTTGGCTCGTGGGGATGTGCTAACACAGAGACAGATGTGCTTTTAAAAACTTCCAGCTATACTTTCAAAAGATTTACACAAAAATGAAAGGAAAAAAAATAATCCTTTCCTTTTAGGCTCTCACTCTGCAGCATGTACGCCAATCTTTATTCTTCTTTGCTCGGAGAAATATATTCTTGGAAGAAAGGATGTTGCTGAATCACAAGCCAAGCTTGAGCAAACTTTTTCTTACTTTTTACGCATCTTTTTCATTACAGGTGCTGATGTCAATGCTGCACGGCCAATGGAAAACATTATTCGCTGAAAAAGGGAGTGTACTGTATTTCAAACAGGATGGCATAAGTCAAGCTGAGAGGAAGAAACAATAAAAAATACTGGGAGGAACAGAGAAATAAAGAAAAAGACAGACTTGGAGAGAAGTGGAAAATTCAATAGCCAGTCATCTCTCACTGCATTTCACGTCCACCAGACTCCACGAGCTGTCTTCTTCATGTTTCAAGGCCTCCTACCTTCTCTTCAAACGGAAAGGGAATTTGCCGTAGAATAATGCATGAACCCATCGTGAGCAACGGACAGGAGGGCTCCTGCCTCAGAAGTCTGCCGACAGCAAGGTGATTGACATGAGCCACCCAAGAGGGAACCTCAGGTGGCGAAGTGTACGGCGAGCGTTTAAAGCCGCTGCTTGTAATAATGAGGCCATCTCCCACGGTCGCATAAACGGAGACACAGCCACTGAGAAAATTCCTTTCTTTAGATTTAAAATGTTGAAGTAAAGCTTGTTAGCTCTGGTAAAGTCAATGATGCGCTCCTATCCTTGGACGACACCTAACACATGCCTGCTTTTCTTCAGCGGCGTCGCACCAGCGAAGTGAAGCCTGGAGTGAGACTAATGCGGAAGCACCAGTACGCCTACAAGACTCACAGTTGTCCTCCGCCTTAAGCTATTCTTACTGATTCAAATTCAGTCTCCTGAGGGGAAGAATTGCTCACATCCCTCCTTAAAATTCTTAATCACAACATCCTTTGTTTTCCTTGTAAATAGAAAAAATAAAAATGCTGAATTGATGCTGGAATAGATGTTGTAGGGAACAACTGTAATGTGTTTTACCGAAAAAGCTGTCATGCTTCTTGCTTGTTTTCTCCATCTTGCGTATACAGCACGAGTCGTCCTATAGGAGCTATCCCTCAATGTCATTTTCCTCTCAACTCAATCATTTCGCTGTCTTCTCCGCTGTCTGTGTTTATCAGCCACTTACAGCCCCCTAAATGTACCCTGCCTGGACACCCCTGGACGCGGGACACAAAAACATGTGGAGCGGCTGACGGATGGAAAACTGATTCTTCACAAGTGAGGTCAGAGGACTGTATCCAAACCGTCTGGCAGAGTACACTAATATCCCCATGCTGAGCAGCGTGGTGCTATTGAGCGCGACCATGTGCATCGGTCTCACTCCACTGCACCCAATGAGCCAAACCCGTGGAATTGATGGGCAATGGGAGGGAAATAGGAGAAAAGGGGGGGGGGGGAGAGAGAGAGCGAACGATGTGCCGCGCTCGCTAATGCACATTATTCCATCACATAAACATCAAGATTCTTTGAAATAGAGGGGTTGAGAGATTTGGCTTTATTGGGCAATTCGCAGTCCTGGAAGGGAAACGTGAAAAGTGTTGCTGTCGTGCGAAAAGAAAACCCTTCTACTGGCTGTCAGCTGGAGCTCCGTCTACCTGCTAGAACTCGTTCATTATAACAACAGCCCGACCACTGCATTACTACACCCCTCTCCGTGGCCACACAACCCTCCTAGCTTTTCTCTTTTTGAGGCAAACCATAGAAGTCTGGTGTGTTGTATCGTCAGCCTCCAGTGACGTTTGATGGACTGTTGGATTAATGCAGCTGCAAGTGTCTGCAGAGAGAAAATAGCAGGAGTGGGAAGTCAGTGTACCCAGTCATGATGCGATGTTCTCTTTCCTTCTACACTATCTAGTCCGCATGACTTACATGCTGTAAAAATGCAGCGCTGCAGCTTTCATTAGTGCACAAAGATTATGGCTCAATACAGGGTTATGCATTATGCATGGGGTATGCACTGTGGATCGGCGTGCATAGCCCATCCTAACACGAGGAACACATTCAGTGTGAGTATTGCTCAATCACACGCAAGCACGCAGTGAATGCACACGCATTCAAATTAGCGCTGGTTCACAAATACGCACAGGGAGCAAATGAATGAAAAGACGCGTTTTAGCCCTGGAAAGTGCAATCAAGACGGTCGCTGAGTCACTCCTACAGGCCGTGCCTGTCAGTTCATACGGTGAACTCTCACTTTACCTCCCGCATCTTATGATGATGTAAACCTTCATCCTTCCTTGAGTCATCCTTGTCGACTTTGCTCAGGCAGAATAATCTCCAAGGGTCTCTTGGACTGCAGCGGTAGGTTAAGGTTAGCAGACGGCACAGCATCAATTGAGTTTGCCTGCATATAGAGAGGCTTTGTGGTTGCTGACAAATTAGATTGACGCGTTTGATGTGCAAACAACAACAACAGTATACAATATGTACCCCTCAGGTAGTGTTAGTGTAAATCAACTTGCTAACATGAATGAGAGAAGAATCGTATTTGCAATAGAGGGATTAGCCCCTCAGGTCATACTGTCGCTTCACAGCGCTGCATTTTACCTTGAGACTCTCAATATCCAGCTTAGAATGTTCTAAAATAAAGTTTGTAAAAATATGTTTTCAAGTCTTCAATTATTATGTGTGGGGGTGGGGTAATAGGATTAGGAGAAGAGAATAGCTGATTAACATTTGCTTTCTCTTTGATTTCCATCTCAAACCAAATTTTATTTTTCCCAAATTTAACTGTGACTAAAGCCTTTCCTGAACTTTAGGGATATTAAAAAAAAAATTGGCACACGAGTATGATCTCAAAGGTTGTCCAACTGCTGTTGAATGCAACGCTGCGAGCAAATGGCAAAGGATATTTACTGTAGCTCGAGGTCTGCCTGTTTAATGACATTTAGATCTCCACAGCAGATGGTGGACGTGACAGAACCAACAGTATTAGTGAAATTTAAAACAAAGGCTGGCCATAACTGGGATGATGTTATACATGACAAACAATACAGGAAAGGAAAATTCTAACGGCAATGAAAAGACAAATAAAAACTGAAAAGAGGTGTCGTGTTTGTCCTTGTAACCTAACAAATTAAGTTGCACGAAATAGATGAGGGACGAGGATAATGAGAAGGTTCAATTCTGGTATTGAAAAATGTGTGACCTCTTTCATTAAACATGCCACACACACACACACACACACACCTACACACACCTACACACACATACACACACACAATAACCCACTACTGACAGACTAAACTGAATAATCCTAAAAGAAAAGAAGCTTAAATACCTGTATGAACCTTTCAGGTTGATAGGGTAAAGAGGATTATCAGCAGTTACATTTAGCATGTATAGAAACAGTGGTGACTCAGACATGTCATGGATAAAACTAAACACTAACCAGGCTTCATTTCATTTATAAGCAATAGTACTTAGGAATAAATTGTGGATCAAGATTATCTGCTGTCAATCACAAAAAATGCAATTACAGTAAGCATCGCGTGTTTAAAACTCGTAAAAGCGTTCATAAAGAGCGAGGAATTTCACTATCATCACCCATTGTTACACAACTGCACTGTAACTAATTTTTCTGTTAAATAACAGTAAAGTGCTGGCAGCAGAGACGCCAGCTCTTTACTGTTATTCTACAGTACGCATACCGTGAAATGACATAACAACATAGTACTGTAAAAGTAGAATACAGTATATGTCTGTATTTTTCAATCTACAGTATAATACTGGCAGCAGAGACGCAAGCAATGTACTGTAATTCTGCAGTATTCATACCGTGAAATGACTTAACAGCCTATTACTGTAAAATTATAATAGTGTATTTCTGTATCTTTTTCTATCTACAGTAAAATTCTGGAAGCAGAGATGCCAGCAACATACTGTAATTCTACAGTAGTCATACTGTTGAAATATTTCACAGTCTATTACAGTACAAATTAATGCAGTATTTTTCTGTGATTATTTGAAATAACATTCTGGTTAAGGGGTTATATTACTTTAAATTCTAAGTGTTTACTGTATACGGTCAACATTGATAATACAATAACTACATTTAACAGCTTAGAATATCTAAAATATCAATCTGCAATGCAATTAACATTACAACTTTATGTTTCTGTGGGCAACAGACATCTGCTTTAATTATGCAACAAAAGCAATACACGACTTAGAAAGGATATAAATCAAACTAACTTTTATTTAACAGGGCAGTGTCAACATAAATATCGCTAGTGTAAAAAATAATAATAACCAAAATAAAACACTTGGACGACCCAGCTTGTTTGGCAGTGAAACAAGCCAAAGAGATTTTTTTTTGTAGCAAATTAAAAACTGCCTAGTGTCTGCCCGAAACAATGGCAATACATTTGAATTTCTAAATTGCATGTCAACGACTTGAAAACAATTGAGACATAAGTTTTAAATTAAACAGTTGGGCTGAATACCAAGGTAACTAATACAAAAGAAATAACCTATAAAGAATAATTTGAGATATGTTGATGTTCTCTCAAAAAGTAGTTTCAAATAGTGACAATATCTAAATGTACTGCAATGTATTCTCTACTGTCTGTAAAATATACATCAGTAAGAACATTTCGAAGATATGCATAATCAGCAACATTTGTAACGTATACTAACTATCCTATGAAAAACATTTTAAAAGTTTTGAAAATATACATCAGTAAGAACATTTTTAAAATTTGCATTAAAACCATTTACAAAATATACATCAGTAAGAACATTTTGAAAATGTGCATTAAGAGCATTTAGAAAATATGCATCAATATCAACATCTTAAAGTGAAAAATAAAATGAAGGTAGGTCTGTGCTTTACCTCTTAAGAGTCCTGTGAGGTAGGTGCATGAGGAAAAGTCTGGGTGGTTGTGGACAGTCCTTATTTATAGAGGAATCTTCTGGGTCAGGTAGAAATGGCCATCACCTTGCTGGTGGTTGTTCGTCTCCATAGATACATTCCAGTGTTGCCACTGTAAAACAACAACAAACAAAATAATTAATCAAAATGACTCTAGAGTCAGGAATGTACAATAACAACGTCAAATCAATGCTTATGTAGCTGATAATACCAAAGTGTTTTGTCGCTTAATGTGGCAACATCAGTATGTCAAAACAACATATGGAGTGAGAGAGTGAGAGACGAGAGAGAGTTCACTGACCTATATGAAGTCCCATTCAAAGTCTAGGAGGTTCTTCAGTAGTGTATTGACGGTGGTAGACTTCTTCTGGATGATCACACCCATCTTCTTGGAGACAACCTTGCCCCGTATGGCCTTTGTTCCTCTCTCTGGATTAATACCAATGAAGCACCTAAAATCACAATAGGCTAAGATCAGAGACTGAATGAAAAACTATTAGGAACACTTTGTAGTCTTAAGGGGGTAATAACCACCTGAAATTAGACAAATTGTCTCATGAATGTGATTTGAAGTTAGCTCATTAATGACATTTTGAAAGGCTTTAATTTTGAAATGCTACATCAGAATGTCCTGGTACTCTCTGAGTGACACCTTGAGGTGGTCTGCTATTAATCTGTGAAATGATTTTGTCAATGACATTTCCTCTAAACTGTAATCTGAAATTAGACAAATCCCATTGCTTTGGGCTGGGGGCGTGGTCAAGCACAGGATAAGGGTCAGGTTTGGGTGGGGACGTGGCCTCCTGGTGGAGGTCACAGGGGGCACCGGCACAAGGAGAACATTTATCTAAAAGATCTACGAGTGTTCTTTAATTTTGGAACATAGGTTTTGCTAAAAATCCCCCCATGATAAACAACCTTCTAAAAGAATAAAAGATTAAAATATCATAAAACAATAAGTGAATTATTAGAAGGGTTTAAAAAGAACATCAGAGCAGACGCAAGCCGGGCAATGGGAGTAGACCCTTAAAAGAAACCCCAGGATCTCCAAAGTCTGCCCCCCGGTGGAGGTTCCTATAAAAGTCAGACAAATTTAGGGTTAGGGTTAAGGTGATAGAAAGGTCCTAGAGCCTTGGGAGTGGGCTCTACCCCCACGAAAGCTGTCATTGCAGTTTGATGATTATCAGTCTCGAGTGTCTAGGACCTTGGGAAGAGGTTAAAGGGGTAGTTTCAATTTTCTAACATAAGGTGATATGAGTTACTAACCAGTTCTGATGTCATGAGGTATTTTGTGTAATTCCAGTGCTGGATTTTCCTATCAGACCTTTCTATATCTTGGAACTATATTATTTGTTGAAAATTTCCAGTGACTGGCAGTATTACTTCGCATTGGAGCCAGTTCACATATTACGCCTCTAATAAAGCTCATAGGCAGCGTGATATGAGAATTGGCTCCACTGCATAGTAATAATCTGACGTAATTCAACAAAGAAAATATTTTTAAGATACAAAGGGATCGGACAGGATCATCAAGCAGCAGAATTATCTTAATATATATATATGAATGCTTCATGTTTTTTTTGTGTGTGTTGTGGCTTGAAATGTTTACCAATCTTCTGCTGATTTAATGTCTGTGTAAATAAGTAAGTAACTAATACCATGTTCTGCTAAAGAATCCAAACTATCCTTTTAACTGTGCAAAGTAATGATTGTTGGTTATTAAGGTTTCAAGAATAGTAATTGTCCAAAATAATACTATAATGACGACAAGGAAATTAAATGAGTCTTACCTCTGAATGAATTATAGAGTACATGCCGCCTCTTCTTGGTATTGAAGGTTGAATATATAGTAGATCGCAAACACAGCAGCAAGTCCCGTCAAGAAAGTTGGTGTGATGCCCTCAGCTATAACACGGCCCTCAAGGGTGATCATCCAGTGTCCAGTAGTGACTTGCCCTGTTCCACCTGAAACTTCAAGTAATAGCAACATCAGAATGCCTCTCACCTTGAGTAAAGATCTGTAAATTAAAAAAACAATGGCCAATCTGATGTGTAATATGTCTACCAATGACATGCATACCAGGCAGTATCAGGTGAGGACTTGCAGAGTGAGTGTTGTCTCAACATCAGCTGTAGTGGCAGACACCTGTAGGGAACAGACAAAGACATCCATATTATGAATACCATATTAAGGAGGAAAATAAATCAATCTTCGCGCTGAAATTTCTAATCTTAAACCGGAATGTTAACCTTGGTTGGCTATGATATCAACAGTGAAAGAAATCAACGCTTTAATTATATGCAACACTAAAGGCCTATCCACACTCTCCTCTCAAAGATAAACCACCTTTCTACTTTAAATGATCCCCTAACCATTCCCACCTTCAAGGTTCTTTGTTTCTTTGTGGCATTTGACGCTATTAACAAGGGGCAAAAGGCTATCAGTTAGCTAGCTAGCAACAACTGCTAAATAGGCTTAGGGTTTAAGAGGTTAAGAAATTAAACGATTAGCATTTGATTAAACGGTGACTCTAAAATGAATGTGAATACAAATGTTTGAGCTATTCAAATCTCAACCTCATTGATAAGTGACATTTTAAAATCATAGACTGGCTTGCTAGACAGCTTGCAGAGCATCAGTTTGATTTCAAACCTTATTTTCTTTGTGGCATTTGAAGCTATTAACGAGGAGCAAAGGCTATCAGCTCGCTAGCTAGCAACAACTGCTACCAGTCTTAAAAAATTAAGATGAGAAACGGTTAGCATAGCTAGACAGCTTGCAGAGCATCAGTTTGATTTCAAACCTTATTTTCTTTGTGGCATTTGAAGCTATTAACGAGGAGCAAAGGCTATCAGCTCGCTAGCTAGCAACAACTGCTACCAGTCTTAAAAAATTAAGATGAGAAACGGTTAGCATAGCTAGACAGCTTGCAGAGCATCAGTTTGATTTCAAACCTTATTTTCGGTAATGCTACGTTACCTGTATGAAAAACATACTGAGAGGAAAATAATATTGTTTTTAATTACCGTCTAATTTGTAGAGACACAACTGGATTGATGCAGATGAAGCAGGACCTCTTGTTGATGTGTAGCACATGTGCTCTGAAATCCGACCTCCTCTGGAAAAACACTGGAGTGTACTGTAATTTAAAACATTAGGATACTGTTTAGGGCCTCTGTGCAGTTGCTTCAAATAGGCCAGCACACAATGCATTGCAAACTACAGTACAAAACCGTATTACATTAATACAGTAGATTACTGTTGGAAATTGGCTGTAAATTAACAGCAGTTGCTTACTGTGTGTAAGAGAGCTATATGAATCACTCCAAATTCACAGAAAATGGCAGTTGGAAGGGAAGCTATCATTTTCGAATTGCACCCTCTATTAGCTTGCTCTTGACTCTTCCTGTGCAAACATTGTTTATGTGAGCAGGCATGGTTTTGAATGATAAGTGCTTTCTTTAATCAGTCTCTCCGTAAACCATCAGCGAGTTGTTTACCCCGCCTTTGCAGCCTTTGATACTAAATCAAAAGCTGGTTGTATTTTCTCCCCTTTGTGAGTCCTGCAACGCTTTTTGTCCGTCAGTCTTGTCATCCCTGAGCATGTACACCTTTCTCTCTGGCTGAAAAAAACACACACATGGAAAGCACTCACTCACGCATACGGAACTCATATGTCTGCTTAGATAACCCAAAGGCTCCGGGCAATATTGCTGCCACCATCGTTTTACCATCACTTATCAACCTGATCTTTAAAATGCCCTGACAGCACCCCCCCCCAAAAAAACTTTATATGACTCAGTCTGTTTACATTGCGGTTTTCTAATTTCCTGCAAATTTCACTGTGTTTTATGCCAGCGGTTATGAGGTGGCGATAAAGAAGAAAGTGAAGGGAAGTGAGGGACGAAACAACATTGCTTCAAGATTTATTTTTTCCTCACCATTTCTTCTGTTGCGTCCCGTTGACCCCTGGGCTCTTGGCAGGCTGGCCGGTGTTGATTTTAGCCCACAATCAATTCATTTTAATCACAATGGGCAGTGCAGGGAGCGGCGCGCTAATTGATTGGCAGGTATTTGCATATACAGTATACAACAAAATGTCACGACCGGCCTTGGTGGTGACCTGTGTGGGCTGCTGGCAAAACAAACTGATGAGGGTAATTTATCATGCGGCTTGCGCTTTGCTGAGCAGGGGGCCGGCCGCACCCACTATTGTTAGCGATGCCAATCACCTGTCACGCCACGCCGGGCACGAGGAGAGGAGAGACGAGAGGGGTAGACAGGATGGGAGAGAGAGAGAGAGAGGGGGAGGAGCTGGGGATGGGAGACGTAAAGACAGGAGAGGGGAGAGATGATGCGCCGAGGGGAGAGGCAGATGAGGACGATACTGTCGATGGAATGTCAGACATTGACTGCTGCTGCCGGTCAGTGGATATAGCATGCATGGATGCTCCACGCCAGCCAAAATACCATGAAAATATGGTGTTGTATAACAGATATGTGGCTTGTTGAATGGAAGGATATATGGATGAATAGATACAATATGACCATGAATAGCATGCATCATTCCACCTCAATTTTTTTATTTCAAATATACTCAAGACACTAAGCATTATCATCATGCTCCTCCACTAGGAGCATGATGATAATGCCGAATTCTGACCAAAATCAGAATCATTTTTTTTACAACTGAGATTTGAGATCAAGATTTTCTTCCATGACACTATTTAATGAGCACATATTCAATGTGTTCATAATATACTCAAGCAAAGCAAAATCTCTTGACTGCGCTTTTAAATGTTTTCCTAGATAAATGTCATTTAAAAAATTTAACTAATACACAACTTACCTACGTGGATCGATGAGAGTGTTGGATGTTCTGCTGCGAAACAAGCGAGCAGCTGAGGCTGTGGCTGCATCATTACTCTCGCCGTTAATGCAGCTCTACAGAGTCTGCAGAAATCCTCCTGAGTGCAGACTCTACTTATAAGGTAAACATTTGGTCATCATCACCATAATTACGACCAAGTACAAGTCCCCATGCACAGCATGAGCAGAAATATAGTTAGGGGGCTAAAGGGAGGCAATGCAATTCATTAATAGTGTGCCAGACACCCCGTGATAACATTGAATCCAATTCCTGAGAGAGGCTTTTATTTTTTGACCAATTAGCTGACTGAACAACCTATTGGCCATGAAGTGATCTCTGCAGGGACTTTATCCGACCATGCTCTATTAAATCAGCTCTCTGGCTGAGCAGTTATGTACCATCACAGTGCTTAGAATGGCTGGCTCTGATTGATGTCATTGCCAAAATGCCAAGTAATAACGGCTGTTATTGTATGTCTCGATGCTGCGGCGTCCTTATGGATGTGTGCGTGTTTGTGTACTTTCAGATACAGACATAATGGGTGATTTGTGTGTGAGTGTGTGTGGGTTCGTGTGATAGACCATTTTCAGCGATATGGCTGGTTGGGAAGATTATCATAATGCTCAAGGGTGGGAGCTGTTCTGAATGTGAAACACCGTGTAAGAGTATTCACAGTATGTCTTCCGGCAGGTCAAAAGGCCTGGCAATAGGTGCTGTATAATTTAGGCATGTGAAAAGTAATCGTAATGACTTTGTAAACTCTGCATGAATGCACCCCCTGACACGTCTGAGTAACCCCAGGTTTGGTGAACTATTTTATGAAGCATGATAATTGTGGAGAACGTATGAATGCAGTCGATTAAGTTTTTTTCTACTGATTCAATTTCCATCTTTACCACCTAGTTCATCTAACTGTTGAGTGAGTTCCATCTTTAGTGGGTGTTACAAAATAGATTTAATCAGTTTATAGAATAATCTGTAGGTTGCCCATGATATAATGTGAACTTTCCCAAATCACTTAATAAACCCATGCCCAAATTCACAGTGCTGCCGCCCCGAGAAGGGATCTTCCAGGAATGAATGCGTTTTTTTTTGTTGAAGAAGTGCTATTGTCGGTCTGAGTCTCAGTCCGGACTGGTCACCAGTTCCTGTGTCGTTTTCCGGGTTTCTCCCTCTCACTAAACCACCTCAGCTCTTTGCTCATAATCCCAAAGCCAAGACCAAAGCAAGCCCCTCTGGCTATACAGACAGCAAGCCGGCCTTGATCCTTCCATTTGAAACTGGATGAGAGGAGGCTGGCAATAGAGGGGTGGGATGGGGTAAACATGTTAACCCTGAAACACAAATCACACCAAGAAGTGAGCAATACAAGAGTCCTTATTTAACACCATCTCACTGGCTTTTTTTTCTTCTTTTCCTTACCTATGCCCTCTATGTGCTTTGTGTCATGTGTAAGGTTAAGGTTAGCACTTATACATGCAGGCAGTTCTAAACTGCTATCATTGTTGTGTTGGCAGTGGGAAGGCGCACTGATCCCTTTGAGCAGGATGATAAAAATCTGTCACAGTCCCCTGCATCGAGGAGCCCATTGTTTTGGGGATTAAGGAGGATTAAGGGCGGATGCTGGCGACCGAGGGGTTTGAGCAGTGTGACCCTTTCACTAATCATTATGAGACAGATACAGAGCACTCAAACTCTTAAAGCCAGAGATCTCATTGGATTATCAATTATTCATGGCTGACAGCAGCAGAATGAGTATGGAAGAGAGGCAGAGAGTATGGGAATGCGGTGACAATTGGAAAAGGTCCCAGAGCGAAGTGAAAGGAGTGTCCAGAAATAAGATTTATGAATGACTTAAATAAATGTGGCTCTTAGTTAGCTGACATTAAGCAGCCTGTGTGCATCATTTTTTTAAAGGCTTTTGATCAACATGCTGGGTTATGAAATAAAAATGCTCATTGCAGCAACCCTAAACTGTGGGTGAGGTCGAATCGTCTCTTTGGCTGAGAGGCTGAAGAGGCAAATAATTGAGTGAAGTAATTAGCAATTATTTCAAATGCAGCTGATTTAATACTCTAATTTATAAGGAAAAACTCTCCAACCCTGCAATTCCCCTCAGCTATACGGAGGGTTTTAGTGTCTTTCCGCTCGTGTTTTGGTTTTATGGGCCACAACTTTCCTAATAACGAGAGCAAAAAAGCTCTGATAAACCGCCCGTACATGACCTGCCCAGCACCAAGTGACAGACCGACAAAGTTAGGAGCTAACTGGTGAACACAGTGGAGCATTTAGCAGCTAAAGAGACATATATTTGTCTAATGATGGGGCAAACAAATGTAAACACTAACGTCAGCAGGCTCAACATGTCTATGCTAACATGCTGATGTTCAGTAGGAATGTTACCATTTTTACCATCTTAGTTTAGCATGTTAGCATGTTAGCATTTGCTAAATAGCACAAAGTGCAGCTGAGACAGATTTTTCTTTAGGTCTACATCCTTCCTTATCCTGTTTTTCAAGTCATAAAACCCGGAATTGGACTTAATTTTGATGATGACGCTAGATGAAATGAATCAGGGCAATCACCAAAGTTATTTCAATGTAGTTTTCAATAGTTTTTTGAGACATTTTACCAAAAATCACAAATGCGAATCTCACAGTGGCGCTAAAGGAAAAGTCAGGCGACCCTCAATGCCATCTATAAGTATTGTCTTTGTTTTGCCTTGTTTTTCCCTCGCACAGGGAACCTTTGTTATGCATAGACTCCTGATGTGTATTCTTTAACGCAAGTTATTACATGAAGTAAAATAGAAAGTTCAAATCGGAAAAGCAGCCAAATGAAGTTCATAGTTTTGCTCGGTCTCGGGTGGGTGGAAGACTTCAATAGCATGTTGCAGGCGCTCTCCTTTGTGAATAACACTTTTCATTCCATCATAAACACTGTAGCTAACAGTTTCTCAGTGGAGTTGTGTTGTACAGACAGCAGGCTCTCACAGGATAGGATGCACATGGCTATTTAAAAGCTGCACCCGATTGTTTCAGTCAGAGCATCGGGTTGGTAACTACTCGGTAAGTTAAAACATCTGCTTTCCAAATGGGTTTTTTAGCCCACAGATTTTCGTAAAAGTTACTGTGAGCTTTTCTCCCGGCTTCGAAGTAGTAACGCTACTACCAGTAAAGCAGAGAGTGCTATAATTAATGTGGGACGGACTCTCACAAACACATAGCTGTTATCCACAAATGCTTGTTGTGAAGGCCACTCAGCTGCACTCGCTACATCTGGAAGTTGCACAACAGGAATGTGTGTTCTTTAATTAAAGCACAGGCAATAATTCGTCAAATTAGTTGTTTTGCTTGGTAGTCTTGATTGAAAAATAATTTCAAGTTGTTAAAGTTGATTGTATTCCTCTCTATAAATTCTTCTCCAAATGATTTGTTGCCAGTGGGGAGCCACAATCACCTTCTGGGAGATGAAGTGAAGTGATTATTGCTGTAGTTGATCATCTTAGAAAACAAGATATTTGCCACAATTGAAGTCTGGATAGTCATGTAACTGGATTTTTTGAAAATAATTGTTTCTCTTCACAGTTTTGGCAGCGAAGGCAGTTTCACAACACTAAGAAATCTAATTGAATGCAACACTGATAACCACCCAGTAAAACTAATAATAGGACAAAATAATGTATTGTAATGTAACGATTGTAATGTACTTATTTTATTGAGCTGCAGAGACAATATCAGCAAAATTAAAGCACACATCATCAGATTTTAAAAACATGGCCTCTCACCTGAATTTACGGTGTTATAAATATTTGTGTCCTTTTCCCTTCATTCGCGGAGCCATTTTCACCATGTGTCACTGTGATTTACGTTGCTGCTAAATAAAAGCAAGGCACCACTATTACGACTGATATTATGATTAAACACACAACCCATGTGTTTATATTCCACTTGACTTGACCTTTTGTGCATGAATGCCTGCTGCACATACATTATAAATTATAGCTACATGGATGCGGCAATTACTCCGGTTGTTGCAATTAAATTGCAGCCCGCTGTTCTTTTAAAAAACGTTCAGACGTTCAGTTCGAGGCACCTTCACCTGTTCGAGGAACACTGAGTCCTTCAAAAGGTGTCAGGGTACCATGGCACCACCAGCAGTCCTGCTGTGAATTGTGTTTGTGTGTGTGTGTGTGTGTGGGGGGGGGGGGGGGGGGGGGGGCACGTCCTCCTCCTTTCAGTGTCTCCATCTGCTCCCTAAGAGCATTCCCCTCCTTCTTTTGTGAAGCTGTTAGTGGGCTAATCGCTTCAGCCACTCCATTATCAAGGTGCAGTGTGCCTGGGGTGTAAGTGCAGTCCCTCACTTCTTACCTGGTCTTTTGGGAACTGTTTTAATAAGTTGATGAGGGCTGCAGGACAGTATAGTGGAGTTGTGACTGTCATAACACAACCTGCAGAACCTGATAATCATTTAAAAAGGAACAATATGTTTCTCTCAGGGAAATTAAGATAATGTAGCAGCGGTTTGCTTTGTGTATCATATTAAAGGTTAAATTCACAGACGTTTAAGTCTGTTAGAGAAAAAATAGTCGGGTGTCCATATTCACTCCAGTCTTTTTAACCATTCTAGTGGTGTAATGGAAAGCAGTGTTGGTCTGTGTGTCAACAATTTGGTCAAGACAGCGATTTCTCAACAAATACCTTTAAAACAAAGGATCAACATTAGCTGTGCATTAGCTGTGTTTAGTGCTGTGTAGCACTAAATGTTAGCATGATAAGCTAAAGTAAACTAACTAAGCTAAACTAAAATAATGAACATTGTAAACAACAAACTTAGCATGTCAGCATGCTGGCGTTAGTTATAAGATCAAAGCATAGCTGAGCCCATAAATATATATATATATATATATTTATATAGCCTAACAGAGCCATTAGCACGGCTGTACGTCAAGTAAGTTGATTGGTTTATTTAACTGCTGGAATCAAGAGGAGTACTTTAGTAATGCCCTCTTTGTGTTAGTGTCCCTCCTTCACAGCTCAACACAGAAACACTGTCAAAAGATGCTCAAACGATACTAAAATGACTAGCATTGGAAGACACACACTTTATTTGATCACCTCAGACTGCAAAAGCCATTATCATTGACTTCACATAAACCTTTCAGTATATTTACTCTGCAGAATGAGGACTGTGACTTCTGTCCCCCGTCTCGTCCATTGGCAGCAGATTAGGAAAAAAAGACATTTTAATTTCCAGATAAGATTAATGATGACAGCGAGCAAAAGCTGTTTGAATGTACAGATGTACGTGTGTGTGTACTGTTTTAAAAATGTGACCCTATATCCTTTGACTCTCTTTTGCGTGTCAGGGAAGATTATTCAAAAAGGAGGAAGTGGGCGGCTTAACCTGCGCTGTCATTCCAACGCTTCAGATAAAAAGAAGCCCAGCTGACCTGCCCACTCTCCCTTCCTCTGATTGCATGAAAATACCATACATTACATTTAAAGAGTATGGAGCTCAACGCTGCATTATCATTTTACCAAATGGAATTGCAGTAATATAACCATTAAAGCAGAAAGCAATCAGAAGTGAAAGGGATTGAAAAGTACACTTCAGGAAAGCCATGACATTGTTTAACATATAGGCCCATGTTTTTCCATATTGCTGTACTCCAGTAGAGAGGGATATGATGATGATTATGATAATAACGATATTGGATCTCTGTGATCTGTCATTTTGTCAAATGAATACACTACACCCCCGTGGCTTTCTCTTATCAAATTAAACTAAAAATCGCATTGAATGAGCATTTCACTATCAAAACGTCCAGAGGTCGGAGAGTCACGATGCTTCATACACAAGCTGTCCGGACAACTGAGTGAATTAAAGTCTGATAAGAAATGCCCTGCATGGCAAAACAATGTAAAGAAACGTGTACGGAATTACTGACATTACAGAGGCAAAGTGGAACACGGACTGCCTGTCACTGTCGCCGGAGACAGAACACAGCCGTGCTGATGGGCCGCTCTTTTTCCATGAGCCATTACAAAGACGAAATGCAGAGATTCACTTCAGCGCGGTGACACATGCCGTGGAAATGATGAGTTGATGTGAGGCCATGCTTTTTATATAATTAAGATGGCTTGACAATGCTGAAATGGAGTTGTCAAGCTCCTGACCCCATTATGGCTTGACATTTTTTAAACAAACTTTAATCCTTTTGAAACACTGAAGAATGACAATGTGATTTAAAACGCTTTGCCCTTGCTCATGGGGACTATTGACAGTCGTTGAAGCTTGAATTTACAGACTTCTATTGAAGTAAAGAGCTCATGCCGTAGCTCCAGGTCTGCTTTTATTGAGCTACTCCTTCCATTTTCACATTTGTGTTGCTCTCTTGTGTAACATTAGGTCATTAAACTGAGCGTTTGTGCGTGTGCGTGTGCAAGCACAGACCTCTGCAGCCATGTATGCGATCCTCAGTTTCTCTACCTGCAAATAGATAAATATCGCATCCTCCCACCATGGCCAATTCCATTATACAGGAGCAAAAACTAAATATACGTATGAGTGTTGCAGTTATCTGAAAGAAACAATCGAAATCAGCTACGGGGTTTTTTGCAGTGAGACATTTAAACTATTCATGAAAGGTTGTCACATAATGAGATCCAATTAGAGCAATGCCTAATCAGGTCACCAATACAATAAAGTATCTGTTATCAAATGGTAACAGACTTGATTAAGGGTTTCAGTGAAGCTATGCAGCAATTCATGAGCTCTTTCTTTAGCAGGTTTTCTTTATGATCCTCAATAGATTTGTTATTTATATGTGTGCAGTCGCCTGACAGATGCAACCGAAAAACACCTGAAATGGGGAAAGGGGGGATTGTACATTTTGTTGTTTTTTAAATATAATTACATTATATTCACTGTAAATGCTATTTAAAAGCATAAATCGAGCAGCAATGTGTTTCTCCTGCTCTATTGATCTTCCAACCTGCCTGCAGTTCTGGGGATCGGTTCTGTGTACAAACCTCTGTACAATATATGCAATGGGCAGAATTATGCATACACACTCTTTGCAAGTTAAATCGATGACGTGTCATTAATTCATCATACATGCTCCTGTAAACCAGCGCGTTAACACTAAAGACATTCAATGGGAGCCTTGTCAACAGCAGTGGCAATAACATCAGTGATATTGATTATTATTCATTTATTTGGTACAATTCATTTTCTGCATTGGTGGTTTGAGCCTCAAGTTTAATAGGATCTCGGGCAGAGGGTGCGCCCAGCGCCCGGATGTCCTCCATCTCTATGCGGCTGTGGCGCCGTGGTAGAGGGAGATTTGATGGCAGGACAGGGCAGCAGTTGTTCTCACTTCTGTTGGTCAGTTCCATTTCATGTTCAAAAAGTAAAAGCTTAAGCTGTAATTCGCTCAATAAAGACGTCTTCTCGGGAGCTTTATTCAAAATGAATTGACGCTAAGTATGATTGTTGCTGTTAGAAAACCTACTTGTGCATTACTCCACCCCGCCTGGGCTTTAGCTTCTCTACCTTCACTGGCGTCTTTGTCCTCTCACATTCAGCCTTTTCTTCCTCTTGTTGGGCGTTGGGCTCATGCTCTTCTTGGTTGATGCTTAACAACTCAAGTTGCCTTCTTTTTGTTCAAAAGGCAAAAATTTAAATATTTACATCTCTTGAATCTCAACCTAGAATCGTCTGTAAAGGGAAATGATGAGACACCTACCCGATGACCTCCTCTGACAAGACACCATCCCATCGACATTGTGTAGGCTTCACCCGGGCATCAGTATACGCGATGGACAGACACGCATCTGTGGTTACTTGAGAATCCATCCTGCGGGCTGCAAGTAGAGGTGGTAGAGGTGGACGCCACTGTCCACTAATGGACAGTCCAGCCAAGGCAGCCACACATTCTTCAATAGGATCACTTTTATCATGGTGATAATCCTACAAAGAGAGGAGGGTTTAGAAATGAAGTCATTCCATCTTAAAGAAATAAATAAAAGTAAAATGAAATTGAAATATTTGCAACAATATAATATTTTGGAGCAAAAATAAGAGAAGAAAATGTAGGAAACCTAACAAAACCCTACAGTGAGACTAAATTGACAATGAATGCATAGACATGTATTGGATTAATAACTTCTGCAATCTATAAAAATACTAAAATGAATCAACTTACCTTGCTGTCACTTGAGTTGGTCTGGTAATTTCCAGACATGTTTGTTCAAAACTCAAAATAATTCAGATAAACAGGTTTTTAAGGTTTTTCAAGAGCTCTCTCTAGTGTGTACACGTAGGTCGAATGTTTGCATAGTTTGCTTCTGTTCTCTTGTACTGTGGACTACTGTGACATCGGGTGGATTCTAGAACTGTTAATATCTCATAACATGGAACATGGAACATGGATGGAGCCCTTTCAAACAATATAACAACAAATGAAAATGTGAATAAATGGAGGGAAAAGAGCTGCTTCAGCCGTTTTATAATGATAGGGCTAACATACCATCATTACATAGCTTGTTTTCAGTATATATATTGATAACCATCTCCCTACATGCATTGTCACAACTAAATGGGCCTACTTTTTATACTTTTTTTCTTTTTTGATAGATAGTGGCACTACTCAACACTCTGGCACTGTGACTGATTACTGACGCTAGACATATCTGGTCAGACAAGTAAATACCTTTGTATCTTTTTTTGGCAGGTATGGGACATTTAGATTGTTTATAGCACGGACCAAAGCCATACCTCAGACCATTTAAACAGTCTGGCAGCTCTTACTGTTTATATATTATTTTTGCATTGTTTTTGTTTCCCCAATACTCTTTTGATAGTTATAGGTATTTATTGGATGAAAGTTAAAATGGCAGTCCAACAATATCCTGCTACTTTTTTGCCGTTAGTGAATGTTGCATTTCTATCATACATCGGAATATAACTGTGTATTACAGTGACAATTGATTACAGTTGAAAGACCAAATCAAGAAGCCACACTTGTCTTGAAATTTAATTTTGTGTCTATTGAAAAACTGTAGGTGGCTTTACCGAGTTTACAGCGGTGATAAATCCTGCGCAGGTGCCACTGACAAACGTTGTCTTGAGCCTATAAAATCGAATGGAATTTGATTACATCACTGACTTTGAGTAATACGGCTTATGCTGGTTGCAGTTTTGCAGTCATCAGTAGGCTAATACAGAGGTTTTAGAACCAATCCATTCTCTCCACAAGAAGAGCGGACACCACGACATTATTTACCACAGAGACACATTGCAATGTGCCATGCTAGATGTTTTAAATGAACCGGACAACTGAATGACTCTAATAACCAAATAAAAAGCAGGCTGTTATCTTGAGTTATGTTGAAGGATGGGGCTTATGTACCTCCACTATTATGCCCAGGCTCCATGTCATCAATCCTGCCTATAGCAGTAAATCTTGGCCAGGATCTATGAACCCCTATTGGTATTGGATTTCAGGACAGCCATGAAACTCTCAGTCAAAGCTTTAAAGCATCATCTTTGTCTTAATCCACTGATCGATAGGTCTGACAGGTTGAAATAACACAATAAAGTAGATTTAGTGGTCTAGCAATGTGGGGACATTTCATACTTCAGATTAAAGGCTGGTGCATTGTGGTCTGAAAGAAGAGGTAAAACACTGTCACTGCTATCGAGAACATCCTGAAATAGACCGTCTCAGCTTCCCACCCTTTGAAAATATGATGCAGGATGTTCTTTAGCAAAATGATTTATAGACTATCATTAAAGAAGAACAAAAATGGATGTAAACATAAAAAAAAAGCTTTTCGTTTGTATTACTACATATATTATGCTACAACTCAACTTTATGTCTTGAAGCAATTGCGAGTCAATATGTGATACAACGAAGATGGGATAATGAGATCCCACACAACCTCATATTTTCAATAATATTTCCCCATTTGTCCTGAGCAGTTGACTGTACTTATATTTACAGAGAAGGTGTTCCTTCAACGTCTTGCTACATGGACCATTTGCATTACAAATGTGTTTTTGAGGGTCATTATTATGGGGACAGTGCTAATGAATACATCTGTTTGGGATTTATTTCACATGGATTGTAATTGCATACTTAAGCTGATTAATGCTGGCACATTTAATTTAAAACTGGATTTATCTATACGTTTGTGTAGGAATTTCTCAAGAATAATAAGCAAGATGAGAATCTTCCTCTCCTAAATTAGAACTAGGTGGGGGTGATCATGTTAAAGGAACCTCTTTTGTGTGCAGAGTACATTGTCTCCCTAATGTCACACCAAAAGAGCCTTTGTTCCCCATTCAAGTGGCACAGAAGTGTCCTATTTGGGTACAGCCATTTTAGTGGTTTGTCCTTCTTTTTCTCCCAAAAAAAATCCTCTTGGTGCTCGGTTTTACATGATCCACCACGTCCGTCCAACTTTTTCCCGGCAAAACCAAACATGTTAGAAATGAAGGGGGTAAAAAGTCCTTTTCAAAAAAATATACTTATAGACATTTTCATATTCAGTCAGTAGATTCTCAGTTATCAAGTGAAAGAAATAACCTATTGAGGACCATTTGTTTACACACAGGGGTGCATGCTATTGTGCACATACAGCAATATTGATAATCTATAGTCCAACGGTGTAGATATCCAGAAAACGGTTGACCTATGATATAAACAGGGAAAGAAAATGCTTAAGAGGGTTTTTGTATGACTGTATAAAGTTTATTGTGGTTTGTTATACTGTACAGTCAGGTTGTATATAGAATATAAAAAGCATTTTTATGCTATCATGTTCTGTATATAGTGAAGGCTTCAATTACTGTATGGTTTGCTTGGCCCCACAAAATTATACAATATTTGAAGATATCAGAATGCATGAAACAGTTGCAGAATGTAAACAATTCTTCTTGTGCAAATGGTATGATGTTGGGATAGCAGTATTTTCACCGTACAAGACAGACCTCAAATCCAGTGTTTTAGTCACTGGCCAACCACTGGCAACAACAGTGGCTATGTCTGATTTCTTTTATACCAAAAAACTTCCAAACAACCGACACAGCTGCTCTCTTGGACAAAAGAAAGAAAGTTTTTCAACTGCATATTCAGTCTCTTTCTTCAACCTCCATCTCTCTTTTCTGATCTTGAATGTGCAGTAGCAACAGGGCCTATCCCAGCTGTTAACAGACCGTTATGCTGCTAGCTAGAAGCTGTAACGTTATGTAGCATGCATTTTGCCGGTGTATTAGCTTTACAAATTGTTTATGTCACAAATTGTTGGGTGCCGTGGTAAAAAAAATTATATTTTACGGGAAATAAAAACGGTATTTGTACTTGTATACCACCCAACGCTTTTCCGACAGTTAAAACACAAACCTGTCGATGCTACATTGCTACTTGAACCTCCTTAATAAAAGCACGAGTACTTTGAGCGGCAGCACTACGGGAAAGCTAAAGCAAAATGGTTTTCGACACTGATATATTCGATCTTAAACCTGAACAATCCCACAAACAACATTCTCGAGCGTCACACTTGAGAAAGCCTTTCGTCTGTGACAGAAAGCCACGGAGATGATCTGAGTAGGTAGTCTGCTGCTATTAGCATCAAGCTGTCTGTCACCTATGTCTACTTGATCAATTCAACATATACATTCCAGGCGACATTACGTCGACATGTAATCTCACATAGATGTAAGTGCCGCTCAAGAAGACAGATTGAGACTGGAACCCAAGACGTTTTTTTTCACATAAATTACCCTGCATGACAAGCAGCCACCACTGATAAAGGCCCATTTAAATGTATAGAGGGGAGTCATGGTTGAAATTTGTCGCCTGGAGGTTAGGGAAGATACTCTATCAGGAGGGTTCCCCCGGGGACAATAAGAAGCTGAACCACTGAGTGCTCACCCCATGAAGCCTATTGTTAGTCTAATGAACAGACAGGATTTGATTAAAACATTTCAAACATCATTTGGCCCTCGATGCGGTGCCGAGAAGACCCCCCACCAAGCACACTTAACACCCCGATGATCTGAGGCGGGTGGCCTCTTACTCCCCGCTCAAAGGTGAGCCCACAAATCACTGTAATGCATTCAGCAGGGGTCTCTCTCGCTGCCTCTGTTTCCCCGCTCCCGTTCTCTTTGCCGCCTCGCAACACTCGTCGTTAAAAATTCATTAGACACTGTTTGTATCGCCTCCTCGAGGATGTCACCCTTGATGGCCGACTGTGTAGGGAAAAGGCAGCTTCCGCAGGCCGGAGGGGATTGATGGAGCTCCTACTGTGTGCTGAGGTACTCTCCATGGCTTTGATGTATAAGATCACACTTTAACATAGATGCTTGGAGTTGGAATGAGAAACACAAGTAGCTCAATGCATGACCACAGACTGTGACCCCTGCGAGTTTAACTGCTGTTAAAGCTCTTGCACTCAAAGTGCACTTGTAGAATGTTTGAGTAGCCATAATTTTTGCATGACTTATGCGCCAATGTTGTGCCACACTGTGTTGTGTTTATTGTTAATGTGTGAAGATGACAAATAGATGGTAAATATGGATTATGTGCTATAGTGTTTCATTCATTTTTTACATTGAAGTGTACACAAATTGATGCTGAAAGAAGTCATGCACACAAGAATGGGAAACACTTTCACTCGTGCGAAGTAAAATGAGCTGGAATCAAAGTGTTAAGTATTTTTATTTTGAGAAGCTGAATCCAGTTGCTTTTTTCATTCCCTCCCTCCCTTCCCTTCTTTCTTTTAAAGCCAACCCCCCAGCAGGTAATTTATTCAAGGCTCAGCATTTAGCAGGCCTAATCCTTTCTGCTGATGCTTTTAGGTGCGCCATGCTGTACAGTAATTGTATAAAAGAGCAGAAGTGGGTATCCAGGCACTCTGATAATCACCTACTCTTTGCCAAGAGCACACCAAAAGGTATTGTGGAAAATAGAGCGGGAGGAAAAAAAAAAGTAGGAGAAAAGCCAAAAAACCTTGACACGGGAGAATCAGCCGTCTACTGGACCGGTGAGCCGGGTCAGGCTGATAGGAGCTTGGCCGGCACGGTTGGTGCACTCAGGCTCAGTCCTGTCCTGCAACTCCGGTGCAGGTCCCCGGCCATAATGGAATCTGACAGGATGTAAATGAGTTTTTAAAGGAGCTGGTGAAAGCTGGTCATTTTTCTCATTTAGTGGTCCAGTGTGTTGGCCCGTTCCCCAGCTGTCACCCTGCATCCCTGCCTTTCTGGGGATACGGAGGGGCACAGTACAGTAGCGAACCTTGATTACTAATGCCATGCAGGGGGGAGGATGCGTTTCACACCTTATGTCTCTTTTTGGTCATTCATTTTGTATTCTCTTTCTTTTTCTTCTGTATTGAGTGTAAAGCAGCATAAAGCAGTGGTTTCATACCTTGTTTTATATGATGTACAGGAACATATTAACTCAAGTTCCCCTTTGCCACCACTTAAACATGTTGTTATGAATGAGTTGTATGGATATTCTTTAACACAATAATTATGTAAAAGGGAATTTGTTACAATGTGTTCTCATAACCATTTATCCATTTGTTTTACTGAAATACTCCAACTGTATAATCATTACTTTTAGCTATATATATACGAACTGTTTCTCCACTACGTTTACGACACACATCATAAAAGAATGTAGTATAATACATAGTAGTAGTCTATTCTATTATAGTAGTCTTACAAATGTCATAAAAAGTCATAGTATATTATGCCATACATCTGTGTGGTTATGAAATGTATCCATAAATAAACATTAGCTCTAAAAGAGTCATCATTATAATAAAACTTTGTGTTTGCAAATAATTTCAACTTCAATAAAGCACACCACTAGGATTATGTTTATGCTAATAATTGTGTAACACAAAAAAAAATCATCAACAGCAAATACACAAAGCCTTGCATGGTCTTAACAGTTATACATGGTGCAGTCACCTCACCCAGATGCTCTCAGGGCTGCTCAGCAGTACCAGTGCAGCATTAATGAGCAGCGATAATGACTAAAGGCAGTTAGTTAGAGTTAAATGGAGCTTGAACACCCAGCTGACAATGAGCCATCTACCACAGAGAGGTTGATCAGGGGGAGTAAAGGCAGAGCTCAGGCCTGGAGCTCTGGAGCTTAACCTGAGACTTCACGCGTCAAACTCCACACCAGTGAGGCGCTCAATGGAGCAAAGGGTGAGGACAGCGCTACTGCTGGGTATAAACACTAATTATGGTATGCCTTGGTTGGCTTGATTTGAAATGTTCTGGATATTAAACAATCAATTCATAGTATACACATGTTATGTACGATAAAGGGTATTTAGACGATTAGGATAATTATCTGTATTTGCAGCATACATGATGTTCTTAATCCGAAGGCATCTGAAGGCAAATTGTCTTTTTACAGGGTGAGTTTATATTCTAAGTATTAGTCAACACTTGTCTTTGTCAAGTTATTAATATTTTGCCTACTGTGGGTTTATATTTAGTTTAATGCATCAAACTATAATTTAAACATACCGGTGGTAAAGGTTTCAAAATCATTATTTAGCTTGATTTTCTCGAAAACCCGATGTGACAATGTGTCTTTTTCCAACTTTGATTAAATACATATAACGTGCCTGTTATTTGTATCAATAAGATATTTTACTGCATGTCGGTTTTGCTGTCAAGGATGGGAAAACTTTAAACCTCAATATCTCAAATTTCATAATTTTAGCGTCAGAAAATTGCGAGTGTTTTCTTTTGTTCCGCCGATAGCGGCTAGCATTGTCTGTCTGCCGTTTGATGTTGTGCCATACAGCAGGTTCATCAGAGCATTTACGCTCATCAGGGCATTTACGCTGAAAACAGCTGCTTTTGTGGATGGGAACGGTGAGAGTAAACCAAGACAGTAAAGTTGTCGGTTGTAAAAGCAAAGCAAAGTAATAAACTGAGAAGGGCTAGAACACTCATTAAAGCTGAGAACTGCAGAGTTTGGTGATGATTATCTGCGGGATTGTCTCTACGAGTGACCCCGTTCACATACTTGCAGTAATTTGGTAATAAAAAATATTGATTATAGCAGCTTTAAAGCCTTAAATGTTTCTGTTAATTAGCAATTCATTGTCAATCACATTGTAAAATCAACAATAAAAACACAGGTAAAACCTCCATTAACTGCCATTAAAAGAAAAGAAATGATGGATGAACCCCGTCTGGAAACCACACGACTCTGGTTTCGTCATTTGTTCTTATGTAGCCAACGTGTCACCCACTGAGGTAATGTTTTGTCTCTCATTGCCCTAACCTTGACAGATTATTGGCCACGCTGAGAAAACCTGAACCGTTTTATAGGTTGAAAATATTGGCAGGGGAAGGCATCCTTGTGAGGTAAGCAGCTGTGCTGGCCATATTGTGTATCGATCCACCTTGTGCCGTGATGGCTGCACTTAATTAGATTTATATTGTAAACAAAGACTCACAGTATGAAATTTGAATTAGCAGATAAATGCTATCCATCAAAGCAAATAATAATATTGTCTGCAGCGTGATGCAGTATTGGTATTTCTGAGATTTATCTGGGCTGTAAACATAGGGAGAATCCTTCGCCCTTCGGGTTTACTGCAGGCTGTAGAGCTGCATGCAGCCTGTGCACTCTCTGCAGGCGGTGCTCTTTGAATGACACATCGACCGACCGAATAAACGGACACATACTGGAACGCAAACACACAGGCGTGCTCTTCCCCTCTTTCCCTAGAAAAGAAAAAAATATGCAGATACATGAGGCTTCGAAGCGTAAAAAGAGGAGGAAAAAAAACCACCTCAGGCACCGATCTACTTACTCCATAATAGTTGCCCCAATCTGGATGCCCGATCGTGTTGTCACGCTCTGCAGGGCTCCCTTTTGACTGTACCTGCTTATAGTCATGGCTCTAGGATACTCCACATTGTCCTGCCCTAATCAAATTAAAAACGTGTGGAGGCATGACTCCAAACGCTGTCAGAAAACCTCAAGGATATAGAACAGATTATTGAAATTCAATCTGATGTAATTAAACACTCCTCCCCGCTCCCCCGCCCAACAATCAGTCTTCTGCGGAGAGAAGAAAAACAACAAGCCTGGGTTACTTTGAGGTCACATTTTCCCTCTGTATATAGAGGTATGGTTGGTACGCACAGGATGATCCAACGAGATGGCTGTTAGCTCTCAGAGTAAAAGTCAAGTGAGGGTGAGTATAATGGTTCAGACTAGGGTTTAGCGAGAGAAGCCGGGGTTAAGACCTTTGCTTCACCGTGTTTATAATGTCCTAAGACTTTGTTTCCTGTGTGAAGTCAGAAAGGATTCAGATGGTTTTCTGTGTCTTGTTTGCAGAGATTTACACGCACTCCCACCGGTACAATGTGGGATGTAACAAATACCTTTGGCAAATACTTGCATATACCTGCAAGCATAGTCTTTTCTCTGCACATATCTGCTGTGTATACTTACTTCTGAAGAACCCCTGATGTGTAGATCTGCTCCAACATCGCTAGATAATAGAGTTATTGTGCACATAGTTTGGTCCTCAGTGTTACAGTAAAAGTTGCATGACCTGGCAAACATCACAAAGTAGAGTGAGAAAAGTTTTATGCATTGTGCATCTGCATCGCCCATTGTACTCAAAAGTAATATTATCTGTTACTGTTACTGTTTGTAATGTTGGTTAACCCGACTCAGACCCTGTGGTGGAATGTAATAAACTCCATTTACTCAAATACTATACATAAGTTGCTTGAGTCTTTTCTTTTAATGTCACTTTCTACTTCTACTTCTACTTCAGAGGGAAATATTGTACTGTAAATAGTAATAAGAATTACATTAGTTATAAGCCAAATTAAATAAATAGATTTTCAGCTCTTAAAATGTTCACAGTGCTTGCATCTTTTCTAGCTTTTGGTGAATGTATATAAGTCCTGCACCTCTATGAAAACAGCACAATCATAGCTAGAAGTAGAGAGACCTCAAACATGTTTTATGCAGTATAGTACAGTTTACAAAATATTTACTTCCAACAAATACTGCTTTTACATAAATGCAGGAGTAAAATGTATCTACTGCTATAATATACAATAGTATAACAGTCACAGGGGCCATTTCTCTGCATGTATTTGGTTTTAATTAATTTAAGTACATTTTCTAGATTATGTTCGCACACCTTTACCTTGTAAGAATTTAAATACAGGCCTTTTGCTTGTAAGTATTTTACACCGTGGTATTAGTGTTTTTATTTTATCCATCATTGGTCCACTTTTTCAGTTCACATCAGTTTACTGTAAAAATGAAGACGACTCGATATCAGGGGTTCTCAATGTTTTGATGACTGTGTGCCAATCTTGGGACAAAGACACCACAGCTTGCTTTATGCATGTTTTAGAACATTTTACTGATTTACTTCTCAGCCTCTTCCCGACCTGCTACATTTCTGACCTCTTTACGCAGACGTCTGTAGTCTGTAGTCTGTATAATACTATGACTTTTTATGGCAAACCATACTAGGACTTTTTATTGTATACTATATTGTAACTTTTTTACAACTATTTGTTGTTATGACCTTGTTATGACATGCTATTATCCTATACTATGACTTCTTTATGATTTATTTTGACATACTATACTGTGACTTTTTATAGCATGCCGTGCTATGCTAGACTTTTTTACTGTGTACTATACTATGACTTTTTAGGACATAGGCTACTTTACTATGATGTTTTTATGGCACCTCTACTGTTGTTGGAAGAGAGCTGTCTCTCTCTCTGTGTGTTTCAGGTCTGCCACGCCCGTCTTCTCAGTGCCTGGTTCACCTACACCTGAATGCCAGATCCCCCACACCTGAATCGCATCGACAATCAGTGGAGATGCATATCCACTTCCGGAACACAACCTGTTTGTGCATTGAGTTGTTGTTGCACTAGGCAGCTTGTTAGGCACGTCAACCACAGCACTTATCTTGTCGGTAAATGATAAATGATTGGTTGGCAAGGGTTATCTATTAGTCAGATTCAAGAAAACAATAAAACATTTGCAGCCCTGAAAGGTTGGGTACACTTTTGATGGTACTCCTTGTGTTACCCTAGACATCAAGTTAAGGTTTTAAAAGACTTATTATGATATATGTTTTTATGATATTTTTCTATGACATTTAAATAACTATTATAAATCAAAGTAGTTTACTACTTTAAGGATTTTTTATGACATACTACACTATGATCCTTTAATGACAATTTTACGACACACCATATTATGACTTCTTTTATGACACACTGAGTTTTTTAGGCCCTACCATACAATGACTTTTTATGAAATATTATACCATTATTATGTGACATATTCAGTATGTCCTTTAATTACACCCTGTACTATATATGTTCTACTTATACCTGTGCTGCTTAATATGTTCACACTGTATACAATTATTATAATAATACTGTTCATCTAAATATATTTGGTGTATTCATACCCCTTACTGTTTATTCCACATTCTATTTATTTCACATTTTATTCTGTAGCCAGTCTGTGCATTTTCTCTGCACTTTTTGCACTTCTGGTAAGATGCTAAACAGCTTTTTGTTGTCTCAGGACCTGTACTCCGTGCAATGACAATAAAGTTGAACCTAATCAAATGTCATGTCATATTTTTTATGGCATTCTAAGCAGTGAAATATTTCAGATGTACTGTACAATCACCTTTATATTGCATAGTTATTAAGATATATTATACTATGACATCTATATGCCGTACTAGACTATGATATTTTTATGAGTTACTATATTTTGATTTTTCACACCTTACTATGATTTTTTCATCATATTTATTATATTGGCACTTGTTATTACTTTTTTCAACATACTATACCGTGACTTCATTAGACAAAATATATTTCTTACTGCCATACTGACTTTTGAATGAATTTTTTCAACATATTAAATTACTTTTTTAGGTTTCTTTGGCTTGCTATAGAATAACTTTTTCAACATACTATACAATTATTTCTTCAGACTTTTATAGACACTCCTTTTTCAAAACTATACTATGACTATTACTTTTCCAACATAGTATACTGTTACTTTTTTAGACATACTATACTATGACTTATTTTATGACTTATTTTGCCAAAGTACTATGACGTTTACCATGACTTCTTCATGAAATATTTCGGACATGCTTAGTATCACATTTAGACTCACAAAGTTATAGCTATTTTATAATCTAATCATTTTTCATAAATACACTACATGTATGACAATTTTGACTCTGACGTGAAAGCACGTACCGTTCTGCACTGTCGTGAACGAGCAGAGGGAGCTGCCGTGAGCCGCCCTAAAGCACTCACAGGCGAGGTACTCTCACAGTAGCCTCGCGCAGCAGTCCCAGCTGCAGTCAGAGCAGAGAGTAGACACACTCTCGGCGTATTCATATATCTGCACTCTGCAGTTAGTGCATTTATAGGTATTGAGCTTCATTTTTACACAAAACAAATAATAACCGTAGCTGTGTTTCAGCTACAGGACAGCAGTGAAGGCCCAGGTATAAAATATACGGCCCGTCACTGGTTCATAATGATTATGTCTGTGTGTTTTCATACATACTGTTAATAATACTCATACTATATAAATCTAGTGTATTCATAACTCTTACTGGTAACCACTTTTTGCTCTTCTGGTTAGATGCAAAAGAGAATTGTATTGTCTCTGTACCTGTACTCTGTGCAATGACAATAAGGTTGAACATAATCTGACCTCATCTTGTGATCGACATTTTTTTTAAATAACATACTATGACTTTTTTTGGCAAAAAACTTTTTTCAACATAGGCCTACTTTACAATGACATTTTTCAAAATGCTATTCTTTTTAAGAGTTTCTCTAACATGCAGTCAGGGCCATAAGTATTTGTACTGTGACACAATTTTTCTATTTTTGCCATTTTACATGCCCAATGGATTTGAAGTGAACGAGTAAATATGTGGTTGAAGTATAGACTTTCAACTTTAATTCAACAGATAGAACAAAAATATAACTAACTGTTTTCTACATGCTATACTATAACTGTATTTGACTTTTTTCGACATGCCATACTATGACTGTTTTCGACATGCTATACTGTGAATGTTTTTGACTGTTTTCGACATGCTATACTGTGAATGTTTTTGACTGTTTTCGACATGCTATACTGTGAATGTTTTTGACTGTTTTCAACATGCTATAGTATGACTGTTATTTACTTTTTTCGACATGCCATACTATGACTGTTTTCGACATGCTATACTATGACTGTTTTTGACAGTTTTCGACATGCTATAATATGACTTTTTTTAACTGTTTTCGACATGCCATACTATGACTGTTTTTGACTGTTTTCGACATGCCATACTATGACTGTTTTTGACTTTTTTCGACATGCTATAATATGACTGTTTTTGACTTTTTTCGACATGCTATACTATGACTGTTTTTAACTGTTTTCGACATGCTATACTATGACTGTTTTCGACATGCTATACTATGACTGTTTTTGACTATTTTCGACATGCTATACTATGACTGTTTTTGACTGTTTTCAACATGCTATACTATGAGTGTTTTTGACTGTTTTCGACATGCTATACTATGACTGTTTTTGACAGTTTTCGACATGCTATACTATGACTGTTTTTGACTGTTTTCGACATGCTATACTATGACTGTTTTTGACTTTTTTCGACATGCTATACTATGACTGTTTTTGACAGTTTTCGACATGCTATACTATGACTGTTTTTGACTGTTTTCGACATGCTATACTATGACTGTTTTTGACATGCCAAACTATGACTGTTTTCGACATGCTATACTATGACTGTTTTTGACAGTTTTCTACATGCCATACTATGACTGTTTTCGACATGCCAAACTATGACTGTTTTTGACTGTTTTCGACATGCTATACTATGACTGTTTTTGACTATTTTCGACATGCTATACTATGAGTGTTTTTGACTGTTTTCGACATGCTATACTATGACCGTTTTTGACTTTTTTCGACATGCCAAACTATGACTGTTTTCGACATGCTATACTATGACTGTTTTTGACAGTTTTCTACATGCCATACTATGACTGTTTTCGACATGCCATACTATGACTGTTTTTGACTTTTTTCGACATGCTATACTATGACTGTTTTTGACTATTTTCGACATGCTATACTATGAGTGTTTTTGACTGTTTTCGACATGCTATACTATGACCGTTTTTGACTTTTTTCGACATGCTATACTATGACCGTTTTTGACTTTTTTCGACATGCTATACTATGACTGTTTTTGACAGTTTTCGACATGCTATACTATGACTGTTTTTGACTGTTTTCGACATGCTATACTATGACTGTTTTTGACTTTTTTCGACATGCTAAACTATGACTGTTTTTGACTTTTTTCGACATGCCATACTATGACTGTTTTTGACTTTTTTAGACACGCCATACTATGACTGTTTTCGACAAGCCAAACTATGACTGTTTTCGACATGCTATACTATGACTGTTTTTAACTGTTTTCGACATGCCATACTATGACTGTTTTCGACATGCCAAACTATGACTGTTTTCGACATGCTATACTATGATTGTTTTTAACTGTTTTCGACATGCTATACTATGACTGTTTTCGACATGCTATAGTATGACTGTTTTTAACTGTTTTCGACATGCTATACTATGACTGTTTTTAACTGTTTTCGACATGCTATACTATGACTGTTTTCGACATGCTATACTATGACTGTTTTCGACATGCCATACTATGACTGTTTTTGACTTTTTTCGACATGCCATAGTATGACTGTTTTCGACATGCCAAACTATGACTGTTTTCGACATGCTATACTATTGTCGTGTTCTTTAAGAACATATAAGAATTCACGTGAGACCAAACTGCTTTCAAGTAAACTCTTTATTAGCCTGAACCAACAATGCCGTTCTGCCCCGATACTGACCCTTTTTCCCAGGTTCCCCTGCTTCCCCTACATTGCCCCTGGGTCCTAAGTCCCTACATATCTTATTGAAACATCTATGTATGAACATACATTTATTGTAATACCACATCTCCTCTTTCTAGAGAGTAAAGAGTAGACTGCCTTTGTCTCCTCTGACCTTAGAGGATTATTCTGCCTCTTTCGTTGGAAGGTCTGTTCCTATCTAATTCCTAAAAGAAGAACATAGTAAACATAGCCTCTGTGATTATTCAACCAAACATACTGAGGCATTTTAAATTCTTAATATTCCACATGTGCTCAAAACAACAACCACATTACTTTTCTTTTTAATTTACAAGTTCACAGGTTAAGCCTACTAGGTTTAACTATGGCTCTCCCAGACCTAGATCTGAGTGTGGGAGTCTCCCCAGGTGTGACTTGGGGTATCACAGCAGGTGACACAGGAGTCTGCTCAGCAGTAGTCTCTAGAGTTTGTTGCTGTGATGGAGAACCCCTGTCTCGTGCAGATGTGTGTAGGGGTATCAGGTGCTGGCGGTTGCGTCTCACCACCCCCTGAGGTAGATCCACCAAGTAAGACCTTGGAGTGGAGTGATTGTGAAGCACAGTTCCGGATAACTTTGCATCAGTTACCCACACCTGTTCTCCTGGTGACAGAACACTGAGAGTTTTGACACGGTGACGCCTATTGCAGTTCTCTGCATCTGATATCCCCCTCTCCTTCTCCTTCAAAGCAAACGTGATGCTGTCAGGCAGTGCAGGGTCCAGCTGAGAAGGAAGAGTTGGCACTGTGGTGCGTAGACGTCTCCCCATGAGTAGCTGAGCTGGGCTATAACCACTCTGTAGTGGTGTGGCTCTGTAGGTCAGCAGGTCTCCGAATGGAGGCGTGGGTTCGGATCCCACTTCTGACACCATGTCGTGTTCTTTAAGAACATATAAGAATTCACATGAGACCAAACTGCTTTCAACTAAACTCTTTATTAGCCTGAACCAACAATGCCCTTCTGCCCCGATACTGACCCTTTTTTCCCAGGTTCCCCTGCTTCCCCTACATTGCCCCTGGGTCCTAAGTCCCTACATATCTTATTGAAACATCTATGTATGAACATACATTTATTGTAATACCACAACTATAACTGGTTTTAACTGTTTTCGACATGCTATACTATGACTGTTTTTAACTGTTTTCGACATGCTATACTATGACTGTTTTCGACATGCTATACTATGACTGTTTTTAACTGTTTTCGACATGCTATACTATGACTGTTTATAACTGTTTTCGACATGCCATACTATGACTGTTTTCGACATGCCAAACTATGACTGTTTTCGACATGCTATACTATGACTGTTTTCGACATGCTATACTATGACTATGACTATGACTGTTAATAAAAGCTGTTTATTTGTTAATAAGTTTAAATTTGTTCTCATGCGAGAAAGCAACCCTTTAGATTCCCAATAAGTTATCCAAATAACACGTACAAGTGTACCAAGTACATATACTGCAATTGCTTTTAGAGATGGGAGAGTCGCTATGGGGTGCCTTGAAACCGGCCCGGCAGTTGCTTTGCAGACATTAGTGAACACATTGTGTGAAGAGTCTGCTACTAGTAAAATCATACTTAATTTACTGAGCACTGGCAAGGGACTGGCTTGGACAGTCTTTGCGGAGTTATTTTGCCGGTGGCAACATTTCTCATGCTATAAATCAGTACGGCAAAAACGTACACAATTTCAGCTGCAATAGCATGGCGAGTGGCGCTGTTCCTGTAGGTTATTTGCTCCTGCTAGTTAGCTCCAGGGGAGTGAAGAGAAGTTTTGTTGTAACGTTAAGCAGAATCCATCTTTAGAAGATTATATCCAACATCCAGCAGCCAAAGGAAAATGCAGTAAATGAGCCAGCCACCTGCTGCCAACGACAAGCTGGACTGCAGAGCCCTGCAGCTCCGCACTCGCTGCTAAATAGAGAAAGGTGTGTGTGTGTGCATTCAAAGTTAATTAATATTGAACGTGTTGCGTGCTCATTGCACCAAATTTGAAAAAAACAAACACTCTGTGGGGTCCCCAGCAATAAACCCACCTTGTGTTTAAATAGATTGGATGAGCGGTTCCCGAAATTTGCACAGAAGAACTGCTTGCTTTATAATTACGAACTATTCTGTAACCTATTTATGACATACTATACGCTGACCTTTTTATTGGATAGTAGTGTGCCTTTTCATGATCTTTATGACATACTATACAATAAACTTTTCATGACATACTATAAAATCACATTTCTTGGTATACTATACGATAACTTTTTATGACAAACTATGACGTTTCTTATGACAGTTTAACTTTTTCATGACTTTTTATTACATATATATATATATATATATATATATATTGTGGCATACTGTACTATGAAATTTTACCATGACTATTTCTTTCTTATTGTCATTTATTAAGTGGTACTAATAGCAATAATGAGCCATACTCAATTATGGAGCCTATATTGTTAAATTCAGTCATTATTACTGCATGTGTCATTGAATGAAGTCTACTGAAATATTGCATAATTGAACACTTTTATGGATTAATGTCTTCAACTGAAAGTTTCTTTCATTATGATGAAATGTTTTTTTGTGGAAGTCCTCTCAGCTTGTGTCATTCATGCTCAGTAGGTCCTGTTTGCATTTCGAAGTGTCCTTCAGCAGGATACTGAACCCAAGTCGCTCCCACTGGGCAGGCCAGCACCTTGCATGGCGGTTCCGCCACCGTTGGTGTTTTCATGTATGTGTAAATTACTTAATGAGAGGCAATGTTGAAGTGTTTTGTCCAGTATGGTTGAAAGTAGCTATATAATTGCAGTCCAGTTTCCATTTATATTAATAGGACAGGAATTTAATAATTTACTTCCACCTTTTATCTTGTTTCTACAATTGACATTTCTTACCTTTGTCACCAAAACAGTCACAATCTGTCTTTAAACAGTTTTTATTTGTTTTATTGTGCCTGGTCAGGAACCACTGCTGATGAAGTTTCAAAAGGTGAATTTATTATTTAATGTGGGTGTATACTCTTGTCCAGGTGTCTCTCTCAGTGCAGACTGGGATTGGCTGAAGTACCCAGTGACCCACAACAGGATGAGCTGGGTGACCCTCCGAAGAGCTTTTCTGCTGTTTGGTGAGGCACATGTTGAGTTTGCAATACCTTGTTGAAAAATTGTTAAATTTTTGGAGAACTATGTTGGGCCCAAAACAAGAAACAGACCTCTTCATGTGGCTTCCTTCCAGGGTGATAGAAATGCATTAAAAAAGGTTATCGTCAGCTTTAGGTGAAGTTTAGTTTAACAAAATAACAGAATTATGTATACTCCTCAAAAAGCCAGATGACTTTGAATTTTTAGAGAACATGGTCTCTTATTTGATGCCCATGCTATAAATGCAATCATCATATTCCATTGTATATTTGGCTTTATTATATCAGTAAAGTTTTTCAAACTTTTTTGACAAAACGATAGCTAATTAGGTGACTCCAGAGTGATACTGCTGATGGTGGTAAAAATGATTAAACAATGCAAAATGTTGGCGCAAAAACATTTGGAGTAAGAGTGTGTGCAGACTGAAGTGAACAGGAAATATTCACTTTTCTTGTGTTTGAAAACAAGTCTGCAATGCTTTGTAGAAAACCCCCCAAAAGGGAATCCATTGCCCGAAAAAGTCCAAGCTTGCGTTATAAGTATCACACTGCATGTTGTATGCCTTTTTGTTAAGTTTTTTGGTTGTAACCCCCATTTACAATAAATAAATAAAACAAAAAATGTTGTACAGACACCACAAATTTCTAGGTCTGCCTTTTTTTGCCTTTTTCCACCTACGTAATAATAATAATCAAAAATCAGGCACATCCTGTCTCAAAGCGATGCAGAGAAATTAGTTCATGCATTTGTTACCTCTAGACTAGATAACTGCAATTCCTTATTATCAGGCTGCTCTAATAAGTCTCTTGAATCTCTCGAGCTGATTCAGAATGCTGCAGCTTGTGTACTAACAAAAACTAATAAAAGAGATCATATTACTCCTGTATTAGCTTCTCTGCACTGGCTCCCTGTAAAATCTAGAATAGAATTTAAAATCCTTTTACTTACCTACAAAGCCCGAACTGGTCAGGCACCATCATATCTTAAAGACCATATTATCCAACTAGAGAGCTGCGCTCCACTAATGCAGGGCTACTCGTGGTTCCTAGAGTCTTAATAAATAGGATGGGAGCCAGAGCCTTCAGTTACCAAGCTCCTCTTTTGTGGAACAAGCTTCCCGTTTCAGTCCGGTGGGCCGACACACTCACCACATTTAAGAGTAGGCTTGACTTTCCTTTTTGATAGTGCTTATAGTTAGGGCTGGCTCAGGTTTGCCTTGGACCAGCCCCTAGATTAGACTACCGGGGGACTTCCTAGGATACACTGAGCTCCTCTCTCCTCTTCTTCATCTCTGTCTGTATGAATTGATGTCCCATTAATGCTCATTACTAACTTTACTTCTTCCTTGGAGTCTTTGTGCTTTCTCTCCTCAGGTTTCCGTGGTTATATCTGGACACTGGTCCTTCCTCCCGCCATGGCCCTGCTGACTCCAACTGCTAATATCACTTTTATTATTACTCACATTACTATTTTATATTACCGATACCATTA
Source organism: Pholis gunnellus (assembly GCF_910591455.1). Classification (NCBI taxonomy): domain Eukaryota; kingdom Metazoa; phylum Chordata; class Actinopteri; order Perciformes; family Pholidae; genus Pholis; species Pholis gunnellus. The sequence continues at coordinate 7,046,116 of NC_136549.1, forward strand.
ATGCACATTATTGATCTGCTTCTTCACCAGAGTCTCTGTGCTTTCTCGCCCCTCATGTTCCTGTGGATCCGGGTTATACCTGGACCTGGTCTTGCCTCCTGCCGTGGTTCTGTCATATACATTGAATGTGTTGTAATTCTGTTATGCTGTTCATTCCTTACACATTACAGCTATTGCTCTTCTGTCCATTATGGGAGAGGGATCCCTCCTCTGTTGCTCTCCCACAGGTCTCTTCCTCCTTTTTCCCCGTTAAAGGGTTTTTGGGGGGAGTTTTTCCTGTTCCGATGTGAGGGTTCCGGGACAAGAGGATGTCAAATGTGTACAGATTGTAAAGCCCTCTGAGGCAAATTTGTAATTTGTGATTTGGGGCTATACAAAAATAAATTGAATTTGATTGAATTTAATATCTTTCTGTCTCATAGTCTCATAACTTTCTGTCTCATAACTTTCAATTTCTGTCTCATAACTTTGACTCTCTATCTGCTGGGATACCCTGCTGCTAAATGTTTTTTTCAAGTGCCCTGCCACACTTGCTGAACCTGGGAAAACACAAAACAACCAATATTAATAAACAGATTGCAAGCAGCTGAATACCGCTCCGCTTACTCCTTTTTCCAAGACTGTGGTGACGTGAGCCACTGAGTTTACCTCGCTCTGGGCCATCCGTACCATAATAACACTTTTAACACATTGCATTTTCACAAGCATATCTTCGTGTCAACATTAAAGTGAAAAAGGCTCTCTCTATAAACAGTGTTTGTTTTGTCAACACGGCGGACCCTTCATATCTACGTATCAATGTAGATATGAAGGGCTCATTCTAAGTGAACAAAAACACTAATAAAAAAATAACTAAGTGATAATACACTTATGAAAACATAGTTATGCATGTTAAATTTCCTTTCTACTAATATATCCCACATAACGCTACACACATTGTTCCTTTAAGCAGTAATACACAAGAGTGATCAATTGCTATGTGATCAGGACTGTGATGCAGCAGCATGACACAGCTGGGATCACACAGCAATTTGATCACACCCTCTTATATATGCTTGCTTTCGTAAAATAGACAATTTAGATTTTCATTTCATTTGTTGAGCCAGCCATAATGTTATGAAAACAGATTACAGCTGGAATGCAAAAGTGAATGGAAGCAATGCAGAAAACATGCTCTGCATACAATATGAGTGTATGAAGCATGCTCATATACTAACCATTGTGTGACTGTTGCAGCAATCAACGGATCAAGGTCGTTTAATCTTTAACAATGTATCTATAATGCAATACATTTGATAAACTGAGCATTTTTTTGTATCCTCGATCTTCAAAGTAACAGCTAACTGAAGTTATTAATTACATGTAGCTATGGAGTAAAAAGCACAATATTTCCCTCTGAATTGTAATCGAGTAGTAATGAAATGAACGTTACTAACAGGTGTCCAGTAACGTTATAGAGTAGACCTACACTGGAATTATGGGGTGTTTGGGTTCTGAACTCCTACGGTAGTTACCACGAAGGTTTACCTGATTATTGTGAATTTATATTACCCTCCGAATAACAAAGATACTGTCAAACTTAGCAATAATTAAATAACTGAACACAGACAACTGATTGGGATGAAAAGATAAATACAGGTTTACTGACAGCTCTTGAAAATGTTCAAATAATAATTACCCTTTCGGGGGACAAGAAAAACAACACAACAATACCTTACAGTATGACAGAATACTCTAATTGACTTTAAAACACTCATTGCCCCCCACACACACACACACACTCACATTAAAATAGGAACACGTTGCAGGCCTGTGTAGATCGGGTGCCGAATCCTCGTCCTCAGCAGAAACAGTTACACAGCAAATCCAAAATCACAATTCAATGTCAGTCCTTGAGAAAAAACAGTATCTTCCAAAAAAAGCATGCAGACAGCGGAGGTGACGGCCACGGCGGTGAAATCCTCACCAGGAACACACCGACAGTCTGTCTTGGTCCACAATCGCGTCCTCCGGTCCAGTGACTCAGCAACTTATACTTCATACAGCAAAACGTTTACAAACTCTCCGGGTCGGCGTAAAGGACAAAGGAATCTGTAAAGACAATATATATGCAAATTAGTTAAAAATGTATGACCAAAATTGCAGATGTGCAGTTTTAAATCAAATGAGAAAGTCCTGCTAATATATTGTCATGCCAAATCCAAGTAGCCCTCTGCTTACTTAATGCCTTAACTTAATTTCTGATTCACAAGTATTGAATGTTACCGATGGCAAACTAAATAATCGTGAGCTAACCGGTGTCTCAAACGTTCCTGGCAGATACTCACATGTTGGCATGACACCGGCAGGTTTTAATGTTATGGGATGATGTCGAGGTGGACCCAAATGCACGCCACACAGCAGGTTACATCCAGCAAAGCACTTTATTTATAGATGCAGGAGGTTAAACAAAGGTAAAACAAACAAAACACGGCAAAGTGTCCGGTGGACAAAAGGTCACTCCTTCGCCACCGGACTCGGGAGGGAAACTCGACCGCTCTCTCTCACGGCCAGGTCGGCACGACTGTGTGGGGGGTCCGACAAAGTGAAAGGGACACAGGGCTTCGGCGCTGAGCGGCAGAGGAAACAGCAAACAGAGGATTGGTTAAGATATGCAGTATCTCGGAGTTCCGACTTACGTACCGGACGGGAGACCAGACTGGTAACTGGACGGACTGACGCCGCGTCGGAGAAACCATGTGGTATTTAACCACAGCAGGTGGCGATCACCGGAATGGGTAACAGCTGCGGCGAGGGGCGTTGTTGTGGGCGGAACACAGGGGTGAAAACCGGCTGACACAAAAACAAAACATAAGCACATGGCCCTACATAACAACAACAGCAGACAGGGGAAAACAATAGAGGAGCACACAGACGGGAATCCTAACATTTAATGAGGTAGTGTACGTACTGTAGTGTAAGTACTGAACTAGCTAGCTAGCTAGCAAGAGTAGCTGCCACTATTTCAGCTAGCTAGCTAGTTCACAATTTCAGCTGAGAAAGAATAGGAAGCGAAACTGCAGTTTAAACACACACACTACTAACAGACAACCTTTTGATTGTGGGAAATAAAAAATATATTTTTAACAAATGTGTTTGTACTTACCGATAGTGGACTGACAACTGATGAAATTCACTGTGTACTGAAGGCAGACCGCCGTTAATCCCAATCACGGCGAGGTTTTGAGGAGCGCTTGGTATAATCAAAAGACTCTCCTTTACGGGTGGTGGCGTTTGCTGGTGTCCTCCGATGGATTTCACACGATAATCTTTACTTTCTTTTACGACTGATTGACTAAATAAAAAAGAATGGAATAAAAACTAGGTAGATGTGCTATTTTATAATGTGTATTAACTGGCAGTTGGTTAGACAAGACAATTGCATTTTGTGAAATGTAGACATGAGTGCGTCAACTCGGGACAGGCTGTAGTTAAAAACAATGTCATCTTCCCTGTTGCACCTTGCATAAAAAAATGCTGGGTGATGTTGGTGTAATCGACTGGTGTAACACTGGCGGAGGACAGCCAGAGTCGGCCCAGAACTGACTGCTATCTGGGTAGGGAACAGCTGCCTAAACGCTGCGGGGAGAATGTAGCGTGAGTTTGTGTGTGTTGTTTTCCTTACTAAACTAGTTTAGCATAGCCTCGCAGAACACACAGTTGTGTTTTGTTTAGTTTCAGTCAGACGCATTCGGTCTCCAAACGCAGCTTGAGACACAGCTGGAGAGTAGAATGGCATGACGTCACACAAAGATCGGAGACGCAATGATTCGTCAAGATTAAAGGCAAAACGTCACAAATGACGTCAGTTCACAAACAGACTCTATAGAACTTATGACACAATCATTTGTCCACATCAAAGGCAAAGACATTTGTCCACATCAAAGGCAAAGACATTTGTCCACATCAAAGGCAAAGACATTTGTCCACATCAAAGGCAAAGACGTTTGTCCACATCAAAGGCAAAGACATTTGTCCACATCAAAGGCAAAGACATTTGTCCACATCAAAGGCAAAGACATTTGTCCAGATCAAAGGCAAAGAATCACTATACCCCAGACTCCAAACTAGTTATCTGGACACTTTTTACGATTCAGAGATGGAGGAACTTCCCAAAACCAAACACAGGGCACTGAAAGCTGAAGTCTCTCACTTCCACTTGAGGGATCAAAATGTTCATCGTCAGCAGGCTCAGGAAGGTATTGATGACATGGCGGTCGAAATGAATGAGCTTGAGAAGCTTATAGAGAGTGCTAAGTATGCCAACAAGGTCACGTTGTTCCAAATTAATGACCTTGAGCAATGTCTAGAGAAGCTTATAAAGAAGGCTAAGCATGACAATGATGTCAAGTTGGCCCAAATTAATGACCTTGAGCAATGTCTAAAGGGTGCTCAGCGTGACAAAGATGTAAAGTCGTTCCAAATTAATGACCTTAAGCAGCGTCTAAAGGGGGCTGAGCATGACTATGATGTCAAGTCGGCCCAAATTAAAGACTTTGAGCAGCGTCTAAAGGGGGCTAAGCGTCTAAAGGGGGCTAAGCATGACTATGATGTCAAGTCGGCCCAAATTAATGACATGGAGCAGCGTATAAGGTGGGCTAAGCATGACGATGATGTCAAGTCGGCCCAAATTAAAGACTTTAAGCAGCGTCTAAAGGGGGCTAAGCATGACAATGATGTAAAGTCGGCCCAAATTAATGACCTTGAGCAGCTTCTAAAGGGGGCTGAGCATGACTATGATGTTGAGTCGGCCCAAATTAAAGACCTTGATCAGCGTATAAACGGGGCTAAGCATGACAATGATGTCAAGTTGGCCCAAATTAAAGACTTTCAAAAGCGTCTAAAGGGGGCTAAGCATAACGATGTCAAGTCGGACCAAATTAATGACCTTGAGCAGCGTCTAAAGGGGGCTAAGCATTACAATGATGTCAAGTCGGCCCAAATTAAAGACTTTGAGCAGCGTCTAAAGTGGGCTAAGCATGACAATGATGTCAAGTCGGCCCAAATTAAAGACTTTAAGCAGCGTCTAAAGGGGGCTAAGCGTCTAAAGGGGGCTAAGCATGACAATGATGTAAAGTCGGCCCAAATTAATGACCTTGAGCAGCTTCTAAAGGGGGCTGAGCATGACTATGATGTCAAGTCGGCCCAAATTAAAGACTTTGAGCATCGTCTAAAGGGGGCTAAACATGCCAAGGATGTCAAGTCGGCCCAAATTAAAGACTTTAAAAAGCGCCTAAAGGGGGCTAAGCATCTAAAGGGGACTAAGCATAACGATGTCAAGTCGGACAAAAAGAATGACCTTGAGCAGCGTCTAAAGGGGGCTAAGCATGACAATGATGTCAAGTCGGCCCAAATTAAAGACTTTGAGCAGCGTCTAAAGTGGGCTAAGCATGACAATGATGTCAAGTCGGCCCAAATTAATGACCTTGAGCAGCGTCTAAAGGCTGCTCACCATGACAATGATGTCAAGTCGGCCCAAATTAATGACCTTGAGCAGCGTCTAAAGGCTGCTCAGCATGACAATGATGTCAAGTCGGCCCAGATTAATGACTTTGAGCAGCGTCTAAAGGGGGCTAAGCATGACAATGATGTCAAGTCGGCCCTATTGAATGACCTTGAGCAGCGTCTAAAGGGGGCTAAGCATGACAATGATGTCAAGTCGGCCCAAATTAATGACCTTGAGCAGCTTCTAAATGGTGCTCAGTATGACAATGATGTCAAGTCGGCCCAAATGAAAGACCTTGAGCAGCGTCTAAAGGGGGCTGAGCATGACAATGATCACAAGTCGGCCCAAATTGAAGACTTTGAGCAGCGTCTAGAGGCTGCTCAGCATGAAAATGATGTCAAGTCGGCCCAAATTGAAGACTTTGAGCAGCGTCTAGAGGGGGCTGAGCATGACAATGATCACAAGTCGGCCCAAATTGAAGACTTTGAGCAGCGTCTAGAGGCTGTTCAGCATGAAAATGATGTCAAGTCGGCCCAAATTGAAGACTTTGAGCAGCGTCTAGAGGGGGCTGAGCATGACAATGATCACAAGTCGGCCCAAATTGAAGACTTTGAGCAGCGTCTAGAGGCTGCTCAGCATGAAAATGATGTCAAGTCGGCCCAAATTAATTTCTTTGAGCAGCGTCTAAAGTCTGCTCAGCATGACAATGATGTCAAGTCAGCCCAAATTAATGACTTTGAGCAGCGTCTAAAGGGGGCTAAGCGTCTAAAGGGGGCTAAGCATGACTATGATGTCAAGTCGGCCCTAATGAATGACCTTGAGCAGCGTCTAAAGGGGGCTAAGCATGACAATGATGTCAAGTCGGCCCAAATTAATGACCTTGAGCAGCGTCTAAAGGGTGCTAAGCATGACAATTATGTCAAGTCGGCCCAAATGAATGACTTTGAGTGGCGTCTACAGGGTGTTCAGTGTGACAATGATGTCAAGTCGGCCCAAATTATTGTCTTTGAGCTGCGTCTAAAGGAGGCTAAGCCTCTAAAGGGGGCTAAGCATGACAATGATGTCAAGTCGGCCCAAATGAATGACCTTGAGCAGCGTCTACAGGGGTCTAAGCATGACAATGATGTCAAGTCGGCCCAAATTAATGACCTTGAGCAGCGTCTAAAGGGGGCTAAGCATGACAATGATCACAAGTCGGCCCAAATTAATGACCTTGAGCAGTGTCTAAAGGAGGCTAATGACGAGTTGGAATCCGTGAAGAATCACAGAAACAGAATTTGTATAACAAATTTGACTCTGCAGTCAGACACCCATGAGCTGCGTCATGAAGTGAATTGTCTCCAGGTAAATGAGAGAAACCTGAGTAAAACAAACGAGAGTTTGACTGCTGAGGTGGCCCGCCTCCTTGAGATAAAGGCACAAAAACAAATGGAGATCACCAGTCTGAGGCACAATGTGGATTACCTGTGGCAATCAGTGTGTGAAAACCAGATGGAGGAGCAGATACTGGAGAATACACCTGATGATGAGATTTGTCCTGAAGAGAGCCTCCTGCCGGCTGAAACTCAGACCAGAAGTTGGTGGTTTCGCTGTGCCAAAGGTCTACTGATAGCAGGATCGTTTGTTATCACCGCTGTCGCTGGACTGGTAATAGCGAGCACTTTAATGTGTGAGACTGGAGGGTGCTAACCGTCAGAGATTATATGGTGATTAGCACAAAGATAACATGTTGTGAGTGTGACGCCCACCAACGTGTTGTCACTTGTGCGTTATGTATTTTGTTATCTCTGTCTGTCTGTATGTCTGTCTGTCTCTTTAAATTTAATAATTCCAGGAATAGTTTTATAAGTGACTGTCCTGGGAACAATGATGTTGCCACTAAAGCCACTAGAAAGCAATGTACTCCAGAGAAAGCTAGTGGGACGTGAAGAGTGAAGCAGGATGTGAAATCCTTCTTTTCGAGTGACTAAGCGTTCAGGAGAGAACTGCAAGGCTAATAACGTTTAGCATTTTAAGACAATCCTACAGTTATAGATTATGTTATCCTTCATGTTCGAGAACATTTAATGTGTGTGTACTGTACGGAAAATAATGTTTATTTCTGTTGTTTAGTGCTGTATGGAATTGGTGTCCGTCCGCGCTCAAATGCACATTGTGTGTGTACTGTACGGAACATAATGTTTATTTCTGTTGTTTAGTGCTGTATGGAATTGGTGTCCGTCCGCGCTCAAATGCACATTGTGTGTGTACTGTGCGGAAAATAATGTTTATTTCCGTTGTTTAGTGCTGTATGGAATTGGTGTCCGTCCGCGCTCAAATGCACATTGTGTGTGTACTGTACGGAAAATAATGTTTATTTCCGTTGTTTAGTGCTGTATGGAATTGGTGTCCGTCCACGCTACATGTGCATTTGAGCTAGCACAAATATAGCATGTTGTGAGTGTGATGCTCACCAATGTTTTGTCACATGTGTGTTATGTATTTTGTTTTCATGTACAGCCAATATGTTTTAAAGTGAGCACATTTCTGCAAATCTGACCCAGTTTCTGTGTGGACCTAATCCATGACAACCCAAAGTTCAGACCAGGAAGCATAGTTGCTGTCTTACACATTTCTCTGAGCTTCCATTAGAGCAATTACCCACCCAAAACCATATAGAGACTGTGTCTGCTAGTGTGTGTCTGTGTGTCTGATAGTGCTTATAGTTAGGTATGAAGGCAAATCACTGTCAAAATCCGATAGAGCAAATGAGGTCCATGCGCGCGCGTATTTTACTTTGACGAGCGCTTTTATATCACTCCGCGAGCAAAATTCCCTCTCGCGCGAGCAAAAGTCGCTCGAGAAGCTTAAACCTGTTCGCTCGCGAAACTTTATTCTGCCCGCTCGCGAGTCTTTTTTTCTGCTCGCTCGCGAGTAGTTTTTCTTTTTGACAGTAAGTGGGCGGACCCAGTCTCCATTGTGTCTCTACATCTGATTGGTTACAATGCTCATCTTTGGATAAACCGGATATCACTGACACAGACGTCAGGGGGAGATTTTCAGATTGCACTACAGGTCAGGGGCAAATCATGTACATTTTACTGCACGGGTACTTTTACACACTCTGCACTTAAAGTACATTTTGCTGATAATAACATACTTGACTAAGGTTTTGAATGCAGGTATTTTACTCGTAGTGGATTATTGTTTCATCAGTATGGATGTCAGTACGTTTACTGCAGTGAGGATCTGAATACTTTTTCATCCACTAACTACTTGTCAGTGATAGTTAATATACAAACAGTGGTCCCTAATCTTGGCTCCAGATCTTTGAGCAGGTCCAAATTGTTGCTCATATTATATACAACTACATTATATCTCTTCTGTAAACACAACAGTATGATTAAATATGATCGCATCATGTTTTAATCAATTAAGATCAAAGAGTGTCTTTGAGCTGTTTGTCACAGTTTGACTATCAAACACACATCGTCTGTAATAGAATGATGGAGTGAATTCAAAGCAAATGTAGTGGCAATGTAGTGGAGTAGTGTTTAGTGGAGGATTGATAACCACCTCTAACAGACCTGACGTCTGTGTCAGTGATATCCGGTTTATCCAAAGACGAGCATTGTGACCAATCAGATGTAGAGACACAATGGAGACTGGGTCCAGTAAAATACGCGCGCGCATGGATCTCATTTGCGCGCTCGGATTTTGACAGTGATTTGCCTTCATATTAGGGCTGGCTCAGGTTTGCCTTGGACCAGCCCTTAGATAAGCTGGTAGGCTTAGACTACCGGGGGACTTCCTAGGATACACTGAGCTCCTCTCTCCTCTTCTTCATCTCTGTCTGTATGAATTGATGTCCCATTAATGCTCATTACTAACTTTACTTCTTCCTCGGAGTCTTTGTGCTTTCTCTCCTCAGGTGTCCATGGATCGTGGTTATATCTGGACACTGGTCCTTCCCCCCGCCATGGCCCTGCTGACTCCAACTGCTAATATCACTTTTATTATTACTCACATTACTATTTTATATTACCTCTACCATTAACGCACATTACTGACTTTGCTTCTTCACCAGAGTCTCTGTGCTTTCTCACCTCGCAGGTTCCCGTGGATCCGGGTTATACCTGGACCTGGTCTTGCCTCCTGCCGTGGTTCTGTCATATGCATTGAATGTGTTATAACTCTGTTATGCTGTTCATTCCTTACACATGACATCTACTGCACTTCTGTCCATCCTGGGAGAGGGATCCCTCCTCAGTTTTTCCTGTTCCGATGTGAGGGTTCCGGGACAGAGGATGTCAAATGTGTACAGATTGTAAAGCCCTCTGAGGCAAATTTGTAATTTGTGATTTTGGGCTGTACAAAAATAAATTGAATTGAATTGAATTTACGTTTTTTCTTTATATATTTATATTTGAAAAAAAGTTTCATCTGTACTCGGTTATGGGCGTATTATTGCCCAGTACAACCACCAGTTAGTCACTGGTGCAGCCTTTATGAACATATTTTACCACTGAACTTTAAGCCAGAAATGATCCAATCATACACCCATCTGAACACCTGGGAAACGAAAGGATCCTTAACTTTTCATCACTTTCAGAATACATAGTTATCTATAGTAAAACCAGTATAAGATAATTCCAATTTTCCTTTGATGACCTTGAACACCAAGACCATCTAAATTTGCAGGGAAAGTTTCTTTTCATATATTTAATTTATTCTTAAAATATTTCATGATAAAAAATGGATGTAAATGACTAATACTTCTGCAATGCTTTCTCTTTCTCTCGTTCTCTCTCCTTGTAGTATTCATCGCCGTCAAAAAGACGCCAGATTTGTGCAAGAACAAACACAAGCAAAAAAATAAATTAAGAGATCAAAAGCCATAGAGAGGAAATGAGTCAGTATTCCACACCGTGTACAATACAATATCATAGCAAATTAGCAGATTTCAATGGTTTCCACTGACTACCATAGATTTACAATGTTCAGTTGGCTGCAGATCAGTCCTCAATAAATTGTCACTTTCCTTTTTTTTCAGTAATGGTTCTGATAGACAGTGACTTGTAGATGACCATGAAAAGAAAGCGGCTACTGAGGTGTGAACAGAAAACCTGGGACTACGAGCTAGCAGTAATGAGAACAACAGCATTTGTTCACATCCTACTAAACTGCCATTGTGACCACATTTTAAGTCCAAGAAGCTTCTCTACAAAGGTACAACATATAAAACTGTTAAATATATAACTTTTTAGGGCATTTCAAAATACATTTAATGACATTTCTTTACTCTTTCTCTTCAGACTCAATAGCATTTATACGCTCTGTAAATATTCATCATCTCTTTAATATGATTTGCGCTCCTGATCCGTGACCAACTCGACAATGCTTCCTTCAAGATGTCCCAACCGTAGCTACTGAAAAATGCAAATCAGAATTTTTTTTTTTTGATACACAGTTATACGTATGTAGTACCTATATCTCCAGTTCCGAAATACAGTGGTGGACTTAGTCTGAGAAAAAGTGTCTGGAAAGTTTTAAAAGTACTCCTTTGATCGTGTCCAATACATGTGGCACCGGACGCCAGTTGCCGTTTGCGTTGGCCCATTTGCGCACTGTGTCTCTGTGGGGGCAGTCGTTGGTCGGTGGCGACGGTAAAAGCAAGTTCACAAAGTCTCTGTGTATCCTTGCCACATGGTCCACTTTGTCATAATGATTTGTTGACGTATTTGTTGTTTTGCTCTTTGGTCTATAAAAATATGGGAGGTTTACTCCAGCAGAAGGCCTATTCACAGCAAAGAGCGCTCAGTTTGTTTTTTGACGGCCGCGTGAGGTGGTCCGAGAAGCAACAGGGTCCGGTCTGTAATGAGTCCCGCCTTTGCTCTGGAACTGCTGCGCTAGAGGCTAGGAGAAAGTTGTGTGAGAAATCCCCTTTTCAAAGCAGTTAGCAGTTTCAAACAAAGTACTTCCAATGAGGCAAAAACCATTCGTAGGATTCAAAGTGTCCAATCCGCCGTGGTACAAGCAGGCACTGCAAATTTCACAGAGCAGGCAGATAGAGTGGAAAGGAGGTGGACACAACATTTTGACCCAATGACAGATAGCAGGTGGGAGCAGTCAGAGACCCGGAGGGGCTTGCCACAGGAAATGGAAAGGGTTTTACAGCAAGTAGTTTGTCCAGTGTCCAGGGGAATGCTCGCTCCCTCAAACAGTCAATCCCTGGTTTTACCATCTCGAGCTGTGTTATGAGACCTGTGAATCAACAAGAACAGAACAAACATCAGGTGATTGTTTAGCACACTGTCATCGTCACACTCTACAGTCTTACAGGCAACACACGTTGTCTTTGCACTGCCTGTACATTGAGCACTCTGTGTTTCGAAATATAAGTGAAAACACGATCATGTTCTGTAATTAATACATGCAGCAGCATAGTAGATATTTTGTTCGACAATTCAGGAATTTGACATTTACCTTTGGATCTAAAGTTTGTCTTTGCAGAACACTTGCATTATGCTCTCTTTCACTACTCTAGTACTCTGTCTTCCTTTCAAGGTAAAACATTATTTGTTCAACATTTTGAGGAAAATGCTTGTTCACTTTCTTGAAGAGAGTCTATGAAAGGATTGATACCACTCTCATGTCTGTCCGTGAAATAAGAAGCTAGTGACAGTTAGCTTAGCACAAATATTGGAAACAGGGGGAAGCAGCTAGTCTGGCTCTATCCAAATAAATAAATAAATAAATAAATAAAATCTTCCTCTCAAAACCTCTAACGCTTGCTGATGTTAAAGCTTGTTCTTTTAAATTTGTACAAAAAAATTTAAACATGCAAAGTGTATTAACCTCAATGTGTTGGGTGGACCTCAGACCCTCTGGGGGGGGGGGGGGGGGGGGCATGGCCCCCCCTAAGAAAATATTGTACATTTAAAAGTGAAATGCATGAATCTAGTGCACTTTGCATTTATTTGTCTTGATGATCTTGTAAACAATTTTGTGCTGGAATGTTGCCAAGTAAATTTATGACATTCAAATACTCTACTTAAAGGGTAACTTTGGTATTTCTGTTAACCTTTTCAACCCTATTTTACCATGTTTTCTGTGAAATATAAAATTTGTCTTAACCGTCGCTTGATACAATTCGCTTGGAGTCTCGTTCTGAGATCTTGCGTCGCAGCTGCATTGTCGAAATCATTGAAAATCCTTCAGATAAGACTACATTTGATGTACTACAACAAACTGACAACACAGGCACTTCCCTCTCCAGCTCTCACTAGTTGTCTTCTAGCAACAAGTCACATGACACAACTCGGAATTGTTGTCCCCGTTAATCATTTGGACCCCCAAAAAAAATGGGAAATAAGGTCCAGCTGAAAAAAAACAGAAGTAACCCTTGTATTTTTTTACTACACTACATTTATTTGACAATATTAGTAACTAGCTATTTTGCAGTTTGAGATTCGTAACACAAAATATGAATCAAAAATGAAATATGATTTATTACTAAGTATGTAAAGTAGTTCAAATGAGGTCCACCTTCACCAGCTGCAACACGCCAATGCATAAATAATTTGAATATAATAATATTAAATACATCATTCCTAATTGGGCCATTCAGCATGATGATTACTTTCATCAATAGTTTTGTACTATTATTTATACAACAGTTTGATTAAAGGACTTCTACTTGTATCCTGTGTGTTTACACTGGTAGTACTTGTGTAAGTACAATATCTTAGTAGGCTACTTCTTCCTTCACCACTGTCATCTAGAAAACAATGTAATCATAAACACAATGGTTGTGTATGAGTAATCTGCCAACTAATACCTCTGAAGCTTACAGGTTATATCTTGAAAACCAAAAAGTGCAGCCTTTAACTGTTTCCTCCTGTTTCCAGTCTTTATGCTAAGCTAAGCTAAGCCAACTGGCTGCAGCTTCATATATAACATATTTATGATATCATCAATCTGCTCATCCAACTCTCAGCAAGAAAGCTAATCTAAAAGCTAAATGTTGAGCTATTCAACATAAAAATATGAATTTATAGGGGAGAATCATTGCATACATTGTGTGATACTAAAAGCCTTGTGTATACCCATTGCTCCTTACCAAACAGAGGTGCTTATTACAGCACTGTGGTAGAATTGTAAAAATAAAAACTCTCTGCCAAAGTCAGTGTTTTACTCGTCAAATTTCTATCATTCGTCTGCGGGTGTAACCAAATAACAAAGCGAGTCTCGCGTGCAGAACAATCTACCAAAAGAAAGATACATTTGGAAGCCTCCTCACCATCTGGCCCCTGCCAGTCACGCAGCCAACTTGATAGCGGCGCTGATGTCTTCCAGGACTTCTGAGGTTTAATTCATAATTATGAACGATTTTTGATTTAAACAGGGGGCAAATTGCCATGAAAGGGGCAGGTGATGGATGGAGTGCTCGCATGTATCACGGACGACAATTTCTGATGCTCTGGGAATAATAAACATATCACTGAGCTCAGCGCTTAATAGAGATTCTGTCATGGTTTTGTTGGTGCTGGGCATTAAATGACCCAGAGGCATAACAGCTTAAAGCAGACACATGACTGTGCCATCCCTTGACTGTGACCGCTGCCCAAGCAGGTGTTTAGTCCCAGTGTAAGCACACGTCCTTATCTCAGTGCCTCCTTGTGGGCACACTGAGATTACGATTGCCTCGAATGGTCAAGAAGTCACAGATAAAACAGAAGCAAGACAGAATCACTGCATCGACACATCTAAAGAGGAATGGAATGCAAAGGCCAGGTATAGGCAGTAAAAAGCCAACTTTCTTATATTCTCTCCATGTTCCCCTCCTTTTTTTTTTTCCTCACACCCACACTGTGGCAAATGGTTCCCTATAAATCTCACACACAAATCTCATCTCAGGGAAATGCAAGCCTTCTATTAAAAAGAGGAGCGAATGTCAGATGAATATGAGATGAAATTGCCCTATGAATAAAATTCACAGGCCCTCAGTGATTATTACCTCGGGTTTATCAGAAAACGACCATATTACTGTATTTTATATCTTATAACAGCAACAGAATATTTCACATTCTTGCGGCAGAGGAATGCAGGTAGAGGGAAATGTGATGAAGAGCCAGTCTGGCTGTTGAACACATGGGCCAGCTGTTAGTACAGTGGGGTCTGGCTATCTAAACAAGACCAGAAAGAGAATTAGACCATGAATTAGACAATTCGAGTGAGACTGATGAGCGCTGCAAGTGTCATAGTTACAGAAGGGGAAAGAATCCATCTGTGGTGATGTCCAATTTGTGCCGGATTCTGTTGTTATGAAGCGAGCAGCAAATCCACTAAATACATATTGATATGTACCCAGCAGCATTCAATCGCAGATAAGGAAAACATTAAACATTGGATTCCAGGGGCATTACTTCGAGCTTCTTGTCTCCGGGCAAAGCTGAAATGCTTTGATCTATAAATAAGCATGCATTTTTGCTGGCTTTCATATGCATTTTGCATGTGCAATCAAGTGAAGGTGCATGTAGCCTTATCTGTCGGAGCTAAAGGAAATTATACACAATGCATACGAATCTCTCTCCAGTTGGGAGTTAAAGCAACGGCCTGACATTTCCTCTTTGGATGAACTCTCGCCGACTTCAAAATGTCACAGCGCTGTGACCCACGGTGAACGTGTGAATGGGCACGCATGAGCGAAAATTTTCTCTGCTTTTGCCTCTCCAAAGTCCTCATTGAGACTCTGATGGATGTGAATAATGCAGAATCTCAGGAGAATGTGGTTGACGAATTGATGTTTGATTGATCAGCTGATTTGTTAATTCGCTGGAAGCTTTTTTGTTACACTCCGAAGAGGGCGAGGCGGTGCCGAAATATCAGCTAATGGAATAAAGCCTTTTCTGCACATCTGTCATTCTAAAGTGGCCCCTGCTTTTTTTGCATCAACTACCTGTTTCTAATGCTTGTTCTTGCCGTCGCTGTTTAATGTTCAGCCTTGTGCAGCCAAGCACGCTTCCTTTTGGATTGGAGCATACAGGCTGCACAATAGCCCACCAGATGAATATTCATAAGTGAACTTGTAGGTTAGGAATGATCCACAGGTTAATAAGGGAAGGGAAATCGCTCATTACATTCTGTGAAGTCGGATAATGCCTGAAGCAGACGCTGAGATCAAAATACATGAACATGTATGCACAGGCCTCTAGACACCAGGCCCCATTACACATTAAGAGAGAGTTCAAAGCTATCCGGGGTGTTACGTCATCATCCACCTTTTCATACGGCATTTCAGAACATCAAAGCAAACACACACTTTACTATCTGGATTCTACAATATGACCAGAACTTCAATTCTCAAGAGGTAACATTAGAACAGATTTAACATCGCACTCCTACCAGAAAGGAATAACAAAATGTCACTGATTTGTTTTCGATTCAAACAACTGGAAATGTTCCCCCATTTCCCTGAATGCACTGTAATGTATAGATTATATCTCTTCATGCAATAAGCTACTGTATTGTATGCCATTGCATGGGAACAGATGATTGCAGACATGGTATTGTTGCCCTTTACACAGCACATTATGGGACCAAATGTTTCAATCTAATCATCTCCGTTAGTGAACAGACAATGATCTTCTATATGATGCTCTGTGGAGAGGATCCGCGATCACAGCATGCATTCCACTCTGTGTCTATTTATACTTTCAAATCTACTGAAGACTTGCTGTCTGGCCTGTAAAGCAGCCGGATCAGATTTATTTCTAGAAAACGAATCATAAATGCTGACAATATTGACCGAGAGAAGAGCCTGGCTTTTAGAAACTCTATGAGACCGGGCATTTTTATGACTTTGGCCTCATCCCTTTTATTGCACTATCCGCTAAATTTACTACATGGCTACTCACTGTTTCCCAATCACATGCATTAATATCTGTCTGGCGCCTTGTTTTATTTTAGCGCACAGGCGCCATCTGACACAATACTGTAAAGACAATATACACGGTACACCAATAAAGCAGAGCAAAACAAGCTGAAGAGAAACTCATGGATTTTACTGGTATTGCTGCACACATGGATTTTCTGTGGCTAAACACACACTTGGGATTAGGCGAGTTTATGGAAAGATTTGTAATCCAAATAAAGACATTACGGTTGTTTAAATTCTATCAGGGTTTATGTGTGTCCTTGAATTGTGATTCTTGTTTGCATTTTCTGCTAAAGCGGGAGGATGATTGTGTTTGTGGACTAATATAACTAGAAAAGTGGTTGTAATGATTTTCATCAGATTTTGAAAAAATAAAAAAACTATTATTACAAGTTATTATTCTTTTTTTGTCAGGGGATGTTATTACGGAGAACTTTACAGTAGGCACCTTCTTTACAGAGTCCTTTACCTACTTTGCTTTAAAAAAAAATATATATATATATATATATATATATATATATTTCTTGCTTTTAACAAGTTTGAAATTGACAAGGCAATACAGTTCAGTACATAAATAGATACTGTTCAAATATACAAAGTGCTTAGTAATAAATTGCTTTTAAAGTGCTATGTGCTTTAAATATAGTGGTGTCATGTTCACTATATCCTTATCAAATGTCCAGTGTGTGCCAGGGGAGACTAAGTTCTGATCAGCTAATATGTATTCAACCAACATGTCGCTATCACATGCAAATCATGCAAACTATGCGGATAATTAGTTGGCAAAGTTCTCAGGATTTGGGAGGCATCTCCAAGTTCAAAAGTCCACATATGATTGAGTTAGAACCATGTGTTTCTCTGCCTCTTCCCAATTAATCAACACCCACACATATGGAACATTTTGGATAAATCGTGTATGCGCAGTAAATAAGATGACCACTCGGACACATGGTTGCTTTTATACATTTTTTTAAATCAAATAACTTCATTTTATGAGAGACATTTGGCTATGCATAACACAAATATGATATGACTAATCTCCCTTTTCAGAACTAGCTTCACTACAAGAACTTGAGTAACAAATCAAAGACTTAGAGGTTGAAGGGGCTTTCAGTTGTACCTTGCTGCCTCCATGTGGCTCTTGGTGCTCTGCAGCTGCTTGTGTTGCTTCCTGCCTTTGCTGGACCAGGGTTCGGGTGGAGTTGTTGTGATGTTGGTGGTGGTGGTGGTAGGTTGCTGTTGGCAGATGTTTTTTGGCTGTCTGTCAAGGGGTCATCAATGCTCTCCATAGTGCAGGAGTGTCGAGGGGGACTCTTGTCGCGTCATAGGGCCTAGGAGGAGAGAGGGAGAGGGGAAGGCGGTATGGTTATCAATAGCTCATAATGAGGATGCAGTGTTTTATATTACGACACGAGTCACGGCACCTTGTGTGTGAGTGTGCACATGTGCATTTGTTGTAGCCTGTTTGTTAGAAGAAACCACCAGCTCTGTTAACAGGGCGCTACTTGCAGTGCACAAGCCAGTAATAACTTTCTGCTTTATGAAATCAATTACCTTTCTTGGCCACATGGAAATGGCTGAAATTCTGAAACTGGGCCGTGTGCTTTCATTGGCTAGCAGGCATTTGGGGTTTTGGAGACGCTGCCTTCTTAGCAGATTAATCCCACAAGCTCTTAGGCTGTTGTTAAGAAACTTAAAAAAAGGCAGGCTCTATTGTATTAGTTGTCTTACTGCCTCTCTTACTAACAGCCCCAGCTTTCCAAAATGGAGGATTTGGTGTTTTCCAAACCGAGACAATGTGCTGACTTGGCTCCCTCAAGAAAGAAGCTGGCAGATACAGCTAATGGTTAGCAGCACAACAGGGTCTCTTTTTCTTTCTCCCTTGGCCTGTCTGGGGTGGCCAAGCGGCTTTCTTCGTAGCGGTGAATCTGTTCAAACCACTGTTGGATGTGCCTGGAGGGCCCAGAGGGATCAATTACTGAGGCCGGTACCGACCCAGAACCGGGGGGGGGGGGGGGGGCGTGGTGATGGTTGGGGCTTTGGGGGATTCCATCAGGTCCAGCTTCTGAACCAGATCCCCATGGAGACGGAGAGGAAGAGATGAAGGAACAGAAAGGAAGTGATGGTAAGGGGACCGGGGGATATATCGGAGGGAGGCACTTGCTTACAAATCCCAAACGAAAGAGCTTTTTCATCTCGACCAACATGCCTTCACTAGCAGATGTATATAATATATGCATAAGTACAAAACCTGAATACTATTCAGGGTCACGGGGGGTGCGGGGGGTCGGGGCAAATCCCAGCTAACATTGGGTAAAGGCGGTGTACAATAAGAACAATGACAGTACCTTGAATCACAATGGGATATTTTTTTGTACTTTGATTGTAAATAAGGGGCTAGACTGCAAAAAAAACATCTAAATAGAGCTTATTAATGAAAATGAAGTGCCAGGGGAGGATCCCCCGGACCCCCTACAGAGGTACAGGCTAAGCCCCGAATGTCTGTTAATTGTTTAATAACTGGCCACTGGCCTTTTGTTGCAAAAGTGGCCCCCCAGGCAAAAGCACGTTGATAATCCCTGCTCTATCTCACAGGGATTCATGTGTAAAAGGCACCCTTTCTAGACAAATTCAGTTTGTGGCAGGATAAAAAGAGCCTTTATTTCCACGCAAATTCACATCAAGGCACAGTCTGCGTGTTGAATCTTGCCCTCTCTCACTTACAGAGTGCCTCCAGAGTGTATAAAATATACATGACACATGAGCTCACAGTATCAAACATTGTACTCATGCTCAAACATGTTTCCAATCCCTTATATCTTTCTCCTCTATTCTGCTTGATCACGGTAATCACAGCCTTTCTCTCACGAGGTGCCAATTCTGTTCACAGCCTTAATACCCCAATCAGGGCTGACCTAATAGAACGTATGATTAAGACCTAGTCTCTCATTAAAGGATCTTTAGTCGTTTAAATAGTCCCGGTTTCTACATTTTGAACCACTGTTTCCCACAATGTAAGACTATGCATTTCAAGACAAGCACACTGAAAACATTGACTATAGCAGGTGTATACAGCATTGCAGTAGTGAAAAAAATATCTTGAGAATTTTCTTTTTTTTTCTTAGTGAGAGAAAAAAACAAACTTTTGAACGAGCACTGAAAGGCTTAACAACAAGAGACACTGCTTGACGCACACCGACCGACTTAAATAATGTTTTTACGATGCTGTGCGTCTGACTGGCCCAAATCTATTTCTATGTCTTTCACTCACACTGCTTTCTTCTCCCCTCAAACTGCTTTTCTGTCTCTCTTTTAAATTGTTCGTCTTATCGGGCTGTCACAAAAGCCGCCAGATAACCCGAGGTGATTTCGTTCTTCTCCTCTAATGGCGCACTCAGTCTGCCTATTTTCTCGCCGAGCTCCCCGCGTCGGCACATGCGGAGAGAGATAGCTCCCTCCGCCGTTTCATCTGCCAGTCTAAAATGGTGGAGGGCACAATGCAGAGCTTCCTCCTCTCGGGAGAGATAGACGGCGGTAAGCCTTTCACTGAGAGGAGGAGGTATAGGAGATGACTGCTGAGACTACATATCGCTTTGCCAAAAGAGAGCGCTTGGAAAGGCAGCAAAGGCCACATTTGACTGTGGTTACTGTGTGATAAAATGTAAATTCAAATCATTTAGTGTCATGGAGGGAGGGAAGTATATTGGCAGTGGGAATTAACCCCTGGTTGCTGCGTTTCTCTATCTGGTGATTTATTGCAGATGAGCTTCCCAGGGAACATGGCATATTGTGTTGGACGCTGTGACTATTACCCAAACACTGGCGTGTTAGATTATTCAACATGTGAATATTGCAATAACACTGTAGCTTATAAAACAGTACAATATTTTGCTACACCATAGGCTCTGGTTGGATAATCGCTATTCAGGGTTTAGTGAAAATTGGCAGAACATTTGAAGATTCGTTATGTTTTGACAGATCTCTCCAGCCACTGATTATTAATCTTTTTTAAGCCCTTAAGGGTTGCTATAAAGCATGCTTCTTGGCAGACATTTGCTTTTGTGTACTCAGGTAAAACAAGACAATAAAGTAAAGTGGTTCGTGATGGACATGCAGTCGAGTGTCCACGTGCATTTTATTGTTTCGTTCATACAGTTAAGTGAACCCAAGGAGCTCATTTATAGTCTTAGAGCGTGATATGGTTCATCTGAGGAATTCAATTTTCTCTTAGGTCAATCATTTAGAGGAGAAACTTGTCACTGTATTGGCAAGACTCTTGATACTGAAATAAATGACGTGCAATGGCTTCACAAGTGCACCTCTGTTTGATATGTGTCCTTTTCAACTGCAGTTGTGCGTGCGTGTGTGCGCACTGCCAATACAAGTAACCTCGCTCAAAACGTCACTGTCAACAATAAGCAATGTACATATCAATCTTCATATGTTTCTTCTGGAGCCGGCCCTACCAAAAAAAAAAAAAAATCCATATCGTGTTTTTATTGACAGGAACAACATGTACGCTGCAAAGCAGGGTCAGACTAAGACGAATGCATAGACACAGGGACACGGCGGAAGAGAGAGAAAAAGGGAGAGACGGGGAGGGAGATATTGGAAAAAAGAGATGTGGAAAAAAGACTCTATGGAGTCAAGCAGAGGGAAAACAAGTATGCAAGGAAGTTATTTTTAAACAGAAGCACATCAAATGGCGGCCTCGGAGAGGTTGAGGGAAAACGCACGGCATACATCAATCCGCCTTGCGACTCATACGAGCAGACTAAAGGTAGAGAAGAGGTCAGCGGTGTCATCCGGAACAACAATCTCCTTCTGTTTGACAGAGAAAACACAAATTCTCGAAAACATTTGACCAATACACGCAAACCGCCTCCTGACATTTGTCCAAAATAGCCCTTTTTATGGGGCTGAGTCAGATTGACTTGGCTTAGTCAAATGCCCCGAGGGACATGTCTGTTTGTCTGCATTGATGTTTTCACACAAACACCTGACAGACAGGTCGGACATGCTCACTGGACTGTGCACAGCCAGCAGTCATTCTTAGGCGATATTGGGGCCGCTGCAGTTTGGGTTTAACCTTGAAAAGCCTTAGGGAAAGGGCCATTTGTTCAACGTTAACCAGAGGGAGGCTGAGGAGTAAATTGTTTGTTTTGTTTTTCGCCCGTCATTCTCCCTTGGGTCAGCAGATAACAAGAGGTTTATGTAATTTTTGCTTTGGAGAATCAGCCTTAACCTTTAATGCATTTCAGGCAATTTTAGGTGACACGCACGGTCGTGAAGTCAAATATTGAAGACTTTCCTCAACCCCCGAGATTAAAGGGAGCGTTACATTAGGCCAGTTCATCCATCACATAAATTAATATTTTTTTGAAGAATTTTAAACAATGACCCAGAGTCTGCTTGCTGCACGTTATTCGAATCCTTGACAGTGAAAGCTGCTTAAAAAAGCACACACACACACACACACACACACACGGACAGGCACAGATGAGTGCACATAGCTGTCCAGCCATTTGACTAGCTGTCACCAGGCTTAAAGTAGCCAATGAAGCAAGCAAGAAATACCTGTCACGTCTCACATATTGTCAGCATAAGCCGATGAGAGGCACATTGACTGACGTCCTGAGCAGGATATGAAATGTGCTTGAGGCCTATAGGCTTACAGGGCCACCCTTTGAAAGCAGGGACACATATTCATAACTCTGAGTATACAAACAGTTGAACACATCAGTAGGAGCATGTTAACATGCACATCTATTAGCCTCTAAATAAACAGTTACCACCGCATATGCATACTAGACCCCCCTCCAACACACACACACACACACACACACACACACACTAGCTCTTAAATCTGTCAAACTAACACATGGATCCAGTTAAGTGTTGCCTATGGGTGTTAGTGTGTGTGTGTGTGTCTGCCTGCACAGATAACAAATTACATTGTAGGTGGAACATGTCATGGCTGTCACCTCCGTCTCCACAACCGGTTATATTCAGGTTGGTGTCCGCTGAGAGACTCACAAAATGCTAAGAGAGCAGAGGCAGCAGCTGATAACAAACCATATCATCCGGGTTCAGCATTCAGGGTGTGTATGTGCGACGTGTTTGCGTGTATGTATGTGTTTGTCTTCAAGCAGGAAGGCGTAAACAAGTTAGTCAGCTGATGACTAAATCATGACAGATGCATTAATGATGCCCCATCGGTCCTCGGTGTTCACCCATTGACATTCACAGATAGGGCAGCTGTGTTGTGTGTGTGTGTGTGTGTGTGTGTTGTGTAACATGTTTCTTAACGGAGAGACCACTTTAATTGCTAGAGTAAAGACTGTGCATACAAGCTGAAGAGCAACAGGGTTTTACGTCTCTAGTAAAGCTGTGGGAGGATGTAAGGCCTGGGATGTGGGAAGGTGTGTGTGTGTGTGTGTGTGTGTGTGTGTGTGTGTGACTTTGAGCTGGGTGTGAAGTGGAGAGGAGGAGGCTTGGAGAGCTGGAGACAGGGTTTGAAGGACGGGCGGTTGAATGAATGGGCGGCATCTTAGCGAATACAAGTGGTGGTTCCCCATCTGCTGCCATCATTAACATTAAGAACGTCACTAATTCAAGCTAATTGCGGGTGTCGAGGAAGTAAACAAACCGCGTACAGTTGGTGGAGACGAGCTGAAAACGAGGAGGGTGGGAGAGGATATTTTCTTTAAGGCATTTTTTAAGTGAATTGTTAGCTGATTTTTAGGCTATTATAAATGGAGTTGTGACCCGACAATGTGCAAGCTGTTCCGATGTGCAGTGATATGGCAACAGTTGGAGAAGAGGCTCAAAGTGTGCAATCAAAAAGAATGAATATTCAATTTTCTTACATTATCCGAGAATCTCCTGAGGAGGTTGTTTTGAGCTGCAATACTTTCAAATTACCAATGGGTCAAATGACTACGTGTAAGGTGCTACACTTAGTGATTCTGTGGTTCCCCTCAGAGGTTTAGCGTTTCAGGTTTACGACCCACAACATTTCAGTGGAAAAAAAACAGCAAACGGAAACGTTGGCTTCAAGCTAGTGATCATAGCAAAGCATTAAGCAGCTAAAGAGACACCCTTTTCCTGGGATACTGGACTAAAACAGCCAAAAGAGAAGGGAATATTGGAGGTACATCCGTTGAGTGGTCAGGAACATTAATCCAAATGAATGCTCATTTGCTCTGTGTCTGCTCTGCTGTGTGTAAATAGGCAAGGACAAATCAACTGAAAAAGGTAATAATTTACTTGCAATATCTATTTAAATAGCTAGCATAAGCCACCACACATGACTAAAAGCCATGAGTTTATTGATTTAAGTAAAAGGTGCCTTTTATTGCTTATAATTTGATATATTTGATTGTAAAATGCACAGTTTCTTTCAAAAGTTATATAATCTGTTTGAAATAATAAACAATTGACAGCAAACGTAGAATGTGTATTATTTTAGCATTTGTATATTGAAACGTGTTTCATTTCCCAACATGTTGCTGCCTCAGAGGACACATGGTGATGTCAGGCAGTTTGAGCATAAAAATAGGGGTAGCCGGAAACAGCACATTAAAGTGGGCTTTAGATAAGAGTTATTTATGGGAGTCAATGCTCAAAAGTGTTTACTATCCTGTAAAATTATTCATTTTGTTAAAATGGCCTCTAAACAGCAATGTTTGGCAAGCAAAACTAAACAGCATTAAATGTGTCCTTAGTTTTTCATTAACACCACAATTGATTTTCCATGCAAATGCTTTATTTTCAACTCTCACGGTCATGTTGTTCTCAGAGCCACTGGTGCAGTAAGTCCACGCATTTTGCACACATCTACTGGTTTGAGAGTGGTTTGTGTAACCCGGGGGGGGGGGGCGAAAAGAGAACTCACCGTGGTGGTTTTGACTCGGCCTCCGGGCTGCGTACAAGTCCAGCCAGATTTATTGACTAACAGGTCACAGCCTTCGTCCTCCAAACATGGCACCATCTCACACCACTGCTTTTTCCGAACAATACCAGCTGCAGAGAACACAGGAAAAGAGAGAGAGAGAGAGAGAGAGAGAGAGAGAGAGCGATTAGAGAGGCGAGAGAAAAAAATTGCAGGAATAAACAGATGAAGAGAAGTGAGAGAGGTTGATGCAGAGACGTAACGATTAAAATAGAGGGAGTGGGTTGAGGGACGACAGATGGCGTAAGACAGATACGGGCAAAGATTTAACACGATGGAAAATGATGGAAAAGGGCCGATTTGAGAAAAATGTTGAAGTACATTTAAAATGGAGTGAAAAAGATGGGAGAGATGTAGAGGGGTAGATTGGAAGAGAGATGAGGAATGCAGGTAGATGAAGAGCAATGAAGTAAAGAGACAATTGAGAGGTATGGGAGCAGGGGATGACGGGGAGAGATGAGGGAGAGATGGAGAGAGATGGAGAGAGATGGAGAGAGCTGCGATCATTCAGGTAAAATAAAATCAAACATCACAAATGATATTTACCAAGTTTACAGCCTCTCTTGCATTCAGCAACATTTTAAACAGGATGCTGTATTTCAGTTTCTACACCTCCTGAAACAGGCCCAGGCTCAATCGTATTGCATTATTTGTTCTGTAGGCTTCACTCAGAGACTGAGAGACACAACGGTAACAATGACAAATATAGTGGCAATTAAATCGGAGTTTTTCAGTTTGAGAAAAGTGATGTTGCGGCGGCAATGCAATCTTTCAATACAACAAATGTGTTTTGGATTCTGAAATTGAATAATCTGTACCTCGTTTCGAGTGTGAGCATCATTAGCAAACCTCTGTCGTTGGTGCGTGAAGGATTCACACTGTCATGCGGTTCCTGTTTTGCACCAAAACCTGACATACTGTTGGTCCAATCACATACTGCTACTAAGATATATATTAGTATCTTCTATAGAAACAGCAGCCAACTACTGGAAGAAAAGCGGACACGATGTACGCAGTTACATGTTTCTGCAGTGAGAGGAAATGTGAGGGGCAGAATGAATCATCGATGAGCAATTGAAAAAAAAGACGTCGAACATTTACACTAAATGTGTGCCTCTATAATAACATATCAGGCACTAGATGAACAGCCAGAATAAAGGCACAAAGTCAAATTTGAAAAAACAATCCTTCCAGTGCTTTTTAGTGTAATGAGGAACCCCCCCAAAAGAAAAGGTGTCTAATCGCTGCCTTGTGTCTGGCGTTGGTTCCCAATCACAAGAATAAAAACCCACGACCACCCGAGTACGTATATCAGAAAGACACAGAAATAGTAAAGAGATGAAGTGAGATAGAGAAAGAGAGGAAGGATGAAGACAAAGTAAAGAACAAGCTATATCGAGATAACATTCTTGACCGTTACAGAATATGGGCGAGATAAAGGAAGACGGATACATACATTCATGCTCATATTCGTATGCATTTATGGATGGGAAATTGCATTCTCTAATGGATAACAGTGAAACTCAGAATGAATTACAGGGCAGACATACATCATATTGTCTTTGCCATGACGTCCATGGGATGCTGGCTCTCTTATAAAGCACATAGGAATTGTGCTCGGTTCCATATCTATAAATTTGCTCTCAGGGCACCTTCAGTAGCTGTCATAACCTCAAATGTAGATCATCAGCGAGCGTTGTACCGAATGCTAATATCTGTTCACCATAAACAATATCTACACATCAATCAATCCGTGGCATATGTATACCTTCTCAAGCACTACTTTATTCAATATAGAAAGTACTATGAACACCGTGTCAGCACAGTAAAGAGTGAGTTTGAAATTGACACCAATGCAAAGCATTATTATTGTTGAGTGCATTTCGCTGACATGCTACTGGAGGTTGAATTACTTGGTTCGCCTCAAGGCTAGCTGAAAAAATAACAATCTAACACGTGTGACTTCAACATTTTCACTTCAGGGACAAAGTTACACTTGCGGAACAATGCAATTTCAAATAGATACAAAAAAAATCGGAAAACTATTAAGTGTTGTCAGCAGTATTTCTTTCGTCCACAAGTTAGACAAAGCACTCTGTTTAGCGTGTACAACCTCATTCCCCTGGCAGTTCTCAACAGATAGACTTCAAAAGTTATTGCTGGGAACTCCATTAAGTTTACCGGTGAAACCAACCGTTGGCTGTCCATTTCTGGATATCCACAAATGCTAAAGCATTTATCCTGCATGAATGTCAGCCCTTATCTGGTCCCTTGGATTAAGGTGTTTGTTATGCCCCCGAGTTTGCGTCCCTAAAGAGTTCGGTATGCTTCAAGACGAGCAGTGCCTCAAACCCCCCCCCCCCCCCTCCCCTCGCAGCCTTTTCTAACATTGGAATCGGAGAGTTGACTCCCAAACCAACAGTTTGAAAGGCGCACGGAATTCACGGAGCTTATAGCCCAAAAGGGGGCAGGTGCGAAAGAATAGGCTAGATTTGAGTTTTCTCTCCCCAAGCTTTCTTTTTTCATTCAGAACACAACTTCCGTCAGTTTTCATGTGTACAACCGATTGCAACAAACGCTCTCACTCACTCTACCTTCAAGTGTAGCCATTTGAGACAACTATGAAAAGCTTTGGCCATCAGATATGGTTCAGCAACATTTCTTACAAACGTGTTTGTTTAACACCGTTCTCTGACTAGCTTGTCCCTACAGGCATTTCTCAGGGATCCTGCTTTCCTACATACACATACAGTATATGCTGTGCATTATAAAAGCAGTGATCTCTCCCTCATAATGCATGCTGATGGCATTACACTGTTGCCAGCAGGACATAAACAGAGCTTCCTACTGGCAAGACATCGTCATCCTTCTCGGACCCCAAAGGTCACAAACAGCTGTGTCAAGAATACAGAATGAATGTAGATAGAACAGGTTCTAGCTACAGAGCAAGCCAATTAACATCAAAGGGCAGGGAAAGGAGCTGGTCACTGGCAACAGTAAATTAAAACAAAATCCCACCTTCCGGGGCAATGTTGATCAAATTTGACCATATTGACCAAGCATGTTCTTATCTCATCATTTCATGATATGGTAATCAAGGAAAGAAAGAAAAAAGGTGAACTAAGACAAGCTCTGACTGCAGTACCAATCTACAATCAAAACATCTATAGTATGTTGGTGACACCACCTAGTCCTCTGAATTAGCATACCAGATGCAGCCTTCATGCTGCACACTTCAGGTCCCAAGTCAAGTTCAAGACATGATTTATTCCATTCACTGTAACTCTTTTTCAACGACATTTGATCACATATTTATTTATTACTTGAAATCTCTCTTTTGTGTGGTTTATCCTGACGCGTTGTGTGAAGTACGCCAGTGCCAAAGACACATTTCCATTTTATGTAAATGTGAAGGACAAGAAAGTGTTCTGAATCTGCATCTACAGCCAGCTGTGCCTCAGCAACAGTCAGTGTAGTGTAGGGAGGATGATGTCAAACCGGCTTTGTAAAAAGGAAAAAGGGAAGCAAGTGAGCCGAAGAGAAAATTAGAGGACATATTGAAAACACACCATTCGTCGAGGCGAAAGGGAAAAAACCTGTCAGCTGCAATAGCACGCGGTTTGTCAAGATTTCTTTTTTTTCCCCTTCCTTTTCTTATTTAATCCATTACTGTGAATTTATCACATTGTCAGCAAGGTCACTTCACTATTCACTAACCGGTTTTGTTTCGCTCCTAAATTACCATCCAGTGGGGTGACCCTCAGCTGATGAAGATGTATTGCGGCGTCAGGTAAATAATGCTAATGAGGGAATGAATGCTATTAAGTGTGTGTGCGCTCCACTCTGCATGTGTGTTAGACATGTCATTTATGACTGAAAAAACAGTGCAATGGCTATATTGGTGATGACTCAGGTGTTAATCTTTTACTGTCTGTCTGCTTCACTGATTCACAGTTCTACAATAATAACAGCTAGTTCTGCATTTGTATCATCTACATCCACAAGATAAAAGAAGCATCAGGTTGCTGTGATGGAGACCTTAATGGTCAAAGGTATGTCGGATGAATGATTTAAAATGTCACTGCACAGACATCACAGACAGATTTATGTTGCTAAAACTTCTAACTCATATCAATATTCTTTTATAACAATGATTATCATCCAACTGCGCAGTTGTCCCCCCTGAGGAAAATGTCAGCACCGGTCAGCTTTTGAGTTTTGGTATTTTTAGCTTGCAACTTGACCCCAACTCTTGACATCGTCATTTCCACGAGCACCAGGCAGCTGCTTTCATCACCAAGGCTCTGATAAACACACACTGTGCACTAAACAGCAGTCCAACAAGTCAGTGATTAGCTGGTGAGCTTAGTGGAGCCTTTAGAAGCTTAAGAGCCACATAGTTTCCTCAGGAGTTGGTGAAGACCAAAACAGAGCCAGAAGAGAGTGGATATTGGACTAATTACTACATTTGTCGGGTGTCCAGAAACACAGCTCCATGTGAACGCTAATGTTGCGCCGTATCTGCAAGACATGTTAATAGGAGACGGTTTGCTGACATGTTAGCCATAACATATATATATATATATATATATATATAAGTTTATGATTTGTTATTGACAGCTTGTTCCGATGCATAAGAGGCCAAAAGATTAATACAGTTTCCTACTCTTCTAAGTAGAAAACTGTATTAATCAGCCATAGGGTGCTATTATTAGCACCCTATCATGATTTGGCCATTGCAAAACATAACAATTGATTTTAATGATTTTTAAAGGAACCCCACCTTTTACGAATGAAACACTAACACCTGAGGATTTGAAGGTTGGCTTAAAAACCTTTGTAGCTTGCTCCATTGCGGATGTGGTTGATGTGGATTTATAGAAGTTAAAAAGGATTCCAAGGATCCAAATTCCAGGTCAAATAAAAGTATCAAAATCAGACAGATTGTAAAGAGTTGTTGCAAGATTACAAACTAATTAATTCTCAACATTATTCTGTACACTGTATCAATGATATGTTTGTTTTCCCATATTTATAGCCAGATATTGTGCGTGGAAATGCCAAAAAACTGGTTCATTTACCGTATGAGGAAAACATCACACGGTAACATTTGGATTTGCGTCACTAGCTAAACTCATCTCCCGGCAACATCTTCTCATAGTGACACTATCTGTTACCATTGGACCATGTCACTGCAGTGCTGATGTGAGGGCAGTGGCTTGTGTTGAAACTTATAAGATTCAAGGTCAATATGGAAGAAAAACATCCCTTAAACGCACCCACACATGCAGGCAGCCAACCGCTAACACACCAGTGAGCACAGGCAGGCGCGGACAAAAATAAACACACATACAGGGGTGATGCTATGTGTACGGGAAGGTATCAGTCGTGGTTTCATCAGCAGGAGATAAGGAGCAGAGAGGAGAGAACATTATTACACCCTCCATGGGACACTTATCTTCCCAGCAAATGGTAGATCACACTCATGTCAACAGCCAGCATCTTGGCCTAATAAATTCTGTCTAATGCCATGCCAAGCCTGAGATGGCAGGAGAAAGATGTGCGTGTGTGAGAGAGAAAGAAGTTGCAGGTCAGGAAGATAGTAGGAACAGAAGAGGAGAACGAGAGAAAGTCGACCTAAAGACAGATCAAGATCTGGTGTAATAAATGCAGCGCGGCGCTCTTCAAGAGATGGTGCTGAGATAAGACGATGTGCTAAGATAATTACAAACTGTACAGATCAGATATGGCAAGCAGCAGAGTCAGTAGTGTGTGACTGCTGATGTCGGAGATCACATATGGTAGGACCACACATTTCTATATATATAGTTATTTATTTATGTTACTATTACTTTATTTGTTTATTTCATTCATGACTACAGGATTTCTACAGGGTTGGTGTGTTTTGTGTCACAGACGTTAGTGCGCTGGTCCACAGCGCCGTGTGCCGGAGTGATTCTGTGCAAGGACTGAGCTGCTGTCTGACGGACGCAAATCAACATCGCTCCTGATGTTCTCACAGACGCACCAAAACTCAAACTCATTAGCATTCATATGCATTTTCCCTTCTACTGTTTGTCAATTCGCTTGGCACTGCAGTCCACCTTTGCCTCTCTAATGCATCAACGTGCTTCTCAGGCCTCCCCGCCGCCCAGTAACGGCGAGTAAAATAGCCTTTTAACAAATCCACTGCGTCTTTGTTTCACAAATGAGTACTATGAATGTGTCAGAATGTTCTCCCTGGGTAGTTCTTCTTACAATAAGTGGGCACATTTCCTGGTAGCACACACGCACACAAAAAAGCACTCATGCCCTCTATTTGTGTGCTGCTTATATTCTGTATGACACTTCATTTAAAATGGTGGGAATAAGGTTGCCAGCTCAGTACCACAAACGCATTCAACACACACACACACATGTGCAACCAGCATTTGCGCCGTACATAGGAAAACACACCCACAGAGATACAGGCACACAGAATAATCTCTTTGCGGACATGTCGCGGCAACCAAGTCAAACAAGAGGCAGCTTGAAAAAAGCTCAACTGAGTGCCATTAAGAATCAAAGATTTTCTTTCATCACGTAAATCCCCTCCCATGTCTCCTTTTACAGTGGATCTATCTGGATAATTAACTGTACTATCTGGCCATGGGTAGGCAGACATTCCCTAAACCTGAATCACGCCTGGCAGGAATTAGGAGGAGGCTCGGGGGAATATGAGAGGAGAAACCCGAATGCAAAGAAATAAATCCCTGTGCTTTGTAATTAGCCACCGGCTCTCCGTCCTCTTTCCTCTCAGCTCATCTCAGCTAATTTTCACTTGTCTTGTTTTCCTCTATCTCACCCTCCCCTCACAAGCACTATTTTCTCCTTTCATGTCTGCCCTCTATTTCTACTCTTTCCCTTCCCCTCTTCATCTCGTCTGCCCTCCTCTGTGTTCCTTTCTTTACCTCTCTTCTTTTTTTTCCCTTCCCATGCTTGTTCCTTTTCCAGTCTATTGCGTTGCCTGCTTTTCATAAGATTATTCCACCCGTTTGGCGGACTTGATGAGTATCTGCACACTAAAAGCTGTCAAGCCCCTTTTTGAAAAGCCTGAGGTTTTTTTCTTTTGGTGGAGCGAATTTGTGTCCCAAATTGCACTCATGAAACTTTAAGAGGCAGAAATAATGAGATAGCATGCTGACTGACATTTCCAGACCCCAGCCCTGTGTCGGTGCATATGCATGTAGGCTGGTGTGGGTGTTTCCAGTGTTGTGTGTGCATAAGAAAGAGTCACCTAATAATCTTTTACCACCACGAACATAACATCTACGGCATGAACACACGAGTGCACATGCAGTGTGCCTCCTTCATGCATCTAATGCTATTTCAAACAATTTTTAATGAACAAAGAAAAAGGAAACAGGTGCTTTAATTTGGTTTTCAGCGCTCAAATCATCCGAAAAAAGAAAACTGCTTCCTCCAAACTGTTTGATGTGCTAAATGATATTTAATAGGGAAAGACGGTAATGCTTTACAACTGGGTTCACTTTATAGACAAGACTGAAATTAGGGTTCAGTTGTCAAATTAAAGTTAAAGTCTGCAACACATTATAGCTCCCTCTCTGTCTCTCTTTATTTCCCTCTCTCTGTTCCTTCCTTCCTTCCTTCATCCTTGTTAAATAAAAATGCAAAAAGTTTGCGTTATCCCATCAAGACTAATGTTTCAGTATCGGGCCATTACGGTGGCACTTATTTTAAGGAATACAGTTCTTGCTAAGAATTAATTGATAAGATTATTACCGTTTTGTCCCTTAAGTACAGAGCGAGACAGGAGACACTAAGTCTATCTTAGCATAAACACTGGGAACAGGAAAAAAAAAGCTCGCCTGGCTCTGTGCAAAGGTAGAACATCGGACACATAAGCACCTCTAAAGCTCACTAATTAACAAGTTATATCTTAATTGTTAACCCCTTTTTTTGGAGGGTTGTGGCGAGCAAATAGGGGACTTTCACCGGTATATAACAGGTCAGCAGTATATGCCACATAGAAGTTGTAGACATCATCTGAAGTAAGATGAAGCTTAGCACTGTGTGCCAAGTTAAGTCATTAACTGATTAAAATGAACAGTGAAAGTGTATGAGGGCTTAGACAATTATGATAGAAGTATATAATGGTAAGATACCATGCTCTATTGTGTCTCATAAGTTGTTGCAGCGATTTCTCATTTGATATCAGTTATAACACAGATTTGGTGCTAAATTGATATACATTTATGAACACAAAATCTAAGATCACTCCAAATCCCACATTAAGACACAAATACCTCGAGCAACACTCTAGAAAAAGCCATTCTTTGATTTGGCATCAAAATCTTGACTTTTGCAGATTTCTTTAAGAAGTGATTTAATTGAGCACTTCTGTAGTGGAAACTACTCAAGATACCCCCTATTTGTCTAGGTCTCTTGTTCTTATGACTAAAAATGTTAATGAGGCTGTGATTGTACTAGAGGTCACAACAGGTCGTTTTATACAGAAATGCCAAGTTTCAAAAAATGGTGTCACTTCAATGAAATGGCCACTATTGGGACTAACATCATCACATACGAAACCATTGGGCTCATTAGATCCACAAGAGTCTCAGCCTTCCAGTCATATCCAATTTATGCAACTCCAAGACTGTTCAGGGACTCCAGTATGCAGACATATTCAAATACACCATTTTAAAACAGGCAAAAATAAAAAAAATTATACTGCATGCAAAAATCAGCATGGTTTTTGCCCCACGCTGCATAGGATTAGCATAAAGTGGGCATGACTGCTAAGGGGAGACTCCTAGGTACCCAATGCATCTTTGTTCACATACCTCGAAGTGAAATTGTAACATATTTTGATGTATACAGATTTATGAATATATTGATCATTTTATTATGAAAAACCTGAGATTCATTCCACAATCAGTCTCCCTTTGCTCTCCCACATGTCCACAACTCTACACTGAAGCCCATTTGCCACATTGCTGCTTCCAGTCTCAATGCCCTTATTTCTGCATACAAATGTATGCTAGGTGTTATTGTGGTGCATAACTGGCAGGTTTTGTTGCGTGCCATTTGCTCTGGGTTTGCTTTTCTTCTCTGTGTGTGTGTGTGTGTGTGTGTGTGTGTGTTTGTGTGTGTACAGGCCACTAGGTACTGCTGATATCGTTCATTCGCAGATGTGCTCTGACATTTCCTCACAGCTAAACGCCAACAGCAACCCCTGATTTGTGGACGTACGCACAGGCGTGCACGTGTGTCCACCAGACACACCACACAAAGAAGGAGAGCCCAAAGGCACTGTAAGCCAGAGGAGGAAATGTCAACGCGAACAGGAGTCTGTGGGAGAGAGATCATTTTACACCAGAGTCTACAGAGACACCGGCACATCAGCAGTGAATGGTAAACCCATGAGACCTAGAAGCCCGCCTGTCTCACAACTCCTATACAGAAAAGGTTCATGCATCACGTTTGATATTTTAACCATGTGATTGTGGTTCATTCAAAAAACAGATTCATTAGAAAAACTAAAATAAGAAAGTTAGAGGGATCAAAAACATGTTCATGCATCAAGTGTTAAAAACAAAACAATTCAAACAAGGTCTAAAATGACCTTTGTTCTGTCCAATTATGCCAAGATTAATATTTCTAGGCCCATTCAGTCAGGAGAAAGCAGTGTGGAACTACCCAGAGTTCAGCAGCAGAACGATTCACATGTACACGGTACTCCGTGTGCCCTCATGTGAGAGATACAAAGCATACAGTCATATAATCTGTCACAAGGCCATGAATACACACCTACACAACAGATATCCAGCAGACATTCATGCATTCTGAGTTACTCTTATAACTGCCATAACACAAACAGGCAAGCATTTACGTCCCTCGCACTCACATAGGGCACAACATTGATGTTTTGGGCTTGTGCGATTCACGAGTAACCAAATCCTCTTGATGAGTTAGTAAATTGCGTAGAGGTGCACCAATTGCTATTTTCTCGGCCGATTCCGATATCTGACCTGCCGATTCCGATTTACCTTTTGAAGAACTGCAATCAACAGCAAGGCTCCAGACTGACTTTTTCCACCACGGTCCCGGAAACGTATTTCAAACGCACCGAAGTCAGTGTGAACTAGTAAAAAAATCTAAATGCTATAACTATTACTTTGTTATTTCCATCCACACACAATTCAAATGGTTGGGAAATAAATAGGTGCATCGATAGGTGCATTTCTAAAATGATGTGCAGACTTATCAACTGATGAGGGGTCCCATTTTTCTGTGTTCATTTCAACAGAGGATATTTTCCTTTTTACAGAGAAAATCCAATCCAAAAATCTGCAAAAGCATCCCTTACGTCACTCTCTGTTGCCTCTGTGGCATCTGCTGAAGACATGCTAAGCTAACAGTTTAAACAGCTCTTTACCACCGTCGGAAGGTGGAGACACAGGGGGGGGGGCTGAAATCACTGTTACTGCTTTCCGATTCGGTCGGGAAAAGAAATACGCAATGCGTGTGAAACGGGAGCCAGTGTACAGTAGACGATAAAACGGAGGTTACATTATCTAACTCTAACGGTTTTATGAATAGATAGATTTATTTTACCTGGACATTAAATTCGCTGAAAAAGGCGGGTAGATGGCAGGTAGCAAGAGGTGTTTCAAGCCAAAACGGGGAGTTAAGTTGCTCTTTAAAACTTGAAATATTACAAAAAAGTTGCTTCATTTTAACACACAATGTACAAAATGGATTGCAAAACTACAGAGAAAACTACAGCCCATCGCCATACCGACTGTATCTTCAGTTCTTTGTTCTATCTCAACCTCTTGGAGACTCACTGCTTTGCCTGATGTGCCAAGACTGAACTGCTATCTGACGGAGGCAACTTAAAATAAGCATGTAAAAAAAAAAGAAAAGCACTGTTAGCTCATATACTGCCATTATCAGCAGCTGAGTGAACAAGTCGTAAACAACGCAAGGAGCGGGGAAATTTGACAAATGAACACGCACGGCAGCATGATAGCATGGTGCTGTAATGATGGGTTATGATGACAGTTGCGATGGCAATGTGGCCGACAGTAATGAAGGTGACTACGTTGAAGTTGATGATAAATGGCACAGTGACATACTTAGATTAAAGTAGAAAAAAAAACGCCTTCAGGTTGCAAACAAAAACAAACACACCTCTATAATTAGCTCCTATAGTATGCCTTCTGTTAACTGCTCATGTGTGTACTGATGTATGAGTAAGGTGTGTGTGTGTAAGTGTGTTAGTGTAAGCTAATGCATGTTCCTGGATGCATGTGAGCGAGCCTTAGCGTCTGTTAATAAAGAGTTTGTACAGCTGGTGGAGGCCCAGACCCTCAAGACGCCCCTTTTCCTTCCTGGATGTTGATGATTCTTGTCTATTTAGCCTTATTGACCTCTACATCCAAGCTAATCCGCTTTAAATTATGCATAACCTTTTACTTGGCAGAGCTCCACATAAATCTGTTTATTCCCTGTTTGCTCCCTTACAAAGCCTGCTAAACAAATTCCATTAAGCAAAACAGCAGTACAGCATGAATGATAATTCAACTCAGTAGAGTTCCCAAAGCAGATAAGAGCATAATCATTGCTGTTATGTGTAAGGCAGCTTATAAAAGGACGATTCGGTTTCACTCAAATCTGGTTAGCTCTTATTATTGTCAGGTCATGTGGTTTTTGAGTACTCTGCGGCGAATGTGTGTGCATGTGTATCCACGTCCATGCATGACTATTGTTTGAGCATATGGACAAACACATGGCGGACTGGGTTACTTACAACAACAACAAAAAGAAAACTCTGTATCGAGAGGTAAATACAGAATGTAAATACACTGAACAGCTATTGCAGAAAAAAAAAAAAATCACACAAATAGAAAAATTAAACAATTTCACCAAAATCTTAGGGACTGTAGGGATGTTATTGGGGTGAGGAGGGGGGGCTTATTCTCATATTTCAGTTTATTGCAATTTGTTAAAAAAGCAACGGCCTCCCAAGCATGATACATAACGGTCTTTAGAGCCTCCTCTTACACCTTGAAAAGTAGCACACTCTCCCCCTTATATCTAATAGTATTGCACTGAGTTGGTACAACTTGGGACACAATTAATAACTTAAAGATGGTTTAATCTAATTAAAACCTTTAAAAGATGATGAATATCCCAACGTCCTTCATCTTGTATGTTTTCTTTCTTCCTTTGGTAGACCCAATATACATAAAGATCCAACTGTATTCACAGAAATGAAACATTGGTTCTATTACCTAATTTACTGTAATAGGAAAAATAAACCCCTGAATCATAATTGTGGCCTTCGGCATATTGGCAATGAACGACTGCGCCGCCGTCTTTTGTACGCTGTATACTGTGCAGGATTTTCCGAAAAATAATCCCTCTCAATCATCACGATTCAATCGTGATCAACAAGAAGTGTTGCGGTGGAGGCTATATCTGCAGAGACGCTGCCTTCTGCCTGTGTTTTCTGATTTTCTTCTTAGTTCATTATGTGCAGGAAGTTTCTGGCCGTCAGCCTTTGGGCAACGGGTGTGTAGCCTTCATGCATGCGCGAGCACGCATCCAAGAGGAACCCTACGAACAGTGCCGAAGAAATGCAAATGTAGCGAGGCAAAATGCCAGGCAGACAAAGCTCGATCCAAAACGAGGATGAATGTGTGCTTCTCTTGTCGTTGAGCCGGGCGGAGGAGGGGTCAACTCTGAATGTTGTGTCTACAGACAGTATACAACAATTCCTGCATAGTACGCCTTTCAGGGTTTCAGAACTTTAAACATCTGAATACTTCTTCCACCAGTGCATCTGATCACTTCTAAATATGCAGAACATCTGTCTTTGACCAAAACTTACTGCAAATTGGTAGGTACAATATTTATAAAACATATTTATTATAGATCATCCCAAACATTGTTTTAAAGCTTCTCACTCTGCCTGAAGCTTGTGGTGTCATTTTCACTCTGACTGCAGGCTGGGCAGTGTGAGCAGGGACGAGCTGCACAGAGGTTCTGGAAAGTTCTCTGCCTTCAGGCTTTTTTTAAATATAACTGCCGTGTATGGTAATTTAATAATCTAATCATAAAATAGCAATGGAAATTGTGATGTTTGGAGTCAAAACACATAATTATCTTGGTTACTTGTATTTCTTTTTAAAAGAAGTTCAGGCACATAATAATCTTAAGCTTTGATTTTGAATCTAAATGTCATCAGGAAGAATGCTGAACATGAGCTCATCATACAAAGGTAATTAAAAAAGTTGTTGCTGTACTGTCGGTAGTTTGCTCCTCTTGAACTGTATTTATTGCATTTTGGTATTAAAGTAATGTTTACATCATAAACCACTGTTTGGATATTGTCATTTTTTACATTTCTTTTGCTGAAATATTGCGTATTGTTGAGAAATGCATGCTCCTTTGAATGCATATACTGGTAGTTAAATAGTACAGTATTTGGTAGTTGTATTTCTTTTGTATTTTCAAAAGGACCACGTATTATCTTTCATTATCCCTCACTGACTGTTATTAAAAAGAACACATTTCCATAGCACTCTAGCAGTTGTTGTTTGATTTAATGCTGCCTCTGAGTCTACTTTTTTTTGATTATTAATTTTTAAGGGCCCTTTTCTTCCTCTAATACCAAAGACGAATCAGGCTTCGTCATTCTAAGTACTTTCAAAATTGCAGCTTTTTTTCTCCTCCCTTTTCCCTGTTATTTCTTTCTTTCGAAAGATGCTAGCACTGAAAAGGTCAGAGAAAAAAAAAATCGTATACTCACGCAGCATTTAAGGACTTGTGAGGAACATAATTTCACTCTCGTAACATTTCACGCTGAACGTACAATGAATCGAATATTGAGTCAACTACTAAAATACATAATAAGAAGTTTCACATGACGTAGTAACTCAGAAAGAGACTCTGGCACGAGAATGCGCCGGGCGTCCTTCATCAGGACGTGTGCATTTCAAAGGACAAACAGCCCAAAGATATCTGTCCTGGTACTTCCAAGACCTCTCTCCAATAAGTGTGAGCGATAACAGGGCCCCAGCTGTGCTTTCTGCCACCACCGCTGCTCCGAAGACAGAGAGAGAAAGAGAGAGGCGGGGAGAGAGAGAGGTTGAGCTGGTACCCCCTCCACCCCCTCCCCAGCGGTCTTGACCCAGTTAAGATGGTTCTGTGACTGATAACCGATGCAGAGGCCGTCAGACAAGCTTTATTGAGACAATAAATGAGCCGGGACTCTAGTTGCACCGCAAGGAACATTAGTTATGTATTTAGAGTACTGCTTGGCTGAGCTCTGTATCCATCCTCCACCACCCCCCCCCCCCCAACTTGTCCCTTTCCTTGCTATCCCTCGCTGCTTAATCGCCGCCCCTCTCCAGTGATGTCTGATGTCATTTCCTCCCATCCTGGCATGGCAGCCGCATCGGGAAGCAATCTAATTCTCACTCCTACACAATTCCTGCACCCCCCACACCCACAGCCTAACTCCTTGCCAGAAAAGTGCTGAGTTACAGATCAAAATCTGGCCAATCTGCCTTTACTCTTGATTCTATCTTTTTTTCTTCCTGTTGTTTCTGTATCAAACTGCCAAGTTTAGATTAACTTCGGAACTTTCCCCTCTCCCGATTTTGATGCATTTTTACCTCACGCGGCACGTCATTGCCTTTGTGCTGCAGGTAATGAACAGTAACGTTGCTTGTGTGGTGTCGAGCTAAACGGATTTGCAGTGGTAAAAAGTAAGGCAGGGCAATATGTATGCATACTACATTAATATCGTGATATGAGACTAGATATCGTCTTAGATTTTTGGGTGGATGAGAATATGGAGTACGTTTTTTCCTGGTTATAAAGGCTGCATTACACTGAAGTGATGTGATTTTCTAAACTTACCAGACTTTTCTAGCTGTTCTTTTATTTGCCTTTAACCACTAAGTCATTATATCCATTTTATGAAGATTATTATTAAAATGTCATTGTGCGAAAGCACCAATGGTCAATCCTATCGTCGCAATATCGATATTGAGGTATTTGGTGAAAAAGAATTGTTGTATTCGATTTTATCCATATCGTTCAGCCCTAGTTAGAAGTAACTAGGAACATTTACTCAAGTACTGTGTTAAAGTAAAATGTTGAGGCATATGTATTGAAGAGCAATCAGTTATTTCTCAAATGTATTCTTAAATGTATTTTGGTTTGAAAGTTTTGAAGTGGTTCCATAACGTTTTTAGGTTGCGTCTCTAACAAAAAAGCCTATGGGAATTGTTGGCATGACTCTTTGGTGGATGGCCCCCAAAATGTTAGATTAAAATATATAAATAAACCAATAAGAACCTGCTTTTTTCTTGTATCCTCTCCGATTAATTACCTCGCAACCCCTGAGATTTTAGAAGCTCCGCAGGGGGCCAAGCAAAGGTTGGTAACCACATGACATTTAAGCAGTAACACAAAATAACACATTGACCAATCTAATAATGTCATTATGAGAATGTATCAGTTCTATTTTTCTGCAGAATTAATACATATATTTTTGGTAATTTAAGTATATTTAGCTGAAAATTCCTTACTTTTAAGTCAAAATTTGAACGCATGACTTTCAATGGAGTAGTTTCTAGATTGTTGTACTTTGACTTTAATAAAAAATCTGAACACTTCTGACACCACTATATATTTCGTTGCTGCGATTGCCCAAATTAAATCAAGATTATGTCATTAGTTTTCGTTTATTCTTTTAACATTTTCTGTATATTAGCTACAACTGACAAAGTACCTTTTGGCTCAGCTCATCACTCCATATAATACCCTATTGAGAGACCAACATACAAATGGGGCTACGTTGTATGTGTGTGTATGTGGGCGGAACAGAAAACAGGACTATTTCACACAGTGCTGTGTTTAAAACGGGCAATAAAGTAATCTCCTTTGCAGGCGCCCATTGATGGTAATGAACAGTGTTATGAAGACACGGAACAATAGACTGATGATTACGAGGCTTGTGAATTATTTCATACCCGCAGACATCATGTAAGACACCAATAACTATAGTAATTAGAAGTACTCGACACACAATAACGTTGTCCTTTAATTACATTTCACGATGAATTTAGGTTAAAAAAAAATCCCTCTCTTGTTCCCTCTCTCTGTATGTGTGCATGCTCCGTCTCGCATGTTTGTGCGTGGGCACTGTATTTAGTAAGTGTGGCTGAGGCTTGCAGTTTTTAACCGTGGCATTTCCAAGGATCAGTGAGGATCAATAGCAAAGGTCAGGGAAACAATAACCTCCGGCTTGTTGTGAGGCTCTGCACAGGAAGTCTGCCCGTGGCTACACTGTTGATTGCCTGACACCTTTACAGTACATCCACCCTGTGCGTCGATCAAAAACTGTGCCGTGTTTGGATACAGCAGACAGGCAGACATTGAGGATGTTGTGATCCTGACATCTTTCTTGTGTTCACAGAAAATGGTAAACCAAATAGACCTAAGCTAGGTCTATTTGGCTTCTGAGAGACAAAGAAGAAGAGGGGCTATTACCTACAGTAGCCACAAGTGTTTGTGCCTCTCTTCTGAACCTATTTTTCAAACGGGCAGTTCCTGTCAGAACCCCCTTTGTTTGTCATTTTACGTGGAGCAGAGTGTGTGAGTGCTTGACATAACAACAGGGCTCCACATAGAGTGCCGTGGTGGGCGTTCTGAGGCCCGGAGAGCTGTCAGTTAGCGCCTAAGGCCAGTGGTAAACCTAGGAGACCCAGCCATTATGAGGTCCATCATGTGGGGGCAATGTGCACCCCGGATTGTAAACAACAAATCGATAGGCTCATTTGTCATTTGGTTTGGAAGGAAACAAGTTTTTTGGGGGGAGAGATCCACTTTTCCAAACCAAATGAACCGATCAATCTCAACTCTCTCCCGAGGCCTCCCCGCAAGCAAGCAGGGTGGGGAAGGTTTGGAGAAAAAAAAAAAATGACTCCTTCTCCCTTTTTCTTACTCATTTCTTTCCCTACATCTTATCTCCTTTCCTTGCTCATCTCTTTTCCGCTGTCAGTAATATTCGCTCTGCCTCGGAAGCATCTTTCTATCCGTTTTCTGTCTCCGAGTTTGTCTCCTTCTCCCGTCTATACAACACCACCCACGTTGCTTTCCTGTGATGCATTTGTAATCCGGAGAGGAGGAGGAGGAGGAGGAGGAGGAGGTGGAGGAAGACGAGAAGGAGGAGGAGGAGGAGAAAGAGTGGAGAGGAGAATGGGT
This sequence comes from Pholis gunnellus, assembly GCF_910591455.1. Classification (NCBI taxonomy): domain Eukaryota; kingdom Metazoa; phylum Chordata; class Actinopteri; order Perciformes; family Pholidae; genus Pholis; species Pholis gunnellus. Next base: position 7,087,762 of record NC_136549.1, read on the forward strand.
TCTACTGTTCCGCACTGATGGTATTTTGTGTTTAAGTGGGGGGCAGAATGTTCCTGCCAGAGTGCTGCTGATGCTGAACGGGACTGGCAGGTGGATTATACCTTGTACCGCTTTGTCCCTGGACAAATTTAAAGGCAGCCCAACAACTCGGCACCATGGGAGAATGTAGGTACAAGGGAGGCTTGGTGTGTCTCTCTCTTTTCATTCCTTCTTTTCCTTAAGGCCGTGCAACTTCATCACAACTCCTGGGGTTGGATATGTTCTCTCTCACTCATTCGCTTTTTTTTTACTTGTGTAATTTCACTTCCTGCATACACTCTCCATCCAGGTGGGAAATGTTACGTACGTGTACAAATAAAATGAGACTCCACTCTTTGCTCTGTTCTGAGCACCTGCTTAGCTGTCAGAAGAGCTCGTTGGGGCCGGCGGTCAAGTAGCATCATATGACCATGATAGTGACGTGCAAAAATAAGCCAAAATACTTTTAAGTGCTCTTCTAACACAAGCACTGTGCATCAAGTGTTAAATATCCAAAGAGACTGAGCAACTTTGGCCATTAAGCTGAAACAATCCCTGTGATTTAAGTGCTTTATGTAATTGTTAATAATTCTGTGAAACCAAATCCCAATTGTGGTCATCGTTTTTCTGTAACAGTCATTCAGTGTATTTATCTTTTGTCATTACCTCTCTATATATTAGTTTCCCTGGTTAATGGCGGCGTCTGCCATTCCCGCTTGGGATTTGAATTAGATATCACTAATGTGTTTGTTGAAACAATGTGAGTTTGTTTGGCTGCCGTGTAAACAGACACACTAGTTCTTCTGTTGTGATTCTGACAAATTAGCTGCTCAAGACGTTTTCGCTTTAGTATGAACCACACTCTGGTCATGACAGGTATGGCCAACATCAACCAGAACTAAGGATACAACTTTAATAGGCACCTAATGTAAATATAGTCAGGGTTTAGTCATTATTTAAGCAATGTCTATCTATATATATATAAACATTTAAGAAAAAGGTGATAATTGTAGCATTATTTGACTATTATTTCTGAATTATGTAGAGTCCCATTAAAAAAGTATACCTATGTATATAAGGGCAAGTGCAGTTAGCATTCTAGATGAGTCATGGCGAGGCAAAGATAATGAAACACAGAGAGAATCGCCTCAACAAGAGGCTTTTAAGTGCCCGAGCACTCAGTGATTATTGCAAAGAAACACATCTGTACAACCCACTGAGACACACATTGTACAAAGACACACTGGCATTTGGATAAGTAGTGTTTAGAGATTGACAGACAGATACAAACTACGATCACTTATACTATGTACAACCCTCGAAAGCTGTATTTCATAATGTAAAACTATACAAAAAAAAGAACACAATGGTTTATTTATTGATTAAATGAACTGAATTCAAATTGTCACACAAAAATGGGTAACAGTACTGTTATGCTACAAAGAGGTTGCTTTAAGTGCATGTACATGTAATGTAAACTAATTACTATTTCCTCTATATATTATATGGATCTAAAAAGAAAACGTTCAAATAACTGGTGCTTTTTGTTAAGCCTTGCATGTGCGGGGGTGTTATGTTTTGGGGTTGTCTTGTGTGTACGTACGGTCCTTTCTCTTGAAACGCGATATCTCAGGAACACCTTGAGCTAATTTTTTGGCACAAACGTCCACTCGGACTCAAGGATGAGCTGATTCGAATTTGGTGTTCAAAGGTAACCGTGACCTCACAAAACTCGTTGAGGCCATAACTCAAGACTGCTAATAATGACAATTTCACAGAAATATCTAATAGGATACATTTACGAAGTGATGACATTTGTAACAGACATGGTTGTAAACTGCAACATGAATACAAAGGCAAGGAGATCATTGAAGTTTTCAATGCTTTAGTGACCATGATAACCAAAAAAAAAAAGGCTCATAGCTGCACTTTCCCTGCTGCTCGTGTTCCCTATTAATTTGTGCATACACACAGAGAGGGACACACACAAATACTGTGATGATATCCTTCCAAAAAGTCGGTTCCCAACAGGTAACAGAAGTTTTTTGGGTAAAATGAAGGTTTCAAATGCTTTGTTAAATGCAAAACAACTCAACAGCAAAGAATAATGTATCAATCCCATACCTGTGCTGGGTTTTGTACAAACCAACAGCTGTGTGCACTGGAACAAAACAAATTTTGCCCTGCTCGTCCTTGCATTCTCTCTCCTACTCTCTCTCTCACACACACACACACACACACGCACACACACACACGGTAACATCTCTTCTCCTTCCCTCTCTATCTTTAACCGTTGGTATATGTCCGGCCTCTGGTGGCCTGCTCCCCTGTGGGCTCCGTATTGACTTTGTCTCGTCTCTGGAGATGATCTCGTCTCCCACGGGAGTCACACTTTCGATGCATATCCACATGCACCCATGCACACATCGCAAAATCAGACACACACTCTCTCACGCACACTAAGTGAACTGTGAACAGTGAACTTTTTAAATGGTTGGGTTTTGGCAACAGCGCTACTTGGTTAGGTTCAGGAAAAGATTGTGGTGTGGGTAACAATAAAGTTTGTAATAGTTAAGTAGGCTAGATTATGTAAGCGACGTAGTCATTTTACATAATGTAACTTAAAATAGGTCCGCAAATAGCTTTCAGTCAGACAGAGGAGGGTAAATAAAAGTGAACGGTGCAACGCAGCAAAGCTTCTTCTAGGCTCTCTGTCCCCTCTTAGATCCGCAGTGTCGAGACAGTTTGCCATTGATCGAGTTAGCGTGTCAAACTCCACCGAAGTTTAACTCAACACGGAACATCTGAGTGGGTTGATTTTGCTTCCAAGAGCGGATCCTTGATCATTAGTTCAGTGTGCCTCGATAATTTATAGGAGCATAATGCAACATTTCCAAAGTGAATATTTAAATAACATCTCAATTATTGTACAACACACTGAAGGGATGGACACCTGCGTGAATAAACTTCTTTTGTTTTTATTTTCGGTGACCTTCGTCCCTTGTCCTCTCTGCCGCCTCCAACATGCATACGTGGCTCATTAATAGGATGCAATCTGTCAGTATGCAAATAAGCTTGTTCATATTAATGAGTGTAATTAGTGCCAATGATGAAGGGGTAGGGCGATTGTCTGGCTCATTTGCTCCATCCTACACAGCTGGACTCCATATAATAATGTACACATATTTGTTTGTGTGAGTATATTCCCGTACTTTCTATTCCTGTGAGGACCTTTATTTATTTTCAGATCTTCAAACTGAATGTATTTTGGATAAGGTTATGTTTAGCATAAATTAAGCATGTAGTGGTGATAAAAGGGTACGGCAAGGAATATATATATATATATATAAAATGAATATTATCAATAGTGGGTCCTCACAAGGATAGAAGTACACGAATATGTGTGTGTGTGTACATCCTTTAGCATTCTCTACGGGTAATGTCACTTGCAGCTGTAGAATGGTAGGCATGGTTAGATAAGAGGAGATGCAAGAGTTATTGATCCATTTTCTAATTGCACAGGGCTCGGTGAATACTTTGTCTGTGCTGTCTTGTAGCTGTTGAGGTTGACAGCTGATTTGTGAGTGGGATTTACTTTTCAACCATTTACAGACTAAAGACCTATCTAGATGGTGCTCCTTTTTTTTTTTAGAGCTTGTTGGAATGCTGGTGCTGCCATTCTTTTATTTGAAGAAAAAAAAAAGCAGAGGACAATTTGAAACGACTAGATAATTGTCACCTTGGCTTACTTGCTCAACAAATAGCAGGAGCGACATATTTCTGTTCCCAACGCAACTTGGAATCTTATTTTTGGCAACGATTGAGTGTGAATCCTGGAAGCACGTATGTTCTTCCGCTCTTTATTATTTCTACGTTGCATTTTCTTTGGGCACTCAAGAACAATTTTCAATAGACTTTTATCATTCATACATTCAGAAATATTACATGTTTTCTACTTATTAATACTTTCAGCTAAGAACTCCATTGATGTCACCTTTTATACATTCTGGTTATGATTAAACGTTTAAATCCCATTAAAACTTTTACAACTATTTAACCTTCTGTGACGCTTAGTTATAATAACCATCTTTTATTTGTACGTTTGTGTGTGTGTGAAGTGTTCAGAGCCAGAGTAAGTGACATCAAAGCCAGAGCGGAGAGGAGCTTTACAATATTTCTTAAAGAAATGTATATTTAACTTGCTCTCATTCCCTCAATTTACACTTTGCATGTATAATTGTAGCATCAAAATCTAGGAAAGCATGTGCTCTTTCATATAATACAGTAGCTATGGAAACAAACAGACTTACACATTTGGCCCTGTGTGCCTGAATGTGGCAGGAGTGCCAAGAATCTCATAATTCACTCCAGTATAAACTGAGACAACCTGCTTTTACATTTGACACCACATCCATCAAATATTCCTCAGAAATCGCCTTCTCTAGATTATTTTGTAAGCCTAAATGTCAGTGATTGACACCAATTAATCATTACCACATACGACTTTAGAAAGTAATATAGTTACAAAGACCAGTGCCGAGAAAATTGGCAGCCTTCCCCACACTGTTTTTTTATGAAGTGGCACCAGCTACAATTTCAAGGAAAATTGGCACAATTTTATGGCAATTATGGCTCTCAATCCTGGCTTTTGAAGACACAGAAGAGTACTGCTTATTCTTTAGCCTATGAGCATTAATTGCATCCACCTGACATCCCAGTTGTAAAATCGATCCCTGATAGGAGAATGAAAACCAACAGGACTGTGTCCTGAGGTCCTGCTTTCCTGCATACCACGAAATAGAAAATGTTCAGAATGGCTGCAGAGAATAATGTAAGTTCATTTTCAATGATTTCTTTCTAATGGCATATAACGCATGGAAGCGTTGAGGATTGGATGAATTAGTCGGGAGCGGATCTTGAGCCCATGGCCGACCAACCAGCCTCACCTGCCAGACAAAATGCCACGTGAAGCTGAGTAGACTGCCCCAGGAGGAAAGGGAAGGGAGCAGAGATGGAAGCTAAGCTAACCCAACAAGGACCTAAGGCTATTCAACCACCCAATCTGCTCCTGACTAGAAAAATCAGGCTAACTTAGCAACAGGAGGTTGACTGTTGTGCCCACATATTTACAGAGACCTGGCTCCATCGTTGCATACCAGATCAAACTGCACTTGATAGGCAGACTGCTGGACAGAGCACAGGACTCCGGTGGGATGAGAGGACACAGACTGTGTTGCTTGGAGCTCAAACAAAGTCAAAGCTGATGGACATTGTTTCCCTGATGTTGAATTTGTGTCGGCCGTTTTGCCCGGAGAATTGTTTTGTTGTTGCTGTTTCTTCTGATGAAATTTAAAAAATGCACTACAGGAATGGACCTCGACTGTTTTTGTTTTGTTTGTCATTTTTTTTCTTTTCTTGTGAAGCAAATGAGCTACAACAGGGGGGTTGCATAATGACCACAAATTCTTCTTGAATCCGTCAAATAGTAGGACATCCTGATACAAAACCATGGGTTCATATCTTTGAATTAATCATACGTAGTATCAACATTTTCTGTGAATAGAGAAAATAAAATCAGTATTTGACAAAAAGCCATTTGGGTACACAACACATTTCAACTGCCCTGGCCTTTAAAGTGCTGTATCCACGGTAAGTGCTCATACAAAGTGTTGTTCCCTTTGGGACCAAACCTCTGGCCTCAGTTAAGACTCAGAGAGATTTGCAGGGAGCAAGGTTTGCTTGCCCGCGGGTGTGCATGCAACACACAACCGCCTGATGTGAGGCTTTACCTCTTCCTCTTCAATCTATCAATCGGGACGTGGCCTCTGCACCCTCAAATCAGTCTAGCCTAGTCCCATTACACCACAGTTTATCCATTTTTCAGTGAGGGAAAAGGGTAGCATTGCAGCATTTCATGGGTTCAGAGAAAACATGTTTCAAAACTTTGGCTCACAGTTTGTAACCTTGGATGTGATCAATATTTTCGACTCATGACAGTTTAAATGGATACGCCAACCAGTGGGGCAACACTGGTTCTGGCTATTATGGTCACCTCTTCTTAGAGGAGTTTCTTCTCCGGGGACATTTGTGTTCAAACCAAGCCAATATCTCCATGTGTTGACATGTCTATATGGATCGAATGTGGTTAACAACTGGGGCTGGACCTGAAATTGTCAATTGTGCGCGTCCCAAAAGACTTTTGCTCAGAGTGCTTGATGACAACACAATGTGTACTACGTTGGAAGATTTAAAATGCTAATAGACGGCACACAACCATTAGCTCGCTGCTGCAGCAAACTGGTTTTGATGGGATTCGGTGGTAAAACAAATTGTCCTGAGAATTTAGCCCTTGAGGTAACTTAACTTAGGGTCATTAGCCTACATTTGTAAGTGGACACAAAATAGGAGACAAAGGGGCCTAAACATTATTGCTCACATGGGCCCCACTCATAACACGCACTGTCCCATTCATTACAAGTCACAACCTTGTGGCATCCGCGCAATTGCCATGACAAGTACACACCCTCACCCATACCAGTTATGCATTCTTATGAATCATCCATTCATAAAACTTCACATTTTCCAGTCCCCTCTTCTTTGCAGTAGCCTCTCCTTTATCTGTCAGTTGACCAAGTGTCAAGCCTGGCCTTGCATCGCCTCACAGCTGTTTCCTCTCTAGTTTGCATGTGTTGGCTTATCTCCATGTTTGCATGTTCAAAGTGGTGTCGGGAGATCTTTAATCCACACTAACGTCAAGCTGGACAACTGAAAGGAGTTGATGGAATTAATGAAACACATGCAGATGGACACGGGGAATCATGTGGATTACTGCATGGATTACTTGGGACAAAAGGGAACAAATTGGCATCAAATTGGCAAGCGCGTGCCAAGCAAAAATAAAAGCAAAGAGCGGTAAATACAGGAGAAGTGAAATTGAGAAAAAATGTTTTACTTTTTTTTTTATATTCATGTTTAGGCCGATTAAGAACTTACATAATATCTACAAAAATGCTGATACGGAACTCTGCCTTTGGTCAATCTTCAAAGGAAATCATCGAATCTATAAATGTAACCGTTGTCGTCCATTCGAACCAGTTATTTATATTTATACATGCGCAATACCGATGGGGAACTTGCTTGGAAATGACGTTGTGGGAAAGACAAGCTGTATGATCTGAAGCGCGAGTAAATATTTCAATTATCTTCGAAACAGGAGTTTCGTTGGCTGGCTTTAGAGGATGTCGGCGATACTCCAGATTAATGTCCTTAAATAAAGATTAAACATGCCGATTAACTTTGTTGTTTTGTTGTTATTTTATTAACCACTACCAAATAAAACAACAGCTCTGCACTCTAGCTTTAAAGGGTTTATTCAGGCTTATAAGGTGAACTGAATCCATGGATGCTTTGAAGAATATACTTGCACCAATGATAATATCCCTCCTAAAATATACACACTATGAGTGAAAACACAGCTCTCAGTAGATGGCCAGGTTGAGATGGCAGCTCTGTTGCTAAAATGGAAACTGCGGTTTCAATTATTTTAAAAAGCACTGAATTACTCACACTAGCACTACAGCAGGAGAGCACTTCAGCAGACATTTGAGTAGTTTATTTGCGCGTGTGTGCTCTTTAGTTAACCAGTGGACCACGTAAGTAAACATAAAGGCACAATAAATCGAGGAAACAAACACCCTTGAAGCATCACATACCGGCATCCTACTTTGTCCACAGTGACATTCTGATACCTACATACAGCATATAGCTCTGCTTTCCCTCTCACCTCTCTGAGCGGTGTCTATTAATACAGAAGGACACTTTGTAGCTAACTTAATCAAATAAAGTGAGCTGGTGAATGAGAGGCAACAAAAAACAGAGGGAGAGAGGGAAAGAGAGAGAGACGGCGACATAGAGAGAACACACCACATTAGTCGACATATGATTTATTCCCCCCTCTAGGTGAAGGAGACACCATTTGTATTCATTTGCCTTTATTTTTTATCCTAGATTCATCTTGCCTTCACATGCCTGTCACCACCATACTAATATTATTTTGGCCATGTGATGTCCCATAACCAGCTCTTATAAAAATTGCCCCAGCGCGACAGGCGAGGATGGTGCACAGGGAGCAGGGGGAGGGCTTCTATTTGACTTCATTCATCTGATTTGATTCCATTTTTTTTTTTTTACAGGGAGATTAAAAGGTTCCCCCGGACAGGGTAGTGTGAAGGGTGGGGATGATGATGTCTGTCCTCCTACTGAGGGACACACTCATGCATGTGCACACACACAGGATCACACTTTTATGTGCGTGCGCACTTAACAGAAGGCATGGCTCTTTTCTCCTTCCTTTTTTTTTTTTTTTTTATTACTGGCAAGGTGAGCCAGTGGTGCTCCAACCCAAGGACAAAGACAACTGTGACCACAATCCGCCTCGCGGGGCTTTGCAGAACAATTAGATGAGAGCAGAGGGTGACGGCAGTTGGGTTTCAGGACAGTACACACACACACACACTCGCACAGAAACGCACTCACAGAACACACAATCGTCGTCTTTTTTTGCCAAGAATTAAGTGAGAAGTTTGAGACCACTCTCATGTCTGTACATTACATACGTAGCTGGGAGCCACCGGTCGATTAGCTTAGCTTAGCATAAAGATTGTAAGCAGACTGGCATCATCCCATGGTGACAAAATATAGCCACCAGTACCTGTGAAGCTCACTAGTTAACATATATTTTGTTTCTGTAATCCGTACAGAAGTATAAAAATGCAAATTCAAACCGTCAAGTACTAGATGCTTCGACTAAGTAGAGCATGGTTAAATAATCAGTTTCAGTAGAGATGGAGCAAAGACGTCCACACACTAATTCATCCAGCCCGGCTGTCTGTCTCAGAACAGACAAGCCTGAGCTTAGCTACATGGCAGGGACAAACGTAGAACATTCAGTGGCCCCCTGCGGCTTCACCTCTAATGACAAGTGCTAGCACCTAGTCAATAAACCAAGAACCCAGATCATTCTGCAGAGTCTTTCATCAGTCCGTCCCTCTAGTAGATATGACTGTAATATTCACTATTGAGATAGTAAGAGCAAGCCAGTCACCTGAAGCCATCATGGCAGTCCAGTGAAGTGCAGCAGGTGCGCATACAGTAAAGCAGTTTACAAGACTGTCAAAATGCAAGACCACCAATGTAGCCTGCTATCGCCTACAATACTTTCCGTCTGAAAATAATGGTTTGTGCACAATTGGGATAAATGTATTAGACATTTTACACATTGTGCAACAACAATACATTTAATGGATTATAATTTGATATACAGCCATTTTTCAGACGTCTTCAGATGAAGACAAAGCTCTAAGAACCTTTCGCTCTTCTACTTTTATTCCCTTTTTCTCCATTGTCCTTACACACCGAGTCCTCGCATTCAGCTGGTGCATCCATGCGGCCGAGTGAACCCAGCTGCACAGCAATTACAGGTGGGGTTTGGTACGGTACACAAGAACAAGACGCATACATTATTAAATGAACCCATGTTCAGATGAAATTGCTAAGCCAGCCAATAAAGGTAAATTACCAAAGACAAAATGCGGCAGCAAGAAAGAGAGAGGGGCCCTGCCCCTGAAATTTCATTGCATTAATGAACAACATCATTTCTGAAAATGGAGAGGAAACACAGAGTCGCACCTATCAGCACAAGACAGAGCGAGGGGAAGAGAGAGAGAGAGAGATGGAGCACAACATTGACTACCTAATTATGCATTTTATCATTTCAGTCACAATAGAGTGCCTCCCTTCTTTAGTTGCCCAGTGTACTGGTGCAGCTGTTCCTCTGCTGCTTTAATGAGGAAGATAAAGAATAATCACAACCGTGTTATATTTACATCTACAGACCACCAAATTACATCCTACTGTAGCATCAAACACACACACACACACACACACACACACACACAAATCCCTTCATGTTTCAAGCAACAACATAGAAAAATATGTAAAAACAATGCAGTTGAGCTCGTTTGTTGCCATTGTTAAAGGGCACATCCAAGTGTGCTGAAAATTAGCCAGCATGAGCTTAAAGCTGGGCATATGCAGTAACCTGGATGAGTACTCCAAGGCATTCATTTCAAACATCATTCCAATTGTCTACAATATTGGAGAAACCTTTCAGGGATGGAGAGAAAACGTTGCTAATAGTTAAGCTTCCTGCTAACCACAGACGTGAGCTGCCATCAGCTAGCCGCAGCCGGCTACGTTTAGCAGAAGGCTATTAGCAGCATTTTCTCTCAATCTCTGTAACGCTTCATCGATATTGTCAGACTTTCTCTTTGATAAGTCTCTCTTCCTTTTTTTGGGCTGCTTCGCAGTGTAGGCAATTGTTACCACTGTCAGAATAGCAATTTTTCCCCCTCTCCTATTGACTTTCCCCTCACGTCCTTAGCAGTCAAAGCTAGCATAGATCCTTGACTCCCAGCTAAGCTGTAATATCATGTTGCCGGTCTGTCACGTTGTGTCCCCTGCATCCATACGTCCGTTCGTCCATATACGCATCGAAGAAAAACAGGGCCCGGACCATCTGATTCCTTTGGGCTCGTAAACAAAAAAAAAAAGTCAAAAGTGAAGTATCTGTAATCAAAAGGAAGAGATGAAAGGAAGGTAAGTGGGTGCAGAAGAGTGAAGGAGATGTACACCGCGGGGCTCCGACACCCATCATATGATATGAGCACCTCATGAGAGATGGGGGTTAAAAAGGGAAAGCTTTCTCTCTCAGCGCCAGATGGGCTCGTGTGGGTTGGATCAGAGCTGTGAAAGAGTGAGTGAATGAGTGAACATTCGCAGCCCTCCTTGGCAGCCCCTCTGTCGACAGCAGAACTCAAATGGCAAGAGGACTCAAGTGATGATTGGCCCACCTCGCCCGAGCTTCCATCGAGAACTGGCAATAAATGACGCTTTACAATCCAGCGTTGGCATGTTCCAATGAAATTGTCACAGACCGACATTTAGACAAATACAGGGAATTACTGAACAACAAGCTGCCTTTTTACATATCACAACTTGCCATAAGGGGAAATATTTACATCTATGTGTTGCACTGATAGATTCTAGCATTTCCAGGCATCCTTGCTGAAGTGCTTGTAGATCACAAAGTGGTTTTATTTTTCCCTGAGGTGAATTCAAGGAAATAATTGGAAAACCGAAGATGGCAACATTGTTTTTGTCCCGTTTATTTTCAGTTTGTTTATTGTGCTAGCCTCAAGTATATTGAGATTATCAATCTTTTTTTTTTTTATCCAACACCATTGCAAAAAGATTCCTGCATTATTTTAAAAAACAGCATGCCTGCTGAATTTGGTTTGCTAGAAAATGGCCAAAGCAACCATTATTTCATCATTACTTGGATGCAACTATGAACAACTGCATATTTAATTTCATTAAATACTCTCAAGATTTTTGTTCAACCCTCTCAAATAATTTTTCCTTATTATTGGACCTTCATCTTTTCTTCATCTATGCTCTTCTTTTCCAGTCAAAACCAGTGCAGATGGAAAAAAACAACAGGCATTGAATTGATACATATGTGAAGCAACAGCCACAGCAAGTTGTAAGAAAGAAAAGAAGTACTGGGGTGTTGAGCATGAGCAACAACAGCCACGTTGATATGAGGAAAGAGTGAAACCTAAATAAGCCAGAACACCACGAGTATCCGCACTGTTGGATTTACAGGCAATGCAAGCAACTGGTCACAAAGATAAAAAAAAAAGAGATCTTATGCAGCGTTATGCAATCACAGTGTTTTGGCAATAGTCAGACTACAGACCTACTTGATGCCCTCCTCCTGCTCTACATTGTAGCCTCTGCCCTGAGGGGGTCTGTAGAAGCAGTAATTATTAATTAATTGTTCATAGCCCGTAGCTTCGCGAGCAGACATAGCACACTTGGACATGCGTTCACGGCGGAGGAACTTTTCTCTTCCAATTAGACCAGTGAGGTGGAGAGGCTGAGAGCACGGACCATCAACCACGGCAGCGCCTGCGAGCGGACCTGTGGGAAACGGGGGGGGGGGGGGGGGGGGGGGGGGGACAGGCGGCAGGCGTTCAGGAAGGTGCACTGCTGCAGTGTGCAGAACCAAAAGGTTGCGCCTGTCTCCTCGCTGCCCTATGGACTGCTGAAGAGGCGTCAATGGTGAAGATATAAAGACAGAAAATGGACTTAAGCAAATAAGAGAGAACCTGCCTTTTTAATGTATTCACATACTTCTTTTTTTTCTGTCCTCTTCAAGTATAAGTGCATGTATGTCCGTGTTGTGTGTTCCGAGAGGATGTAAAAAGACAAGGCAGGAGTGAGTGACGGTTGCCGATGAGACATATTAGCTCTAGAGGATTTATGCGGCCGAGATGTTGGGATGACTCTGATGGGCTTACCGAGTGATTGGTGCGCCGGCCTTGCTAAGAAACCCGCTCTATGAAGAGCTCCGTAATACTTCAACACAAGGGCCTGAAGGCTCATTTGAAAGCCAGACGCAGCACATGAAGTCAATCTACCAAGCCAACATCCCTCTTCATGAACACTTAGTGCAGAGTTGATCTTCAGCTGAATGATTTGGCATTAAATCAGCACAGAATGCAGCAAGAATTACACATAAATGATTTACCCCCCCCCCCACCCCACCCTCGACAGAACAAAATCGCCAGTGACTCACAACTGCTTATAGGTGAAACCAGCTTTCTGCTTCAGAACAAAAGCACGAAGGAAGCAGGTAGCATTTTTAACTGCTTTTTATTATCTTAACATGTGCTTATCAAGCACTTTTCAAGAGAGCGTTATTGGCCTCTTTTTAATTCGACCCGGAGTAATTATAATAAAACACAGAGAGCAAGACGCACAACAATGGGGCATCAATAACCTCTGACGTTATCATCAACTCAGAACCTTGGAACACCTGGGTCCACTTCATCACCTTGCGCCTGTAGATTTATGAACGCAGGGTGCAATGGGATCCGGGCAGAAGGGACGTGTGGATAATGCCGCTTCATTAAGAAAGAGCATAATGGCTCGCCTGAATGCGTTATGGCATCTGTGTGAACTATATCATCTGGGATATTAAATATTTACGGTCAATGTATGCATATGGAATTACTCCTGCAGACACACATCCAGCAGACAACTGATTAATCTTTGACTGCGTTAACATCCATCAGTTGAAAGAAAAAAGGAACGGCAGCAATCTGTTTTTTGCGAAAACAGTTGCGTGCATCTTAAGTGATGAGATCGGTGAGCTCAGTTATCAGCCATTTAAAGTCTGCGCTGGCAGAGCGGCAACAGTTTCCGAGGATTGCATCACCTCAATTTTATCTGTGTATGTTGACGTATATGAAAGATAAATGTAACCTCGGTGTCTTTGATTTGGCGTTTGATTGAAAGTCTGTAATACATGTGTATTGTTATAATTTATAATTTAATGATACATTTTTAAAAAACAGGTAATTTTGTGGCGTAGATTTTGTATTAGTGAGGAATTCAGCAGGGAGGAGGTCTATAAAGCAACATAATGCAAGGTTAATGGATGGAAAACTCACTGTAACTCTGCCACCGGATGAAAGCCGGAGCAGACACTTTGCATTATTTTTATGCTAATGCGCACCACTCGTCAGCTATTTCACCCTGCGGGGGAAAACACAGGCTTTCTTTGTATTATATTTCTGCTTGTCATACTGCAGAACATAAACCGGCTCAGTATTTCCGTGCGTGTAAACCCACAAAGAAGCTGTTTTGATATCAGTCACTCTGGAGGGAGAGCGCCGCATTCATGTTTCCAGAAATTCAGTGCGCTCAAATAAAGTGGGAAGGAGTGGATAAGAATTTTAAAAAAACAACACACATACACACAGGAACTCATTTGGAACTTTGGTTTGTGTTCTCTGTAACACCGTATAAAGACGATGGCTTGACAGTTGGAGCAATCTGCCTCAATAATGTTCAGGGAGTGTAAGGGGAAGGAGAGTAGAGCTCTGAAAAACAGCGGTTTCTAAGAGCTCCTGTTGCATTAAAACAAATAACAGAAACAACAGTGTTAGGGGATGTTGCCAAATTAGTTGCTTGTGTCCTATGATGTAAAAAAAGAAAAATCCACCCAGAAATGAAGCAACATAACTAAACTGTAATTAAACACAACGCTAAAAATATCATTTAACCTCCCTTAATTATTTCAATGAAATGCCCACCACTGGAAATGAGGAAAAAGCTGACATGTAAAAAGTAGCTGATCATAAAATAAAGTGAAACTAATTTGGGCTTTCGACCAATGCGACATATATTGAGTTCTTGGAGTTCCTAAAGTTCTTAAATTGAAAACCCAGCAGTAAGAATGTAATCTTTAAAAATCACTGCCTTGCAGCACGGCCACACTTTTCCTCATCTCACTCTGACACTTTATTCTCTGACCTAATTCACAAAGGGAGTATAAAAAGAGAGTTCTTCCCTTTAGAACTTGTTTTATTTTTAACCTATACCATCATGTTTAGAGTCACAGTGTCCCATCAGATCTGAGCCGTTGCAGGCGTAAATAACATTTATACTTCAGTATACAGTGACACTAAAATCAGTCACTTGCAGCCACAATGGTTTCCTTTTAGTTATATTTTGCCTTCTATGTCATATACTGTCTTTCATTTCTTCTTATCTTTGTCCATCACCAGATAACTGCAGTTATTTCAATTCATGTTATTTGTTAAACGCATATCCCAACATCACAGGAGACAGGATGCAGATGATTTTACACTGTAGAGAAAACACAGATATTGGTTCAATTTACAACAGACTGATGCCAAAACTAATTGCCCATTTTGCTAAATTATTTTTGATAAAATGAGAATTTAACTAATAAAGATTTCAGCTAGAATAAGTTGTAAGCTAAAAGTAAAGGTTTAAAGTTTTCTAACACAAGCAAAGCAATCAAACTGCAACTGAAATATATATATATTATTTTTTCAGGTTGGATATTTAAGCAATATTGAAACATAAATTGGAGATTTCTCAAGTGGAAAAATGGTATTCTGTGGATAGCGCCAGTGTGAATGAGAAAAAAAGCAGGATGCAAAATAAACAGGGGTTGTGTATCCTGGCTGTGACCTGTATATAAAAAGCACCATGTGATTTGTGTCCCGCTCCAGTTTAGAGGCTACAGCCTCCAAACCAGCACACCCAAGGAGAAGCAACCCACCTCAGGCTGCCTCCTCCCTCCTCTCTCTTTGACAAGCCCATGGTCATCAGTCTTCAGAATGCGCCGTACATTTGCGTTGCGTGTAAAACAGAAAGGAAAAAGGACCAAAAGAAAGAGAAAGTGATGTTACAGATTCACCACCGGACAATCTTTTCAAGTCCTGGTCCCTCTGGACTGCGCCGCGGTAGCGGCTAGCCTGCTAACTGGCTGCCGGAGCTGACATGACATGTTTCACCAGCCCCCTCCGCTCCTCCCTGGATCAAATCAAACCGGTGGGCTGATGCAGTATGATTGGAGCTCTGGTCCTGTCTAATGGCCCAGAGACTGAGCCTGATGCATACTGTTGTCTCTATCACTGCCTGATTCACTGGAACAATTCCTCATATTCAAGCTACCCAGGGATGTCCATCTAGGATAAGGGACATTTTCATAGCTTGCAATGCAGCTTTACAGATATGACAATGTGAGTTATGTGGCAGCAGAGCTGGAAGAAGTGCTACTAGATTTAAGTAAAAGTAACACAACCTTGCTGTGAAAATACTCCACTTCAAGCTAAAGTCAGAAGCTTACACAGTTATTCGGCAACAAATATTAAAGTATTTATTCAATCATCAATTATTTGTAAATAAAAAGCTATAAAAAGGGAGAGTCTGTGGAAGGAGAAGTATTGAGGTGGGTTGCCGCTCAAGAATTATGAAAAATTAAACTGCACTTGAGACTGCATTGAAAACAAGTAAAACCTCATTTCTGCAATGTTAGAATATTTCAATTCAAAGCTGCTATGATTGCTATTTTCATTATAACAATGTATCAAATGACCGAAAACAATGTGACGATGTGAAAAGGTTTATATGTATGAACCTACAGAAAAATAACACTCTGAATCTGTAGGGTGTCTCAGCTCATTGCTTTTGTCTTCTAGCCAACAATGTTACTGCTTTGGCTCGCTCACTCTGCTCCGATAGCGTCGTTTTCAAAAGCAAAAAAAAAAAGTTCCTAGAAAACCCACTGTGCACTACCTGCTGAGCTCCGGGACTATAGCGGCTAAACATAGTGCTGCATTTAAAGCCAGATATTTCCCTCAGGAGTTGGTGGAGACTCAAATTTATTTTTAGGAGCAGATCATGTGTTTTTTTTATGAGAAATCCTAGACAACATAGTAACTAAAGCTGGCAAATACATGTAGTAAATTGCAATATTTGCCTTTTAAATGTACTAAAGTAGAAGTACAAAGAAGACCGACATGTGCTTTTCAACAGGCTTCGCATTGTTGAAATGTGGGTTGTATGTGCACATTAACGATGTCCGGCTTCCAAACATGCTATCGCCGCCCAGAGCTCGCCGCTCATTTAGCAGCTGAGGTCCACCGGACTCTTTTGCCGGTGGGTGAGAGGGGAGCACTGAACGTGTTTTAAGACTTTAAGCCTCCCTTTGGCTCCAGTACTCTAATGTACTTAGTCGTTTTCCACCAATGTGTGTTAGTGCATCATTCTTTTTTAAATGTCTTATCCTTGGGCTTAATTAAGCCCCTCAAAACTGGTCACCTTTGAGGCTTTCATCAACGTCAGCATCCCAGCAAAAGGAGACCAAACACCACTGACCCTCAACAAGCTCCTATGTCTCTGGAGTTACCCCCCTTCTGCAGATCCGTCCCTCTTCCCTGCAGCCAGCAGACGTTTCTCTAATAGCCCCTTACCCTCCTAATAAGAATCAATATCAGCTCTCATAAAAGTCATCAAGCACAGAGGTAAAGAGGCCCAAGAGCATGACATTTCAAATGAGAGGGTGTACTTATGCAACACTAGGCTGACATATAGGTCTCAAATGTGTAAAGCCATCGAAGACATACAGTTAAGACAGAGAGAGAAAAATGTCTGTGTGAGTGAAAGAGAAATAAAAAAAGGAATAAAGATAAAGGGTCAGAAAAGGACAGCATTTCATGCTGCAGAGATGTGATTGGTGAAGGTTTTGTTGTCTATTTTCCAGGCTACTCTCCTTATGGACACGCGCGTCAAACAGCGCAGCTACAGCAAGCTTATCATGTAGACAGCTTATCTCCCATTTTTACCTCCTCAAAGCAGTAAACACACAAAGGGCAACAACGGGAAGATGGGAAACGCACAACAACAAACAAGGACTCTTCAGGATCAACGGCACGACAGCTCTCTCTCTCGCTCTGTTTTCATTACCACATACTGTCCTGGAAGCCAGGTGAGTCCACTGATGGAGCTGCGGATTATCCCGCATGCACAGGACGCAGAGTCTGAAGCATGAAGGGCACAGATCGTGTCGGCCAAGGCAAAGGCATATTACAACAGAGAGCCAGACCTTCAAGGACTCAAGTAGATTAAAGCTGATTGAAATCCCATTTGTGGCGTTTGGGGTCTTTTATGTCAGCTTTCTCTCTGGCACCGGCTCTCTTATGATGTCCCCCGAAGTGAGCAAAAGCCTCGAGTCTGAATAAACAAATATGATTGCATTTGTGGAAACAAGCATTTCAGATTTGCATGGCAATAATATCAAGCTGTGGGATATTGTAATATGAACAGCAATAAAAGTGTGTGGGTCTGTCTCTTTTTTATGGGAACAATGTGACTATGAGGGAGGAAATGGTAAATGACTATCTGACATAAAATATGCAAACAAGGTAGTGCCTCCGAGTGCATGCATATGACTATGCATGTGCGCATTTGCTGTTGGGACAAAAGGCACAAACTCCATGACAGATTGTGACATGATTGGCTACATGTTCATTTTGAAAATGTATTATTTTTTACAATATATTGTAAATTCTCTTTTAAAGAGGTTGATATACTGTATAACTGCATTGCATATATGCGCGCACACACACACACCCACCCACACAGTGTCAATTAGTTGTGCTAATTAATTCACACCTATGAGTGATCTACTGTACAGTCTCCAATCGACTCGTATGTCTGAGCTGTGGGAGTAATCACGGACACTCAGGGTAAACCCAGCAGACCCTACACAGGTCGAAATTCAATCGCAGTGCCTCCCTGCTGAAGGCAGCAGTGCAAACAACCAACAAGCCACTTAATGCCAGATACTTCAAAATAAAATACATTTAAATTACTGTACGGGCAACTGTTGTTTGCAAAATAAACTTGCATATGAGATTTAGAGTTCCTTATTTTCTCAGATTTAAAAAAATGTGCGTTCAATAAAAAGGTTTTTTAGGTAAGTCATTAAAAAAAAAGAAAATGTTTAAATGATAGGACCATTCTCCGTCTCCGACCATTTAAACCCTCTTGGCCTCTCAGGTCATCTGGTAGTCTGCTAACTCTTCCCAGAGTCCGAATTAACACGATCATTATAACCTGTCTATTATCTGTTTCTCTGTTTTATCTTTTCAATTTCTTTGAAATGGTTTTATTTGCATTTTAATGTTTTATGCTGCATTTGTTTTGTGTTTTTTAATGCATTATGTCAAGCACTTGGAATAGCTTTTCGTAATGAAATGTGCACAAATAAACTCACCTCACCTTGCCCCATGTTCATGACAGTACTAGTATATGTTGTTCACATTATTCTGTATAGTACATCTATATATAAAACAACTATCGAATGCACTGAAAATGTCAACAACTGCCGTCCACCTGTGTAGGTCTCTAAAAAGTCAGCTAAGCCTAAAGCTCTCTTCAGAAAAAGGAGGAGTATCAAGCCCACACAACATGCCACAGATCTCCATGGAGCCCACGTTGTGACAAATACCTCCTGATATCATCCGGATACTGTGCATGCAGCACCAACACAACTTACTCACTGAGGCATGCGTAAGAACAGCAAAGTGACTCCACAAGTGCAGGTGGGCATGGAGCCATGTCTACAAGATCAGATTGTTCTTTATATGGGCGAAGGCCGAGCGCACGAATCTCAGTGTGAAGCAGTTTGGCTGAAGGAAGAAATTGAATTTGGAGAAAATCTCTCAAATGTCGTGTTCATCAAGACTTCTCCTCATATGATCAGCAGGCAAAACCAGTCAAACAGCGCACTGAGGATAGGAAGCTCCTCCAATCGGAAAAACAACTGTGAAGGCACAGTTGAATCAGAGGCAAAACAAGACATCCAAAAAGGTACAGTTCACTGCCGATCTTAGCTGTTTATTCTGCCTTTCACCTGTGCAAATAACCTCCCCTCCCACCCAAAGCTAGAGGTTGCATCTTGCGAGAGATAGACTCGGTGACAAGCACCCGAAGAGGCGGTGGGACTGCAATGAAGATGGCATGAAGAAATGTAGGGAATCACAGAAGTCACAGCGTCGTTCAACCCCTTCTGAAGATTCGTTGAGCTGCCACGGAAGCAGAATGGTGACTGGAAAAATGACTCAAAGGCTCAAGCAACACCTTTTACTCACTAGATATGTGTGAGGAAGCCATGGATACAATTCATTATTTCCCTCCACTCGACACAAAGGAACAACATCAAAATTATTTTTTTAGATTCTTGCTTCTCGTTTCTCGTTTGAATTTCTTTTATGAAATTTAACAATTGAAGTGTTAATTTACCAATTAGGAGAATGATGAAATTGCGTCTTTGTGTAAATTTGCATTGCAGATTTAAATTTCATTACGAATTTGTTATGATTATTTTCTTAATTATTCGTTTAGTCTATAAAATGTCAGAAAATAGTGAAAAATGTCCAAAAAAAGACAAATAGTGTGACTATTCCATGAAATAGGAGCCCATCTGTTGGTGGGGGATTCAGAAACCCCCCCTCCAGCCACTTTTTTAAAATGATTCAAGTGTAAATTGATTCGTTGCAGGCTTTACTAACATCACAAAGACAGCCCTGTGATCCACTTTGCTCCACATTGTAGGTTTATCCACCTTAAGCCTCTTCTTACAAAACAGCCAAACCCTAACTGCCCTGATGACGTGATGCAACAATTCCGTTAACCGTATTTTACACTAAACTTACTTCATGTGCTTCAACAGCGACATAATTCAATGTAAAAGTCAGACATGCCTCGGGGGAAAACATACTCATGTTTGAGTAGTTTTCACTAAAGTGGCCCCTTAAAGCGAGCCAGCTAATCCGCGATCCCCCCCAGGCCCCTCCTCCTCTTACCGTCCACACAGGCGGGTCTGGCTCTTGTAGTTCCAGCGATCTGGCCCTTCTTACAGGCGCAGCGGGCCGTCTGCCTGGCGATGGTCCGCCGTGGTTGGCTGCTGTCCCTGTCCAGCGTCACAATCTCACATGTCCCCGCTGCCAGCTGGCCTGGAAATGACATTGCACCACAGGATGCGAGGTCAGAGAGATGAAATCATAAACAGGGCAAAATAAACTACACTGTGTCTTCTGTTCAATTTGTATTCGGTCACATTCATAATCCTTTAAAGCTCGATTAGCACAGCAGAGAAATTACCAAATTTGGACCCCTCTGGCACACGTTGATGTAAGCTACTTTATCTATTGTTATATACTGCAATCATCTGTAGCATTCATTCTTATTTTCAACATATCAACCACAGTAATAGACACAGCATGCTTGTTGAAGGAAGAATGTAACCTTTGCTTAAGGGAGGCCATTTTAGCTACATGTGGCATTTACAGACTAAATTCACTTAATTCTCTTGAGTCAGTTACACCTTTGTGATACAACCATTGACATTTGTATTTATTCATTGAGATAAAAATGAGAATTCAAGCTCTATGCGGTAAAAAAAAGTATTGGGCAAAGGTAAATTACAACGTTATCATGATGTGTTTCCGATGTAATCTCAATAGCTTTTTTGGCAAGGGACTCGAACGAATACAGTTGTTTGAACGATATCCTTTCCCAGCAGTACAGAGTAGATATAAGGGAGGGAATTATATTTAACTTCCTTACACTACCGTTAAGCAGCTCATAATACATCATTAAAACTACTAATGCCAAGATCCTTTTGTGTTATCAAAGCAAATATTTAAATAAAAATACAATCATTTGATTCCTTATTATTTGAATTGAATCTATTTCATGCAAATAACCACTAAAGATGACAATAACAAAGTAGAAGGATATTTTGAACTCTTGATGGTTCACACCGACGTCGGTACGGCTGAATTTAATTTTCCGTCTTGGGACGGTGGTTAAATGACCTAACCTGGAGCCTTGCCTGTATGTAGTCTTTTTCCACCAATTCATCAGGAATCGATAAAGAATTGCCACTTTGAAATGTTCACATTAAGGCCAGAGGAGACGAGGGGTTCTTTAATGAACCCACAATCCCGTACCCAGTGGGTAACCCAGTTCCTGTGGAAGTGCTCAGAGGCCAAAAGAGGAACACTGCGGTGGCATTGAGCAGCTCACAGATGTTACTACATGTGTGAAGGGACTTTGAAAGACAATGAGGAAATTACTTTTTTAATTTCAGCTACCTAAAGACTACCCGCAAGCTATTTCTCATTAAGGGCCACATCCTCTCAGCGCACCTCTTTGAAGGTAAAGAAGCCATTAGGCATGAATGAAACACATGAATACTGATGAACTTTGTAATTGCTGCCAAGCCCCCCCCATCTTACACACACATGCTCCATGTATTCAATCAGGTGACCTTCGGCCTTGCAGCCGGGCCCTTGCTGCTCGCAAATTAACCTTTGTCAGGCCCTCGGGTGCCATCCTGGAGAGGCTTATCAGGATCTAATTGTGATTGGCAAGAGAGTGGAAGTTGTGATTAAATCTGGACTTGAGGCCCGAACACTTGGGTGTTTGGCTTAATGAACTGAGCTGTGAGGGGTCACACCCGGGGTAATAGGGATCTATCAGGATTCATCCGCACACTGCAGCGGCCACGGCCACTGACGGAGAAAAAGTCTGTGTGCTTACAGTATGTACCCATTTAAAAAGGCGTGAATATTTATAAAAACACGCTCTTTTTTTTTTTACAAACTTAATGCAACTACAGTGACATAATATACTATATCCTGCTCCAACTGCCCATCCTGTTTTGGTAACCGTTTTGCATCCATATGGGAATATGTTGTCGAACAAAATCTGAAACGAACAATGCACTGATAAACCACTGAGCAACACATGGGGGGGGGTTATGAAAGATGTCATAACGTGATGACTTTGCTCAGGAACGCATGCTACTAAATCCAACCTGCCATGCACTTGGGAGATCAAGACCAAATCCCCCACCTTCACCACCCCTTACCACTGCTCTCCTCCTCTTCCTCCGTCCCCCCTTTTCTTCCTTTACATTGCTTGCGCTTTTCTCCTTCATGCCTTCACACCCGACTCCCTCTTGCAAACCCTTCTGTCTTCTCTGGCTGATGCCGGATAATGACTTGTCATGTAAGCTCCTGTGTGCCTACGTGAATCTGTTCATGTGTGTATGTGCGTGCGTTTACTTCCTGCATCCTGCCCCACCCACCCATCTCTGCCGATCATCTCCTCGCTGCCTTCTTCCTGCTTCCTCTCTTTGTCAGTTCCTTCTCCTTTGGAACTCTTCCATTGCAAGAAGCTGAAAGGACTTTTTTTCGGATGTCTTATGTAATCGCGCGGATCGCTGTGGCGCTGAGGTACCATGTGTGAAGTCAACAAGCTCAAAGACTGGTTGATTTGACGTTGTGATTCTCTGATGAAATGTTGGCAATTAATGAGCTCCATCGAGTGAAGAAAGAACAACAAACAGGGGCCTTGCTTATACTGTCACAGCTCTAGCTGCAGAGAAACTGAATTAATTTCATTTGCATGTTGTTTGCAATGTATGTTGTGTTTTATACAGCTGCACTGACTGATACTTTTTTTTTCTCATTTTGTGCTATGCCTCATAAAAAAAACTTCAGCTGCATCTCTAACCGCATTGCGTGCATAGGTCCATAGGAGAGGAAGTTGCATTTCATTATTTCAGCAGGTGACATCCACGATTCGTGTATTCTTAATGCTACCTCGGCTGTAAATCACTGCATCTTCCAAATGTTGAAACTCAATTCTTAAAATCTAAATTGTCAAATTGTAGTTAAAACTGTTAAACGACTTTGCAAGGCACATGACAGACCATACGTAAGTCATATAACTGTGTGAAATAATTTTTGTTTGTGCAACAAGCACAACTTGTACATCCATCTACAGCCATTTTTGCTTAGAAAGTTAAAGGATCACCAAAATTATTACAATTCATCTTGAGGGGACCATGAATGTCTTGTACCACATCCACAATCACAATCATGGACATCTGTGCAACGTGTAGGTGCCAAGTCATCCAGTAGATGTTTAGATATTTCATTGGATTCATCAAAAAACAGTAAAAGACGGGGGATCACCAAAGTCAGCATTCGACCACTGAGGACCATGCATGCATGTATTAAATGTCATCACAGTCTATCCGATGGTTGTTGAGATATTTTAGTCTAGACCAAAGTTGACCAACCAATTGATCGGCCAACCAACAGACGGACTTTGCCGTCCCTGGAGCAATTCTGCAGGCGTGGATAAAAAAAAGCTAATACTAAATATGTATCAGTTCTCTCAGTTCCTGAGGTCTGAGTTTATTTTGTCTTGACTCTCAGTTCAAGTTCCCCAAACAGGATGAACCCATTGTGCCCTTCTTATGCTCAATATTTAGGCTGTGAATATTGAGTATTTGGGATGAGAGAGAAATAAGTCCATAGAGAATCGCGAAAAAGAATTAGAGTTTTAAACAAGTTGGTTTCAGCTGCAAGCATTCTAGGTGTTTTGCAGTCTCACCAAATATTATGTGAGAGAACTTGAGGACATGCTGGGCTCAGTCACCCAATAAAGCAAGAGTCGATTCCTTCTTTTCTAAAGCAAATTGCTCCAAGCGTCCCCGTGGCTCAGCCTCCAGAACGCCTTGCCAGGGATACCACGTACATTGCCACCATTAAACAAAGCAAAAAAAAAAACGATCTGAACCGAACCTCCACAACACAAGAAAGTATTCCTATTTCTGTTGGCCTAGAGGGATCTGCAGAAAGGGTTAGAAAATATTACAGGATTCACAGCTCCAACAAGGCAGTATCCAGACAGCATGACAGCAGACGCATTTGGTCCCAAATAAATAACTAAAGATGCAAGATGTGGACCAATCTCTTCACATTCATCCCGTGAAGAAATTGGGTTGTAAAGAGAGGAAACAGTAATCCTGTTTCCTGGAATAGCCCCGTGAATAGTGAGAAAAACCAAAAACTGGCAGGTGTTCGCAGAAACAAACCCAAAGCTTGTACCAGTAGCGCTATGATTTATCATCACCCTTATCAGCTTCTGTTGTCGAGCAGCTGACAGCTTGGCCAGCCAAATGGCTGATTAAAATGTATGTGTGGCCACTCTAGAGTGAAATGAAAGCTCTGACTGAGGCAGAAGATGGATTCATGTGGCAGAGCGTGTGGCCTAATACAACGTAATGTTATTGACATGCTCCTGTGCTTTATTATTCTTCCTCTCGCTCCTCAGCACATTACAATTGCTCTGCTATACGCAGCCATTTGACAAATGTCCAGCACAGCTACAGCACAGATAGACATGACGTTTCTTCTTTACTTTTGTATATTTTACCCTCAAGGCTGGGAGAATGTTGTTGTAAGGAGCACTTTTTCATTCATTTTTTTGAATTATTCTTGTTTTTGCTGCTCAAGACTTCCCAATACAACTAAAGGCTGCTTCAGAAGAGTCTCAATCTTCTGAATCAAATGCTTGGATATTTATAAAATGTGTGGTTTGGGCTTGGTAGGGGGGGTAGGTGTATTTTTTCTGTGTTTTTTTATCCTTTGAAAATCTGCAGTGTTCTGGAGTCAAACTGGGATTGCATACTGTGCTGCACAAGAAACCGCTATTTCCAAAGTATTTCTTAGTGTCCTTCTAAATTTCGACACAAAATGCATTCTACCATGAAACTTACTGCCGAATGATTTTTTATTAAGCCCTCATTTTTACAGTAATGCTTGTAGCAGCATACATATGAAATGTGAGAGCTCACATCCAAAACATAGCAAAGAAATAATTGCTGATGGTAAATCAACACAGCTGGTTAAAGGGAAAGCAAATACTAGTTTAAATACCAGACAGTGTTTTGAGTTAATTTCAGATCAGTATATTGTTTAAAATGTCACATTTTAGACATTTGATTATTGTTGGTTTTAGCCAACAAAACAATTCTTTTAGACTGAAAATACATTTTTGTCATGCGTTCTTTTTTTCTATATCTTTTAGTATAAAACAGGAATCTACAGGGTTTAATTTGAGATAACCGTTAACATTATTAGCTTAACAGCACTGAAATGCAAAAAACATTTGATCCCATTAATGACAAATTGTTCCTTCAGCAAACATTTGGGGGGAAGATAGCACTCTTTCTTCCCCCCACACAATATATTGATAATAGTATATCAACGTTAGCTAACCATTAGGAAATGTTGGCATGCTGGGCTAGTTTATCTCAACCCACCAGGAAGAGCACTAAACTTTGAAGCAATTCTTACATAGTGGCAATCGCTGGAATTACAATTTGCAGGTCCATCACGTGATGCCAAAAAAGACTTTTTCCCATAAACTTACATTGTACGAACACATGAATAGCCCATATTTAAAGTATTAGGTCCTAAGAGTTAGGCTAGACCGTGGGCTAGGAGGCGGGCTAAAAAGAAACGCTAGTGCACTTGCTCTACGGGCCCCATGAATGCGGAAGATCAACGGAAAATCCAGGTATTTTCATCTGAATTCTATACACGGAAGTCGTACTTTACATGCTTCATGCACCACTGAGCAACTTCCATAGGAATGAACGGGGCGTAGCCTGCAACGCTGGGTCGGGTTCCCTTTCTACATAAATGGGTTATCTTAGCTGTTTGGTTTCCAATTGTTATCTAATTTTCAATGGAGTTGGAAATAAAACATTTCCAAGATTTGGTCCATTTATTGTTACTCTTTTCCTTTAAAAAACCTGTTACATCAGCTAACGCATGCTTACAGCACTGTGATCTCGCCACCAGGGCCAAAAAAATATGCAGTGCAAGGTGAAGAATATTAAATGCTGAAACATAACATATTGATTTGTGTATTAAGCAAACAATGTTGTCGTGGTGTCTCTGAGGAGCTGAATGACTCGTGTGTGTGTTTGGCTGTGAGGCAATATGATTTATAAGGATACCAACGCAGAGACATGTCTCTTTTTCGAAACATAAAAACGATGTTTGTAATGGCTAAAGCCTTGCAAACTGAAATGTTCTCTTCCACATATTCTCCACTTAACCCAGAACACTACATGGCAGCAAGATGTAGTTGGAAACCAGCATTACATCTGTTCTACTGGAGAGGACAGAGTGTGCATGTGTGCACATGTTAGACGTTGCCAGACTAAAATGCTATATCACTCCAGCACGCTACAGCTGTTCGGAATGAGAGAGGAGAGTCAGGCGCCAAGATTATGAGTCTGAAATCGCATTTTGGATCCAAACGCTGCATTAGTAGAACCTTGATGTCATCCCTCTACCCTGAGGCCTGACAGGCTAGTTTTTAAATGAATCCTTCAAACAACCCTAATCAGAGGCTGAACGAGCCAGCTGAACAGCGTGTGGTGTAACGGAAAGGAGAGCGGAGGCAGACAAAATGACAGCTTAAGGTAAAAGAGTGGTCAGATGATGTATGGGCTGAATGAAATCTGCTAAAACGAGCAGTGGGAGTTGATTGAGGTCCAGAAACAATGAAGGGGGCCACTTACACGGACTGCAATTTATTTGGAGTCTGGACCTTGTCTGTGATTGAAAACAGCTTGAAGATGTCCTTCATTCAGGTGTTGAGAACAATTTGTTAGGATGAATAGAGGGATTTGAAAACATTCTGAACAGGTTGCATTTGATGAATCATGATCAGTGAGAACAGTGGCTGGTTCGTGTTTCCTGCAACCTCCATTTTCTTTAGTTTTGCAGGGGCAGTTCGATCATTCTGGGAAATATCCTTATTTCTTGCCAAATTAGATGAGAAGATTGTCAATGTGGTATTATTCTTTCAATTTTAAGCTTGAGTCAGCAAGCTAGGTAGCTTAGCCAGCTAGCCTACAGACTGGAAACAGGGGGAACAGCTAGCCTTCTAACAACTCTTGACCTCACACATTTTGTTTTAGGGATACATAGCATCAACTGTAAAACAAGTTGTGTGCTTTTAGTAAGCTTTGGTCGAGAGCAGGAAGAAATAGTCTGCGGCAGACACAACTTCCCAGCGGACAGTGGATTTGGTTTCCTTCACTTCCCCATTTTTAGTCTTAACTAAGCTAGGCTTACGGGCTTCTGCATGGTTCAGGCTTCATATTGAATAAACTGGCTGGTACGACAGTGATATTGATTGTCTCATATTCCTGTTTAAACAAGGGCAATACCTACAGTGGCAAAAATCATGATTAAATGAAAAAATAACGCTAAAAATAATGTTCCGCCATCTTAAATCGTGCAGTAGATTGCCGTTAGAAAGAATGAAACTTCACACTGCCTCGACTTAAAGTAGACATTCGTTTTCCCCCAGCAACACTGATAGAGTGACCAAAAACTCATCACAAAGCCAGCCTTGAAATTATTAATACCCTGCCTATGCTGCCATGAATCAGAGAAATTCTCATTGGGAGCACTGTCTCATCATGAGGAGGGAGAGAGAGAGAGAGAGCTGGGGTCTGGACGATCTATTTTGGGTGAAGCAAGCTTGTCTGCGCTCTGCTTTGTGGAGCCACTCTGAAAAGTGATTTGATTTTCCTTTTCTGCCCCCTTTTTTTTTTTTCTTCCCTAAAATGCTTGGGCAAGCACAGAGAAGCACTATCACACACGCACGCACTAAAACATAAACATGCAGTTAGAAAAGAATAGACAGCAGAAATGCAGCACATACACGCCAAATATAACCACAAGATAGACCTCAGTCCATCTCCCTGACACGCACGCACGCACGTAAGCACATGACACAACAGGATGGCACAGAGCTTCTGTTTTGATTTCACTTTGTGGTGTATGCCAAATACCAACTAAACTAGCTACAGCGTGTTAAATACTAATAAGCACATTTTAGCATGCAACAAGTGACAACTGTCATCCAGTTACAGGCCCCCTATGCACATCAGTTGCAGGTATTGAGTAAATGCACCACATGCAAAAAGGTTCCGTAATGTTGGGTTGGTTTAGCATGTGCAAATATGTATAAACCTGCAAAAACAAAAAAGAAACTGTGCAGCTACAACAAACAATGGAAAGCAAAACATGTAAATGTAAGGACTTCTCTCTGGCTGTGCAAAAGGACAAAGGACTGCTTTATTCAGTCAATTGCAGCAAAACATATGCATGGAAAAGGAAGATCTGGTGAGTCGTGCCCCTCTTTTGCACTTGAAATGTTTTCTTGTTTCGTTTTTTTTGCTCAGCACTGATAGTGAGAAAGTTCACAACCCAAGCTGTGCCTAAGTAGACTACAGTTTAGACTTACAGAGTAGACTCTGATTTGTATACAACCTATTTTTTATCTTCGTTAGGTAGCAGTGGATGGATGTATATAAAGAGAGAGATATGAGAGAGTATGAGGGATGAGGGTCGCAACCAAATGATCACTTGTTTTATAAAAGTTTCTGTTTTGGACTGTTATTTGGACAAAACAAGCAGTTGGAGAACCCTGGGATCTAGGAGCTTGCAAATGACCTTTTTGATGCTTTTTTAAGATTTCCTTGCGTAAGCAATCAATCGATTACTTGCATAAATAATCAAAAGATGAATCAATGACATCAGCCCCAGTTGGGAGCCCTCACCATCTCACTAAGGACCTAGGATGCCTTTGCTTTCATTCAACTGCATCCACAATACAGAGGGGTCTGAGCCGCATTGACTCATCATTAAAATAAATTCAAACGGGTCCCTGTGTAGCTTAATAGGGTTTTCATAATGACGCTTTGGCCCCTTTTTCCTTCTGTGACCTTGTGTAAAGTACGCAAAGAATGGCGCTTTCCCACGAGACGCCCTCTATTCCCCCGCGTTAGTGTTTTAGAATAATGAACTCTGCTTAATAACAGGGTGTTGGCGTGAAACAATGAATGATCATCAGTTAAAACGGTGACAGAAAAGGGAAAACAAATGACCCTGGTAACCCTCGGTTCCACTGAAGGGCTTCTGTGCACACACACGTGTATACCGGTGACACTTCATCCACTGCAATTAAGCACATTTCCCTCGCGCAGAGGATGCTAGAGGGCAATGATGATAAGCTGAAGTCCCTTAAATGTTGCTGTGATTTCGCAGACGAAAGACCTCTGGGTGAACACGTGAAATCCCAATAATTTCTCCCCGTCTGCACCCTTGGGGGACAGAGGCAAGGTGTGTCAAACAGCGTTACAGGCTCCTGATAAGGGCCGTCTCTTGCAGGATGTGTGCAAATCTAGAACGAAGCATCTGCAAGTGTGTGTGTGTGGTTGTGCGTGAACTTAATTGGGTGTACCGTATGCACAGATTCTTTCATGCATGTGTAGGAGATAGCTAGCTGGACTGTAGTTGCCATTTCACTTTTTACGTTTTTTTTTCTTTGCATTTGAGCTTCGTTTTTCTCAAAAATTGCTATTTTCCTGCTTTCTCCTCACTGACTCACAGACACGCACAGCAGGGTGCGGGACGTTCACAATGTACAACCTCTCAGGCTCTTTGCCAACAAAATATCAGGCGTACAAAGCTTCATCCCAACCTCAAAAAGGTTTACTCATTGTTGTGGGGATATGTTGGATTCGGAGTAAAACGTGACGTGAAGAAGAATGCGGAGCTACAGCGATGGCCAGGAGGAAACAGCAGCAAACCTCACAAGTCACAGTCAAATAAAAAGAGGAATGGACTTATGTTCCTGCATTCGGGGGTGTCACAGAGGCTCTGTAGCTCTGCTGGAGGCGCTGTCAGAGCTGAGGTGCAACTCTTCAAAAATGGAACTGCAGCTTGGGGCTACGAGGTTCTGCAGACATGGAGTCCACAATAACGGCGACTGGTCGGGTTGAGCTGCTCCGGTTTTTCTCCGGAAGGTTTCTCGTGCTGGCAGCGATTGTGGTTAGCCAAGAGAGAAGGCACTTGAAGAGAGGCTCAGGCATTTTTTTTTCTTCTTTCATGGTGGACAGATTCATCTTTTGTGACCTTGCAAAGACATTTCCAGTGCACATTTTGCTCGTACATTTGCTCGTCTACTATGTAGACATAATTACATTAGGTATATAATTGATGCATGTCACAACCTGACAGTGAGAGAGTTTGATTCCTGACATTGAGATCCAGTATTTCCTGGGAATTCTCTTCTTCTGTTACTGCTCTTTTAGCAGGTACTTGCCTGTGTGTGCAGACACTGTAGAATATCAAAATGAGGATGCCTTCTTCTGGCCTAGTTAATACCTCTGCTGCAAGTAAATTGCAGTAATATAACAGGAAAAATATCCACCTGTAGCTGTTTATGCCAATTACCTTTCATGCCAAAATAGCAGTTTAATGGTTAGCTGTCTGTCGAGATATTGCTTAGATTAAATATGCAAATTTGAGTGCAAATGCTGTAAATGCAAACAATGGAAAAGAACGCTTTCAATGAGCAATGCTCCACATCAGCAGACGACCAAAGTAATTATGCAATAGATATTCTTTCCCTGTCACTGTAGCAGTGAGAGTACTAAGCAAGAAGAATTATTGCTTAAATAATAATGTCAGAAAATTGAAGTTGACATCCTTTAACGATTGATTATCCGCATTTTAGTTTTTATAATCAAACTTCATTTATGACAATCAAGGGAGACCTTCAACTCTCTGTGACACATTCCTCTGCTGTCGCTGTGATGCTGCAGCAATCAACAGGTGAAATATTACACTGAACTGTGAATAAATCTGTTGCTACGCCAGAAGCATCTACATCAGGAAAACCTCGACAGGGACGCATAAATCCAACTTAAGTGAAGAGCGAAGCTCCGGTGAACGGGACATCAACCCCGACAGGTCACATACACCTAAGAGTGTTATAAACAATGCTAAAGAGGAATAGTTCATAATGATTAACATGATCTTAAGACAGCAATCTGATATCCTCTCTTAATTGCACAGTTCAAAATGTGATATCATGCCAGCACAAGTGTGTAGTCTGTGCACTTGTGTATGGCGGTGGCAGAGTGCATGGCTCCTTTCACTGCAGCTTGATCAGCATGCAGGCTGAGGTGTGTGGGAGAGCGGTGATTGAATACTGAGGCTGCAGGCCCCGGCACTGCCTTTAATCTCCCCTCCCCATTTAACTTGGCCTCTGTGCTGCTGCTCTGCCGAGGCTCAGCTGGGGCATAAAGACACACACACACACACACACACACACACACACACACACACTGCCTGCCTCTCCCGGTGCTATCTGTCTTCTGATCTGTCCTTCTTTATGTCAACATGTGTCCCCATCTCTGCTCTCCTCTCTTTTCGCTTTACATATGTTTCGGTTTGTCCTCTGCACAAACAAACTGGAATACATCCCAAAAAAATAAACATTTGGCCTGACTTACTACACCTGACCTGGAAAAACACAGGCACCAAACTGTCATGAAGCCCTCTGTGCAATGATGGGGGTTTTCCTTCAAGGTATTATGTAGCTGAAGTACGTGTACAATGCCAACTTCAGAGCACAATCCATTTGATTCTATATGCCAAAGGGGAACATTGCAGACTGCATATAATAAGATCAGTGAGTGTGGTTTTGGTTGAGTTGTAGTTCCAGTTATCTTTAGCAATAAGGCAATCTTTTATAGGATTTAGAGATCGTCTTATTGCCGTAGCCATGCTCCTGAAATCTCATTATTTTCAAATGAACTCTTCATCCTAGAACTTAAGTGTCTGTGTGGCCCCGCCGGCAGGCTCTGCTTTCGACTTTAGAGGTGATATAAGGCGGGTTGGAGAAGTGTGTTACAATTGCACCAATCAGTCACTTCCTCTAAATATTGCTGTTGTAAGACGGCTGTCGATTTTATAACGACGATCCTGAAAAACAAATTAAAGTCAACGAAACAGCTGGTGCGCAAATTCTGTTTTAGTGCGTCTTCTGCCCTTGGAGCAAGCACACAAAAAGGCATCTTTTTTTTGTACCTGCAGATTCCATTTACTGTTGAACCGGATTCATTGTGGTCGGATGATGACAGAGAAAAAACAGCTGTAGCTTTATTTAGTTCTATTTGTATATTTGAGCTTGAGATGACCTGTCAACGTCTTTCTTATTTGGAAGTGTTCACAAACGCTTAAATAGTCAGGTCAACGTATCCACGTCTATTTCCCGTGGCATTGTCTTTCCAATGAGCAGAAGGCAGTATGTAAAAATCCAGTCTATTGAGGATGGTGACCCAAGCAGACAGAGTTAGGGGATAACGGTTGTCCGTTTAATAATTTAAAGGCAGAGAGTCAATATATGAGGAGGCGACGCCGTACTTCTTTCCCACAAAGATGAAAACAGCTCCAGCAGGCAATGTAGATGCAAAGGCATTTCTAATATAACTGCAGTTCTAGAAAGAGGGGGAGCAGAGGTCTACAATATAGTGCAATAACACAGTGAATGGAAGAGTGGCCCCTCAATTTTTACAAGACAAATAAAAAAACACACTTGTGCAAGCAGAGGAAACACTGGAAAATTCCACAGGCTCATCGTAACGCATTTAAAATAGTCTATCAGGTGACTGACCTTCAAAAAAAAAAAAAACAGAAGTAGCAATGCTGCCAGAACCCACAAGATGCCCGTCGAAAGCAGCCCCGGTGATGGACAGAATGTGCCATTATGTGCAGGAAATTGGCAGCCACGCTGGGTTAAAAGTTTATATTTGTGTGTCCCCAGGGGGAGAAAGAGGCTGTAAGCACAACTTGGGACAGGCTACCGGAGATGAAAACAGAGAGAGGGGACCCATCAGGACCTCCACTCTCGCTGATGGGTCTCGGCTTTTTGGCTGCTTTTCAGGTGAACCGTTCCAGCAGTGGGCCTGCATTCATAAACAACGAAACTAATGGCAAGCATTAGATGCAGAGAAGCCTGCCGTTTCAAAAAAAAAAACGCTTTGAATATTCTGTGTCGCTTCTGTTCTGTGCACAATAAATTGTTTCCGCATCCACATTGTGACGGGTGCATGCGCAACAGTCACATCGCAAGACGTGCAATGTCATCAAATACAAACAAGTCGTGCTACAACCTTTTGTTGCTTGATATATATAAGGAAAACTCCCATTGTTTTCATTTTTTCATGACTTGTCAAGTATTTGTCATGAATTACTCACAGTATAGGTAGACAGGCCACAGTTTCATAATACATTTTCAAGGCTTGCCGCTTGAGTGGACTTGGTGCTCGTTGCACCCTCAGTGCGAGGGGTCTGCGGTGACGTCGGCAAACCACCCGACCCGTCTTTAAACGCAGAGCTCGTCTTTGTGGTTGTGACTTCTTTTACCTGTGGTGGCATTAGCTGCGTTCGCCAAATACACCGATTGATCTTCATACAACTGGTTGCTTTTTTTTGCCCGGGACATGCAGTGTCAAGTCTTTTAGCACAGTCTCATGCAAGAGCACATTTAACAAGATTCTTGTTTTTAAAAAGTCAGCCGAAAAACAAAAAGTCAAGTCAAAGATGGGGCTTTTAACCAACCAATGCAGCTAATAATAGTTTAATTAGCTGGCTAGCTATGGCAAATTTAGCAACAGTCATTTGTGTTTTATTTAGATTTTCTAGAAATGAGAAGTTCGCTTTTGATTAGCCCCGTCTAAAATCAAGTTACGGATGAGTGATGAATTTGCACCTGTTATCATTGTAAACTGTGGGAATGGAAAGCTTCACAGGCGTAGGAACACTAACTAAGGGGGGGTGCAGGGTTTTGGCGAACAGTCAATTACCAGATGCCTTCATGCTGGAAAATAGTCATACGACAAGAAAACCAATGCCGTGCCTTATTAGCAGCTCGCCCAATTACCGCCGCGCAAAGTTAGGCCGCCAAGAAAAGCCGGGGCGGACAGTGAAGAAAGCATGCAGCTGTCACTTCCTTCAGACTTCAAAGTTTGCTGTTAGTGATTCTATGCGTCTGAAAGAAAAAAAAGCAGGAGAAACATAGAGATGATGGACAGAGAGAGAGAGAGAGATGGAAGAAAAGAATGTGTAGCAAAGGGGAAATGAGGGAGAGATTGCGCAAAGAAAGGTGAAAGGGACAAAGTGAGAGAGGAAGAGAGAAGAAGACAAAAGAGAGACTGAAAACCAGTAAAAAAATAACTGTCTGGGCCGTGATCTAAGTTATTCAACCAGATTCATCAGTCCTTAGTTCTCCTCTGCTCTCCACCTCGCCCATCTTCCAGATGAGCTGAACAGAGATGATTCTCTCATCTGAACAAAAGGCCTTTTCCTAATCAACGCAATAACGCCGCAGACAGCTGACTGACTGACGATGAGACAACTACCCAGAGCATGAAGCGCATAGCTCATCTGATGTCAGACCATTGTTAAGAGTGGATTTCATTCGTGTACGCACACATGCTGGAGCATGCGACGCTCCCTTCAGAGCTGCGTGTCAGTGACTGCGACAGATTTGGGCGCTGTTGGAAACCGAATTACCCGGGACTCGGGAATGGCATCTTATTGAAAGATGCCAAAGAGAGGAAGAGTGATATTTGTTCCTCTGCTTTTCCCTCCATTTCAAAATGCTCCACGGATGAATAACTTAAGTCCGTATGATGCCTGCTGGGGGGAGGACTGGGATGTCAGACGAATGGAAAAGCTGTCAGGTATTTTGTCATAGTAACACAACAATATCCAATGTCTTCATTTTGGGAGAAGTGCTGCATTTTTGGTGCAAAAGCTAAATTAAGCCATGTGGGCCAAGTGGTGAGAGGGACTGTTAAGCACATTTTTCACAGGAAGGTCACATTTCATCCTGTCAATGACTGCTGTACATTTGCTGATCTCCGACCAGCCCACAGATAGTTCTCTAGAGATTATCGCAACATGAGCTGATAGAGAAATATAATGGAAAGTCAAGGCTTCAAAGAAACCTATGAATATGCAAATACGTGTTCAAGGTTTAACTGCTGGATACTTGCACTTGTCTAAATTGCATTCACGTCGTGATGTAACAACATCCTACTCGTACATACACGTCAGATTTAATGTGAGCACAAGGTGCATCAGAAGAATGTGAAAACTCTCAGCCCAGTCACCGGGAACAAATGTTGGCCTTGTGTGTTTTGGCAAAACCAACGATACGTTGAACATGGACTCATTTGCATTTGATCAGAGCGAGTTACGTAGTACAGCGAGCGACCCTGATTGAAGGTTATGTGGCATGAGATGTATGTAAAACGAGTATGAGAAGCAATAATGTCTACTGCGGTGGATGAGACAAAAGAACACATGACTTTCACCCAGGAGGCTGATGTTCGTGTCCTTTTTTAAAAGAAAAGGCTTTTTACGTAACGTTGTGTGACATAAAGTAGTTTTATGTACGTTGTTTTACGTTGATGTATGTCATGTTGCTGAACATAACATTTCTTACGCTTGTTACATAACGTAAGAAAGTCAACTAAAGGTGATTATTTATTTACGCAAGTTACATTGCTACAGTTGTAATACAGCTATGATTTGAACACAAAACATGACCAAGTAGTTTTGTTGCCTAAACATTTTTGGTTCAGAAACACACAACGGCAACATTTTTTTCCGGCGATCTGGGTTGTAACTCTACACAGACATACGTACTTAAACGTACAAGTGAGTTAATTAAGCAATACACATTTTTTGAGTGGAGCGGTACTTCAAACTTGCAGATAATCTAAAAGGTCCTTCTTTTGACCGGTCATTGCAAATGTAATCGGGATCGTGTTCCGTCCCACCGCATATTACTTAGAGAGGTGATTACTGTGCTGACACCTTAGCAACCAACACTGCAGCACTGCACTTACTGTGGTATCAATAGGCTGCAATGAGGTAGTGAGGACGATGTCGTTTTCCAGGCAGAACTCCTTGTGGATTTACAGCCACTTGTTTAAAGCTTAATTGATACCGTATTGTAGTTGTTCCAGCAATGTAATTACACCCAATGAATTGGAAACAATGGTAAATGAGTGTGTAGTATATATTATGCTTTATGTTGTGAGGAGGCTGAAGTAAAATGAAAGTGCAAGGAATAGAAAGCTCACGGCATATTAAGCATCAGTAGGGATGAGGCCATTAATAGAGGAATTCCCTCCAGGCCTTTTTTTTTTTTTTTTTGCACAGCACACATAATTGGGTTACTTAGCCGTTACCCCGATTTCATAAACCCAGCCATTTTGTTTAGCTAAGCTTGAATCATCAGGCTTGCTAAAAGGCACTCATTTATCAATATCCATGATGCCCTCTGTGTTGTACCCAAGAGGATGAGCTGAATAAGGAGGTTGGATGACCAAGAGTGTTGTATTTTTTGATGTCTCCAGGACGACAACACCCTGAGGTCAATTTGAATTGCTCTTAGTTGTCTCCCTTGGAAAGTGCTCACTAACTCTTGTACCGATCATTACTCCTAATGTTCAAGACGCACAGATAAAGTGGAGTATTGCTGAAAGTAAGGTTTCAATGTTACGGGAAATATCACATTCAAATGTCTGTGTGCTGTGACTGACTCTGTGGTATTTGCAAATATACTGTCGCTAACACTTCTGAGAACCTCTGCTTATGAATGCCTACCAGACATTCCTCTCCTCACAGTCTGCCATCAATCTGCTATTGAGTTATTCATCCGGAGAATAACTGAAGTGAATAAATGAGAGCAAAAAAAAAAAACACTTTCACCCCGTCTTAGTCGTGTTCGGTTGATTCGATAACATTTCTGACACATGGCGCTCTCCTTCGTCTAATTTCCACTGTCTGAGAACAAGAGAGCGCAGTCAATACTCACATTACATTTGATTGCACTGTTCTTGCAAAAGTAGATGTGATAAGAGAGGCGTTTGCAAGTGGAATGTGCATACAGTGCGAAAGGGTGGTAAAGAGGTTAGATCTCCAAAGTAGATTTGACTTACAGCAACACAACACGGTTCAATAAAAGCTGAAAGCTATCAGAACGGCACTTCGTTTCAACTGAAAATACATAAAGTTTACTGTTTTGTTTTGATTGTAAAAAAAAAAAAAAGTTGTACGGACGCATCTCTAATTTGCATGGTAATACGTCATTTATTGTTGGAACAATGATGTATGTGCGCCATCTCTGCAAAATATACCTATCAAAAGTTGTTACTCTGCTCATTTTTCACCCTCAACTACAAGCCCCTGGACAATTTTGGAAGAAAAAAAAAAAAAAAAGGCGCTTCAAGTGGGAACTACCTCGGTGAAGTCGTCTGCATAGTCGGAGGGAAACTTCTGCGCCCATAATTCTCCTTCCGACATGCAAATACATCATCTCCTCCAAAACTCCCCACCCATTGCCACAAACAGCAGCGAAAACAAGCACATAAAAAGGCAAACTGTGTCTTATATTTCACTATTCTGGCAGGGGAGGCTGTTTGGCCAGACATTTGCTCATGAATATTTAGGCAGGGGTGTTATGAATATGCATAAGGACGCTGGAGCAAGCGCTATCAGCACACAGATTTATGGGCTAGTGTGGAAGATAATGATAAAGGAGGAGATAACCTGGCTACTATGATGAACAGAATGCACACAGCGAAACAGAAGCAAACATATATATGTCTAAAACAGGGTACAGAACACATTCAATTTGAGCAAAACCAAAGCAAACAGAGCTGAAGTGTCAGCGGGATATAATATGAAATGGTATTTCTGTCATTTTCAGGGTGTGACTGTGTGGTTTGTTTCTCCTCTGCCCCTGAGATACACCGAGGAGTGTCACAATCTTTGTATTTATTTATTTGTATCTGTGCATTGCAGTGCCTGCATGCGTGTGCCATTTGTGCATGTGTGGCTCCCTTTTAAAAGTGTGTCAACAGTGATAACACACCTTACTGCGCACCCCGTGTTTGCAGAGATATCGCAATCTGGTGCCTCAGGTTGCAGGAAAGCCAGGAGGAAGAAGAAGAGACACACACACACACACACACACACAGGCAAATACTGAAATAGTTTGGAATTTCCCCGGCAGGGAAAAATGGTGCAGATTGGCATGGACACCGTGGTGGAACCTCCGGGACACCATTTCATTTTAAAGAGAAGGTTTGTGTTGTGTACAGTTGTAATTTTCTGGCAGCCAAAAGTCCTGCAGTTACACTGACGAACACATGCAATGCATCACAACTGAGCAGGTTGGGTCACTTTAAAAGGACTGTGACAGAGATGCTGTTACCTTGATATTCACTTTCACCCATGCTGAATATTAAGGTTATGCATGTGGCTATTCTCCAAAGGGAAACCAAACACTGGAAAATATTTTTTGACAGAGCCAATTAAAACTCGCACCATTGCAGCTCCACTTCATTCCACTTCAACTTCATTTCTCATGCATGTGAGTCACTGTGAAACTTAGCTTATAAAACCTTGTTAGAGCCCTCCCCCCCCTCCCCTCAAAAAAATGTCAGAGGAATTAAAATTTGACTTTCAAAAGAATCCCAATCTTTTTAGAGACTGCTGAACAAACACGGCAGTGATGCAAAGGAAGTTCTGCTAGTAGACGTGAAACCAGGAGTTTGGGGAATAGCACTTGAGTCTGGTTTTAGCTATTAAGTTTCTGGTCTCAACCGAGTCCCATTGGCGTCCTTCTCTGTACGTCTTTGCTGTTTCTGTGAGTGTTTGCAAAACCGCCCCTTCCTCCCCTGCTTGCTTCTCTGCTTCCCTGAATTACACTGAAAACACTTCTGTGAATTGGCCCGGGCCACCACAAAACTCGCAACCAATAGACAAAGGATGTGTGCGCGCGGGAGCATTCTAGCGATACAATTTCAAAAACACGCCAACCCCACCACACTCCACCCAGCTGAAGATAATACCAAAGATAGAATAATGAATCATTCAGTATATTGACAAGTTCATAGATGTGTGGTTGGTACTGAACAGGGGTCAATGACGTAAACAACACATGAACGTATGTTTATTTAGTCGTTTAAGTGATTCATTATAGCATGATGGTTTCAAAGTCTTCACCATACTGACACACAAAGGGCATCATTTTCACTTCACTTCCTTTTTAAGTTGGATTGTCTCACTAAAATCTCATGTCTGTCAGTTATCGCCATGCGCTCACAGCATTGAGCTTAATGAGCAACAACAAATGGTGCAGCGAGGGTTTCCGCAAGGAATTGTGGGTAAGCATCGTCTACTTTCCTTTCATAAAGGATGGTGCAGTTTAACCTGTATGCTAAAAAAAGTATGCACCTTTCCATAGCATTTAAAGAATTAGACCAGCTCTTATCATGGCTGCCACTTAAATACTTCCAGGTCATTTCATTCAGTTTAGTACCTTCCCGAAGCAAAAAAGACCATTTAAGCACATTGGACTATCAGACTAAACTCAGGTGGTCCTGACTACAGCCCTTAAAGAAATAAGTCCTTATCTTTATCGTTTAGCATATGGTTTTTATTTAAAAAAATGAGGATCCTGTCTGAAAATGATGTGAAATCGTGAATCAATGTTATGTTGCTATTAATCAAAAGGAATTATGATTGGCCTAAGTTTGTACAATAAATATCGTACAACCAATTGGCCATCATGCTAGTTTCTCCAGCCACTATATACTCCATATACTCCATTAGGCTCTATACAAAGAGTACAGAGTGATTCATTTAGCTGAACGGAACAACTTAATCCCACATGTCGACATTAAGTCACCATGTCAACCATGCTTAATGCAGAAAAAATACATAATTCCATTCAACAAAACACAGTCAAATACATGGAAGGAGGACAATAATTTCCAAAGCAGCAGAGGACGATGTGGCCCGTACACACCTCAATCCACAATAACTGGATAAGCGAGCCCTGATGGCTCGGCACGGTTGCTGCCTTTCAAAGCTAACAAAGTCTTTGTGCCCGTCACAAAGGTAAATTGACTCCTGGAAAGAAAAAGAAAAGAAATGCTGCTGCTGTCATTGAGAGACTGAAGCAGGAGAGGATAGAGGGATACAGGAAGGCATTGCATATCACAGCCAAGTAGTGACACAATTTTAGTGCTCTGCGAGTTAAAGAGTGCACAACCTCCTTCATTGCGGCTCGTCTCGGAGGACTTGAGACATATCCACGTCCATTTCTTTTCTTCTTTTCTAACAGTTCGTCACAACCTGCATTCTCATCCCCTCAATAAGCTTTTTGCAACACACACACACACACTGTGAGGTGCCTACAGAGGAAACAGCACCGCTCGCTACAGCGGCAGCATTTCGCATGAACAAAAGAGAAGCAAATGGGGACGCAGGAAAAAGAAGATGCAAACATGTCAAGTACGGAGAGGAGGAAGTGCTTCCTTTTAACATGTGTGTGCCTGCGTTCAAACGTGTCCGTGCGCGAGTATGTGCCCACATGTGTGCGCATTCGCAATAAAGCCAGGAGCAAGAGCACAGAGAGTCAATGTGCTTTAAAGGGAGACTATGCACTCACTGCGGCGCGGCATAAATGATCAATTATTCATTGGCTTCAACACCAGAGCTATCATCAGGCCTCCGCTATTATTACGGTGACTTATTACCAATTGGTCAGCCGTCGCTTTAAGATGCTAAAAGAAAGAAGAAAAACGTAAAAGACAATGGTCCTGGACAGTATGGGGCGAGGGGGGGCACCTTGTTATGCTCACTTTAGAGGATGAAAGGTTGTGGACAGAGGGAGTGTTGCCAGTTTTCTTCCTTTCATTTCTTCCTTCTCACCCAAACGAAACATGAAGTCCCTTCTCTGCACAGTTGTCTCTTCCCCTCCCCTCCCCGCCTGCTCCCACTTGTCGTTATTCTACATAGTTTATAGAATTCACTCCGTCCGTCCCCTTTCCTTGAATCCACCTCTCACTCTGTCCCTCTCTGCCCACCCCCCACCGTCGCTCTGTCTTGCTCCCACAACCCCTATTTCTGTCTCTATCTCCAGTGGAGGAGGTGCCAGGGCAGTGTAATTTGTATTCAAGCTCTGTCAGAGCCAATGCAGAGCCCTGTTAGCAGAATAAGAGTGGAAACATCCTTATCTGGATTTCCACGCTAACCAGAGGGTGTGGGGGGAGGGGGGGGGGGGGGGGGGGGGGGGGGGGGGGGGCTCAGATACACTTGCTGCTCTTGTTATTTTTTCTTTTTCTTACTTTTTTCCCCATCTTGTTTTCTCTCATCGTCCTCTCCCTGCTGTCTGTGCTAATTATTGACTGGCTGTGTTGCAGGCTTCTAAGCCCCCGCACACACACACGCACACACACAAACACACACACACACACGCACACACACAAACACACACGCACACACACGAACACACACACACACACACACACACACACAATAGAAGTGCGCACATTTACTGGAGTCTGTAATGACACACAACTGCATATAAGCACACATATACGCAAGGAAGCGTGGAGGAACACCTGCCTGCGCCAGCACACAGACACACAACCACACACAACTCCACAGACGTTACACAACCGTATAAAGCCCCCTACGGAGGCTTTCACTGGCGCAGTTTCCACACATCTGCATCCACCATACTTATTACACACACACACACACACACACACACCCACGCACACACACCACTCTCTCTCACTGTGTCCTCTCCTCTATCTCCTCTCAGTTCCAGAGGGCTACACCACAAGACACATGTACTTGCGCAGCACCATTATGGAGCTATTTTGAGGACGTTGAGTAAATGCGACCGGCACCAAACTCAAACTGCTGCATCCTCACGAACAGTAAAATGTGACCTCATCCTGAACGAGAATTCATTAAGGCAACTATTTATATATTAGCTTTTAAAACAGAGTAAGTGACGTGATGGTGGAAGGCATTATTAGGGATCAGGAACACGACAAAACTGCCAGAGAAATTCAAAAAAAGACAACTTTAAAGACGCACAATGTCACAAGTGCATTCTGAAAATCTAACATTTACATGTTACTTAGCTTGACTTTTTCCTGATTAGGTAAATAATGAGGCAGAGACTGATGGAAAAGCAGACAGGCACCGGGACCAATGCATCATTAGCTGTTGCACCTTTGACCCCAGACGTTTTGCCGAATGGGAGCTCTGGACATTCAACAGCCCTGATAACAATGCATTTAGGAACAATGGATTTATTGTTTGACCGGGATTTATTACAGAAAATATATATATATACAAGATAATGCAGTTTTGTTCTTTACGATTAGATTTTCTTTTATATTTAGAGAAATTTTATATTTTATTTTGAAATTTGACAGAATATTTTGTAAGAAGATAAAATATTTTCTCCTGAATTCTGTGGATTTCTCAGGGGTTGTTATCTGCAGAAAATTCAAAAAACAGGCATTCACAAAGTCATTACAGCTACACAATAATAACAGTCAAACTTCTCTGCATCCTCATCGGCTGTACATTTGTTTTTGCAGTGGTGGAATGTGTAACTAAGTACACTGACTCAAGTACTGTCCTGGAGTACAAATCTGAGACACTTGTAGTTTATTTGAATGATTGCATTTCATGCTACGTTATGCTATGACGACATCGCATCAGAGAGAAATATTGTACTTTTGTAGTTGTAGCTACATTTACGCGACAGCTACTTTACAGATGAATTTCTATAGACCAAACATATGATGATCTCATAAAATATGATGCACTATTTTAGGCTAAACTACCTAAAATGTAACTAACAGTATGCATTATACAATAGTAGAAATTAGCTGCACCTTAATCAACTACAACAGTAAAATAAAAGTACATTAAAGCATCATGATATATAATAGCGAAACAGTACTTTTTCAACGCAGGACTTTTACTTGTAAAAGAGTTTCCTTATATTGCAGTATTGTTACGCCCACAGTTTAAATGTAAAACACATGGACTATTTTTCGACTTTTTTTGTAAACTGCTGCTCCTGATAATCTCAGTGCTTATCCCTCTCATGAAGAACAGCACTGGATAATCCCAAAACGTGTCGTTGAACATAATCTTACATGGATGGAAACACATGTATTTGGATGCTCTCTTCTCTCTCTCAGCACTGGTGCAGGTTACTAGCACAAACCCATCCCAGTCTGACGTTACCTGCGTTGCCATGGTAACCCTTCCCCAAAAAGAATTTATTTCAGGAGGCAACCCATCGGCAACAACCTGTGACTCTCTTTCTGTCTGTTTGGCTCTCTCTCGCCTCTTCCTCCGCCAGCATTCTACTCGCATGCCCTTTTTACTCCTTCCACTACATTTATAAAAGCATATGCTACTTTTTCTACATGTCAGCATATATATATATATATATATATATATATTGATTTAAGATCCCTTTCCTCCTTTCCCTAGTCTCATCACAGTCTGTCCATACTCAGCTACTGGGTTTGTTCATTTGCAGCTACAACCAGAGGAAATGGTGCATCAAGCGCCTTCACTACACTGTTATCTGTACTCATGGTCGGAGCTGCGTGTGTGTGTGTG
The DNA here is from genome assembly GCF_910591455.1 of Pholis gunnellus. Lineage (NCBI taxonomy): Eukaryota > Metazoa > Chordata > Actinopteri > Perciformes > Pholidae > Pholis > Pholis gunnellus. Next base: position 7,131,504 of record NC_136549.1, read on the forward strand.
TGTGTGTGTGTGGGGTGCGCACAAGAGAGCGCAAACGTATGAAAAGTCTGCGCCCATGCACGTGTGTGTATTTTACGCACATTAGAAAGTGCAATTGTGTGCTTGTGTGTGTGTGTGTGTGTGTGTGTGTGTGTGTGTGTGCGCGCGCACAGGAGCCCGCATGTGTAACCGTTTGTGCCAATTATTTCATTACCAGCTGACAGATTTCTCTTTCCACTATTACTGCTCCCCTAGCCACAGGCACCGGCAGAAGCCTCGGCGTAAACACACACACACACACACACACACACACACACACACACACACACACACACACACACACACACACACACACACACACACACACACACACTAGCACACAGCAACCAGTTCAAGTCCATCAATTAAGGAGGCAATTTGCTCAAGTGGTTCCACCTGGGCCAAAAGGCAGGTGGGTGGCTATGCTCTGTTTACCTATCAGACACTATTAAGGGTGAGATGTCACTGGTTTTACTTCCGCCCTGCCTCCATGATGTCAGTTCTGCCTTTTTGTCTGCCTGCAAGTCAAATGGGGCTGTGTATTATATGTGTATGTGTGTGCGTGTGTGTGTGTGTGTGTGTGTGTGTGACCAAGCAATTATATCAAGTCCTCTGAGGATAACTGGAATGTACTGTATCTGTCAATGTGTGGCAACCAAATGAAAGACGATGAAAACATTTTGTGGATGTGGTGCGCGTGTGTGTGTGTGTGTCTTTAAGCATGTTACATGTCAGGTTATCAAGCCGCTGACTTGTGGAAGAAGTGGAAGATGCTTTTTCCATTCACTCACATCTCCGTCTTTGACAAGATTGCGTCAGTGAACCATCGATGTGTGTGTGTGTTATTTTTGTGGCGTGTGCTCCGATGTGGACTGTGTGTGGCCTCTGCAGCAATATTTCATCCTCTCCAGAGTCCCATAAGAACCTACCGCACTACTGTGTGTGTGTGTGTGTGTGTACCAGTGACCCTTTGTGGCCGTATATGCATTTGTATCTGTGCCTGCGTCTGCGCATCTACACATGCTCGCAGCATTTATTAACTATCATGAACTGTGTGATCGGAATGTATGTCGAAACTTCACACACACACACACACCCCCCTACACACACTCACGTAATCTGTTTGATAAATCAAAAACTAGGATCTACAGGAATTTGCTTTGCAATGTACAAAGGCAAACACCAGATAGTGCGTACAGTCTGTCAAGCTCCGGTGTACATTTGACGGAGTGTGTGCCTTCGCATACGTATTTGTATACGTCGCAACACCTTGACGCTGCGTTTCTCTGCACAAAGAGTGGAGGCTGCGTGTTTGCATGCCCACCTCATCGGACAGATGTAGAGCTCCGGGGCACATGCAGGAGGCAAATCGCACCAACAGGACCTACATGTCAATGTTTCCTCCTTCTGCTGTTTGATTTAAGCAAGGGCATTCCATTTCCTGCATCCCACAAGCCCCATTTCCTTTCAACTCATTGGATGTGGTATTATCCTTGGGCTTATGTGGCAGTGCAGAAGGTATAATTTATTGTCTGTTCAGCAAGGCAAATGTGCAAGCCTGGCATATTTCATTTGCTGAATACATATCATTATTAAAATGTGATTCTTTTTTTTTTTTTTCACCTTTTTTTTTGTGTTTCACACTGCGTGGTGAAATACTATCGGGGGTACATCTGATTCATGCCTTTACTGTGAATGTCTTGGTGATAATAACCTCTAAAATATGGAATACACTGAAAGGGCAGAACAGACTAGCCAACTCAATGTTATTATGAACGGGAAACAATGTGCGGCAGTCAGATCACGTCAACGCACACCAAGTCAGATATAGAAAAATGTTCACTTCACTGCATTACTTCTCAGATGATGAAACACCAGCTTTGAAAATGCAGTGACCCACATGCCCCAATATATGTAACTCTATCCAAGCTCAAGCAGACAGCTTGTTTCGCAGCCATCGCAGTGAATCTGGCATAACTTGTCAATTATAGTGCACACTGTTTTTATACAATTATGTTACTTTTTAAGTGAGGAACGTGGCTTTAAGAATTCCCTAGCGGCAGCACTGTAAAGAAACACCACGGAAGAAAGCTTTCTGTATTCATGAGTTTGGTTCAAACAGTCCCTGCAGGTACAATAATGAAGTTCCTCTCCCCCCCCCCCATGTGGAATGGACCGTAATGATTATGATGAAGCAGAATCGCCGGCTGCGCCCCCCCTTCCCCCCCCCCCCCCCCACCCCTCTCCCGCTGTTGTATCGACAGAGCTGTAAACATAAGCATAAAACTATATGTAGCAATGATGTAACTGAAAGAAAATGGCTATTAACATATGCAGGGCGAGAGATGGGAAGCAGAAGAATGGAAATTCTGCTCAAACTCAAGCTATTCCACGACAGGTGCACAAACAAGGGCGTTGCATTTTCAGGCACAGGCATAGGACAAGGCGCAACAGAGCGTAACTCAAAATGTGTTTGTCTGTTTTAAAACATTCTAATTGTTTACATTGGGTTTATCGTAGTCTGTGTACTCCAAGGCCTAATCAAGCAATGCCGGAGTGATAGCAGGTTACGGTTCCGTGTTTTAAATTTCACGCGCCACAGATTCTGCTTTCAAACTACCTCACAACTTCATAACAAACCAAAAAGGGGGAGGAGGCTCCAATGAGTAAACGAGATAAAACATGCAACCATTTTGACTAATGTTATTCAAGCAACCTGTCGGATTACAATCTGACACCGTGATGCTCGCCAGCCACGTCAATTATGTCAATGATGATCACCATAAGTGCAGCAAACGCGTCCAGTTATCTCGCTTTGTTGCATGACTAACATCCATGTCAGCACCTCTCCACCTCTGCACGCTGTAATGGCATTAGAAGATAAACGGGTGGCACCGCTCGTTATGACCCATAACGTTATGGCTTGTCTTTTACAGTGAGCTAAACCCATTTTCTCTCACTGCGTTGGGACGAGATTAGGAATTGGAACCCCACAAGCAATCTATTCAAGGGTGCAACGAGCTAAGGGGATGTGACGTGCCAATGTTTTTTAGTGATTTTCATTATGTGTCATTCTATTCTAATTCATTTTCAATTGGGCCATAAAAGCTGCCGCTGTAAGCAGTACAAAAGGCCGGGACGAGCAAAGGGGGGATCTTGTTTAGCTGCAAGACATCCTGAGAAAGAAAATAATGATCTTTATGAAATTGCTTTAGACACAATCTGACAGCCGAAACAAAGCAAGTGGCTGGCCTTGTTCGAATCGATAAAGCCTCCATTAGTTTTCTAAAGAGTAACATGCAATTTGTTTCGGTGGAGAAGCATAGCATCGGTAATATTCAGCCCCTTTGACACAAAAAAACTAATGTACTATAGCCGACCTAATGTAAGATTAAACCTACATTTCTGCCGGATGGAAATGGGGAAAACACTCCGAACGCACCGGATCCATAAAGCATGACCAAGCCTGTTATCACAGGTACCACATTTGTGTCACAATGCCCGGGGCCGAGCTTTTTGTCGAGGCAGAAAAACCCTGCGTCTAAATCCGTTCAAATGACTGTGAGCTCACGCACAAAGAAGATCAAACTTCTTAAGTAGGTATTGATCAGCCAGATGAACTGACACACGGCGATTGATCGAACGGTGGGATGACCTCTCCCTACCTTTTTGACAAGAGCAGGAAATCGCAAATTGAAACCTCAGAAGGGTAAGCACACTTCTCACCCATCATTTCCTTGAGAATGTGTGGATGCATCACACTCAAGCACCCCGGTGGGTCACAGAATCAATAGTATGGTGAGTTGGTTTATGAATAAAATGCACAGGGGCTCAGATCCCTTAAATCAGCACTCTGTGAGCTTGATGGATACACTGTAAGCTTAGGTTAGATCATTCCGAGGGCTGGGCCGATCTCGTTGAGAGATGGTCACGATGGACATGTTGCCAATGTTGCAAGAATGGGCGCCAGAGGAATCCGCCCCTCCTGGGAGGAAAACGCTGATCTGAGAGGATCTTTCTCCCACCAGCTGACAAGCCGATAGACAAATGGTCTCGCAAGTCTCGAACATCTCCAACTACAGGCCCTCCTCTCTCTTGTCCTACTCCTCAGTGTGTGTGTCGTTTGCCAAAACACTCCTCCTCCATCCAATCTTGTGTATATGTGTGTGTGTACATGACTAATTAATAGAGCCGAGCTCTATCGCAGTGACCAAAACACATTCCCTGGCTACTGCATTAGGCTTTAATTAAAGAGACAGCTGCAGTTGTTAAAATCACTCAATTCTTAACGCATTTCCTCATCCAGGAGGATCTAGCAATCTGCGCCAGCTCGCTGGTCTTGTGCCACAATTTACTGCGTGTGTTACACATTTTATCAGCGGCATCTGTATTACGTTAATGCGCCCGAGGATGTAAGGCGAAGCATCGAGTGTCCTTGCTGATTCAAGGTTTTACAGAGTAGCTCACTTCTGTGTCTTCAAGCTTGGATTGGTAGGGCCTCGGGGAGTTTTAGACGGCACTTCATGGGTGGGAGGGCAGGAATGAAGTATGTTAGGTCGATGTCTTTCTGACATCACTATTTCCAAAGGCCAATGACACCTCGCAGTAAAAACTGGAACCTGGAGACAGGACCCTTACAGCCAGCTTTTCATTAAACTCCAACTACTGCCTTTTTTTTTTATTATCCCACAGCACTGCCAAAGCGCAATCAATAGGACTTTAGGAAAACTGGGTGCAATAGTGCACACTTTTTACTGTCCCACAATCAATAGGAACTGTGAAAACAGTGCAACGAGTAAATATTGGAGATTTCACTCACACACACACACACACACACACAGATGAAAAGTGCCTGCGTCCAGGGGCACTTTTCACCCCAGGGGGTCGTTTGGAGTATGGTTGAAAAAAACACCACAGGTTCCTCCTTAATTGACAAAGCCTTTAAGTAATGAATCAATTTAGCAATTGATTCATGTGCATTACCCTAATGTGCATTGCCCTTATGGATAACAGCTGATACTGACCATTGAAGATAAATTGTGCTCAATTCAAATCAGTTTAGAGCAGATTACACGCGGAGGAGCACTCTGCTTACCTTTTGTGTTCCATTGCTGCGAGGGATTTGACGTCGCTGAGGATTTGCCAAGTAAAACACGGCGATTGTGACATTGCTTCTGTATGCTGAAGGAGTGTTACTGCGGCATTAAATACATGCGTATTATCTTTATGTCACTTCAGCCTAAAGCTGTGCTTCGGGGCTAAATTCCCTAAAATCCATCCTTTCCTCAGATTAATAATAGATGGCTTGAAAAGGAGGAAATACTTAATGAGTCAACTCTCTTAACTCAGTGCTCATACGGCAGCTCACTCAGGCCTTGACTGTAATCAAACAACTAACAATTGAACTAAATCTTAGATGCCGGTGATGTTTGGCGAGCAAGCATGTCTTTTAACAACTGTGCGCAATGTGTACGCAGCATTCTGCTTCAGACACAATTAATATTCTGCCAGAAAAATGAAACCTCCACAGATGGCACGATGAAATTGAATAGTTGGAACGAAATCTCTGCAGTAAGAAAAAAAAAAAAGACGACAGGAAAACAAGACAGTGTAGCGTGAAGAGGACAACAATATCAACTGTTAGATAAAACAACAGTTGGGTAGTATCTTGCATAACCATCGACTGTTTGGCAACTCATACTATGAATTTGCAGTAGTGGAACTAGTCCCATTCCTACAGGGAGGCTTGAAGAGACGACTGGTCACTGGCAGGTGATGGGGTCTCATCTTGAGGACCTGCACCTGACATAGCCATCTGACAACATTCTGTGAAATTACACAACCTAAAGACGATAGAAATTTCTGTTTTTCAGGGAAAACTCACCAACGCTAACCAATAAATACAGACAGCAGCTACTTGGGAGTGCAGACACGACGTGCCTTCCTTTCTAAACTCTGTCTAAAGAGGTGCCGGGGCTTCCCTTCCTCCGCGGGCCACGTACGTGCACGACACCAAGCGTTTGCCACTGCTTGACCCAAATCTGCCCGCGGCTGCCCCGAGCAGAGCTCACGCGCCACATAATTCTATTCTAATCCATTTCTTTTTTTTCTCAAAGACGATCCCCCGGACCGCCCTCCTGTCTGTGGTGAAGGAAACTGATTTTGGTCGCCCGATGTCAGGCGCAGTGTGTGAACACACATATCTCTGTCACTTTGGCCCATTATGGCTCACCCTGCGGTTTTACCTGTGGATCAATAACTGCAGTCGTCAGGCAGACTGGTTGGTCTGTTCGGGAGGGGGGGGGGGGGGGGGGGGGGGGAGGCAGGCAGAGGACGTTACGAGGCCACTGGTTTGCGCAGACACAAGCCTTTAGGAATGAATAAAAAGAAAATATGCAACGGCACTCCAATTCAACTTGTCATTGCAACAGAGACGTTTTAGGCAATGTGCCTGTCTTTGAAGTGTGAAACAGCGATGGTGTCTACTAGCAAATTGGGTACAGTTAAAAGCAAGTTTAGTAGCAGGATTTACCAGGGACTCTCTTCACAATACCACGTCTGAAAGTGCAGGCTTATTTGAAATCCACTTTAAATCAAAATGTGTCTTTTCAAGCCTTTATTCTCAGATACTAGAAAGACATTTTCCAAGAGAAAGCTACTGAAACCGATTTTTTACTCACAACATGTCCATCGGCAATGGCCTTACTTCAACCATGGTGCCGTGTATATCAAGAAGCAGATACAGATCATTCATTGAAAGTGATTCAATTGATCTCCTCTATAGCTGAGGGCCTTGAAATGTCCTCGTGATTTACAGCACTTAAGGAGATAATTGAGAGAAAAGGCATCTAATATTTTGACAATATAAAAAATATATCGCTGAATCTTGCCTGATGCTGATTTTCGCATCCCCCTACTGAAGTTTGAAAGAAGCAGCTTGTCCTAACTTTGACAATGATTAACTCATAGTTGGCCTGTTGTTTTGGAACGACACACTTCATTATTTTACCTCATCCTCAGAAAAGATTGCCCTGGATTCAGCAGAGAATTCCACATACCAAGAAACTAATCCGTGAAGCTGTCAGACTCTCTATTGCCATGTGACAAATATCTCGGCCAATGAAGAGCAAAATGGGATTTGCTCCATTGCCTGAATTATTGAAGTGGACAGTCTGAGAAATTCATGACGCAAAATTCATCCACATTCCCCATGCATAATGTTTTAATATGTTTTCCATTCCCAATCCACCCTCTCCGTATCCACATTTCTCATTGCACAAGGTCCCGTGTCACATTAACCAAGAGCGCTGACACAATGAGGTGTGCGACTCCCAAAAGCACATTGGCTGGCGTGCTCGGCTATCTAACGGGGTAGATGCTAGAATGTACCCACCGAATGTGGTTCGGTTTAGGCATGAGGAGTGCGAGAAGTATATCACGGTCAGCCAATCAGGGGCAGGGTAGGACTTTTGGTGAGCAAATTCTAGCATCTACCATCTATCGGGCTGGCAGAGGGGGGACATATTGTTTCTTCAGGAGCATTCCCCGTGCCAAAATCGCCACCCTTCATCTGTTGCTGGCTTGCACGTCCACTTTTACTGGTATGATAATACAATAATAAAAGGATGTGCGCGTGTTTACAGGCTACCTTTAGGTAACACACCACCTGCATACACATCTGCACCACCCAGAATAACACACAGGCATGTAAACACAGATACAGCCGATCAATCTGTGGCATGATAGAGGGGAGACTAAAAATACATCATTCCTCTCCCTTTTGTTCTGTATATGTTATTCCAATTGGAGAGGCTTGGTGTTGCATAACCCCAGTGTTCTTACGAAGGAATGTGTAAGAGAAGATTTAAAGGGGTCTTGTTCTCTTTAAGGCCCCTTGTGCATGCCTTTCATTACTCTCATCCCCAAAAGATTGTCGCTAATGCAGTCTTTGAATTCATTTTATCTGTTCGTATTATTAGCCCTCACAGCTGGCTTTGACCTTGGCCATTCTTGTAGCCTGAAGTGAGCATATTCTCAACCCCTCTTTTATGCCTCCCTCCCTCCATCTCTCTCTCTAGTAGATTTCAAAAAAGGACTTTATGAGCCATAACGAACTTTGATTGCATCTTCTCACCACTGAAAGACCAAGCATCTATTCTGACTCAAGTATGAACAGCGGGGAAAATGCAGGCTTAGGGGGGAGAAAAAAACACCTCGGCGTAAAAGCACAACATGATACGGACGAAGGACTCTGCAGTCAAGGTCAAAAATATTACCTTGCCAGTCAACAAGCTCAACAATGCTGATGGCCTGAATCTAATGAGAGTCCCTCGCATTAACACAGCCATGAGCAGCACTTTTTCCTTTTTTTTTTGTTAGGTGGCCACACAATCCTCTTTTTGACCTCTGTGCAAAAGGCTGGCATGCCAGAGTAAATTAAAACTCCAAAGGAAGGCTTTAGGACATGTGCCAGCACAAAATCCTGAACTCTCCTCTTGTCTCCCATTTTGGCTGACAGACAAGGTTTTTTTTTCTCTTCCTCCCCCCACCCCCCGCCTTCAGTATGGCTGGACATTCTCCTACCCAGCAGTACTCACCACAGTGAGGAGAGAGTGTTTGCCACTGCTTGACCTGAATATTTGCCCAGGGCCGGAGGCATGGAGGGGATGGCAGGCCATTCCAAGCCATGCTTCTGGGAACGCGGCACAAAGAAAACCCATGACAGTTCTTAAGTGCCAAACACACTCTATTCACCCAGGGGTATACATGTACAAAGGGCATATTAAGTGCAGTTTTTTCTTTTACCAGGATACATACAGTACAGCAGTTCCCTGGGTGATACCATTTGACTTTCGTAAGGAGTTTGAGCAGTAAGTGTACCCGACCTCCGTGTGAAGATCTCCCAGCAGGTATGATGCACATCTATCTATTATGCAAAATGATTGGTTGAATTCATGATTTGTTGCACACTAAAGCATCAGGATGGATTTTGGTTTATTGTGATCGTCAGAGTCCATAAATCACATGTCATTCATTCAGCTGAATGTCAGTAAATGCAGCTCAAATAATGCCCCCCCCCCCCCCCCAAAAAAAACAACAACAGCGGAACCACTTGCCACAATGCAGCCATGTCCGCAGGCTGTGTTATCCATACATACAGCATGGGCACGATTGCGACCGACAGTGAAGCCCCGAGCCTGGCTGTGATGTGTGTGTGTGTGTGTGTGTGTGTGTGTGTGTGTGTGTGTGTGAATGATGATTGATATTTATGTCGGCTTCAACATAACCGGGACAGAAAACACAATAGAAGGTAAATGGAACGACATTAGAACCGCTTGACCTCAATGTTACCCTAAAGCTAGACTCTAGTGCCATCTATTGAAAACGTTTACAGCAATTCAGTATTCCATACAAGCAGTGAGCTGCTGATTGTAATAGTTTTTTTTTCTTCTCCTCCTGCACAGCTTGAACTCATTTCTCCAACTTATCAAAATTGATCAATCGATCATCCTCTGCCCGATGACTTGTTGATAAGGAAAATTGCCGGTGAGGAAAATCCCGATAGCATACATGCCTCATGCAAATCAATCTGCGTTAGGTGTTGTTTGGATTTGATTTTCATTTTACAGAGACCAATAGAAAAAGCCGACGTTTTACTGCGATTGCACCGGAGCCGCGGACACACTCCGCATTGGATTTGCTGTTGCGGAAAACTTCATATAAACTACATGGAAGGCGATGGCGCATTGGATCAGTGTAAAAGTGACATGCAATTTCGGTTGGAGTTCGGAGTGTGTACCTTCTTTGAGCAGGCGGGAGTGAATGAGGAGAAGGAGAAAGCAGCAGATCGCTGCTCCGGTCAGTGCCCACGCAACTCTGAGCAGCTGCATCCTGGCGTAGGAAGGTTTGTGGCGGACCGAGACAGCCGTGCAGCGGGAGAGACACACTCCACCTCAGCTCACAGACACGCGCTGACTCATATTCTGTTGGCCAGGGAATTCGGGATTCGTCCCTTTCATGCGAAATCCTCACTTGATAGTCCTGTTTGGATGTGATAGAGAAGGCTGAGATTCCGTTTAACAACAACAACAACAAAAAAAAGACGCGCTCTTGATTTAGCACCGGTGCGTCAGAGTGGCTCCAAACAACAGGGCGATTAACCCCCAATCGAGGTCTGACGGGCTGACATTTTCCCCCACACCACTTCTCCTTCTTCTTCCCCTTCGGTTTCTTCAAGGATCGGTCGTCGGCTCCGCCGGTGCCTCGCGCACGACAGGTTCGGCAGAGCGGGCTGCGCCCCTTGGTGCTTCTCGGTCTTCGAGTGCGCACGGCGGTCCACGGCGATGCGGCGCGCAGAGGATGATCACCGCTCTCCGCTGCATGTTACGAACATCTCTCCCACTGCTGGGGAGGCAGAGGCAAACACTGTCAACCAAGTCGCCTTGCAGCCGCTCTCTCTCTCTCTCTCTCTCTCTCTCTCTCTCTCTCTCTCTCTCTCTCTCTCTCTCTCTCTCTAGCTCGCGCTCTCTCTCTCGTATTCCCTCCCTTTCCCTCCCTCTCTGTCGTGCTGTCTCTCTCCCGGTTCTCCACTATATTGCTCGGTTGTTCCGTCCGTTTCCCTCTCTCTCTCTGCCGCGGTTTCCCCCCCCCCTCTCTCTCTCTTTCCCCCTTGATTCAGTCAAATGCAACTCTTGCCATTTACGCACGAGAACTTCCAGTCGAATGCGTCGTCGGGATAATCCCTGATCTTCTTCATGTGCGCGTCATACCTCTTCAAAACATTTTGTTCCAAAATACTCTGCTCGCACCAATTGACTCTTCTTTGAAGGCAAATCAAATCAACCCGAGCAAAGACCTCGCTGCGCAGGTTCTTTCTCTCCAGTTTGTTCTCCCATCAGATTATGATGATCAAAACAGTTGCAGGCGTGAATGCCGGTACATCTCTCCCCCTCCCTCTATCCATGTGTGTGTTCCTCATACAAAGATCGACTGTTTTTTTTTTTTGTATCTCTGCTTAGCTCCAGGTTACGTCATAACTCCCCCAAATAATCTCCTCCAAATACAAAGCACCAGATAGTGCTGCTGTGAAAAGATGGTTCCACTGATAAATAAAAGCGAGCCAACAGCGGGCAGCAGGTGATCATCAAGTCAATCTGAGCAAGAGTGCTATATGTGCAAGTGTAAACCCCATTTTATTAACTTGAACTTTCATTCAAGAAAATCTACAATAAAAAGTCCGATTTTAGGTGGATTTCCTGCACCTCATCCCTAAATGTTGCATACAAAATGAAAAGTGTGCTGATGAAATGCTGCACCTCCATTGGCCTCCTGGTTATTGAAACAAGCGATCGTCTTTGGGTAGCCAAGCCTGGGGCTCATTCTCCAAGAATATTCAACACCCCCTCAAACCTATTACACGTGTAGCCTAAAATGTCATCATATTACAAACATAAAGAATTGATGCCGTCGCTAATTCTTTAAAAGCCTCTTCTGCTCAGTTATCTGTTTAAGAAGAATACATCTTGATTCTAAGTGAAAGCAATAGCACTGGAGGAGAACCAATATTGAGTGTCAAAAACAATAGCTTGTGTAATCCCCCCCCCCCCCCCCCCCTCCCACTGAGCGCCTGACGGAGCCATTGTTTCCTTTTCATGTTAAGTCTCACATGACGTGGGATGTTCATTCAGTCAGTACAGGAAGAGACTGGTCAGTTTGCACACAATAACCCATACGGCCGCGCAAGAGATTAAGCATCATTTGAAAGCGGCATCTCCTCCATGTGCTACTTGTGAGTTTTGTCTGGCGCCTGTGTGTTCATAATTGAATCAGAATGGCATGCATGCTTGGAAGACCGACGGTGCCACTCAAACAAGAAAAAAAACTGTCATTGCAGTGTCAATAAGGTTTGTCCCTGCAGCTATACGAGCACTAATTAGCTGATAACAGTCTCTGCTGGCTGGCATGCGTGCCAGACTGTGTATGTGTACGTGTGCATGCTTTGGCTATCTATGTTTGTTTGCATGCCACTCTGTGTGTGTGATGGAGAGGGGCCTTTTTTTATCTCTTTCCTGACACCTCCCTGCCTCCTCTCTCCATTGCTGTGATCCATCCATTTACTGCATGGAAAGCAATTAACAGAGACTTGACCTCTACAAGGATTTGGGGAGGGAAGACTGTGTGTGTGTGTGTGTGTGTGTGTCTGCACATCTAACATTATCATCTGCTGAGCCTACATGTATACTTCGATATTCACTGGAGGAGCAGCAACCTAAATATAACTCTGTGCATGTGCATAAAGCCTAATTAGGAAACAGTTGGAAACAGCGAGACAGGAATGATACAGTTTGGTATGCCAGTGGAACCAATTACAATGATTCACAAGGTTTCCACCTTTAAGCACTTCTGACATATCGACTGATGCACTTGAACCCGTAAAATAGTCCCAAAGCACCCGAACCATATGTACAAAGTTCGTAACGTAATTCATTTCACACCACATTATTAAGGTGACAACTGCGATTTTCTGGAACTGCTTTGCAGCTTCTACACTTGCCAGTAATTAGGCGTTCCTGTTAAGTTCGGCCTGTTTATGAAGTAGAAACTTGTGGATCAACCTTTGCTTCACTCGGCACGTAATGACCTCCACAAGCAGTCCACCCATGGCTTAGGATATATTGTGAAGTCGAGTGTGGAGAGAAAACAGGGCGAATGTTGCTGGAATTCTGCTCCCTTGACGTGTCTGTGCTTCGTCCTTATAGGTCAAGTGCCACCATGCATTTCCAACAAAGACAAAGCAGCAAAAAAGTCGAGGATGAGATTTTTCCATGTATGTTGTGCACGAAGCAGGATATAAGTATTTACTTCTGTCATTTAAATCAGCCTATATGCCCTTAAACGGGACATAGCATGCACATTTTCAGGTTCATGTACTTGTACTTTTGGTTTCTACTAGAACATGTTTTCATGCTTTACGATCAGTTAGTTCTTTTTCTCATACTCTGTCTGAATATACCTGTATTTATCTTCTGTTTCAAATGCTGTATTTTAGCGCCTCTTTTAGCAAAATAAAAAAAAAAAAACAGTCTCTAGTATGGGAAAAAGTCCAAAATTGTGTGATCCTGTTTCCCATCATCCGGCTTAATAGCATCTTCAATAGTTTAGTTTTTTTTCAAACGTTGGAAAGCTCCCTTCAATGCCACATAAGACGCAACTGTCTTTACACACTGTGTACTGACATGTATCTTGATGAACACGCGGAACTCCATGAGTGAAGCGCCCATTTGAGTGATTCTTTTTTGAAATGTACTTCTTTTGTAAAGTACAATTTGACAAAATTGTACTTTATTGTTGTACGTCCCGCGTTCAACTCTGAATTGTAGTTTTAAAAGTGCACGGGGGCTGCTCATTTCTGCACTGCTGCCTTAGGGACCAACTGTTCTGTCTAGACACCATTATAAATCCCTGTAAGATGTTTGCTTGCGCTTCTTCCGAAATCCTTTTTTATATTACAAGGGGATAACAAAAAAATGTTTAGAGATGTTTTGGAACACTGGAACGTTTTTTAATTTATTTATTTTTGGAAATGATTAAACCATTTCCTTCCCCTCTATCCTCACACCACCCACCTACAGTGCTGCCACGTCTCCTCTATCACTTTCTCCTCCTCTGTACCGCCACCCCCTCACCACTGCTTTTTCCTTGCCAGGAGCCAGGAGAGGCGTTACTTGCTTTGTCCTCTGTGCAGGTCACTGGCTGTGTGCCAGACAGAGCCCATGCCAATAAAAGCCATGAGTAATGGCCTAAAACTTCTACATTCGCTATGTTTCCCATTATTTCCCATGGCCGATAAATCTGAAGGAGGGCTTAATCAGAGGGAAAAGCTGGAACATACGGCTCATGTCCAGCAGGGTGTCAAACACAAAGATTCTTACAGTTTAATCAGAGATAAAAATGGAGGTGGCACCAATATCCCGTGTGACCCACCTTGTCTTCTGACAGGTGGAACCATTATTGTTTGGGATGAACACCGTCCTGCTATCTGTCGCGAAACAATGGCTGCCTCTGGGGTGGGGTTGACTCTATATAAAGTCCTTTAAGAACCCGATAGACAGATAATTGAATACACGTTTCATCACCCATCAATTACTCAGTGACGAATCTTAGTTTCACAGCCGGTATAGAAGGTCAGTATACAACAATCCAGCAGGAGCTCGCAGACAGATATTACAGAAAGTTTTTGTGGTCAAACTACTTCACAATAAAACTTAAATAAAGCTCAATACATTCCTTGATACAGACGTATTATTGTGCAACTAAACTTATATACGGTATATATTTATATTCTAATATAATTAGGAATATCACATATTGTATTGCATCTTATTGTGTTGTATTGTGCTGTACAGTGTTGTACTATGTTTGCTGTTGCATTGTACTGATATTAGGGCCACTAGATTGTAATAACCTGCACAAGGACTACAGATTCAAATTTGCTCTCCAGCTAATTCTGTCACACTTACTTTGAGGTGGAAACTGAAATGTCAATTAATGTGTACTGTCCCTGGTAAATAAATAAATACATAAATAAATAAATTAACAAAAACACATGAAGTTGGGTGAAAGTTGACCACCCCCCCCCCAAAAGAAATCCTACTAACAACTTAAACCCACAATAACCGATTTGTATGACCACTTGGGGGCAGCGGAAACAAGCCGTTACCACATTACATTGACATATAATCACTTTCAACGTTGATAAATCAAACTTGCTTACATACTGTTCTGACCTATTTACACATCGAGCAGATACAAAGTTGCTAAATGTGCCCGTCTCGAGGTGTGAAGATTTCTCACGGAAAACGGCTGCTGGTTCTGGAAAGGTTGCTACGAGCTGTGAGAGTGAACCAAAACATCCAAGCTGCAGGTTGCAAAAAGCAAAGACGCTGATGCACCCTGACGGAAACTGCTGAGTCGGGTGATAATTCTCCGTGGGTTCATCACTTTGAGCCATCAATTTCCCATAACACTTTGTCATTTCATCTACTGTTACTGTAAGAATATTGACAAGAGCAGCTTTAAGCATCGTGAAAATTTCCATAATAGGAACATCAAGTTACCGCTACGACACAAAAGTAAGCCAGTTGAAGAGCTTGTCTTTTTTATACAATACCCGAGGTGTCAGGAACGAGATTTTTCACTTTTGACAAAAGCAAAAAAACCAATAACAAAGACAAAAACATCATCTGCAGAAGAATGTGCACACATAGGCGATGCCATGGATCACTCTTTCTGCAGGATTAACCTTTTGCGGTCAGTCACACTTCTCAATGTCAAACACGGCTTCACCGCAGCTGCAAAGATGACCTGTGATATGTAATCCATCACAGTAAACACAAAGCACCCATTTGGCTTGGTAAGACTGTTTAATCAGTCCTTCCTCGTGCTTAAATTGAGTGGCATTGTGTTTCTTTCTGCCTGCTGTCAATCACCTGACATCCCCAGGACAGAAACAAAGTGTCTGCCAGGAAATAATCCATCAGAAACACGTCACCTTAGACATCCGTCACATTCATGCCTTTTGTATTTAGGAAATATTTGTTAACTTGGACGTCAGCTAATTTTCCTCATCGTAAAGTGTTGTGTGTTTTCAGTGAATATGTCTTATTTCCCACATTATATAACCCAAAGTGACGAGTGAATCTTAAGATAGAAATAGTTGAGCTATAGAGATCACATACCAGTGTCATTTATTGCTCTTTTATTTCTATGAAGGGCTTATTATTAGCCTAAAAAAAAAAGACAGATGGCTTTTAATAACCTTAATTCTATTTTTGGGGAGCACTGTACCTAATTTAAAATAGGTTTAAGAAGTTGAAAGAACATGTACATTATGGAGGTGTCAATCAAGGTTTGTCAGCCAAGTTTCTTTTTGTACTGAGAGTGACCAGCGTCCTTACTCTCAAAGTCCTTCCATGTCCAGAATCTACGTGTCAACAATTTAAAGCAAATTGTTCTGGAGTTTGATAGGATTTCACTCTTATTGTGGAGCCACGGAAACATTTTTTCTAATTACATGTTCATACATTTCAATCAAAACATTTGGAAAAGCTTACAAATCCTTCTCTTTCTTTTTTTTTTTCAGTGGATGTAGTGTCACTCACACCGACTTCAGCAACACCGTTATAATACGATTCATTATTAACTGCGTACACACACACACAGAGCGCATTTAATTAGGTCTTGTCATAGGAAATGCAATATATGAGCTGACAAACATGAGATAGACTCATCCTCTTGAGTCTCTCACTAAGCTTCTTACATTTCCTGTAGTCAGAGAAAATTAAAAAAAACATCCACAAAGACACTACCCATGAGCTCCCCGGCCCATTCATCCTTCATCCCTCCGCATGTAAGGCTCACCTGGTCTGATTCCATTAGTTAACAGTCTTGTGCTATGTTGCCTCCGAGAATAGTTGCCATTATAGGCCGTATGAAGTTTACTCCAGTATTAATTATTAATCTCCTTTTTAAATCAGTTTTTTACCTTGTTGTCACATGAGTGTGCAAGCAAACTGCTTTTGCAACCATGTGACTCCATGGCATTGGTGGCACCAAAAGTGATGCAAAAATAGGACCAAGCTGCCTCCCTGTAAAACATCAACTCGTGTTCTTATGTGAAGTAGTAGTCGCTGTGCGGGCAAACCCAAACGTGTCTCTTGCTTCACCACAAGTGACTGTGACATTTAAGTTTTGTTTTTTAGCCTCTATTTGTTAATACACAAAAAATGGCACCATTAAAAGTATGCAGAATTAGCTACTAGCGTTTCCTGTCTGAAATGAACCAATGGATTGACAGACAACTATCAATGGTTTACTTTGATACTGGACAAACCTTTAGAAACGCAAACATTCCCAGGCAAGTTCTGGAGTTATAGGGAGCATCTTTTTTTCTGTAGATTTATGGACATTTAATCGAAATGGATGTTAAGAGATGATATCCCTGGAGAGTGGACCTCTCACTGAATATGTGTATCATGTATGTGTGCTCAGATTCAACTAAGACATGACTCAGAGAGGGAGTGTGAGTTTTGACTCTAAGGGTTATAAAGTAGCTTAATGGTCTCCATGAGCTGTGGGTCACAGTCACTGCTGCAGCTCCAACTGCTGGCCGTGTCAGTGAGTGAGCAAAATAAGCGGGCCAAACGACACCGCAATCGCCCTTTTCAGCATGCAATGTATTTGGGAAGCCCAGTCACCAGGAAACAAGTTGGCATTGTACGTTCCTGGGAAGCACAGTTACATTGAATGTGGACTGGTTTTTTTTAATAATAAGAATAACGTTGTTACGTTATGTTGTTACATTACTTCAATACACACCATGACTTTTTTTCTAAGCTTTGAACCTTTTTGGTTTGCAGAAAGGTACAAAGCCAACATTTATTTTTATTTTTTAATTTAGAAGTGAGTTACATGATCATGTTAGATGGTTTTATACATGTTCCTTAGAGTCACATGATTTTTTTCTGATCAAAATTTAAATAATGCAAGCATTGATAACGACTACACACACTTTCAATTCTGGTTTCTGGGTTTATACTTTACTGCACTAGTCCTGATTCAGATGGGACTGTTGCCAATACAGCACCCCAAAGTGCTATAATGTTAGACTAATGGTAAAAATGATATGCTCAGAGATCAAGCTCCATTAATAATTACTCCTTCCCAGTGAGTTTAATGTGCAGATATGAGTATCTTCAATTTAGAGGATAAAAAGAGTAATCAAAATGTAAAGTTGTGAGGCAGTAAATGAATGAGTTATCCCAACTTAAAGACATATTTCAAAGGAAACGCATACATTAAGTCAAATTCTCTAACTCAAAATGCCATTTAAGATTGTTGTCTTGAAATGCACCTTCATTTCAGTGTGTCTTTGGAGAATAAACTACAGTTTGCATACCGTTTAACAAATAAGCAAACTCCACACAGATAACAATAAAATGCCGAAACAGATAAAATAAAGCCCCAAATGGATAGCTAATAAAGAAATCTCTGGCTGCGCAGCACTCTCTTGCTGCCTGTTTATCTGCCTTCTCAGTGGACAAAAGACAAATAAATGCAACAGCGTTGGCAATTAAATATTTAACAGGAAAGTCTCGGCAACATTAAACACAAGTGTATCTCCTGTTTCTATTGTCCCCGAGGAGGTGTGGGTAATGGTACCCAGAGGACAAAGTATGTGTTGAAATGTGCAACAAATAAATAAATACAGAAATGAAATTTGACTCAACCACAATGACGAGACAAGAGGAAAATAAACAAAACTGTAAACACAACCAACCAAGTCAATTAGCTCTTGCCACTAGTCTTTGTTTGCGTTTGACTTGTCTGTAAAGGTTTTGTATTTATTTATTTATTCGTTTTATTTATTCATTTATTTATATGGGGAATACAAATTGCAAACACTGTCTTTGAGATTGCAATCTCTGCTAAACAAATTGTTGAAAAGTAGTCTGTGTTCCTTCCCATTAATAAATGGGAAGGACATTTCATAATAACTGTAAAATTCAGTTATCCTGAATATATATAGAAACATTAAACGTTCTTCCTTACTGACAACATGGCACCATTATGACTTTTTGGAAGATGGATAACTCTCTAGGAATATATTAATGAAGGTCTATAAATCAATTAAATGACACTGTTTTCCAATTAGTGTCAAGTCAAATGGCAATACACACATTATCAACTGTTTTGCTTTTGTTTTACTCGTATAGCCCAAAACTTTGCCATCACTGATAGATTGCCTTGATTATGGATTCCACAAAAGTGCTTCACATCAGTGTCAACATCTCACGAGGGCTCACGTTCAATAAGAGCAATTCAGGAAGAAAGCTGACTTCATCATTTGAATATTGATCAACTTTTGTAATGAGGATGTCATAGTCAATCTGTTAAGGAGTAATTGAAAATCAATGTCCTATCAACTTTTAATGAACCACAGTTTCTATTTTATTCGGAATCGACAAAGACCGTTAATTGACCCAACTCTCAATTTTCATAGCAATCTGCTACGTATGGAAAATCCTCACTGGTTTTATCTTTGGTCAAAATCTCGAACCGGCAACCGTAGGAGCACATCCCTGAGCCCCACAGAGCATTGAGAGGAGCTGCAAAGAAAATGCAAAAAAATAAAGAACGTTTGGCCTTCTCTCTATGAGCTCTTAGCATACAGACGAGTTCCTCTGAGAGCGAACGGGTGAGCACAAGGAGAGGCCGTGCACACAAGGCGGGAAGGAAAACGTTGAGACAGACCCGGGGCTAACTGTTTCCCCTTGTTTTGCATCTTTGTGCTAAGCTAAGCTAAACACCTGCCTATCGCTTCATTTTGACTGTGCGAATGTGAGAGGGGTACCGAGCTCGTCTTACTCTTGGCATTTTCCTCCAAGCGTATTTCACAAAATGTCTAAATATTACTTGCACAACTAAAGGCACCTTGCGTTCACATATGACGTTGCTTGCATTCAGATTTCTTGATTAAAATTTCACTCGTGTAACTACTGCACATGTGCTTCAAAGCATGTGCATATCGAACACGTAATAGCCGGGTTATGACACTTATTTTGAATTATGGCATTAACAACAAGGAATATTTCAGGCAGCTATTGTATTTTTATGTCTGGTGGGTCATTTACGGCACACTTCGTATATATTTCAATGAAGCTTGAAGCCCTTTCTCAATAAATGATGCACAGCGGGCTCTTTGTATTGCACCTGCTGCGGAATGAAAAGCAATACAATGGAAATTGAAAAGCAGCAATAGCTTTAATAAAGGAGTAGAGAGGATGTGGCCTCTCCGGACAAAACAAAATTCAATTGTGAAAATAGAGTAGATGATGATAATATTTGGTAGCAGCATTGTCTGGCATGGTAAAAAGAAAAGAGGGGGAACAAATAAAGAGCAGCCTCCTCTCTCTCGATTGCGGTAACCTTGAATCTCCCTGTTAGGCCTGCATTCATCCAGGACGCGAAAAAAAAAGGAAAAGCAATTGAAAAAGAAATGTGATTATTAGATGTGAGGCATGTAGGGCATGTAGAGAGAGAGAAAACAGAAAAAGGGAGTCAGAATGGAGCAAAAAGGGGGAGGGATAAAGGAAGAAAAAATAAGAGAAGAAGGGGTCAGACATAAAAAAAACTAATTTGTGTCTTTTGGGGCATGAGGGCGATGAGGAGTAAGCGTATGGAGTGATATGAAGGGTGAGATGATTCACAATTTTGCAGCAACGGTTGAGCAGAGAGTCAGACACAAACACAGTCTGTCTGTCACCACAGGCAGCTGATGGACACACATTACTGGCTCCACATAGCACTTATTTGCTTTGTTGCAGTTCTTCACTGTAGACACAACCCTCAGTTTAGCGGTCAGGGATTGTTCGGGGATAAAGGGACACACAGCGAGCTCAATATTACATGGTGAGATGGAAACAGTGTGTTGTCTGCTTTCTGTGCTGATGGCTTAACAAACCAGTCGCCCTTGATTTATGGGATAGAAAACTGCATATACTGCATGTAATATAATATAATATTACATATCATATGTAAAATAAAATATGGGTATATGCAGAGTTTATGCAATATTGTTGTAAGGATGGCTAATTTATATATATTACAACCTGCAATGCAGCTTTGTTTTAGCCAATTTACCAGAAAACAGTTACTCTAAACCAACATTAGCTGACTAGCTTTTTGGTCCATGTTTTAAGATGATATGGCAGAATTGTTAGTTAATTGCACAACCAATAGATACTGCACAACATTTTCATTCATTTGGAGTCATGTTTCTGGCCACCAGGCGAATGCAACTCCAATATTTACTGCGCTTTTAGCTCTGCTTTGGTCTCTACCAACCCCTGAGAGAAAGATCTGTCTCTTTAGCAGCGCCGCTATGTTCACCCATTTTTATTCGTCTTCCATTTGGTGCTTTGCAGATAGTGTACAATGGATTTATTGAGTGCCTTTAATGAAAACAGCTGTCTGCTTCTTCTGGAAACTGGGTTGGTTAGAGTAACTAACGTTACAAGCCGTAAAAACCAAAACAATGGGCTGAAAGACGCAAAAGGAACTGCAGAGTCGGGTGATAATTCTCCATGAGTTTAGCCCATTTACTACAAATCGGTATTGCTATTGGATCTGGATTTATTTAATTTTTTTACCATTCCAGGCATCCATCATAACCATACAGTGTGGTATACTAGCCGAACCTTTCATTTCAATTCAATTTGACACAGATTTCTCTCTCTCTCTCTCTCTCTCTCTATATATATATCTCATTCTGTGATGGTACGTTGAGTCAGAAGATGAGAAACCAGTAAAGAGAGCAAAGGAGCAACAAGAGAGAAAGCTTTGAGAGAGGGGAAGGAAAAACAGATGGACAAAGAGAAAGAAGAGAACGAGGGAATATTAGAATGAAGACAAACATCGTAAAGATAGCGCACCATCCTCTGGCCTCTTGAGGGCTCAAACTCCCTCTGACAGCACTAGAAAGACAGGGGATCAACCCTGATTCCACCCAGGCTTTGTCTCTTTATACCGTGAAAATATGGCCTGGAATCCCATTATCCCCGGCTATAGCGATGCAGGGGCTCCATCTTCATCTCTTATTCCACTGCACAGAGGCTATGGCACCACCTGCACTGTATATATATATATATGTATCGAAGCTCCAGCATTACATAGAAAAAAAAAAGGCTCTCAGCCATTCTCATAGGCTCTAGAGGCTCTTTGTTGAAGGGCAAATAGAGCTAGAGTGGAGAATGGATGACACTCATTTCGAGCAGCAGCCGCATTTACAATCTTCTGTAACTCTGGCATACCAACGAAAACCTTAATTTCCTCTAGAGTAATGTGTGGACTGGGAACACACACATGCATTTCTATTCCCACATCCACTTTTTGTCACTTTAACACACACACACACACACACACACACAGAGATCTCTTAGAGAATTGAGTCGGTGACACGAGCTAGATTTGATTTTATCCCCTCTCTGCCTTCTCGGCTCTCCTTAGGGCCGTCACACAAACAATCTCCCAGCAGCAAAAGTAGATATGAGATTAGTTTTGCGGGTTGTTGGCAAGTGCCACATGCTTGCTTGCTGGTCTGCCTCCCCTGCAACCTGTTTCTCTGTGTGTGTGTGTGTGTGTGTGTGAGAGAGAGAGAGATAGAGAGTGTGTGAGGGGGAAAAAGGAGAGAATTATCACACACAAGAATTTATAGATCAGTGCCTCCGCCCAGATGTACAGGCGCAGCGGCACACAAGGTTGCTTCTTGCATAAGTCAAAGGCGGCCTCTAACATATTCATTATCACATCTCTCTTACACACACACACACACAATATATATATATACAGACAGTATTTATGGACACACACACACACACACACACACACAAACACATCACCTCGATCCCTGATAATCATCTCCATTTGTAGTCGCCAAGGGCACACATGTCTGGTCTTGCTTTCACCGCGGGGGCTGATCCATGGAGGAGTCAAAACGGAGTTAAATGTTTCTATAGATATATGGCACACGCACACACATACACACACACACACACACACACACACGCACACACGCACCTCCTCTCTCAGTGCAGGCAGGTGCAGGTTTTACATGAACCACAGGAGTGATGACAACAACGTACTGTTAGTGTGACTAGAGCCTGCAGGCTAAAAAAGAAAGTGGTTTGTTAATTAAATGTATGAAAGAGGTAGAGAGGAACAGATTGAGAGAGAGAGAGAGAGGATGACAGAGAGAGAGAGAGAGAGAGAGAGAGGTTGATTAATTGAAAGTGAGAGGGGCAAGCTGATTAAGAAGAGAGAGAGAGAGTTCATGTCATAAAAGCTTCCTCCAGAGGAGTGCTATCAAGCAAGGCCCTGACTCTGATCACTCATGTGTTTGCATCTAAAGTAGGCCCAAAATGCTTGGAGGGCAACGGCGATGTTTCACAGCAGCACTGACTATTTACATATTTATCCACCAACAATTTTCTGCCCACAAATGTGAATTCTCCTCTTTTTTTTTACTTTCTATATCCCCCACGTTTGCCTTATTTATTGATTGATTCGAGCGTAGTAAGCGTAAAAATAAAAATGCATAAAAATGAGCTGAGGACCGAGTTTTCTCTTTGGAAAGAGCATTTGCATTCCAACCCCCCCCCCCCCCCCCCCCCCCCCCCCCCCCCTCCGCCCCCCCCCCTCCGTCCTACTGTACTGTTCAAATAACCCCTCCCCTTGTCTCTGCAAATCCTGCACCCACGCACAGAAACACTGCAAGGTGCTCGGAGCTCAATATCCAATATTCACGTACGCAAACTCATAAACACAAGTTAGCCCCAACACCTTAAAAATCCCAACACACATCTTTCACAAACACACACACACACACACACACACACACACACACACAGACTGTGGACTACTTGGCTGATGCTGGTCAGTGTTGGGCTCCATCTGTGCAGGGAAGTTGGGTGCCTGGCAGCCTCTTCGCCCCATCCGCCCCATCCATCCCTCCCTGCTTCCACACGACCAATACCCCCCCCCCCCCCCCACATTTTCTCTCCCGAACCACAACCGTTTCCATCCTGCCTCCTTTCATGTGAGGAGCGGAAGTGTGGCTGGCATCCACTGCTGTTGTTTGATACAGTGGCAGCGTGATGTCTGACTGCCTGCCTGGCTGCCACACACACACACACACATGCACATAAACACATTGATGCATACGCACACGCATGGGCAGTTTGTACTGGCTTCTTGTGCTACCACCTATTGAGCAGAAAGCTCTTATATGAGGAGGAAAACACTGACTGCTTTAAGGGTCTCATGTCAAAGACAGAGAAACACACATATTCTGTCTTCTAAAAAGTACATTTATATACAGCAAACCTGCATCAGCATGTGCAATTTTGCAAGCACAATGCTGTCCGGATATTGTTTTTCAGCAACATAATAAGGAAATATTTCATTTTTTTCCTTACATTTTCATATGTTGCAACTAAAGCATGATTCATGTCATCATGGTTTGGCATTTGATAAAGTCTATCGGTCTACATTAAATATTGAAAAACTAAATACTGAAAACAATCTTCCTCTAACCCTATCCAAATATATAAGTGGTGTCAAAGTCCCCATCCCAACAATGCAAGTGCACAATATAAGATAATTGAATGAGACTTATAATATGTTTATAGGTCTGCCCAATATCGAGAAATGTTATTTTGTTCATGTCACAGTACCATTTTTCTCATTTATTTTCACAATTCCACTTTTAATTAAGACAAACAACGCACAACCACTCATGTGCTTTGCTGTCGCTTGTGTCTGACTGGTTCTGTCCCGTTTGTCTGAATTGAAAGTAGCACCGGTAAATCTCAATAAACTCACTTTATTTTAGTTTTTTTATTATTTGATTAGTTTTCTTTGGTCATGTGATTATGTTTTTTGAACATTTGAAATTAAAATTCACCAATTTATTAACCGACTTATGGCCACTCTGGGTTTCCATACACATCTTTTGTCTCTATGACTTCCCTGCATTATATAAATGTCACACTTACTGGATTAGAAATCCCGAATGACAGCGACACGGACAGTACTTTCTCCAAGTTTCCTCCAAAACACGACACAAATGATTGGTACATATTTTA
The DNA here is from genome assembly GCF_910591455.1 of Pholis gunnellus. Classification (NCBI taxonomy): domain Eukaryota; kingdom Metazoa; phylum Chordata; class Actinopteri; order Perciformes; family Pholidae; genus Pholis; species Pholis gunnellus. Next base: position 7,156,223 of record NC_136549.1, read on the forward strand.
TAAAAGACAGGGCTGTTAAGCGCACACATTTGACATTTGTTGGAACTCATGAAGGGATTTATCAGCTAATCTGTCACATTTAAACCTTCAGCTTCATTGTAACTCTATTTCTTGAGTCAACTTTACAGTTTCCTTGGATGGCCATCAAAGAGCAGTAACCAACTGACTGTTATTTATAATCCATACCACAAGCTTGCCTTTCAGCCTGACAGGTTATTCCTCCCGGGGACTGAGGAGGGTCCATAATAAGAGTAACTAACCTGTGATTTACTGAGCTCTGGGGTAAACATCTGCCGCCTGTCATCTGGACTGCTTACAAAACACGTCTATTTACATGTGTTTAACGGTGGAGGGCCTTAAAAAAGAAAAACAGGTGCCAGGATTTGTGAGTCCTCAGCGGTTCTCACCACTACCCTGCCAACCTCATCACCACACCCCCTCTGTGCTCGGAAGAGATGTAAGACGAAGCGAGAGAGAGAGGAGATGCAGGTTTGACTGTCAGGTCCCCGATTCATCTTTGGGTTTATTACAGTCCCCTCCTCCCTGTGCGTTCCCTCCTCCCCATCATGCCTCTCAATCACTTGACAAGATAAGCGGCGATAGAGACAGGTTGTTGAGTGCCAGAAGAGGAGAGGAAAGAATGAAAGAGGGGGGAATGTACAGGAGAGTACAGGTGAGAAAGTGAGTTTGAGGAGATGGTAAGAAAGTCGAAAAAGAAATGAAACTGCTGATAAAGTATGTGGGGGGAAAATTGCACCATTCCCAACCTTCTCGTATGGGGCCGTATGGGAATTAATACAAGAGTTTAATGTTTACAGGTGTGTGGTTGAGATTAAAATGAAGGCAGAGTAGGGGATTAGGAAGTAGGGTAGTGGCCATTTGCCCCCCACTTTACGCCCTTTGGTCCGATTTGGCGTCACAGATGATGTGATCCCATAGCAAGATAGTCTCTAGTTATGGTATTTCTTTTTTTTTATAATCCCATATTCATGTTTTATTTAATTCCCTGGCGGGTTGTATTAAAAGAGATCAAACAGGCCTAGCTATGCAAAAAAAGATGGTTTTCATGTGCCCCGCGACTCATCGAAACGTGCTATAGCTAATAAGACCATTATGCTGTGTTTTTTGTTTTTTAATATAACAAATGTAGATGTGATTGAAAATCATCACAAGCGGAACCCGTATGATCATCCCCCAAGCATACAGCCCATTATCTTGCATCATAGCAGAAAGCAAATATATATTTCCCTGAGAATATCCAATTATTAAATCTGTGTAGTTTCTACATGTTTCATGTAGTTTTTAGATATTGCAAGGAGGTTGTTGCAAGTTTGGCCTTTTTCTTAAAAAAAAACAATAACGCTGGGGAGAGTCCTGCTTTTTTAAAAAACTGAAACATGAGATTCGACCCTCCCCACAAGGCCAATCAATTTACGAAAGTCCCCAATTAAGCTCAGTATACCTTCTGATCATGCACTATACTTTTTCATTCTACTATGATTTTTGATTTCCTCCTGTCTACTTTTTGCTCTGCAGATGCCTCACACCTCACCACTCGAATCCCCCCCCCCCCCCCCCCCTTCATACTCCCTGCGTCCCCTCACTCACAGACCTAATGGTGACAGATAGAATGAAGGAGGGCTGCCACGAAATAATCGATAATAGGCAACTCAATTACCATCGCTACCCTGCCAAGCCCCTGGCTGACGGAGCGCACCACAGTCAACAGGAGGGAAAGTGGCGGGTGGTGTGGAGGGGGGGGGGTTGAAAAGAGCAATTTTAAAGTAGTCCCTTTCAAAGCTCTGCGCTGAGTTGAAAGCTTTTGATAGCCTCTCTCTCTTCATTGATTCTCTCTTGATTTCTTGCCCCCCTCTCTCTCTCTCCCTTTTATCTTTCTGATTAACTCTCTTGCACTTTTCAATTGTATTTCCCACCAAGCTCTGTCTTCAGTTATGTCTCTGTCTTCCCCTCCGCTCTTAATCTTTTCAACCATTCGCAGTGTAAGCAATCTCAGTGTCTACCACGGCCGTGTATAACAAACACCTATCGGTTTGTGGGCCGACGAGTGATGCAACACGTTTAGAGGCAGTGTGTTGTCGATCAACCCAAGCGAAGCCTCAGCAGCGTGGTATAATCCACACTGCCATGGGCAGACTCCCACATTTAGATAGATTAAAGCTAATCAATTAGTACACACGATCTTCAAAATATAAATTAAATTAATCCCAGTAAAATGAGCTCAAATCATTAGCTCTCTCCCCTCCAGGCAAAATCCAATAATTATAATTGTCAATTTGCAAATTCAGAGGCCGAGAAGTATTTAAATCATGTAGGAAAACACTTGACAGAGAGGAACAATTAGTCAAACAATTTCAACAATTTATTTACCACATTTGAGCTGAACGGAGGTGTGTATGTGCGGCGCTTGAGTACGAGCTTAGACCAATTTGCAGATGCATGTGGGTGAGCCTTCATAGCAGGCAACATCATATACTACAAGGGCTTTTCTCCAAGTGCATTTTAAATGGAAAGTAATTGCTTTCTCTATTCAATGTCAACGATCAATCCAGGTGTAACGTTCTTAAACCTAACAAGAGGTCATGGAAAAAAGCCCAGGGTGGATGTTGGGTTTTGTTTGGTGCTGACTTTGACGTCAGAGACTATGTTTCCCTCAAAGGCTTTCCTCATAATCATGATACAACAAAGGTAATTCAATCAAAACCTATTTGCTGATGCAAATGAATACAGTCAAAGCCGCTCGTAGTGATCACTGTTATAGTGATCAACCGCTTGTATGGATTAAAGAGCTTGGGACAGAATCGTTCCCATTCATGAATGCTTCTTAAATAATTTGCTTATAGTAATCAAGCTTACAGTGTTTATTATTGGGTCTTTTAATACTCAACATGTGGGGAAAAAACCCTAACCCTTAACCTCTTAAAACAAAAAAAAAACTTTACTCCCATGATGCTTTGCGTCGTGGTAACCCGTCTGCTTCCGGCTGGCTAACCAAGGCTAGTGTTTTTGAAATCATGAGTAAAAGAAAGTGATTTCCTCTCACTGTAAAAAAAAAGTCATTTCAAAGCTTATGACAAACTACCAAAAAAACAAGAGAACGAGGTTCAGCAGTGGAACTTGGTGTTCCTCAGGCTGCGATGTGTAGTCTATAGAACACGAGACACAGTCTGTAAGTGATGGAGACAGAAAACAAAAGAGCAAACAACGGAAAGCACCTGGGCTTAAAGCCACCCTCGTCAAGAGGATGGATAATGACCGGACACATAATGGCCCCTTGAGCCGGCCGACAGCAAACTGTATTTTATATACAGTACTGTACTGTATTATTGTGTATTTCGAATTACATACAGTACGGTCATTTAATTTGTACAGTAGGCTACTGCCATCTGAAAAGTGTTTAAAAGTCATAAAATATGGTAATATGTTTTTTTGAGTACTTGAATAAGATGCAACTAAAATATGTCGACATTTCTAATGGGTCATGGTTATTACCTGTGGCAGAAAGGTTATGAAAAGAAATAGTAAAAGAAAAACAAATAATGGACAAGATAAAGCTGTTGTCTTTTTTAAAATCAATTCTTTGCTATTATCCCCATCCCACACTGTCAGTCAACCTCATCCCTCTTTTCTTGGCCCAACCCTGAATGCATGCTGGGAGCCGCGACCTGCTCCTTTATCAACACAGAGCCAGGTGCGCTCTGGGAGCTTCCTGCTTGCCCTTTATCAGCACTGGCTACAGAGACGCAGGTCTGGTTTATATGTGGCTGTTGTGTGTGTGTGTGTTTGCTGGACACGGGGGTAGATCATATTTTTTGGGGGAGTAGATTATGTGTTTTGCAGACGTGCCCGCATGCGTGAATGTGAATACGGGAATATTTGTGTCCTGGCAAGTGTGTGTGATCGGAGGGATCAGATCCCAAGCCTCTCCCTGGGGACCCGGGGAGCCTGTCACTTCAAAGGGCCACGGTGCCCACTACCGCCAGCCTGCCCGCCAAGGGGGGAAATCCTGTTCATGTGGCAGGGCCTCGCTTGGCAGGACCAGTGGCTAACGCCACAGTCTGGCGCATGCACAGACTGCCACCACCCATGCAGGTTTAAATCCTGAACTACATTGTGATGCCACAATCCAGCCTTTTCCCCCCATCTTCACAGGCGAGTATGTCTGAATTAGAGAGGATAATATTTCCGGACGGATTTAGAGCTTTGATTTAAGACCTCGACCTTACCAACAAAAGGAACAAACGGTAGATTGGATTTGTTTCTGAATGTTTAACAATGAACATGTTCAGATATGACATCAGTTCTTGTGTCTGATACAATGACTGTATGATTTTTTTTTTTGTTTGCCTGGTGTCCTCTTGCTGCTTCATGCTGTGCTTGCAAAATGAGAAGCCCACATTCACACCCTTGGTGTAGTCAACAAAAGAGAAGAAAAAAGAAAAAGAAGCCCTAAGCCTTCAAAGTGGCTGACGGGGGAGACACAGAGGGAAACAGCTTTGCCTTTAAAACGTTTTGAGGCACTTTTATCTCATCAAGCTCGGCTGATCACAAAGGAATTTGATCTGTGGAGGTTCTTCAATGCACTTTGTACTCCTCAGTGATTTGCTTGACAGCTTCCTGCTGAGGGCCTCGGTTTGAGGAGGGTTTTGATGAGGCCAGGGAATGATGTTGATGTGACGTAAATGTGTCAAACTGTTTTGACTTCTTTAGAAATACAGATTGAAGTACTTTTGACGAGCATTTCAGCTCAGGATCCTCTCAACTCAAGTATCATAAAACAAGTGCACAGGTACTTTTACCTGATTTTAGCTCCTAAATAAACTAAAGAAGAACATTTCTAACACACCTTTTGGCACCAACTAAGAAACAGCATTCGTTGGCTTACAGAAGTATTTGAAACGAAGAATACAATGAGGCAATGAAGTCCCCTGTGGTGCATATTAATAATATGACCCAGTAATGTCAAACTACAGCACATTTAAGGAGGTTTCATATCGCAAGTAAATCACTAGGAGGATCATTTATGACAACTCTGGCTTCTGATTATCTACTTTAAACTGCCTTCTGCTCCACACAACATTAATGCCATTCCAAACAGTAACTTATTCTCTGCTCATCAGATCAGAGTCGTACAAGAGACGAGCACATTTGTGTGCTGGAGAAGTCTCTTTAACTCCCCGACTCTCTTCCGAGGTCGTCTGCCGGTGAGTTAGAGCATCAGAACTAGACCACACTTAAATGAACAGCTGTTTCTAAAGGGCATTACAACTTTCCCAAGACTCACTGACACAAAACCAGTGAAGTCATCTACTGTGAACGGGATTTCTTCCTGCTGGGATAATCTGGGTGGAAAACCCAAAGATGAGTGCAAGACTTTACTCCCAAGGAGGGTCAGCTCAGCCAACTTCGACCCCGGACAGCCAAAGGTGGGCATGAACTACCACAATTAACCTCAATATCACAAATGGAGAAAGAAAATCTCAATGAGACGCATGTGGAGATGGCTGCGAATAAGAGTGGACGTGGGAGTATTATGTACTGACAGATGAAAGAGCGAACAATTCTCATGGGAAGCAAAAGGGAAACAAGAGTACTGATTTTCTAATTACTGTTTTAGTCTGCGACACCAATGGGCGGGGCCTGAGATGATGCACCCTGACACAGGTGGCCTTGGTGTCAGCATGTTGATAATCAGCTCATGGATCAATCTAATTCTTATTCCCTTCATTGGCCTATCTCCCCTGCCTCACCCCTTTTCGAGATTCACTGATCAAATGGAAAAGCTGGTTAAAGCTGCATTTGGTAACGTAAAAAATGTTGTCATATTTTCCCAAACCTGTCACTATATCCTGACAATAGTACGTAAGAAGGATAATCAGTGAGGGAAAAAAAGGTTCCTTTGCCTCCTTTTAGTGCTCCTTAATGGCATTTACGAGATTGCCGAAACAACCAATCAGAGACGATTTTACAGAATCTTGATTCATATGTGATCAGTGCTGCTTACTTTGACAGTTTGTTTGGAGCGCGGGAGCTTCACTAGCAGTGATTGACAGTTGCGTCAGAGACTCCTCGGCTCTGAATGGTTGTTTTTCTTCGAGCACGCAATCCTGCAAGTTCCATTAGGAGCGCCAAACGGAAGCAGAGATTATCTGTCTCATGTGCTAATGTCCAGATATAGTGACAATTTGAGCAAATGTGATCAATTATATAAGATATGTTATTTTTTCATAAAAGCTATAGCAACTGCAGGTAGGATTAAATGCACCCCCCGGTCACTGCCACGTCGTCTTCCTCCACCTCAACCAAGCCCATTCCATAACACAGACCTCACTGATAACCAAGATGACAAAATGAGAAAAGACCTCTCTCTCTCTCTCTCTCTCCCGCCCGGGCTGATGAGACTGATAAGGCCAGCAAGGTCACCAAAAGTTTGGCTCATCAGTCTTCCCCACACCACTCCGACAGGCAGAGATCTGAGATTACGGAACAGGATGTGATGTTAACGGATGCAGCTAAACTGCACCGTTGCATCTCGAATCACCACCATTCAAAATCAACACGAAAACAAATCTGCCCGGCGTCAGCGCAGACCAGAGACAAAAGGCCCTAGACAGGGACCCTATCTCACTTTTTCTAACCCCAAAATTCATATCTTGCGTATTATTGAAATGTTGTGTATTTTCATCTTCTGATTTATTTAATTGTACCTTTGTTTTTCCATATTGAATTCATGTGCGTCATTTTTATATTGCCTTGTGTTTCCTTTATATCTGTTCTTAATGCCTCTCTGTCTTCTGTAAAGCACTTTGGATTGCCTTGTTGAAAGGTGCTATAAAAATAAAATTGCCTTGTCCAAAGTTGGCAGTGAAATGTGTAAGAGTCTATTGTTGGCAAACAAAACATGCTGCAAGCTCGGAACGAAATACAATAAACTACAACTTAATTTAATTAAAGTTATGCAAAACAGCGGTTAAGCAGGGTCAATCATTCAGTCCAATAATCAGCCACCAAGAAGAGAGACAGTGAACCTACTCAGTTAATATACCTTTGAATATTATATTGTTTCTGAGTTATTACAATTTTACTGCCAGTGGGGTCAACTGGGAATAACTCTAAATCCTGTCTCTTGCTTTTCTACCTGTCCCCCCACAATCATAAATATGCAAAGCAGACAAGGACAATTTCAAGGCAAAAATCCATTAAATGAAGCCTTTTTTAATTTCTTGTCCTCTTCTGCCCGTCCTCCTCTGTCCTGCCTTGTCCTCTCCCACCCTGTGGTCTACCGTAGGTCCTCCGTTATCTCAGGTATACCGACCTCGGCCATACTGGTCTTTGTGTTTGGCAGGCTTTGTCAAACTGGGACACTTCGAGGCCACAAGGACTTAAGGCCCATCTCAAATTTGCAATGGCCAAGATTTTAATGTCTCTGTCAGGATACCTCCATTGTGTGAGGAGAACGGTACCATTTTTTACCAATGGGATGATGAATTTGAGTTACCTTTCCTACATTGCACTGATGTTGCTCAGGGGTTCATTTTTACCTCATAAACCTGAAAGTGAAGCCTGGAAATTTGCACAATTAAATAGTAGCTGGGAAACTGAGGCGCATAAGTTAGGAGCTGTCTCAAAAGTATATGCAAATGAACCAAGGAAGCTTTTTCAATGCTCCTCACCTGTGGAAAGAGCTTCCTGAGTACCTGAGGTCTGCTCATCGGTTCAGTTAAATCAGGGATTAAAACATTACTGCAGCTTTCTAACAAATTAGATGCATAACTTATCTTTAACCTAACTATTTATTTGCTTGCTTTCCTTTTTGTTTTTATTGCTTTTTAAAATTCAATCTCTTTGTAATCTTGTGCTTGTTCTCTTTTTACTTAGTTTCATTGTCTTTTAAATGTAATTTAAATGTTCCTTTTGTAAAGCACTTTGCATTACCTTGTGTCTGAGCTAATTACCTTGACTTTACATGTCAATAGCGAACTCATTTTCAAACATAATGTATTTTTAACTGGACCACCCCTATTGCATGCATAATCTTTAAAAAAAACAATGTTATCGGGCCAAATGAGCTACTATGGCTTTTTACATCGTCTGGACCTCATTATATACACAACCTCCAGGAAAATCATGCAATACGGCTGATTCTTTGATTTTTTCACTTAGCTCTTGTTATATTTTTAAAAATGTAATGTTTTGTTTGTATGAGGAGTTTAAATGGGAGACCAAATTATATTTAAGAACGTCAAGTGCCGGTATTTTCTGAATACAACAATGGGCATCGCAGCTATTGCAGACGTCCACTGTCTTTCACTGCATTCCTTTGCTTTCATCTCCATCTCTCACATGTGCCACCGTCCTCTACTTTCCTCTTATCTCATCTTCCTCACCGTCACGTTCCCTCTCTTCCCTCTACACCCCGCTCCCTGCCACTGATTAGGATAAAGGGATTAATAGAGAAAGAGTAGAAAAGGAGAGGAGGCCCGAGGCTCTTAAGTAAAAAAAAAAAAAAAAAGACACAGCTGTAATTGGACTCTGTGCACATTTCCTCTCCATTTAAATCACATCAAAATTGCTTCCTGTCACAGCAACTGATGTGTCAGACTGCAACTGTTACCGCACGACTAAGCAAAATTGACCAAGAGTTGTTTGGAGCCAGAAGCCTGACTGTAACATAAAGCACTTCATGGCTGCTACCTGCTGCCTCTAATGGAGCTGTTAAGCAGCATGAGAGAGATGGACACGGACAAAAGGAAGTAAAAAGAAAGAAGCAACATTAGGTAAGAATTGTGTGTGTGTGTGTGTGTGTGTGTGTGTGTGTGTGTGTGTGTGTGTGTAGGAGATATGCTTGGTCTGATGATGCATAAGTAAAAAAAAAACAGCCACTTTGTCTTCCTGTTATTCACTTTCACATACATCAAGCTCTGGGGGCAGCACCTATTGAAACTCCAGCTTCAACTTTAACAACGTTTGCCTGTTTATTCCCATGGCAACACCCGATCGTGGATGCTATTAGAGAATTTGCATTTCATCACAACCCTGTTTTTCAAAACTCACTCCCACTCAGTTGAGGCAAAGCCTATGAGGAGCTTGAGTGTAGTGACTTACTGTGTATACATATATATATATATATATATATCCCACCTACACCATCTCAAGGGAGCCACTTATGTGTTTTTTATTCAACACAATCAAAGTGCGCGTGTTTCTTGAAGGGAAAAAAGGCTCTACTGCCGTAGGAGCCGTAGCTTGTGGGTGTGCCCGGTGAAAGAACTTCTTCGTGTTCATTTTCCTGCAAAAGCTCATTTTTCATCCTGCATTAGTGCCAACTCTCAAAGTCACTCCCCTGCATCCCTTCTATCCCTTCTATTACACTCGACACTTTTACACTACACTTACGTCTCACTTGTTTATAGTCCTGTTATCTGTTCGTTTGTGCACTTTATTTTATATTTCACTTTATTTTATATTTCACTTTATTTTATATCTTACTTTATTTTATATCTCTCTGTAAATTGTAATATGTCTCTATACTTGCACTGATGGTTGTTGATTGTTAAATGTTATGCACCTCCCGTCATGTCAAATTCCTTGTATGTTCAACACACCGTGGCAATAAACGGTTCTGATTCTGATTCTGAGAAGGTCTATCTGCCCACCTGACTGGATGTATTCACAGTCATTGTCAGTCAATGTCACCTGATATGTGTGTGTGTGTGTGTGTGTGTGAGCAGTTATAGACCAGCTAAGGACTCACAAGTGGCTGTCTGGTACTCGCGCAAGCAGGAAACACAAGGTCTCCCGTTGCCTCAAAGGGCTCTTTACAGCTGGGGTGTTTGCTCTGGATCAGGCTCTCCTTTTGCTTTTTAGTTTTTTTTTATGATGCAACCAGTAAAAGGTGTTGGCTCACATTTTAGTAATATCACACAGACCACAGCTTTCTGAAGCGCTAACATTTAGCTGTATTCACCTCAACCACGCTGTTAAACCAACCCTAACCTGCTTTAAAGCGAGTACTAACGTTTGAACGCTATTTAAAGGTCCGTGGCAGTCCAGGATTAGGGGCTCTTTTGGAAGAAATGGAATAAAGTATTCATAACTATGTTTTCATTTCTGTATATTCACTTCAAACTAGGAAGCGTTGTGTTTTTTAATTCAACATATCCTCATACAACGGTTTGTATAATATCTTACGAAAAATGACTTTTCATTTTTCATGCGTTTTCCTACGAAAGACAGCAACAAGAGTCAATTTCTGCTCATTGCATGGATACAGACTTTTCAAAATAAAGCATTTCTTCTGACCCCACTAGAGGGTCTGAGGTCCACGCCAGTAGGTAGCACTTCCTTTTAGCTTTTTCTATATGTAGCTGTGTCTTGTAATCCCATGTGGGCCTGAGTCCCAGGCCATTAAAAAGTCTAAACTCTAAAATCCTTGAAATGCACACACATACTTCCAACGGCAAATTTCATAATTGAAAAGGAACGAGGACAAGGGAACACTTACCTTCCCCTTCCGCTCACACACAATATCTATGCACATAAAGTGCAAAGCATGCAGTGCATATACACTCCATCACTTACTGCACTATCAGACGCTGATACTTTGGAAGCTTTACCCTGGAGCCACCATTCCATTTTTAGCAGCGCTGGTGGTCCCTTTCCACTTTTCCTCTTTGCAACATGTTGGGCTATTCAATAAAGAAGCTTCGGGGAGCTCAGAGGAGCAGGATGGAAAAATAGAGTGAGCATTCAATTCTTCCTGAATTATCCCAGGGTCTGTGTGCTTACCCTGATAAAAGAACAGAGAAGACATCTATGGCTTATTTAAAGGCTTCTGCATCATGCTCAAATCCGTCTTTCCCCCAAACAGGGCCTAAATTTTGCATGCCCATGAGGGAACCACTTCTGCGCCTTACAGAGTAGCACGGTACATTGTTAAGTGTGACATCGGGTGTTGAGATGTCTTGTTGTACTAGAGCTGCAGACGGGCCGTCAGAAATGTTGCAGCGGTTGGCGGAGTGCGTGTCCTCACGCAGAGGTTACAGCTTTCCAGTTATTTAGTCAATAAAGTTTCAGTTTGAGCTCTGCAGAGGACAAATTGTTAACTCGTCGACATCAAACAACTGTTTTCTGACGTTTTAATGAACTTCAAGCGCAACGTTCTCTTGTGGGGTGGAAGATATTAAAGATTAGTCACAAAGGAAGCCATTTGGCTCTTTTTTTTTAATGAAAATCTAGCAAGTGAGAGAAAATTTGAAGCAAATTTTGGGCACGGTAGCTTCTGGAGATGACACAGCGGAGAAGAAGAATAAGGAGGAGGAGAAGTGAGCGGAGGAGTGATAAAACACCGCAGATCAGGTCTTTACTAATAGAGAAGAAGCAAGAAGGAAAACAGCTCCCTTCCTCACAGTTTACATTAAGTGGTCTGTGCACGAGAAAACCAGTGATGTATAACAGTGGACCTTGCATTTAATTAAGCAGGTCCCTTCAGCCTCTTTCTTTTTTTTTCTTCCTCTCTACCTGCTAGCCTGCATAATCATTTCATATACGCTGTGATATCATCTGCTTAATGCGCTATTTTGCCATACAGTTAAACCTGGGCGATAAATCTGCCTGTGCTCTCCATTAATAGATGCAGGGCCTTGCTGAATAATGTGTGCATTAGATTAGCAGCGCTACAGAAGTGAACCACCGTGGAGAGGGAAATACTTCACGTTAATCTCTCTCGGTGGTTCCCAAGACATGAGAACTCAGTGCGCCTTCCTGTGGCTGTAAGTGGAGGGCGGAGGAGGTGCGCGTGTGTCTACATTGGACGAGTGACAACAAGGGCCCGGTCCTTAACAGGACTGCCTTCACATAAACTCCAGCTGGAGATTCAAATGAGCTCAATCAGAGCTCGATGCCACAGGTTAAAACAAGTCTGTATTTAAGGTCGTCAACACGTTTGCTTTTCAAAGTACGCAGTCAGGATTGGTCCCCAAGAACCCGTCATTACTGACATTACATTTCGCCCTCTTTCGCATCTCTTTTCTCTCTTTAACATACTGCTTCTCCTTGATTTCCAGCGGGTTTTGAGCGATTTGAGGTGACCTCGTTACGGAAGATGACAATACAACAAAAGAACGGGGTTATGAAAACGGGAAATTCTATTTCTACCCTCCTGGCCATTCATCTCTCTGCAATAGTAGGGAGAGGACTCATTATTTGGTGCCCTCTCTCCGCTATCTCATTTGCATACGCCGCGTTCATGAATGTGTGTGTGTCTTTGTAGTCACATTTAGCTGTGCTTGTGAGGACAACGATGACGACTGTAGCCGGGGTGAAAAGTGGGGTTAGGCTCAGGTCAAGGGAAACCTCCAGGATATTAATTAATGTTAATTCAAATAATGTCCTCAAAAGAATAGGCAATGTGTGTATGCACTTCTGTGTGGAGGACTGAGAATATAAGTGAAAATGTAAAAAAGGCAGCAATAAAAACAGAGTAAGTGGGTGTCAGCAAATGCATCTGATTGTGCGTGTGCACCATGTTGATGTCATACTTAGAGCCAACACTCTACCCACTAATCTAACCACTTTGAGTTCTTGTGAGCTGCCGCCACGACAAGGGCCGCCCCGGTTCCCAGTGAGGGTGAGTGGACATTCAGCCCTCCGATCAGACGCTCAAAGCTGAGTCAACTAAAGTGCAGCTTAAAAAGCGAGAGTTTAGCCCGAAGCCCCACTGCAAGTCACGCCATCAGCACAGAAAGAGAGGGAAAAAAATAGTTTTAAGACCTAATGTGTGTGCCTGCATGTGTTGTATGACATACGTGGGTTGGTATTAACTACACCGAATTGTTTTTGTTAAAAAGGGACAGTTTGGGGTGAACTGTCCCTTGAAGCTATACGCCATTTAAACCAGTTAAATGCATGGAAGCTCGTATCAAATGTATTTCTGCTCTTGTTCTTCCTGCAATTCAATATTTTTTGGGCAATAATAAAATAGATTTTGAAGACACATTTTGAAAGTTCACAAAAACACAACAAAACCACGATATAAGACACATTATAAAACCATGAAACTGGGAGCATTGAGACGACGAGGTACTCCAGCATTTTAGTACTGCCTTTCCACAAAGTTGGGAGTCAAATAAGAGTCAAAATTGATGCCGCAGAGGTAGAGATATGCCAACATCCAGCCCCTAGTAGCAGATTCAGAGCCAGGTATTTCCATCAGGAGTTGGTGGAGACCAAAAACAGAGCTAGAAAAAGAATGAAAACAGACATTCCTCAGGGGGCCAGAAACACGATTCCAAATACATGATAATGTAGTTATGTATCTGCTCGATGTGCAACTAAAGGGGATGAATCAACAATGTTATACATCTCTAGGCCCAAGCCAAGATAACCTTGATGACGCCACATGGGGTTAGCTCCTATGAAAGTCACAAAAAACCCACAATACATCTGTTTTCACAGGCAGAGTAGCATGCTGAGCAAACTGCACTTAATGTATAAAACTGGCGGAGTGCCCCTTTAAGAAAACATCGAAAACATATACACAGAGGCCACATGTAGCATCACAACTGCTGAGAAAATTGATTCATAATTATTATAATCCTCTGATGCAAGCATGTTGAAACATTCAGTATTTACTGTTATCTGGTTTATCAAATGCCTCCGTCTCGTCTCACATAAAACATAAACAGCTGATCGCTGGTGATGACACAGTGTGTCAACAGGAAAAGGAGAAGGAGTCACCCCACCTCCTCCCTGCCTGGTGTCTTTCACTTTGGAATCACATGCACTCTCTTGTGTCACTCCAAAAGCCGGAGATTAGGAGGTGGTGGTGGCTCGTGGTGCAGCGAGAGAGTGAACTGTACTGCTTGCACAGACACATGGACACAGTAGCAATACAGGGTATGCTCGCGTATTGGGATGCTGACTGTGTGCGATCCAACAGAACGTCTCCCTCCCCTCCTGCAGCCTCTGAGTACTAAGACGTACGTTGACATCGCCCAAGGATTTGTTAATTAGCTCGCTAACATCTGTCCTCTCGATGCAGTGTGGGATTAGAATACAAAAAAAAAATAATAAAGCCCATCGTCTAATCAAGACCTTCCCGCAGCAGCAGCCATAACAACAGATGTCAGCCACCTCCCATCCCCACCTACATAAAAAAAGCTCATATTTCATGTGATCCTCCTGTAATTGATGTTAGCATGTTGTTGAATAATGCATGCCCTTCTTCAGTAGAGTACTATACTGCAATCATTTGCTTGTTTGTGTGTGTGTGTGTGTGTGTGTGTGTGTGTGTGTGTGTGTGTGTGTGTGTGTGTGTGTGTGTGTGTGTGTGTGTGTGAATGGGGGTAGTATCTTCTTTGAAGTGAAAGTCGTATCCCGCTTGCAATGTCCTCCACGGGCCAAAGGGAATTGATGAAATGATAACTTCTGCTCTTAAGGAATGATTATAGCTGTGATTAAGTTGTACAGGACAGACCTTACAGGCGATGAAGATGAAGACGAGGGCAAAATGGCAAAGAGTTATCTCCATTCGCTCCTCCGTCGGAAGCTTTGGGTACACGGCGCTCGACGTGGTCTCCCCAGACGTTGACAAATGAAGTAATTACATTTATGTGAGTGTGTAGGATTGATTCATCAACCAACCCTCGCCACCAAGAGCTTCAGATTTAATTGGGGAGGTGGTGACACATGCATCTACCTGTGATAACGGATCACTTTTTATCAAAATGAAATCACCCCGCCCCCCCCTCACACAATATTATGTACAGGATTCAACACGGCCCTGTGTCGACGATGTACAATTTGGTTTACGGTAAATTCTATCTATGGCAACTATTCATAATGTGAGGGTTACAGGAAATATGTTTGTTAATTAGTGTGTGAGACATGATACATAATATGTGGAAATACTTCAGATGATATTTCAGTTGTAAATACAAAATGTGCACACTCCTAAAGCATTCATGAGATGTTGTGAGAGTTTCAGCGTTAAAAGGACCAATTAACACAAAGTATAAAGAAAATCCCTTATTTTCTCACTAGTGCAACCAAGCTTCTTGATCCACTCAAACTAACAGCAGTACATTTTGAAGGATAAATGATGCCGCCTGGATTACATTCTTTGTCCACATAATGCAAAATCTTATTCTAATTATTTAATATATAGTATGACATGAAAGTACCTCCGATTTTGTTCTGTACACTTTGGGAAATATGAGGATCTTGGTCAAAAATGGAAATATTTATGCTGACTCTAAGCGTGTGAATCCATTAACTTTCTCTCAAATGTTAAAGTAACCTAAGCGTAACCACACGTACACAGACTCTCTCCCCTCCGAGCTCCGGCTTCAGGATGGGGCCCATGTGTCCCCGTTCCAAGGGTGAGGTGCCGCAGCTCCTTTTTGACTGCTTCGTGTCCCTCACCTGTGTCCAATTTCCTTTTGGCGGATCCTACCAAGAGCTACTGCTCCCGACAGCACGGCACAAATCCCTCTGTTACGACGATGCGTCATTTCTCAGAGGGGCAGGTCAAATTATAAGAGTTATAAAAGTCATTTTCACAAAGGACACCAAGCTCTTACAATTATGCAATTTAAATGTATTCCAAGATGATATCGTGCATGAAAAGAAACCGAGCAGAAAATTTCAAGAAAAAGCATGAAATCAAAAGATGACATGTATTTGGTGTTGTGTTTTAGGAACCAGTCGTTTTTCTGGACACCCAACAAATGTAAATCAAATATTCACTCGCTCTGCTCGGCTATTTTCTATTTTTGATTTCTATATGAATATAGTATCCCTTGGTCTTGTGTAAATGCACGTCTGCACTTGAAATATGGGGTTTGCCGGAACAATTGCGAGTGTCACAAAGGTGATGATAACGGTATCAATCATAACGGAGCGCATTTGCATGAATTTCGCTGATTGTGTTGTGGCATGCACATCACATATATTGTTGCCTATAGGGTCCCTGCTGAGAAGTCGTAATGAGCTCTTCAACCCTGCAGAGGCAAGCATAACTCGCATGTTCTGCTGTCACTGTGACAATGGAGGGGTTTATCACTGCCAAAGGCTCGGGGGGGGGAGTGTGAAGGAGAGGCGCTGGGGAGATTGGGGAGGGTGGAAATATTGTATACAAAGAGAAACTGAGACAGCAAGAGAGCATGAGCGTGAGAAAAAAAGATGAAGAAGAAAGGCCTCCCATCTGCCATGCATACGTAACCAAAGCATGTTTCAGGATGAGTGTTAGCGGGATTCCGCGACTGTAACTCACTGAGAACTCTCAGGCAACATGTCCTACTGTGTCCCTTGCAGTAATGCCATCCCTCCGTCTCACCCCTCTGCTTCTTACACTCTCCTTATGGATTTGCGTCTTGCATTCTTCTGTTCTTCAGACTGTGTCAGAGAGGTAAAGAGGAAAAAGAGCGGACGTCTTCATCTTTACCCCCTTTTAACACGACAGTCCCTCAACCAACAACCAGCTATAGTGCCAAGAAGTGTGTGTGTGTGTGTGTTATGTTGCCTCACCAGACCTTCGAATACATTCAACAAACTACAGGAGTGAGTCTCGTCATATGCAGGCTGCCTGGAACAACTGGCTAACAAGTGCTGAGCTACTGTCTGGTAGCAGTATGAAAGAGTCTGGCACACCCCAAATCCCCCAAACTGTACCTTCTTTTATTATATGTCATTCCCTCGCATACAGGCAGTAATTCGGAATGTGCGGGAAATGTCAAGGACTGCGATTATGTACAGGAACTTGTATCACCAGCAGCCGAGTCAAGTCAAGTCAAGTCAAGAAGTATAAAGAGGGTTGTAGCCCTGCTGCCTGGACTGCATGCAGGGAGCTAAACCTGGTCACAAAGCACTTGAGTGGGATTGTAGATTGTTTGAGGTTGCTTCCATCCCGATCGCTGCCGGTTAGTTTGGTAACACAAAAAAAAACAGAGTGGGCAGGAGAAAGTAAAAGCTTTTCTCAGCGCGGGACTCAAGAGTTCAGGGTAGTGGCTACATGGTACGTACCAAGCTTTAAAGAAGCAAAAGTAAAAGAAGATTTGTTTCTTTACTTTTTGCCAGCAGTAGAACCAGTGGTGTCTGATGACGTGTGGGACTACAGGCACTGTCTGCTTACACGCAAGATCTGTCAAAACACTTCCATTGGCTGGAACTGAAAACTTTATCTCGTACAGGAAATCTGTTGCATGTGCAGTTTAAAGTGAGAAAAGTAAATTTCAAACGGAGATAGAATCTTGAAGCGAGAGTGTGTTTAAGCTAAAACTGTAACATTTCAGCTACTCATTTCATGTGACTAACTGGTCTCCTTCCGGGCAGCAGCGTCCTCCAGTGTTTTCCGTCATGGCTTTTCTGCTGCTTTGAGATCAGACTTATCCAGTTCAAGGATTTTTCATCTTAACTTCTCCTCCAACATTTTCGTTGCTAAAGAAACTTGCAAAAGAAACTTCAGTTTTTAAGCTTTGTTGACATACTAAACTAGACTGCAGTGACATTTTCTCTTTTGTGTTTGTATTGCATCCCCGTGTGTTGGAATAGATAGTGGAGTTCAGAGAGTAAATGACAAAGGCAAAATGATACAACATATTTATCAAATAAGCAGTAAACAGTTTGTTAAATGTTACGCATAAATTGTTGAAATAATCAGCTAAAAGTAAACACTCTAAATACAGTAATAGCTCAAAGGAAGATAGTTAGCGAAAAGTAAAGGATACATTGTTAACCATTTATTCTACTGTCATGAATACACGGTTGAAAAAGTTTGCTAACTGGAATAGATAAACAGTTGAAGTAATCAGTTGACAGTAATTGATAAATGGCTAAAATCGATAGATTACCAATTGAAATAGCTCAACAAAGTTAGTGGATAAATGGCTAAAATCATCATAACAATATCCACCTTCATATAATTAACAGCGTTAAATAAAATCCCATTTAACATTAGTTTAAATGGAGCTCATCTGACGGTGAAGTAGTGGTTTGTCAGACAAGAATGTTGGGAACCACTGATGTACATGTCATAATATCCAACAACAAGGAAAAAGGAAAGTGTTGAATAGATGACGTGTGTGCCATGACCCACAATAGAGACAAAGGGAAATGTAAAGATCCATCTTCCTGGCTTCCTATACTTATGAATTATTTAACTGCACTGTATAATTTATTTATGTATTCAATATTACATTTGACTCATCCGATTAGTGACATGTGTTGCTTCCGGGACTCCGTATGTGCCTCTAGAAATATTACGGTTACTGTTGTTCGCAGGCACAGTGGTTGTTTTTTCCATTAAAAACAGGAGACCTTCCTCATCCTCTGGGCCATACAGGGTCTCAAATCAAATCCTTACAGAATATCCCTTTGGCTCTCTACAACAGCAGCCACAAATCAGTTCATCGTTTCTGCATCCCAAAATGGTTGTTGGAGCAGCACCAAGCAATAGTGCAAGATAAATGAGGGCAAGCGCATTGTAATTTCCATATCAATCACGGATAGTGTCAGCAGCTTAACGTGGGGAGAACGAAAGGGAAAGGAACGAGAGGAAGAAAGAGAGAACGGGAGGGAGAAAACAAAAAAAAATAGGTGCCTTTGTTGCCATGAACATTCTTCTCCGGCTATTATCTAATGAAGCACATTTCATATTTAGAGCGAGGTAATGCACCTCGTGGCACAGAGCCACAAACACACTGACTGACTGACCGAGTGACTGACGGACTGACCGTCTCTAGCAATCCTTGAAAAATGTTTCAGAAATGTCCAACCATCGTTGACATCCGGGTGCAAGCAGAGTGCAGCTGTCATTTAGGCCATAAATGTCCAGCGGATTTATCTTCCAGGAACATTAACATTGAATCGTGGCTGTCAGCATGTATGTCACCAAGCCCCTGATGTGGAGGTGGTGCGGCTGACAAGCTGGCAGGAATGGGGAGAAGGGGGGAGGGGGATGAAAAGGGGGGATGAAAGGAGGCGAGAAAGGATCGAGAGATGGAACGAGGGGAGGCCCTCAAGGCCCCATAACAAGTTCTGGAGAGTTGGGCTGGTGAAACTTTGCGCCGGGCATTATCTTGTTAAGTGCTGGAGTCATTGAAGGACACCAGGCAATTGATTGAACAGAGTTGACTTCAGCACAATTTCCTCCTTGTGGCGACATGTATCAACCAGGCCATTGGTCCCTGTATTCTGCAGCTTAACTACCTCTCAGGCCTCCCACTGTGACAAATGGCTTCTGTCTCTTCTAATGTAATATTTGTTTCTACTTCTGAGAGGCTCTCGGCTACTCCGCGGCGAGTCTGTCTGCCGACTGCTTCATTGTGTTAGCTGACTTTATTCCCCAACCGGCTGTCAATTGGTGGACCGTCTGAGTGTTCTCGTCTGTCTGTCTTTTGTCTCATTGCCTGCGCTGTCCTTTTTTTTTTTTTCTCCCTCGCAAGCTCTTTCTACTGTTCCCTCGTCAACCCATTGCTCTGTCTCGCACTCACCATTTCTCTGCCTCCCTTGTGCTGTCTGTCCGTCTCTCTTCCATCTCCTGCTCGCTCATTCTCATTGCCTCTCTTCCGTCCAACTCCCTCTTTCCCCTCTCTCCCTCCTCCCCGTTTTCTCTCTCTCTCCACTTTACCGCCATGTCTTTGCTCCAGATGCTAGCTGTCTCAGCTCCGTGGGCCGCGTCTCCGTGATGGGCCCCTCCAGGAATTCAAAGCACCATTCTGGCATTTTCTTCCAAGCAATTGCTTTTTGCAGTAATAAAGGGGGAGTAGCTTTGGCATCTTTCTCTGAATGGACTTACTGGCCCTGGGCAAAACCAAGTGCACATCCATGAATCCTCCTGAGGCGGGAGCACACCGCAGGACTCTGTCCAGATTCCGACCTAATTAAGCCATCTCTCATAATTTACAGGATTGGTCTCAAGAAAGTACCATTAATCACTTTTCTTTGACAAAGACTCAGAATAAAGCTCCTGAATCCTAAATTCTGCGTTCGTACTTTCATTTTAATATGTAAAGGCCTGAGCTATCACACAAAAACAATTGTTTTTCTTTGAATGCGACCGGTTGCGCCCCGCAGTCATACACCACTGACAATGTGATATGTAAATAATTTACATGCCGTTTTAAATGGTAATTAAAGTCACATTGACACCAAATTAATTCACGATGGGACACGGTGCATTTAAGGTGCAATTAGCCATGGAGGCGGCTACGGCGATATTTTGCCTAAATGCAAACTCCAAACACTTCACAATTTGTTCTCACATTAAGTAAATGTCACAGCATATTAGGACGCTATTATGGCATCCAGGGGCTTTTCTACACAGTAATGTCGGGTTACCAAAGTGCAGGTGGAGAAGACTTAAAACCCAGAAAGACATCGAAGGAGAGGATGAAGTGAGACAGAAAAGCGGCTTTAATACAACTTTTACTGCATCTCAGTGTAAACAAGTGCACCGACTGTTGGAGCTGTTAACTGTTCTGAAACAGAGGAGCAGCTGGGGAGAAACAGGCTGTGTGCTGTTTCACTACAGATGACAAAACTGCAAAACACAGGCATGATGCTAACTTGTAGGATTTACTGTGGCTACAGCAGAAAGCCTGCCATACTTGCCACTGTCTCTTTGCCAGAAGTGTTGGTGTATGGAATGGCCTGTACACGTGTGCACACAGGCATGCTCTTTGCCACAGTGAATGGCATTACATTATTCTTTTATTAAGCAGTTATTCCTCGTGTGTTTACCTGCAATCAATAGATTTAACAAGAGGCAGGCACACACACACACACACACACACACACACAAAGTGGTAATATTGAAACGAAGAGCACAGAGGCAGTAATTGATTGCAAACCTGCATTCATAAGCGTTGTGTGGATTAGGCTCGTCAACCAAAAGGCCAGCATTCATTGATTCAGTGAGAGGCTGCAGAGAACAACGCAGTGTTGTCTGCAATGTCATTACAAAAAATATTCAGTTTGATCTCTATGTTTTGATGTAAATTAAGGGTTCTATTTGTATTTTGTTTCCCACATTTGGATAATGCAGGGCAGCTGCTTATTTTGTATAAAACGTAGGTCATTATGGAACAAAACTAAGCATGTGCAGCCATGCTAGCTGCTCTTTAAGGATCTACTGTATGTAGGGCTTTGAGCTAAATGCTAACAGCTACATGCTAACAAGCTCATTCATCATCTTAGTTAGCTTAGCTGAGCTGGTTACTGGAGGTGTTCTGTATATGTAAAAAAAAATACACTGTTTTAGTCTGTGACTAAATCAGTGGCTTTTAGCAGTTACGTTCCCCTCACTGTGGTCTGAGCACACCCTTGTTAGCTCAGCCTTACTACATAGTGCATTACTTCCTCATTAAAAGCTTATTAAAAGACCACGAATGCCACAGAAACAATTAGAATCTGTCGTAAATGCTGGATGGCCAAGCTATTGTGTAGAGTGCTCGTCTAGGCTAGTTTTGTACCAAATACAACTTAGCAGCTTGGAATAGCAACAGACTACTACCACAGTGTACAACAGTACGACTGAACTGAAGACTGAATCCAAGCTGAATGTAGGGCCAGTATGAGCAGTGATGTGTTCACTTACTGCCATGACTTACTGAAGTGCATTAGAATGGTGATGCTACCGCTTAGCACTATATATAGTCAGTGACAGATCATTGAACTGGACTGAACTCAGTCATTTGGGATTTCCAAAGCTTATTAGCATCAAACACTTAGTACAGTTAAGGCACTACAGGAAAAGTCAGGGGATAACCAAAGTCAGTAAAAGTCATTATTTGGGCAGAATTGATGTATGAACAACCTATACATAGTTGTTAAGATATTTCAGTCTGGATTGATCAGCAGACTGACAGACCGGCATTGCCATCCATTGAGCCTCACACCAGCATGAGGTTTGGTAGAATTCAAGGTGAAATAGCAAACTCTTTATGCAGCATAACAGATGTTCACTCTAAGAAATGGGAAATGTTGTTCAGAAAGGAAGCAATCTACTTGTCAACTTTAGCACTATGTCACTGTAAAAGAGAGAGAGAGAGAGAAAAAAAACCCCATCTCTCTGGTTTGATGTAATTGCCTTTCCACAGTCCAAAGTGTGCAAACATCAACACTTTTTAAAAGTTATGGCATGATGGATGCCCACTGCCTCACAGAAGGGGCCAAGAGCAGCAACCATATGCTTAAAGATCCCTATCAACAAGCATTCCCTTAACTCTAAATTGTACTGTTCACTCATCTTCCGGACAAAGGAACGCAGCAACGGGTCGACACACGTGTGCATGCAGCAAAGAAACACACCGCCTGTGGCCACACTGCCATCTCCCATTTAATGTCAATGGGTCCCTGCACACACTGAAAGAGATCCCATTGCTGCTTAATATTTCATGGCGTGAGTCGCACAATTCTTAATATTCCTTACTTGCCTTACTGAACTTGAAGCTTTCCATCTGTGGCACGCTCATTACGCGATAACAGCAAGCCGCCACCCTCGCTCCCCACCCCAAATGACACTCATCATGGTCTTTAAATTTTGCAAAGCCGTCTTCTAAAAAGGTGTTCAAATATGTATGCGGGCTCTCGCCCCGTTTCCGGGGGTCCATAAAGTGGCTTTTCTTATTCTTGGTGGAAAACTCAACAAGTTGACTCCCTTTATGAATTTATGGCCCCAGGCCATCGGCAGCCCTCTCTGCTGCTTCCTGACAGTGGCTCCGCTCTCCGTCTCCCTCCCTGCAGAGAAAGAGGCTCGAGGCTATGCTGGGAATAAGATAAGATATTTAAATTTGTCCGCACGTTCACCTACAAGTTCTTGTGTTTTTTGAGGTCAGCCGAGTCCCTTTTTCTCGGCTGGTGAATCAGACGTTTCGGATTGTGTGTGTGCGCGTGTGTGCGTGCGCACGCAAGCAGATACTAGCTGAGCCATCTCACTATACCTTACTGTACTGTATATATTCTTTGAGGATCTACGGGCGACGAGGTGAGATGCCTGGGCCCCCGGGCTGCGGTTCAGTCAGCAGTCAACAATCCATCGATTCAGCCGCAGAACAACAGCGAGTCATAAACAAACAGGCAGAAGGAAACACAGGAGACCATGCTGACAGACAGAGCGGGGACGCCTATACGCAGCAACAGAGAGCTTTTCCCTGACAGCAGAGGAATGCGTGCTCGTGCTCGTGCTCGTGCACGTGCGTGTCCGACCTTTCTGCAGCCTCACAATCTGTGTGATGTTCATGTGTGTGCAGGAAGTACACGTATGACCCTGAAAAACTGCTTTGATGCAGCTGTGCTTGAGTGTGTGTGCATCAGTGTAACCTATTTGCCTGCTTTGATGTTATGTTCATTAATATCTCTAATGTATGTGTTTCCCCTTGAGTGATTATGTCTGTCTGTATGCATGCATGTAGGTGTGTGTGTATATGCACACATTGGATTACTTTAAAGGCTGGACTAAATCAGCAATTGCCACATTTTTGACACTGAAAGTTATTAAAAGAAAGGAGCTGTACATGACCTCTGCTCTTCTCTCTTTCTCTATCACTCCCACCACCTCCTGCTCCTCTTTTCTCTTAGTGCTCATGACTCTCTCTTCCCCTTTGTGTCCGTTTGCAGTTCAAACCAGGACCCCGGCTGTGGCTACATTCCTTAGCTATCCCAAGCTTAGATTAGCATACTGATTAGCTAGCCTTGTGGCTCTATCTTTGCCGTCCCCCCCGAGCTCCCATGCAGGGCTACAGCCTCATGAATACATAATAGCAACATCGGCAAACAAATGCTTGGCTGAGAGCTTCCAGAGGAGGGAGCTATAGTGCACAGAATACAACGCTTTTATTTATTTATTTTTTATTTTGTAATGTAATCAGAGGGTACTGAGGCATTCTGGTGTGATTAGAGTTTCCAACACGGTATGAGCGGTTACATTGTTGAGCTGTTGCCATTTAGCTTTCTCTCTCTCTCTCTGTGTTTGTCTCCTTCTTCTAGAATCTTTTCCCGCTTTTTTTCTCCCTTCTGCTCCCTCCCCACCAAGCCTCACCCTCAGCAGGGCTTCTCTTTCCTTCACTCGTGTCCTTTCTCTACCATCCTTCTAAAATCTGTGTCATTAGCCCCTACCTCTACTCCCCTCGTGCCTCCTCCCTTTCTTGTTCCACACACCTCTCCCTTTTCTTATCGAGGCATCAGTAAGGATATCAAGCCACCTCCTGTTCTCACCTCTTTCAGTGCCACTACTTCTATCCCTCCCTCCACCACATCTCTCTCGCTCCTCTTGAATCTCTCCCTCTGAGAAGGACCTAAGTGAGGACGGCAGATCGTGTGAAGTTGGATGTTGATTCTAGGTGACAGGCACCATATGAGTCATAGCCATAATCACAGAGCTCCCCTCAGACCCCCCACCCCCTTTTGGCAACACAACACAGCAGCACTGCAAGCAAAATTGCTCTTGGTACAAACACTACCTATATAGTGCACAACAGGCATGGACATTTCTCCAATTTTTACAGTATTTTTTTCACTTCAGGACCACTACAATCCATTAAAAGAACAATAATGGTCACATGGTCCAGTAAGAATGCATGTAAGTAGTCCACATTTTCATAAAAGACCCCTGAATATATTGTAAATATTCTGGACCATTTCCCTATGCATATGTATGTATAGATGTTGTATATGTGAATTTGTAAATAGCCATTTTAAAGTCAGTTTGGCATTGATGGTTTTGTTCCGTATAGAATTATTATTAGAATTGAAAAAAACAAACATGTATTGATGGCCAAGAAAGAACCATAAACTGTGAAGTAAACATAGTCACCATGACATCACCGATGGGTTTGTGGACTACAGTTTTAAAGCCTTGAGTTTAGCATTCCATCGCAATCTTGGTTTTTGGCCGTCGCCATCTTGGTTTTCCGCAACCAGAAGTGACACGAGAGGGTGGAGCTTAGTACAACCGAACGCTAATACGACATTTTTTGGCGACCACAAAATGTTATAATAAACTTGAACTGAAAAAACACAATACAGTAAAATCTAGTAGAACTGCAGATCCCTCGACCATTCAAATGGCCATAACTTTTCAAGGATGTCTAGATTACTGTGATCTAACAAAATGTTACCATAACGACAATTAATTAGGGGTATTAATTAACAGTATTAGGGGAAATACTGCATATACTGACTGTTTGTGTCAATCTTCAGGGAGTCAATCACCATACATTTCTAATTTCTCAAACAAAAATGGCACATTTGACAATTCCAGCTCCAAGAAGAGAGATTTGACTGCTTTTCCTTGTCCTATTATATAGTACTCAACATCTTTGGGTTTCAGACGGTCACAAACAACACATTTGATGACTTCCCCTTGAGCTCTAAAGGATACTTCCCTGGCATGCAGTCACAGACAGTTTTCATTGTTTAGTGATGTTTTATGGACCAATTGATTAATCAAGAAAATGATTAATCAGTAATGACTATGATTGCAAGTTACAGCCCTAAAATGAACAGACCTTTAACATGAAGATTATACAGTCTGGGTCAATATCCAATGTGGGAAAGGGACAAAAATGTAAAAGTACACATTGAATTCAACAGGTCAAAAGAAATGTCAAGTCTAATCTAAAGGAGAAGAGAAGAGGAGAGAACAGCAGAGAGGACAAGAGATGACGAGAGAGGGGCGGCAAAAAAAAAACTGCTGAGATAGCAGAGGCCTCAGTCAGAATAACATACAGATCAGCGCAGTCCTACACCAGGAAAGAGACCCAGAAATGAAAGGATGTGAAAGAAATGGAACAGAGGGAAAAGGAAAGAGAGAACATGTGCAACAAAGAGAAAGAGGAGAATACAATATGAAAACTGAGAATGAAATGGAGTTAAAAGAAAAAAACTCTTGAATTTGAGTAAAATAAGGAGGTATGTAACACAACAAAGGGAAACTGGACCAGACATCTGACCGGGACATCGAAGGACACAAGAACTAAGTAGAGGAGGGGTTGAGATAAATATAAAGAAAAGGACAAAACAGAAAGACAGCCTAGATGAAGAAGGTCAAACTAATTGGAAGTGGATGAGAAGAAAGACAAAGCAAAAAGAGGAAATATTCTGGGCTGCAATTTTAGATGATTGGAGATGTATCTGCCAATAGGACTGCAAGCTGAGACAAAAGACACATCTAAAAAGGGAAGAAGGATAAGAAAGAGGAGCAAAGAGGAGAAACCAAACAGGCTCTCGGGCCTTAGTTTTAATTTACAAAATATCAGTAGCAAGAAAAATGTGATGTTACTGGACTGGACTGTTTCTCTACAAAGTGAAAATCAAAAAGACTACTGACTGAAACATACATTGATTGGACACAAGCAGAAGATCAATCGACATGGCTGAAGGCACCGTAAAAGAAGAAAAAGACCTCCCTATCCAGAAGCTTTCGCTCTTATAACCCCCCCCCCCCTATGATTCACCTGGGGCCTGTATGATTACAATGCAAACTCAATCATCAGTCCATCTGTATAAGAAATAATAAGGAGAGAGAGCAGGGGCTAATGCAGAGGCTATGAGGAGAACTCAAGAAAATGAATGTAATGAATCTATTAATTTCTCTACAACACCAGCATAGCTAATGTGCTCGAAGACAAGGCGATTATATTAATCATTAGCTCGGCGGCTAATGAAACAGCAGGTTTTTTTATAGGCTTATCGTGGCTCTTGCACATACATAGCCTCCGTTTTTTTTCCCCTCACACATAGCAGACTGGAGCACAGTGTGCCAGCTGGATACCTCCTCTAAAGTGAGTCAGAGAAGGGAAGCGAAAGGGAGAAGGTGTGAGGGTGCCAGGGAACAAGAGATGAAAAGGCATCCTCAGCCAGAGAAGTAGCCATAGAGAGGGGGACTGTGGGGCCGTGTGTGTGTGTGTGTGCTTGCATATATTAGCCTAATAAGGTTATTCACTGGCAATAGTTGAATTACCGCCTGAATTAAGACTCACCGTTTGTCCTACTGGAAGGGGGCTTATTCCTAGATCTTTTAAAATCTGTTTTTTTATGCTGTATGTCTCATGTGGATTCTTTATTTCCTGCAACCGTTGTTTAGTCCAGAGACCATATGACAGATGCATGACTGTCTGACCTCAGTAAGTGAGGCTGACAGTAAAACACAGCCCTCTGGACAGCGATGTGCCTTTTCGTGAGAGAGAGAGAGAGAGAGAGAGAGAGAGAGAGAGAGAGAGAGAGAGAGAGAGAGAGAGAGAGAGAGAGAGAGATAATTAAATGGAGCCACAAGATCCTTAATTAGACCTCTGGGACACTTGAGTTCCAACTCCTGTCCAGAGAAAGTGTTTTCACCAGACAATGAGACACATTTCCCTCTTATCTAAGACCCCCCCCTCTCTCTCATGCCTATGTCTGTTTGCATGCGTAAGGGCAGGAGGAAAGGAGATTAACGACGTGGGTTTTTGAGTGTGCACGCAGCTGCCAGTGCGTGTTTTCCGAAAACCGTTAATAAAGAGAAAACAAATGACACTAGTGAGATCAATACGCTAAAGAGTGATTTCCAATTGCAGCCCCACTCCCCCACCCACCATGACACGGCCACTCACTGCGCACCAGCGTTTGTGCCCAAATGCCGAAATGCGTGGTCAGAAATTGAGCGCCGGGACTTACCGCAGTAGAGAACCAGCAGCGCTGTCAGAAGCACCACAGCCCAGAAAGTTGACGACATTCTCGGCCAGCGACTGGTATCTTTGCGTCTTGCCACCCTAGACACTGAAGCCATTGAACAAACGGAGCACTTCCTCTTTGGGGAGACGAATAAAAGCAAAGACGGTAATCTCACAATCCAGCTCGGCCTCTCACAATGCTCATATCTCCGCGTGTAATCCCACAAAAAGACATGTCAAGATGGAGCAACTGATAGAAAAGCAGTGGTTTGCTCCTTAGGTAGTCGGATTGCCGGTGCGCAAAAGAAAAGGTCACATCTTCCTTCGGAATCCCAGTTAGGAAATAAACGCAGTGGGTTTTGTATTCTATTCGTCCAGAAACACAAGTTGGTAAGCGTCCCTTTCAGTCTTTCCAAAGTGTGTGAACCTCAATGTTAGTCCTATATTTGAGTAAAAGAAAGCGCGCCGCGCTGGTGCCTGAAGATTGCGTTGAGTTAATTCTCAAAGTGTTCAATCACCTATACCGCAGCGTCGTAAAAACCTCCTTTCACCTGAGGTAGGTTTTCCTCGTTTCTCTCGAGCCTCACCAGCCCCGACGGCATAGCCCAAAGACCGGGTTGAAGAATGAACGCGGTGCTGTAAAATCCGCTGAATGAACGCCTGGATGGATGAAGGAGGGTTGATCGTAAAAGGAGGGAAAAGTCATTTAAGCTCTCGGTTTGGGAACGAAGTAGATGAGGATCCCAGCATGCTTGCAGGAGCGAACGGAGGATGGAGAATGGACAGAGCGACTGTGGGAGAAAGGAGCGGGAGGAAAAGTGCGCACTGTGCGACTCCAAGTGATTTTTTTTTCTCCCAAATTGAAACCTTGAAATAATCGATATTACGTCAGCAATAAGCCACTTGAGGTCGCAGTTTATAGTGATATCACAACAACTCGTTGCTGTACACGAAATAAATCTTACATCATAAAAGCAGTGTGAATCATGGCTTAATATTGTTTTTATTGATTTGATATGGTGTATGTCTGATTTTTGAATCGATATTGACAGTGATATTTATACACTGGACATTCTTCAATTAGAAGCACATTATCCACACACAGTGTAAAAAGCTATTTAGTTGTCTATATTATTTGCTATTGCTGCGATATTAAAATGACTCTGTAAAAAGTGTCATTGAGGAAAAGATGGTTCGAGGTGCTTTTACTTTACTTATGTACTTCCTTCTACATTCACCAGAGGGAAATAATCACTTCTATACATTTATGAACTTCTATACATGATGATAAAGAGATAAACATGATTCAAAATTAACTCTAATGGTGTTCCGTAACTGCTAGATGTGTATATAAGCTGCTTGTTAACTATTAATTGTACTTTTGGATACTTTTTCCTCCAACGCTTCAGGACCATGAACAGCGCCACCACCTGTGCCTCGGTGTTATATGGACAGCTGTATTGGCAGCACATCGGAGAGTTAGTAGCAAGGACAGCGCTCAGCAGCGCAGTGGAGCGAGCGGGCTTTCAGCACCACGGACAGCGCCACTTACAACCCATGTGAACAGTACGACGGGGAGCTGGTACCATGGACAGCGCTACTGACTAAGCTCAATCAACAGTGCAGTGGAGCGGTGCGCTTTCAGCACCACGAACAGCGCCATGTACAGCCCATGCAGACAGCACAACGGAGAGCTGGTACAATGGACAACACCAGGCCTGATGCTCAACCCCATCGCAAAGGGCGTTTCAGCACCACGGACAGCTCCAGCGCCTGACCCTGAACCTCAGCACCACGGACAGCGCCACTGAGCGCTCAACACTCCTGTCAAGCTGGAGCTGGCTCTGTCCGTTGGCAGTGAGGCTCTGGAGGCCTCTGTGCATTCACCTCAACACCCCCGTGCCGTGCATACTAATTCTAAGCCGCTGCCCTCACCAGCTTGGGGGCGAATATACGCATGAATAACTCAATATCCGAACCAAAAATGTAGCTTCCATTTCAGAGCTAATCAAGATGGCCTTTCAGCTTTCCAACAAGTTCCTTTATAGAGACTCCAAGTTCCCCCTGCTTAGACTTGCTGTATCAATGTGCATTAGACTGGAGCTCTTATAAACCGGACTGTAAACCACTGGGTGTAGTAAAATAAGTAATTGCTGTATGTGTCCTTATCAGGCCCTGTAAACTTCTAAATCTGTATGTTATTGCTCTAATCAGTAACTTTTGTTAGTAACAATGTGAAAAGTGGACATATTTACCCCCAAAATCATCTGTGCCTTGTCCCCCTTGCCATCTCTCTTCATGTTCATTTCCTTGCTGCAGTGCTGATCTTAAAAGCAGTGGACTCAATGTAGACAGTCAATTACAGCCCTGGTGGGAAAGCACTGGCATGGTGCCTCCTACGTGGTGGTGTGTCAGTGACTCTGGCACTAACTGTACAGCGAGGCCAAAGCCTTCTAGGCGGGCGGGCGGGCGGGTGGGCACGCACACACAACTACACAACAACATTCTTTAAATGCAAATTGTGCAATTAAGCACATATATGCATCGGTTTTCTCCTTCTTTCTGTTTTTCTCTTGCACACATTCACACCAAAAAAAGCAGCCGTTTGCTATCAGCTCGGTTATAATGCATGAGCGGTGGCCTACATATGTTATCCCCCTCCTTCACTTTTACATAACATTTCTCAAACTCCAAACAGAATGAAGCACACAAGGCATGAAAACAATGACTTGGATATTGTTGTTTCGGAGGATGTTACACCCTCCCTTCTGAGGCTTCAAAGTTGAACAAAAGGATAGTGTGTGACTCAGTGGTTTGGCTGTGAACCATGATAAAATATTATCTTATTCCCTCTCTACATGGATCAACATTGTGGTGCAGGGTCTCCTGAATTTCTGTGTTCACTGGTGCTCAGCGTTGAGGTCTGGCTTCTGTTGGAGTTCAAATGGATTTGTAAAATATCTGTGCAGTTTAAATGGTGTTTTAAAATGTGTACGAGGCTGCCAACTGCAAGAGGTCTGAAAAATGTAATATACATATTCCTTTATATGATCCACCAAATTAGCAGCAAGCTCTGTAGCTGAGACTAAAGCCCTGCTTCCAATCTTGATGTAAAGCTAAGTTAACCAGCTGTTGGGCTGAACCAATACTAGACTCTTACTTTTCACTGTATCTCTTCATTTATTTTGCATATCAGGGTTAACATATTGATGTCACCGTGTATTTAAGTCTGGTGTTTGATTGGTCACTGTTGTCAGTCCAACAGGTTGGCTTACATAGGAGCAAATCTCCTGATGCTCCTGCTTCCCAGACGATGAAAAACCTAATTATTTTGATCACTTCCTGAACTTCACTCTAGCACTCTGAAACTCTGAAAAGTGAAATAGGGAGATAATGACACAATTAAATAAATGCTTTTCATTTTTTGGGTTTATTTATTTATTTTAAACAATGTATTAATACATTCATTATATTACTTATTTCATAATGTATTCTTTATGTATTCAATATTGGAGACTTCGGGTCTCAATATCTTAAAACAACACTTCAGTCTTCACTATTTTTTTCATGCCTCTCCCATTGATAAGCCTCCTGCTGCAGCTCTGTGACTGCGTAGCCAACAACTTTTTTTATTGATTTCGCATCAATTTTACAAGTCAGTGGAACCTTAATAAGGCAAAGGAGAGGAGCAGGACGAACTTTACACAGCTGTGTTGTGTAACGTTGTAGCAACACAGCAGGAAACTGACTGATTTCGGCTCATTTCCTATAAACACTCAGTCAACCACAGGATTCATGTAACCATGCTTTAGCTCCCTTACAACACTGCTTAGGGAATCTTAAAAGTACACAGTTGGTGATTACTGTGAGCCTAACAACCTGTGTCCCTATAACTGACAACTTTAGAGGCATACACTTATAATCCTGTCACAGGATTTCCGAGGCGTTACTTAAAACAGCATATCTGCTCATGTAACTAATTAAAACAGTGTATGACTATGAGCAGCAGGATGGCTTAGTCAGGGTGTCCAGTATCTACAAGGTCACATGTTCAAACAAGGTAAATCCACGAGGTTCTTAATTAGGTGGGACAGGATGCTTTTCACTGAGGCATCATTTGGCCTTTAGGCTGATGTATATTTCGACATAGTAGATCATTTATGGATTCTTATCAAGAGGCAATTTGGCGCCAAGACACTGCTGTTTTCCTTTCATTTTGTACAATAATGAATAAGGGCCCAACATGCAAAATAACATTCGGTATCGACAGCCGTGTCAGTGATGAACAACCTGGTGGGGAGCTCGAGCACCACTGAGCTTCTCAGTGTGGGAGCGTCTGAGACCTGACCTTTCTCTGTGCGTCTTCCCTTTGATCCGTCGAGACACAAGCTACTTCCTCTTTATTGGGCCACGAGGAGGGCTTTGAACTTAGCTTGCCACTCAGGGATTTAAGTGAACAGAGTGTTCTTATGGTACCACAGCAGGCTCCCTCTTACTGTCATGGATTAAGAGAAAGAGAGGAAACCGAGAAGCCTTTTCAGCTCTCTGAATATCAGTCAGTTGCTCACCACTGAGAGGAAGGAATGCGGACATCTCGGTCTTAATGCTGGAGCTGAATAGAGTCAGCAAGTTAATTGCTGTGCTGATAACATTATAGTAACATTTCTCATTCTGGCCCCCAGCAATGACAATATCTTCTAATTTTGGCTTTCATTGAAAACAATATCAATGTGGTATACACGGTTTGGAATACAGATAAATATAAAACTTCCTCGGCTTTGTTGACTATAGCTGACATTGTTTGTTCAAATGTGAAAAGTGAAATTAACGAGTAAATTATAATCACGTACGGCAATACCAAGCATTGCCTTCCATTAACAATGCATTTTCTTTCAACAGCCACGGTAGCAGCCAAATAAGGCTGTACTTATGCACAGCAGCTCTTTGAGAAAACTACTAACATCAGCATGCTTACATGCTCACAACAGCGTGCTGCAGGCATGACATCATTTTGTGGGCCAACCCATGGAAGTTAGCGTCACACTAGTTCCCTCTAAATAACACAATGGATAATAAACTCTGTGGCTAACAAACGCTTCACAAACGCTTATACTTACAAGTTGTATTCAGCAAAGATAAACGTTTACAAATAAACACCACTTTTACGATTTTTGAAGAGTCAATGCAATCGACAGAAGTAAAAAAGCTAAATTCAGGCTGTAAACAACCCACTGTACACGGTCGCATGAGTTGTGAAGGTAGACTATTTGGCACGATGACGACCGCCTTTTAAACTGCCACTTAAAAGCTTAAAAATTCCCGAGAGGGGTATTTACTGACATATTTTATGTCAAAGTACAAACCATTAAAATCTCGTAACCTTGTGTTGACCACAGACCTTATTTCAGGCAACAGAAGAAGAAGAAAAAACATTTAAAAAAACCCATTGATGTAGAGATGAGGGAACTGGAAATGGAAAAATTCTTGCAGCACTCTGTGACAATGCCAGCATGACAATGTTTATGCTGCATTCATGTTATGTGCAGCGGAATGGGAGAGCAAGAAAACTGCCAGTAACTGGCTTGAAAGATAGTTAGCCCCCCTTCTATAGCCTCGTAGCAATCTAAATAGATTCCTGCATTCATCGGCAGAATCCGTAGGCAACGGGGAGACTCGGGCACCGCAAGCTTTCTGGTTTCCGTTTGTAGTCTGAGTAGTATTGACCAATCACGTTTGAGCAGGCTTTGGTTAAATGCAGGTAAACAGTCTAGGTTGAGTGCAAAAGAGGCGGAACGCATTGGCCTAAATGCAATCTCGGAGCCCCTCCGGCTATTATCCAACAATGATTTCGATTTTTTGAGGGGGTTTCAAATTAGAGTGTAAACCGGGTTACCTGTGGGAAAGAAAATCAGTCGGACACATCGCCACTCGACTCAACAACTCCTGTCTTGCGTCTCGCGTTGCTAATTGGACTGTAAACAATGAGCAGCGAACGGAAAAGGAAGTCCTATATTTGTTTGTCTTATATGTTCTGAGATTGAACTTGTGGTCACATCATTTAAGTAGCCTCGATTTAGATGTAACTAACTGGGGGATGAACACGTAATTGAAAGTCTCTCATGTCATTGTGGATGTTATTATCCCACATATATCCAAGAAAAACATGTTTGCGTTGCCGAATCTATCTCTGTGTCAACATATGAGAAAAAATTAAATCACTGATGAACTCTCATTAAAATCCATTATTTCACATCAGCCTCTTCTTCTGAAGACACTATTTATACTTAATGCGGGAAAAGAAAACCAGTGTCGTATTTGTTTTGCAATTTATTACCCTGTTGCTATGTGATGCGTGCAGATAGTTCATGCCCCTAACTACATTTTTCAATCCAGTATTTAATATCAGTTTAATAGTTTCAATCTGTGGGAAAAATAAGACATTTTTATTATTGGCATGTATTTCACACTGTGTTTACGACGTGGGAATGAAACACTCTGTCCACTCTTCAATCTACTTTTAACATTTTCTGACAGCTGGCCATAACCTAAACAGCACTGACAGAACGTTCAGCTATGAGATGGAATAATGATTCAATTTCCTCTCCACTGAGATGTGTGACTACAGTCAAAGTACATTCTATTCCAGCACCTCCTGCTGACATCTGTGATTACCTGTGATCCCACTTGGAATGGGCACATGCCATGTGCATGTGTGATGCCGTGCGTGCGTCTTCTCCCACATGTGGGCTTCTAAGAATTCAGGTGATGATGCCGACTGTGATGATTACGCGCATGAGATGAATGTCTTGACCCTCCTTCGCTCTAACGTCAAGTTGACCCGAGTGCAGTAGCCGGTGAACCCCTCGTGTCTGTTCTCTCTTCTTACAGCAAATCAACACCTCGGCACAGCTATTTGACAAATGGAAAGTAGCTGAGGAATAATATGCCTTCCAGCAGCAGGGGTGAATGCTGATCCCAGGTAAAAGGGGGGGGGGGGGGGGGAGACATAGTGACCCCCACCTGTTCCCCACACCAGTCTCTCTGCTGTCATTTACAAATGGATAACAGGTGCATTTGCTTGTGTTGCCTCCCGGCTTGGCATCTTTCCCAAAGCCCTGAGAAAAATTAAATAGAGAAGAGGAATGATGCCCGAATTGGAAAAAAAAGGAAAATGAGATACACACAATACCAACCAAACAACTATCAAAGACAAAGTTGTGTGTGTGTGGATAAAAAAGGTTATAACACAAACATTACATTAGCTGGCTTTAAAACTTGTGCTGCCTTTTCTTCTTGTCACAATAGTCAAGCTACTAATTCAACTTTCTAACCTTTTTTCCCCCAACCTCCAACCGTCTTTGTGTTTTTTTGTTGTTGTTTTTTTAAAACACAATGCATGTGTTGTTTTCCCTCCATGGCAAAGATTTGCTGAGCTTGAGCACACACAACATGCATCCAATGACTCGATCTGTGTTTGCTCGGGGCTGTTTGTCTGTGACCTGCCTCTGACCCCTATCATCCCGGATCATAGATTATCACCATAGTGATGGACCGGTTGGACCAGTCGAACAGAGAGCCTCCTTCTTATCCCTCGCTGCATGCCTCTTCCTCAGGATTCTAAATTGCTGCTTATTTTTAGGACACAGCCACAAGCAGCATTTTTAGAAAATTGCCTCTTTTTTCCAATGACCCGCAGTTATGCTGTACAACATTTTGGATCCTTCTGTTTGGATATCTTCTATCCTCCATCCCCACATCAATATTCCTCCACCCCGATCCCTGTTGATTAGGATTTCACTCGGCATCCGTCGCAGCTGGGTGCTGCAGGTAACCTATTTGCATAGATTGTTCAAGAATGGTAATTGAATGGGGTGCTCTCAGAAATCATGACGGAAATCATTTTGTGTTGCTTTGTTGTGTGCATCGCTCTATTCATGGCAGATGAGAGAGGTTTTATTATCCCATTATGGGGCTATGTTGCAGTGACGCGATGGCTACCGCAGCCTCTCAGTGCTACGTTTCACTGGGAGAACTTTTTAATAGGATCCCGACAATGACAATTATCTGCAGGCAATTCTCTTTCTTGTGAACGAGGTCCCATTAATTGCATTTACAGACTCTAAAATGAAGTATGGCGAATGCTTTTAAGTCAACGACTCCCCAACTAATTTGCATGGTAAATGAATATATTTCTCTGGGAATTTGAAATCATCCCAGATGGGCTCTTTGGAAGCATTGCTAGCAGACGCTTGGAAATAGAAGTCAGGGAATAGGAGGTGAGCGTGAAGCAAGGCTCTAATCAAAGCCATTGTGTGTAAATTTCCCGTTGGTTTAAATCTGCCACGCTAATTCTAAAGCCTGTAAAAGGGCCATTTATAGAAGGAAAACTGTGCCTCCATACAGAAGCTTAACTGACAGGCATTGTTTTACCGTAATAACACTGTGTCTCAGAGAAAACAAATCCCTTTTTTGAAAACATGATTGATTTCTAAATGGGTTAAGAACTTTCTGAATTAGCTCATAAACAAATGCAACGCTGAAGATTTACATGTGGAGTAGAGGAAGACTCCGTTCCTCCATCATGCTTCCCGGCTGTTTGGCAATCTGCTAGCTCATCATCTATATCCGATCAAGAACAGCCACCTTGTTGGGTATTAGATCAATCCCAGACAGACAGGCAGCAGTCTAATCATCTCCTCCAGTCATAGCCCCGCTCTAGACCTTTCACCTGCCTACATCTCCGATCTGAGACGTTTCTGACTTTCCTGACCACGGTGCTCAGCTATTCCTCCACTCCCTTCGCATAATATTTTTTCCAACCCCGATGCCCGGCGTCTATCTCGACTCTTTACTCGACACTGTACATTCCCTTCGGACCGTTTCCATTCTGTTGCCCCCAGCTTTCCCCTCCAGCATTTTAATATCCTGCCTTCAGTGTCTACTCGCTCCCCTAGCCCCTGGCCTCCACATCGCGCCCTTTCATATTTTCTGTCAAACCCCAGGACCTCTCTTTTGGCCAAAATCTACCCCGGCCTCTCTTTCATTCCGCAGACCTCTTTACAACTCCAGTCTCCTTGGCTTGGCCCAGACCTCTGCCCATTTTAACTTTCTGTCTCTTTCTTTTTCCCTCAACCCTAACTGAGTGATAGAAGAGACGCGTGAAGGGCAGGAATCAGTATTTTTGGAAAAACAAACACAAATTGACAGACCTGAATCCTCGGGGTGGCTTTATGGATTCTCAGCGCGGCGTTGAGCAAGAGCCTCGTGCAGCCATGCGAGACCAGCCACTAGAAGGCTAAATACAAAATAACCCCGAAAGAGATCCGGGGATATGGGATATGTGACTGCACTATCTAACAATCTCAGTCGGCTAGAATAGCAATATACAGTAAACCCGGGGGATGAAAGCCTGCAGGAGGAACGGGTAGTTTGGTGGGGTTTTTTTGGTCTATATGTGATCATCTGGCAAAGATTGGAAAGGTGTGATCATTTATTTTCTTGTGAATTCCTGTAGGAGTGCAACAAAACCTGACCTTGCCCCGTCCTGTTCTTATATTGCACCAAAATGCGTTGACAGCCAAACAAATGTAAATGCATTGGCAAAACAGTCTGCCGAGCCGTACTGTGGAGTGCGCCGGGAATTGTCCGGCTCCCAGCTGACTGAATGAAAATCTGGTTTGATCCAGGGGACAAGCAATGCCACAGAGTGTGTGTGTGTGTGTGTGTGTGTGTGTGTGTGTGTGTGTGTGTGTGTGTGTGTGTGTATTAGCTGTGTAATGTGAAGAGGCGGAGGAGAGCTCAAGGAAATCGCTCCATAATCTACTTCACCATTCACAGTACCTTTCTTGCTCAGTCCATAATACCCTCAAATGGGTTTTACTGCCTGAGCTCAAAGCTAGCCAGCGAGCTCCGCAGACGAAGTCCCATTCTGATGAAAAATGGCAAACTGCAAACACTGCAGCAGAGATGCACACACACACACAAAAAAAAGGCACACAAGTAAACGAGAAAGTCTCTACATCTGGCTGGAAGTAATTAGAGAAGGTTGAGTTGGTGAGTATTGCTGTTGGCATATCGGTCTATAGAACAGAAGCGCTGTTTTCGCCCAAATTACCTGCCAACGTCTTCTCCATCTCTCAAGCAAAAACACAATGCACTGGCAAGACAGAGAGCATGGGAGATGGAGGGAATAGTGAGAGCAAGAAAGAGTGGGAATCAAGAAGCAAGGAGAAGTAATGAAGGCAAAACCTCTGCATGTGATATTCAAAGGGAACACAAGAGATTAAGTGAATGGCAGACAGAAGAAGGAAAAAAAGGGAGCTGCACACACCCACTGTTTATTTTCTGCCTCGTAATTACTGGAATGATTAATGACCGCCATCAGGAGTTTTCATAGCATGAGAGATGATCTTACAGGAGCTGTAAAGTTTGTCGGTGCCGCTGTTAAGTTTTGTCATGCCTGGGTTATTGACGTTCATGTTGTGTCCATCCGCTACTCACAATCCTGTCATAACTGTAAGGACCTTATGACTGGGGATGGGAGGAAGTGCTGAGTCTGTGCATAATAGCTCAGTGTTATAGAGATCCACACAGCGAGGTAGGTTTTTTAAATGGGCTACTTTTTGTGTGGGAACAGGTCGGATGTTACGGTTTGTCTCCACATTGCCAGTCCGGTCTGTTTGCTTCCTGCAAAATTGGTTAAATGGAGTATTGTGGTGAGTCATTGAGTCTGTAGTCCATTCGAATTTTGCTCATGGCCATCTGTCTCCTGCACATGTTATCTATTGTCAAAGAACTGAAAACAGGAAGCCTTATTAAAGCCGTTATCGAAGCTTAGCATTAAGACTGTCCAAAGGTAGTGAAATAGTTGGGCTGCAACATGCCAGTTGTTACACCAGCAAAAGTACCCAACATCAGCTAATCAGCACGACCAGCAAAAAGTATCATGGTCTATGCTTTTTCAGTTGTTCTTCACTTGAGTATTCCCATTTCAAGCAACTTTACACTTCTACTCAACGACATCTCAGAAGGAGATATTGTACTTTTTGCTCCAATGCATTTGTCTGATAGCTTAAGTTATTAGTTAGCTTTCAGATTACAATTATTTATAACCCCCTACTGTCCAGTGAAAACCATGCATCTCCAAATGTGGTGAGTTTGAACGTTTCTGATTGACAGAGAAAATTGTCCTAACAAAGCTGAATACAGGACTCCTTAAAAGTGGACTTGTTTAAGATACGTGGTTCTCACAGGAGAGTGACGCTACGAAAATATGATGATCTGATTGAATATGATGCATTGCTGTAGATTAAACTACCCAACGGCATAAAAACTAGTTAAAATTAGTACAACATTGAGACGTCTACAGCAGTGAAATGCAACATGCAGAGTAATACACCTGTAATGTTACTCCAACAACATCATAGTACTATAAAAAATACTATAGCTATTAGGTAATCGTACAAATAAAAGGAAACATTTTACTGCATTATGAGCATAATTAATTAATCTCTTAATTTCCTTGTTTTCTTTTTGCAAGATAAGAGAAGGGGGAAGCAGACAATCAATAATACGAATAGAATTTGT
Source organism: Pholis gunnellus (assembly GCF_910591455.1). Lineage (NCBI taxonomy): Eukaryota > Metazoa > Chordata > Actinopteri > Perciformes > Pholidae > Pholis > Pholis gunnellus. The sequence goes on from NC_136549.1 coordinate 7,195,474, forward strand.
ATAATTTCACTCTTCCTGTCCACATTTCAAATTTCATCGTGACTGGGAAACCACACAAAATCACAACCTGCGCATGAAAGGACATAATTGCATCAATAACACCCTGTGCGTCACATGATTTGCCTAGACTGAGAAATGTATTGCTATCGATTAGGCGTGGTGTTCATTATTTATTTTAAATGTCAAAACCACCTAGAGTGGGCTTAATCAAACCGAGCCAGAAAAACAAATTATCCTGCTTCCTGCTGAGTCATTGTTTTCATGCGGGGACACCTGGAAAGCATGATGCCAGAGAGATAACATCAGATTAATATCAGAACAAGAGAGTTACAAAGATCCATTGTTACATGCCTCTCAGGAAATTAAGCGGGGAAAAAAGCATTTCTTTTTAATGTTGCTGGCATTGCAGCACTGATTCCTAAAGGCAGGATTCCATCCTGGCTATCTGTAATGCAACACTGTCACTTACTTCACCTCACTGGTTTGTTTATATACCGATGCAGAGGACTTGGGGTGAAGACTGTCATCCACATTTCTCCATTCGAGTTAAAGTGACAAGCCTGCATATGTGTGTGTGTGTGTGTGTGTCCCCAGGTGAAACTCCAGCCTTTGTCAATCTGTAGGTGGACAGCGGATAGGATGGGATGGGTTTTTATGCATGTGTGCACCCATCAGGGGATGTGTACGTGTACCTGACAGCATACCTGTGTATTAGATTTGTGGCTGTGTACGTCTGTGTGTTAGTTTGGCTTTGTGCATGCCTGTCAGACTGTGAATAGCTTCTGGGTGTGAAGAGGGACCGACTCGGGGCTGACAGCCCACGGAGGGAGCTGTTTGGGGGGGCAAATATTGCCGAGGTGTAAAAGCTTCACGCTGGCAAAGTGGAGTGAAGGGCTGGAGCTGTCGGGCGTTTCTCTTTTTGTCTATCTGTCTTTTTCTGCCCCTCACTGCTCCCTCTCTAATTTTATCTCCATATCTCATCTCGTCTTAAATCAATGAGATGGATGAGCGCTGGCTCTCATATTATGTCTCTTCTCTCCCATAAGTAACTTTAAAATGAAGAATTTCTGACAAGTATGAACAAAAAAAAAGGAGAGCTGATAATTCATAGCAATCCTAATCTGTTGAAATGGTTTAAGCACAGTGTAATAAGGGGTGATGTGAAAATAAGGACTGTAGCTCTCCTCTCAACCAGTGTGATAGGAAAATACCCTGAAATTAAAGCTGGCAGTCTGCAGCGACGCCGTCATTTCACAGCCAGAATAATAAGAAAGTGTGTCACTGTCCAAATACTGGAGGAGCTTACTCTGTAAAGCCTTTCCCGAGCCAGGATCCCACAGTGGGAAGAAAAAAAAAAGCCTATATTTTAATGTCATTATTCTCCTGGGCAGAGCTCATGGGTAGAAAAGCTCCCTAATCATTACTCCACAGTCACCAATCGCAGTCTCAATCTTTATATGAGTCAAATGATGGTTTTCTTCAAACTCCCACCATCCTCGCTTTCGAAACTCACCATGGCCTGGCACAGTCATGGTGCCGGTAAATGATGGCATTTGTCAAACTTAAACAGCATTGAGATGAGCTTTGCTTCGCTGCTCCGCCGTTCCACTGGGAGCCAACACAGACACCACGCTGCTGGAGGCCCAGGCCGCATTGCTGTGCCTGCAGGAAGGAAGGGAGGCACTGGAGATCTGAACCAGGACTGTGCATGGCAGACTGTCAGCTCCCGCTGCAGTACGATTAGGGGTTCGCTAAAGAGAATGTGGTGCTCGGAAACACGACAGCTTTTGTCCACAGGGACCACCAAAATCAACACAAAATGAAATGTCCTTGTAGTAGCTTTAAATATGAATTTCCATCACTTTGTCTGAGGGAATATATACTAAACGGACTAAATGTTTTTGTTTTCAAAAAAGGAAACAATCTTTTCCAAAACATTTAGTGATAAAAGACATGTCCTCTTACAACATTTGGGAAGACCCATCTTTCTGCTGAGTTTGTATGTCACCCGTTAAGTAGAAGCTAGCAAGCTAGGCTAACTAGCTTCGTCTCAGAAAGTGGAAGCTAGTTAGCTTAGCTTGCTAAATGTATCACTGATTCTCACCAGACGTTCCTTTTGTTCATGATATTCCAACACCTGCTAATGCTTAGCATTATCACAAAAATTAAATTGGAAATTGACATTAAAGAAATAGTTTGCAACACTATTTGCTACCTTATTTCTCCACTATGACTTTGACAATGTTTTCTTCTGTTTATCAGGTTTAAATTTGATGGCATACGATTCATGCTGGATATCTCTGAGCATCATCAGCAACAAGTATTACCTCCAACAACAACAGCAGGACGGGTGGTGCAGACACTTCATTTTCTCTAACGTGACATCTTGAGGTAGAATCAACACACTTTGTTGCATTCCAACAGGATCCAGCAGCAGGTTTACATCGAGACTGAATGTGGTGCCCCTGGAGATTCATTCCCCTGCTTCACACAAGATGACAGAGCACAGCAAACGGCACTTAACAGCAACAGCAATGTGCCGCACGTATGAAGAAAGGGCATTGGTAGGAATCCAAACACAGCTGGATTCCTTTGCACCCTCGCTAGGAGCAACTAGAGCCATGTTGCAGCTAATTGGATTGATAAAGAAGATGGTGATTAGTGATTGGTTACTGGGTGGGTATGTGAGATGAATGGTAGATCTAGGCTTGCTTAATTGGAAATAATTAATCATCAGTGAGTTGCCTCTTAGATTTAAGCTCATAAGATAATAATGGGATGCATGAAAATATTTCAATGGAAAGGAGCCAGGAGGCTGAGAGGGTGATGAATGAAGGATAAGATGAATGAAGTACAGTATATCAGGCTCCATATCAGGTAATATATCTCACATTTACAACATGCTGTCAGAGCTAGTATGAGCCCAATATGATTTTAATGCTGAGGAAGAGCAACAAAGAGAATAATCGCCTCAGGGCCTTGGTGCTTGACGGTGCTTGAAAAAGCGCTCTGTGTGGGGTGTGCTAGCCCACAGGTGTGCAGGATCCACATGTTCTTTATCCGGGGCTGTCTGAGCGCATGGGAGGGCTCATGATAATGCACAGTCATGGTGCCGGTAAAAGCTGGAAAATAGCAGGCACCTGCATTGCTGCAAACAGCATTTGGGATGTCTATTAGAGCTCTTCGATAAGAGCTGAAAACTAACATGAAATGTGATGGGAATTGTTGCAGGATACTGTTCGGTGGGAGGACTTGATACGAGGAGCTGTGGAGGCGAGTGGGTGTAGGAGAGCATCCTATGCGTGTGGGCTGTTTTGGTGAAAAATCAAAGAGAGGGCAACTGGAATCCTTCCTCAAACACAAATTAGAAGATACAATACAGCAAAAACAAAAACAAAATTACAATGAGGCAGGAGATCCATCTGTTTGTAAATGTCTTTCAATGTAATAAAACATCATTAACTGTGCTAATGATTGCTTATTGGTGCTCCCGGAGTTGCAATATTCTGGTACTGCACATGCAGGCATGTCCGTAGAGGATGTCATTTATATGTCAATGTGAATTCTGCAAAAGTGTTTATGACTTTATTAATGGACCAAGAGCACATGGCCACAAATTGCCCTCTAAATTGAATGATCGGTTTCTGTCATCCTATAGGAGCTCTGCAGCGCACATACATACATCTGCAGGTGGATTTTTTAATGCACGCACATACGTTTATAGAATGCACACTCAAACACACACATTTGTTTTATCATACTTGTGCGACCCTTTACTTTGCATTCATTCTGAATATTCTGATCCACACTACAACATGGATATAATTACTCTCAATTCAAGATTTACCTAAAACCAAATCTTGAACATTAAACCTTAACCTTAAAGCTGCTGCATTAATATTCTATATCAACAATCTATCACATGACTATGAGCAATGTGAAAGGACACTTCACTCATAGTGTTATCCACAGAGAATTATTAGTCAACTCTGCAGTTCTCTCAGCTCTTTGGAGCATTTTAGCCTTTTTCAGCTCTTTGTTTTGATTTACTGGTCAGGCGTCAACCTTGTTTCCATCTGCGGAAGGCAGCTGTCAACCCACTGTACACTAACTGTTCAGCACCAAACTGCAGACAGACTAATCTAGTAACTAGCTTGTGAACGTAGCATTCATACTCCATATTTGAATCCTTAATTCACAACTTAAAAAAGCAAGGATTGTCTTTACTTGGAAAGATTTTCTTAATATTAAAAACAAAATCTGCTCTTTTTTCTGAATTAACAAGATACAAAAGGTCCTACAACACACACACACACAAACACACACACACACACACACACACACACACACACACACACACACACACACAAATATAAACACTCCACAATCCAATCTAACACACTGTGTTAGACCACACGCAAACAGCGGGGAAGTCGCTGAGTAATGGGACAATCCATCACCAGCGGCTGCATGCTGCTGCTTGGTCTTAGTCAAAGAAACCCACCCATGGAGACACTGAGGCAGCAGGCTGGAAGGAAGCAACCACAAGGTACCGATTTAGAGACCAGAGGTGATAAGTGGTTAGTAGGAGGAGGGTAGTTTCGCCAAAATTGACGAGTGATCTGTGTGAGGGTGTGTTTGTGTGTTTTCTGTATCTTTAGTGTGTATCCTTGTGTGGGCTGTTTATGTATCGCTTTCTAAATGATTTATTACAAGTAGTAAAATACGTTATAAAGTATGTTTTTGTTGTGCTCTGTCAATTATTCACGCCACATGACGCCAGTCCAAATGAAACCTTCTCCTCGATATCACTGATTACTGTATAAAGGTTGTAATGCACGAATGAAAGTCTTGAGAGCAGCAGTAACAAAGGACTCGTATGAAATAATGAACATAGTCTTGAACAATAAATGAAAAGAAATGCATAATAACTAGTAATAATACATTCTGCTTCTATAGAACAGGTGGGATTTTTTTCTTTTTGGTTTCAAAACTTTCGAAAAGGCCAATTTAATTGAGACTGATTTCATCTACAAGCTAAAATATTAAATATAACCACAAAGTGTGACCCGTATTTCTAGACAAAACATGAAATCTTAATAAAGTCACTCTGAGATGACTGTGTAGGGTCAGCAGCAGGTACCACACAAAAACAGTTGTCCTGTAGAACAGAGGAAAACACGGTGATGAATGGATTTACAAAAAGTGTTGGGTCAGCTACTACAATCAGTTGATGTTAATGCGTATTGTTGGTTTAATTCCAGTTCAACCCATCTGTTTTTTACTAAAATACTCCCATTTTGTCAGTGTGTAGGGAGAGTTTTATATTCTGATTAAACAAGCGACACACCGCAATCAAATCAAAAACACACACCTGCTGCCATGGAACTAAAGTCTGATCTCTTCAGAAGCTTACATGCCTTGATCAAATTCAATCTGGAGCTCATTTAAGACCTGTGTTGCTGGAGACATGTGGCCAAATCACCAAGGAAAATGAAATTAGAGGAGACTTAATAGAGCAATCAAGAAGCCTGTTCTGGAATCAGCCCTCCATCCATCGTCCAAATGGAGGCAGGTGATCAGCAAAGACATGGCTCGCAGATACAATTAACAAAGAATCAAATGGCAAAGCTACAAACACAGAGACAGACTTGGGGAAAAAAAAAAAAAAAAAGCGCAGAAGAAGTGCATTTGAAACTAGAAAGAGCAGTGAATTGAAATCAATGTACTACACACATCACAACTAGACAGCCGAGCACGGTTTAAAGGTCGTGACAAATTCGATAAAACGTACTAGCACATACTTGCAGAGAGTTACACACACACACACACACACACACACACACACACACACACACACCAAAAACAGCCCTTGTACCCTGATCCTACCTCCTTACTCATTCATGCCACGGACGGACAGATCGATTCCTAACCTGGGTATTCAATAGTAACCACATTAATCCACCACTGGGCACAGTCGGCATGTCTACTAGACAGGCACTCAGTCAGCCACTATGCTGGCTTGGGATCAGTATTGGTTTACAGAGGGAGTCAGGAATGAGTGAATGACTGCAAGGCCCCCTAAAATGTCACTTTGTTCTTCTGCAAAGATGCCGGGCTGTGGTCACCCAATCAAGCTACTATGTAAGGCAAAGTTTAGGCAATTAGTACAATGCTTGTTTTGTATATCTACAAGAGAATGTCATCCCAAGAAAAGTATAAAAACAGCATTGAGTTGTTACAAGAACATGCCCAAATTCAAAAAGGGGGACAGCGCGATTAATTGGCCCATGGTATAGAACAACTCGGTTGTTACATTAATATATCCAGCATCCAGCAACAAAAGTGAACTGCAGTCAACGAGTCGGGACAACATGCCGGCGGACGACATGCTCGACTTTGGCCACAGAGCCCTGAAAGCCCTGCCCCACCGCTGCAGAGTACTGGTTGCTAGTTTGTTCGAAGTTTATTGAACGTGTCAACCTCGACACTGCACGTCCTTGGGTCCCCAGCAATATACCCACCAAGCGTTAAATAGATTCTCGTGACATGCAAAGGACACGCACACACACAGACAGATTCCTTGCTTTACAGTTGGTTTGAAAATGGGTCCAATCGTATTTAATTGTAGAGATGTGCACAGCGCATTGATTCACTCAGCCCCTCCTCTCCCCACTCTCGCTAACAAACACATTGACAACGGACCCTTCTGTAGGCCCGATAAAACATGTTGTAACTTTTTTATTCCCAACCAATTCTGTGTTTTCTGTTACATTATTTACTGAATTCTGTGTTTCACGATGTATGCACCTTTGCCATCACAAAGAGTGTCTAATCAATTCAAACACGCAGCAGATTCTGTTTGTCTCTGCACTTCCACAGACCTGTTCATGCCACCTGGTATAGTCCTCTCAAACTTACTAAGTGTGCTCACCTCTCCTCCCAAATGGAAAGCTCTGGAATTCACTGAAAGGAGGACAATTTGAGCAGCCATGCCAGTGTGCAGGATGCTGGCAAACTCCTTAATGAACCCATTAAATCCAACAGTCATTTCTCAGACTAAATTCAAAGAAAGCCCACCTTTCTGGAAAGCCAAATCCCCCCTCTCTCTCTCTCTCTCAGCACTCATTTAGATCAAGTATATTTTCTCTCCTTTGCCCAGTGGTAGTTCAATCGTCTATAAACAAGGAAGGTGTGAGTCTGATGAAAAGACCCATTGGCTTTAAATCAGGCTGCAGTTGTTATTGCTTTGGCTAAGATAGTGGCTTCAAAATGTTCCTAAATTACCACTAGAAAAGAAATGTTCCTTTGTGAAACTGGTACAAAAAAGCTTTTAAATTTGTAGTTAGAGGCTTACTACAGGAGACGTGATGTTGTGAATGCAAACTAGAATGGGTGGAGTCTTTTACCACTGAACTTTAGTTTAATTGACTCAGATAAAAGGAAGATGTCCCTGATGATCAAAGACATTTCCTTAGATAAATGTGCTAGTGCATCATTGTGTGATTACGTTTGATCCAGTCACTTGTTTTCCTTGTTTTTGCAGTATTCCCATCCCATTCTTTTTCGATCATTCTCTCCCCCCCCTCTCTAAAATAGCCTTAGGAGATTTTGCAAGAGTCTTTTGTTATTGACTTGAATTAAGGAGCTTCAAAACATGGTTGAATGGATTTTAATCTAAACTAAATATGAGAGAATGGCATATTTTTTAAATGGGTTTGAATACACGAGCAAGGCTGCCGTTCAGGATGGATTACACTTTGAGACCTTGACTGATATGCATAGTGGACTTCTGCTAAGTGTGCATGACTTAATTTTTATGTGTGCAGGGGTTTTTGTGTGCTTGTGCATGTGCATGTAGGCTGAACAGTCATGAACACACTAAAGGTACACACTCTGCCAGTAGACCCCCTCGGTGTTCAACACCTTTTTCCTATCACTCTCCGCCTGTCTTCTTTCGTCTTTCCTTCGGGATCCTCACATTCTTAATTCATGCCCTATGCAACATTTAGCAGCACCGAGCACAACTGCTCGATGCAGTTTCCGTCCTTAATCGATGCGGGGAAGAAAAGCAAGCAAAACACGATTCACGAATAACTTCCTCCGCCGATCCGGCTTATCATATCCTGAGACAAAGCCACGGTCACGACAACACTACTAATATGGAATAATTGTGGAAGTCCCTTGAAGCTAACTAGCTTCGCAGGTGTTTATTGAGATTAGAAATCAGCTTTCATACTTCTAATGCCTTCCAACCACTTTGAAATTGGAATGAGTAATACGGCTGCTGTATTTCATGATTGTACTCTTTTTTTAATTATGAACGCAATAAACAAAGGCAGTGGATACATTTTGTGTTGGTGTAATTACTTATTGGTGTAATTACTTATTTTTTGGCGTTGAAGAAGGGATGATGATTTCTGAATCCCTTTTGGTCAGTCCACCACTTTGGTTCAGACTAAAATATCTCAACAACTGTTGGGCAGATCGCCATGAAAGGTCCATTCCTGCTTCCCAGATGATGAATCCTAATGATGTTGGCGATCCCCTCACTTTTCTTCTAGCACCACCCAGAGGCTGACAACTGAGTGAATTGTTATTATACACTTTCAAGTCCCCTTCTCTATATGCATTGTCATCCCGTTGGTGATCTCTTAAAATGGGAACACCAATTTTACATATCAAAGTCTCTTTACAGGTCTTGGGGAGGACTACTGCATAATTGTGAAAAAAAGAGAAGGCTGTGTTAAATCTGATAAACCACTTGAGTCAACATCAGTTGGGGCTGAAGACTATATGTTTAAAGATTAACAGAGTCTGGGGGTGTGGAGTTGAATAGAAATGAGCTTGCCAGACCTCTGCAGGCCGCTGCTCATCTCTGCTTGAAACTAGCTGCTTGAAGCTGCATTACTTGATTCTAGCTTAACGTACCAAATCTGTGACTTTTCAAAACTGTTGGCAGTCAAGTTGCATTGAATTGGAGGAAATGTAGGCACCAATGTTTGACGAGGAAGAAGAATGCATGGCATAAAAAGACATTTTCTCTGGTTTTGCTGCATCGATTTTGATACTTAAATACTGCCATGCTAGATTGATGGAGTACTCTTAACGTTCTGGTAGGTAACACTGGATACCAGCAAGAGTAGACTAGATTTAAAAATATACATCCGACAGTGTTGCCAAAATGTTACCGGAATGTTTTTTTCTTTAACTTTTCATCTAGTGCCATCATTAGATCAAAATTCCAATATGTCAACAAACGAATAGCATTCCCGTCAGCCTCGACTGAACTTGTGTTCATCGCTAATTATCAATTGTTAGCATGCCACACATTAAACCAAAATGGTGATTATGGTAAGCATTACACCTGCTTAGCATCAGCATGTTAGAACTGTCACCATGAGCATGCTGACATTAGCATTTAGCACAACGCACAGCTGTGCCCAAGCACAACCTCACATAGCTGCTAGCATGGCTGTAGACTGTTCTTGATGGGTTTTTTGTGTGCATAAATGACAAAAAGACAGCAGTAGCAAATGAACTAATCGTTATGTTAAAGTGAACTTTCATGATTCATTTAGAAACAACATATTGAAATGGCCCATTCCTTATCATCGCAGTATGATAAAATGTCAACATAAAATGTCCCTTTATGACAATCAAAGATTTGTTCTGGATTATTATGACTTTTATTTGTAGTTGTGACATAAGAGGTTGTTCTTTGTTATACATTTCGACCTGTAAAGCAATAAAAAGCATGGCGACACTGACTGCGTGGATGCAGATGCAAGGTAAAACCTTATTTGTGATTTCTCTGTATGCGACTACAATGAGCATGCAGGTGGTGTTCTTGGGTTTGACAATTTCATGACTGCCGTTATCTTAAATGGTCATATTTGGCTGATTCATGTGCATATAAAGTAAAGAAGAGCCACATTTGAGATGGAAAAGTGAAGGAATTGAGTTGATGCTGTCCCCCAGGATTCCTATCATAGCAGGTTGGTGTGATTGGTTCCAGCCCAGCGCTGCCTGGGCCCATTAAGATAATAAAATGGCCCGCAGTCTCGGGACTCATATATACAGATGCAAATGTCGTGCATGCACACATGCACACACAAATAAACACATGCAGACAGGGAGAAGGACAATATTTTCACAGGTTCTTGTGCAAAGACGATCCAACAGGCACACACTTATCTGAACTCTGAATTTGAGTCGATTGCAGTGGAGGAAGGAAGGCACTGGTAGCTGCCTCCATCTGGTTTAAAACTGCTACACGTGGTGAATACACTCTGCTCTCGGTCTTTCTCGAGATCGACTTGCCAGGATATTGCGCCACTGCTTCGACTTTGTAATAGCGTTTGAAAAGTATCAAAATATATATTTCTTTCTCCCCTTCCACTGGGTGAGTAAGAAATCATTTTCAGTAGGGGGGGTGAAAAGCATCACTGAGGTGTCATGAATCATTTTTAATCTTGTTAGGAGCTGTATAGAATGACCTTTCCTGGTGTGTCTGTGTTTACCTGCCAGCCACTGGGTCTATTGTGCAGTTTATAGGGCATGCAGCTCCTACACATTGTTAGTCAAGACTAAGGTCAGAATGAGTCACTTTCTAAACCACTGGGTGTGTAACTGGCCTCATGTGTGCACATATTCTGCACAGCAGCGTGACGTTGAGCTCACATACACCTAGCTGGTAAAGATGCAGGGGATGGCTTGAGTGGATGCACCAGGATTTTCTGGAAAACTGGAAGACTGTAAACCCTTCCCAAAGAAAAAGAGATACAAATCGATAAAGGATGGATCTTACAAACTCTCCCTCTAGCGCCACCATTTCACTGAAATGACAACTATTGGATGGTTTGCTACTTTGGTTTAGGACCAAATGCATGAAAACAATGACAGCCTCAGCAATACCTGGTCTGTAGGCCTGCTAACTTACTATTGGATCTGCATTTTGTCATACATACACTTGCTATTTTGAGTTGGATAAGTGCTGTCACACTTACATGTATGGCAAAGTGCAGTGCACCATGAGTACTCGGATGGTGTTCTCAAAGTTGAGTGTGGTACACTGGACACTCAAAATGGGAGGGGCCAACAAATTCATGAAAATGGGAGAGATGGCAGCGCATTTTAAACTTCACGTGAAACGGGGGGCAAAAACTAGCAAGTCAAAGTAAAATCAAGTTTCCTTTTGTTCAGTTTTAATACAATTCTCAAGTGATCAAACAAGCTGGCACACACTTTGGCGGGTGACAGTCGCGATCAAATGGCGGTATTGCTCCGTTCGGTTGCGGTTTGCCATTAAAAAGGAGGAGAACAGGTCAATTGTTGTCATCTTCTTTTCGGTTAAGTGCACAGTCATGTTCCTCCAGAAAGGACTGGAGTTCGTGGTTAGATCTGAGATCAGTCAGAGGCTGAGCTTACACACAAAACACACACAGTCGGTGCATCGGTTTCTGGCTAGCTTACTTACTCTACAAACGGTCCATTATACAGACGTAATGATTGCCTCAGCACATGACCGCTGATATTTTATCCCGGGGGTTGGTGTGCCGTTTTTCATAAACCACTTTCTCCTGATAAACACATCTGTGCATGACCTCTCACAAAGCGAGACACAATCCAATTAAAGTGTACAAACACGTGCATGACATTTTAGTGATGTCTGCATCTTCCACGTGATTTTGCTAAAAGCCTCCAATCTCAGTGTTCGTACGTGATAATCAAACCACTTTAAGACAGCTTCGCTCCTGGAAATGTGAGTAATCGCAATAACAAGTCATTCTTCAAAGATGTTTGAGTAGGCAATCTTCTTGCTGTGTGAAAATGGCTCTGAGGTGCAATTCTATGAATTTTAGTAGACAATTTTAGTTAAATTGCCACATGTTTATTTTTAGTGTGAGTACCCGGAGTTATAATCAAACCACTCAACCTGGAATTTTCTGCACCATATTCTTACCATTTGGAACCAAAGGATCCCTTGTTACCATTTTGACAGTTTGAAGCATCTGTCACAACAGTGACTGTCTATGGATGTCATGCAAGCTGTGTAAGGCAAGTTATTCCACTTTTTAATCGACCTAAAGCAGGTTTCTTTTGAGTGGGAAACTGCACTTAATCCTCCAAAGACACATCAAATAGATTCCTCCACTCACATGATTACAAACCAACATTCCTTCATGCACTTTACCAGTGACATAAGGTAGTTACAATGGGCCCCAGTGCATAGTTGTATGACATGCCCCAGTGCAAGCTAGTTAGTTATGATGCACACACACACATATTTTGCGCCTAAACTAGCAATCGCATATCACACTATCGTCTTGATAATCAAGTAGAGACTTGAAATTGGTAAACATCAACATACATATTATCCACAAGGGTCCGTTCTTTGCTCATTGTTGGAGGGTCCCGCTCTCTTCTCCGCCACCCCATGGGCCCCCGTGTAACCACACTGCCTAAACTGTATATTGTACGCCCCTGTACTTTACAGATGTCATAAATCCTATTAAATCTACTTCAATTGCTCTTCATTTCTCCCTTGCAATCACACTAATTGACATGCAATGTCTTAACATCCAAGTGAAAGCCAATGCCAATTGCTCCTGACCCATCCAAAGGTCTGTTTCCCACCCCCACACATCGGGTTGAGCCATGCACATCTTATCCTGTGAGATGTCAGCTCCAGAGGTCTATTCATATCCTGAAAACTATTCTACTGAATGCACAATAAAACAAGCTTTGGTTCAAACCAAGACGTGACCCAGTTCATCCCACCACAGCAGAGTCGTCTTGTCTAAGACTATTATACCTCCCGCTGCCAAAAGTTCCCATTTGACCTTCTATACAAATGTTTTGTTTTCCATTTGCAAGATCTGAGTTCCCATGAATAAATACAACAAACTGCAGGGTGTCTATCTATTTGGTGATACCAGTATTGCTGGCAATGTGTTATACTATATGTAGTTTTATGTAATATGTAATTGGACTCGATGATTAAGTGATGGTATAGTGGGTTATTGGAGGTAATGTCTACTAGATCTGATGTGCTTTAATTATTTTATTTGGAAACGTTTAAACTCTGACAAACACAGCCCTTTAAACAGGTTTTCAAGGGTTTATCTGTAACCAGACAGAGACGGCTTTAGATCAGCCGGCAGCTTGATAGTTTTTGAAGGATGCAACTGTCAATTGGTCCGGATTTAATACATCATACAGAGCCATCTGCCCCACCTTTCTGTCAAATACAGATCTTGTCTGCACAGTTAAACAAAATCAAATCTGCAAAACTGCAACGGATAGATGCCGTTAGTTGATCTGACAATTTCCACACCAAAAAAAAAGATTCAGTGATGCAGTTTCTGTTCGCTGATTCATTCATACGAAATGTCTGTGTTTGGAAGTGTAGTGCGAGGAAGTGGAAGACATGACACATTCAGTGAATATAAAAACTAACTAATATATCGCACTAATCCTAATAAATACAAATTTGCAATTGTTAAATGGACTCTCAGACATCAGTAGTTCGGCAGAAAAATCACTGTAGTCATCTGTATTCAAGCATCACAAATGTGCCTGATCAAAGTATATCATATAAAAATATCTAATATATGGCATGTGCAATTCTGAAACACATTATGTGGTGATCATTTCTTTATTGTCTTGCTTATTATTATAAATACTAATATTATATATTGTAGAATGATTTGATTCCTGTCATTCCAAAATGTTCTATATTTAACCATCAAAGAAAATATTAGGCTGACAGGATTGTACACAAACTTAACAGTCTGTTTATACACACACACACACACACACACACACACACACACACACACACACACACACACACACACACACACACACACACACACACACACAAATAAAAGCCTCTCTTGAGTGATCGTCATTTGAAAATGGTCACTGTCTTAATAGCAGAGGTGGGTCCTGGTAGTTAGAAAGGTAGTTTTGCATCATCAATTAGGATGAATTGGAGAATCCCATTTAAAACATTCTCTCTCTCTCTCTCTTTCAGTCTCTCTCTTGCTAACTGAGATACACAAACACACACACACCTGGTTTTAAAGGCTTTGCAAGCTAAGATTCAGCGTTAATGAGTGAGGTAGCAAAGGGAACCTGATGACCACACACACACGGCAGAGGCATTTATTTGCTTGTGTCTCTCTCTACCTTCTTTGTCTGTTCTGCGAGAACATCAAGTCTGCTGCAATAGATTGGATGAATGGGGTCCGAATCAAAAGAATAGTGTGTATGTGTGCGTGTGTGTGTGTGTGTGTGTTTGTGTACTTTGAGTAGATTAACACAGAGCAGGTCAAAGCCTGCCCACACATATCTTGTTTACCGTGGTCTGAATAGGATGTTTGGATAGGGCAGCGTAGGTCTGCATGCGTGTGTTTGTGTGTGTGTGTGTGTGTGTGTGTGTTTGTGTGTGTGTGTGTGTGTGTGTGTGTGTGTGTGTTTCTTTTCCAGGTAAGTAACCTTCCTGCACAGCCATGAGATATTGATGTGGAAGCATCATCGGTGTCCGTGTGCGGCATCATGAAATATAGATGTAAGAGGTCAACAACAACAATGACACGGCTATACACTTGTGAGCACGGACTTACTCCAACAGTGAAAGAGAATACAGCTGCAAACACACACAGACAGACTTGTTCAAATAGGACAACACAGTCTGCCAGTGTGACTACATATAAAACATGAACATGTATAAACAACGATATTTGAATTACAGGTGAAGCTATCTCAGACCACGATCGTTTCACAACCTTTTATTATCGTCACCATGTCGATAAAAGCTTCCTAACTTTGACTAAATACGTTCAATCCAGAGCGAGATCTTTCTCTGAACCTAACCAAACCTTGACCAGAGCGTTTTTCTGTGATATTTACGGTAATGTTCTTTCACAAAAAGAACATTCAAGGATTAACTTTAGTAATAAACACTGCACATCCAAACCCAGTGTTGGGGAAAATCTAAATGACTAATTATAAGGTGTGCTTTAAAAGCTTGGTGTCCTTATGTGTCCTTGTTGTGTGAACTGCCTCACCACAGTTGTTTAGTCTATGCGAAAGAACACTCAGCAGCATGTCCTGGATTGAAATGATTATAAGGACTGTGGGAGCGTTAAGATGGGTACAGAGCTATGTTATGAGAACTTAGCTTCCTGACTATGAGAATGTGACCTTTGTGCCAGAACAAATGCTCAGGCAAAGTTGCAGACATCTACTTGGCTACATGGCGTGGACGCCATTTTGTGGGTGTGTTATGCTTTCGTGACGTATTGCCTGTGACACTGTATTGTTTACTTGGTATAAATATCCGAGGCTCAGAGTCAGACCTCTGAGCAGCCTTGATCCATGTATACTGTATGTGAATCAACTCTGTCTCCTTCTTTGCAAAGAATAAATGTTAACTGATTTATGATTTTCCATTCGGTCTTGCGTGAATTTTTCTAACACCCAGTAATATATATATATATATATACACACACACACGCACAAATGTCACAATTATAACACCTTTCCTTATCTGTACGTTGCAAACATGAGCTTGTCTTCATCTGCAGGTCCAAACGTCTTCTGCATGTTTCTTTGAATGCAGGCCAGAGGCGCAGGCTGGACGAGGCTGCCTCAGTCATGTTTCTTGGGTCGCACCTGTTGTACATAAGGAGCAGCAATGCATACTTGCTGAGAATGTGCACTCTATAGAGACATGTTTGTGAGAAAGAATTTAAAGTGTCAAGGAGATGTGGCAAAGAATCAAATAGCCAAGAGCAGTTCAAATAAAAGAAACAGAAAACGAATGAAAGAGCTTTAGCTCTATGTATTCAGGGTGATAATTACCTGCAGTTATCTTTAACAAAAGCCGGCTGAGCAAGTGTCGTATTAAAGTATTCAGTCGGAGAGCTCATTTCACATTACATTGCAACTGACGACATACTGCTGTTAGTTCAGCCTAACAAGCAGCTGAAGAAACAGCATGAATAGGCAAAGGCACGTAAATAATGACGGCTAAAGGGATGTGTGTACTGAAGAGCAACGAACATATCTGCCTAGTGCAATTGTATGGATTAAATGCCTTGCAGTGCACTGGAAAAATAAGTTTGACTTATTTATTTTTTTCTCGCACAGTTGTAACCAGTTGGGCATTGAGAAAATAAACCAAGCTGCTCTCCAGCAATAACCCTCCTCTTCTAAAGGCTACCAATGCTTACCGCATGTTAAAATGCCCTATAGAGCAGGTTGCACACTGGCCAAGCTTATTCTAGTTCATGCAGTTCTATTGTTTGTTCCATCCTGCATACAAAAAAAGATAGTTGTTCCAGGTGTGTTAGTGTTAGTTGTGTAGCCCTAAGCAATGTTAGCATAGTAAGAAAATGTGGTTTTCTGGTCATTATTCTGGTCTTCTTTCAGCTCGCATGCTGTTTTCATTCACATAGTTAATTACATAACCACTCAATTCACGCGTTTATACATTCAATTCAAATTACTTTATTGGTTATGTGCAATTTCCATCATGAGAAATGTTTGTAAATAACCTCCCATCTCCCATCCATACTACCTGCTGGTCATTGGTTCAAACAGCCAAACAGGAAGTGAGAACTTCCAAAGGGCTTCATAGACAGAACTCTATATCCTTAGGTAGGGTATAGAGAGGGGGGGGGGGGGCATTTTAAGTTGCCTACCCTAAACAATCTATCGTGTTAATATTGCTGTGTTAGGACAGTATACAGACAATGACTAGAAATAGTTTTTTGCTTTATTGGTTATGCGCCAACGTTGGTTTATCTGCAGGAGGAGCTTGCTGTTTAAAAAGAAGGGGTAGAATCGCCTCAGGGGGAATTCATTGATGAAGTTTGTTCAGTTCAGTTGAAGACCTGCTGGAAGCTTCCTGCTAGCTGCACAATAGCCATGGCCTCAGCCCTAACGTTTAGGTGTTCCGTAAACTACAAATAAAACATACATCAGGTGAAGATAACTCCAGAGTCTTCTTCTTACCCCACTCGGCCAATCCTTAAACCTCAGAACTGTCCAAGTGGAGAACAGTAAATGTGCAGTTGCTTTCTCATAACATACTTGCAGCCAATATACACAGGTTACGTTATATATATATATATATATATATATATATTTTAAAAAAGACTTAATGGCAAAATCATCAGCTCGTGGTGATGCACTTCTTGAACTTTGCATAACGCGCAGTTATAATTTAAGAGCTCTGTAATTAAATGTAAAAACATTCATTACCATGTTGTGGAGCTGATATGCAGCTGAGGGCCATTAAATGGGTCAAAGATGTTGCATAAAATAAATTAAGGTGTAAATATCATCTTTTCGCCGCAGAACGCAGACCTTTCCTCTGTTTATTGTGCTAAATAACGGTAAGTTTGACTGTGCCTCAAGGTGACGACGCGTGCCACTCATTAAGTCGTACACCAACAGCAGAATTCATTATCATTAGCCATGCAAACCTGCTAAGTATTGACACTGACGCTGGCTGTTTAATTAGCAGATCAAGATAACATAGCGCTCGAAGAGCTTATAGTACTGTGCCAAGTTATTGTGCTCCATTGTGTGTGTGTGCTATATGTTACTGAATGTTCCATCAAGGCTAATGAAGACGCTAGGAATGGAAATGAGCAATCATTCAGGGATACGTTCACATCATTAACAGACACATTTATGGTTGTATGGTGTTATCAAACACTGATTTGGTTTTTAGTTGAAACTCGTCTGTTCCCTTTGCCTTTTTAGTTTGCAACATTTCAAGAGGAAACAATTAATTTCGAGTGCGATGCTTTTGGTAAATCAGCAATGACTTTTGTTTAAAAGCATTCATTATTCCATTACTGTGTTTTGATTCTCGGGAAAAGAATATCCCATTAATCTTCCCATTTATATGCAGTCATCCGTATTATAGTAATTATCTGATTATGTCGAACACAATCTTTTCCGACAAGCTAAGCCACATCAATCATTCCCTCGCTGTCAGAAACTGCAGTCACATTGGTCCCGTGGCATTTCTCCTGCTGCCATTTAACTTTCTCATGTGAAACACGCTCGAGGACACTAGAGTATTGGATACTGAACACAAACACAAAATGACATATCATATCAGGTGTCACATTTACCTGTGGATCTCAGATTTGTGCCGGTATTCCACAGCCGTGGAGTGAAACTCTCACAGATCACAAAGAAAACAAATGATAATGTGTGTTCTTGACACTCTCCTTCAACTTTTAGCAATTTCTGCAAATGCAATTAAATTCATTCTCGTAATACAAGACAGATAGACCATCTTCACCTTACTTTGTACAAAAGGAGATATGACCGTGGTGCACACAATTCCAAATAAAACGTTTAAAACATTTTTTAAATAATTTGTCATCACATTTAGTTCATGATGTCTATTCAGTTCTTCATTCTTTTGTGTAATTATTTGTTTATGTTGAATTGTTTTTGTTTGTCTTTTGTTCGATCAGCTGTGTATTGTTTTCCTTTGCTATCCTTTTCTTAAGTCAGTTGCATATGAATATAGTTATATTTCCTTTAGTTATAATATTATATATATATATATATATATATATATATATATATATATATATATATATATATATATATATATATAACATTATTATAGCTATAACGTCCTGAAATTACTCTTTTAGTTATAAAAAAACCAAGATCCATCAGGTGCAATAAAACATATGAATAGTCTCAAAAAGCCATATGATATAAAATATGTCCATGCCTTTAATGTGTGCCAGGAGCCCGGGGGGAAGTCAGATAAGATGTTACATTTTAAAATCGAAATGCAATCTTTCAGTGTAACACAGTCTCACTCCAAACGCTGGCCCTGGCTCGAGACACACCTCTAGCACCAGTTTTGGACATTTCAGAGTAGGTTTCAAAATGAACTTCTGTGTTCACAGGAATCGTGCAGTTCCTGCTAGTTACATGCAAACAGTCATTTTCAAAATAAAATTCCTGTGTAGGTTTATTTAGTTTTTAGGTTTACTTACGCAACAAAACTTCTTGGTAAGGCTTCGGAAAAGATTGTGGTTTAGGTTTAAATAAGTATGTTATGTAAAATAACTCTTTTTTTTACGTAACTGCCGTTAGTCAAGTACGTACAACACAAAGGTAAAATAAGTCATTGTTGCAAAAATATTTGCATGCGTTTAATGTGTGCCTCAGGTCCTCGGTGTCAGACACCGGGGGGCACTCACCAAGCATCGGTGTACGAGATGGGAAATGAGAACTGTTTGATCTGCCCTCGGTTGTTAGTAGCTGTACCCCTGACAATGCTGTCAGCCAATGGCAGTAGAGGACATAGACAATGGATGTTACTCAACTACCCTTTTGGTCCGGGGTTGGGTGGTCAACCGTGGAAAAGTTCCACAGCTTTGGTGGCCAGCTGGAACAAAATAAATACAACCAGTGGAGTCTACCTGTTGGCTCCAAGCTACCGTAGCTGCTCTGCCAGTGGAGGCTCAGTATTTGCCAAACAGCAGCACTATCAGCCCCAGCTTTAGCTTCTAAAATGTGAGGTTATTCATAAGGTCCCACTGGGAGGTCTTTTGAATTGAAACTCAAACAGCAAAATGAGCTGCGGTGACACTGCCAGGGCACGCAGAGAGATGAAAGCAAAATGCAACTCAGCCAAATTCCCCTGTTAACGTCAGAATACATCAGCGGACAGTGGAGGTAACGGCAGCTGGAAGGATTCAGAGAGCAATGGCAAGTGTTCGAAATTTCAATCAGTAGTAATCGTACGTATTAAAAACTATAATGAGTATGAAAATTGGCGAACATTATTTATATAATTGCTGTTTTTTCACAATCAACAATCTTTAATCTGATTTGTTTTCACCGGGGACGAGCAAAGCCATCTCCTTTTAATCAAATTTTAACTTGTGGCAATAACATTTCAGAGAACAGCGCTAGAATAAAGTACTATCACAGAAGTCGAATTCTCACACATTATAACGCTTTAAGTGCAGAAGTTAAACTTCCCAAGTGCAATATACTAAATATTTCCTTGAAGCTGAAAGTGTCTAAGCTCCTTTTTTTAAAACGTGTTATTTACATAGAGAATAGTGACTGGCTCTCTCTTTTCACGCCGCTGCAATACCCTCCATCTTTCCCTGAGAAACTGTCACTGTGTCCACATGCATGATGATTAGTTTCAACCATGCATGAAACTACATTGAGGGGGATTGGGACGGTGGTCACGGTTGTCAGTGGTAGACAAAGGATGGGTCCCATTAAAGAGATGAGCTTTTGCACACGGAGAAACACACGTGCACATGCTCACTCAGTCATGTAGTCACACAAAAATACGGCTTCAGAAAAGTAGACACACGAGTAAGACACCCTGCGCAAGTCGGTTAAAATCTGCCATGTTCGAGGAAACCAGTCTGAAAAATGTACATTTCTGTCACTTCCTATTTCATAGAAAATTTTCTTTTGAATGACGACGTTTGTTTTGACCTGTCTGTCTACACAAACAATACAACACTGTCCACTAAAATGTATGTTGATACACTACACAATGACAGGCACACAATCTCTGTCTGTCATCTCTAATTGGTTTGTTGCCCACCGGCATCTTGTTTTGTCAGCCTTCTTCTCCGTCGTCCCTTTCTCTCTCTATTTTATTACAACTTTTTGAACCCGTGATTGTTCACCAGGGGGGGAAATGACAGAATTCTTCTGCCAAATTTGAGCAAAAGCCACGACATCACCCTCAAGAATTTCACTGCTACAGCAATTGGTGGGAGAAAAAGGACTTGGCCCTTGAAGATTGAGGGGTCAGTCTAACCTTGGACAAAAATCCTTTCAAAAGGACTCTTTATGTGGAGATGTGCTTTGAGGTGGCAAGCAAGAGGAAAAGCTGTGGGAGTTAAGGCCCAGCCCCATCTGTTGATTTTAATGGAGCTCTCCGAGACCATATGTCGGCACCAAGGCCTTGTGCTAAACATAATGCACCAAGGGAGGCAAAAACACACATTTCCGTTTCTTTCTCTAGCTGGAAAGGTGATGAAAGTTCAACTGGAGAAAACAACATCTACTGGATTGAGTGAAGATGCCTCATTCCTACATGCATCAAATTTGGATGATGACGTACAGTAAATATGCATTTCAAATTGACTAGTCACAGGTTATAAAATCAACTAATTTAAATATGAATAAACAGCCCATTTTACTGTGATTGGTTTATGTAGCTGGACCCACAGTGTCATTGCAGAAGTGGAACGCCCTCCACCCACTAGTCTTAAGTGGGGGGCAGCTCCTCTGGTTGCAACAATAAGTCTGGTTGTATCGAAGTCTATGACAAACTTACCCTACTTCGCATTTGAGTTATTACCTCAGTAAACATTGTAAACACGAGTTTATGATCTCAATTGCTAGTTTCAAGTCTTCTCCAATACAGCATGATGTTCATTTAGTAAATGATGGTCCCTTTCGGAATGGAGCAAGGTATGGTCTAGGGAGTGGCTACCTTGTGATTGACAGGTCGCTACCACAGTGTTGTTAGTGTGTTTACAGTTCATGTAAGTTAAGTGTAACCACTGTTCGGTTGTACTTAGCTTCACCCCCTCGTGTCACTTCTGGTTGCAAATAGCCAGGATAGCGACGTCCAAAAAACCAAGATGGCAATGGCAAAAATGCCGAACTCAAGGCTTCAAAACAGGAGTCCACAAATAGGTGACGTCTCACAGTAACTACAACCATTTCTAATATACACTCTATATGCTCTGAAATCGCTTTTTAGAGAATAGTTATTCAGGGAGTGCAGTAGTGACAGTATGGCTCCTTGTAGCTCCGACAGCTTGACAGAGAAGCAGCAGGGGGCGGGGCTTAGGGAAGGGTCTTTCAAGACAACCTCCTGTGCCTTATTTCCAATATTGTCTTTATTTTATTGTTCATTGGAAATAGAAAACTCAACTGTTTGTTTTTAATATTTTTAAATATTTAAATACAATTGTTATTAATATCATTATTTCTTAAGAATGCCGAAATGGCAGTCACGATGCAGACTTAGAAGTATGTTAATCTGTGCTCCAATAGGCTTTTTCACAAATAAAGACGTTTTTTTCACTGCAGACATTCGAATACAGTTCACAGTAGGAAATGCACTGGTGTATAGTGGCTCTGTTCCAAAAACACTCAATGCCAGTGAGCTAGTGTGCACAATACCAGGGCCCTGAAACTGCACTCACTGAATGGAAATAAGCCATCATATATATTTCTATCATCTTTGTTTTTCATGCTGTGCCTGAAAATAATCTGTTATCAACCTCAACTAAACCTATAATCATATCATGAAAGAGATTATCGACCCTATTTCTTTCTATAAAGCTGCATGCATGCCCAAGGCGACAGCACTTACAGCAGATGCCTATAGCTTAATTAATAGCGCAACCAAATCGTATGCCCTATTTCTGAATCTTCAGTGTTACAGTGCAAGGTTACAAGGTTATTTTACTGTCATTGTACAAAAAGGTTGCACTACGAAATGCAGATGGCGGTCACATTTTGCTACACAACAAAACTTAACTAAACTAAAACTATATCATATGTGAAGGGTGGAGGATGAATTAAGTAATCTCGCCACCAGAGGAAAGAAGCTGTTTTAAAGTCTGTAATTATTTCCAGACAGCAGCAGGGTGAACAGGTTGTGGCTGGGGTAAGTCTTTATTATCTATTGAGCTCTTCTCAGGCAACTCTCGTCACCAATATCACTGTTGCTCAGTAAATAGATACCAATTATGATCTGGGCGGTTTTATTCACCCGCTGTAGAGCCCTCCTGTCCTGGGCCGTGCACATGTCATGCTAGTTTGTAATGTTTTCAGCCAGGATGCTTTCTATTGCTCCTAATTAACAATACTTTGGCATGGGAATTTTGCCTTCTTTAAGTTTCCTTCAGAAATACAGCCGTTTATGAGCTTTCTTCACCAAGATGTGAGATGTACAGCTTCCAGTACTTCGACTCTGAGTCGAACCAACAGCTCTTTTCAGCTAGTTTCCCTCCCCTGCCCATTCATGGCTTTTAAACATAACCAAACCCACCACAGACTGCATACTGTTATTGCTACGGAAGCGTTGCGACCTCAACTCAGTGACAACACACTGAGTCACTGTGAAAAGTAGCCATGTGGGTGGTGACATATGTTTTCATGCTGGCTTCTTGCTTCGAACACGATACAAAACACGTCCAACAAACACGTGTGCAGCAAGTGAAGCAGGTTCGATGTCACTTTTTAAATGCAAACTTAAAGCAGCCTTTGACTGCTGAGATTCTCTTTGTGTAGTAGATCCTTCAGCATCACTTCGTGGTTCTCTGCAGCAAAGACAATAGGAAGTTATTCCTTAACAGGTGTTTTTTTTTCTTCTTCTGCTTGCTGTTTTGTGCTGATTATGCAACGCTGCGTAACAGGAGAGAATAAACACTAAAAACACAGGTGCCAGGTAAAGTGTGGCTGTAAGAGTGAATTGTACCGTGTTTTCTGATCCAGTAAACGACCTGCCGAACATATTATTCCCAGAGGTGTGTTTTGTTTCCATACACTCCCTCCTCCTACAAGCCTCATTCTCATTTACATTAGAAAACATATCTTGCAAATTAACGAGCAGAAGGCTGCAATTAAAGACGTAATGCAGCATCTGTCCCTTTAGCTCCTAAAGCAGAAATGATTGGAATCCGGGCCAGTCTGCCTGCCATTTCAAGTTGTGAGTTTGTAAATGGTGACAGGTGTTCTGTTGATACTCTTTTTATGCTGTGTTCAAACTTGTTTTAAATGGCAGCTGGCGAATTGTGAAGGGAATGTGTCTTTTTTTTTTTACAAAGAAAGCAACTGGGTTAGTTTCACAGGAGGGTTTGATTCACCGAAAGAAGTAGGATGGCAAGATTGAGTGTGTGTGTGTGTGTGTGTGTGTGTGTGTGTGTGTGTGTGTGTGCGCGCAAGTGAGCAGGAGATCAGCTGAGTGGGAGAAAGAGTGAAGAAGAGACAGAAATACTGCACTGCGGACTGAGATGAAAGGTGTCAGAGTCAAAGAGTGGAGATGGTGAATGTTTATTGAGGATATCAATAAAGTGTGAAATCAGACCTTTCCATCTCGTCTTGCATAAAATTAGAGATGAGGATATATATCTTCTCAGTAACACATTAAATCTGCAGCGGCTTACAAAAGGAGCAAGGTATTATTATTGCATAACAAATCTCTTACTTAGTTGCCGACCTATTGTACGTCTGGGCTCCTGATCAGCATGAATTGTACAACGAATTATCTCACCATGCATCCTAACCTTCAAACTAAGACGTACCTCTCTAGCATTACTTTTCAACGGGTCAGGGACAGCGGGTCAATATGTGCTCTTTCCTTGCATAGGGCCTTTTTATCATAAACATACATCTTCACAGGAAGTTGAGTAACGAAACCACTTAGTTATGGAAAAGAGAGTGCTTGACGTTCACTTGACTGACTAAGGGGTCAGATACCGAGTGACTAACGTGTCTAATGAGTGACGTGACAAAATGTCAACGCTTATTTTTAGTTTCGCACGAAACACAGGCAGCCATCTCCGGGACAAAAGACTACCTCGCCTTTTAAACTACGTCAGTTGCGCTGAGTGTGTAATAAGGAAGCGGGTTTGTTTACATTGGAGTTAGCTGCAGGCCCTGTGCATCGCATAACATGCTAAAGGGTTCCTCCGTGAGGCGCTAACAGACGCCGAAGAGCACTGACCAAGCTGTTGTATGTGACGCATTGGGAGTGAGAACGGGATGGAGGGATGCATTGCAAATTCATAGCAAATTCATCCATGTCAGACGAACGCTGCTAAAGGCAATGGCATCCTCTTTTGAAAAATATATGCAACTTCTGCAATATTACTATACTTAGTATTTCCCCACACAAAAAGTGGAGCGAATTCAAATCCCAGCTTTTCTGTCGTTTATTTCTTGCTGTCTGTTGTAGGGACACACCTGAAATATGCGTGTTTGACAGACGGTATTGGCTCACAGAGACTTTGCATAGGATGAAAACAAACTGGCTTAAGAATGCAGAAATTGAAGGTTGAACTAAGTTTGGTTATAGGTGTTGGTTATAAGGACAAATCCAACCAGTTCACCTCAAAGCGTGGTTTGAAACTTGATGTAAAACCATTTTCACTGCTTGCCAAGTTTTAATACATATACGCATTGTGATTCTATTTATATTGTATTATGTTGTCACACCTACAGAAGATGAAACGACTCACTGTTCTTTTATCATCTTTACCCATTTGTTAAGGATCACAGGACTTGACCCAAATAATAATGGGCAGCAGGCAGGGAAACACCCTTGACAGCAATGCTTGAATTGGACCAAATACTCACCAATACAGAGTGCTTGTACTTGTTCACCAATATTTTGAGTAGCAGTGGACCAAACCAGGCTTAAAACACTAAAAGCCATTCGTGCAAATATTCAGTATGGAAAAATCGAATATAAGGTACCACATAGTCTTGAAATACATGTCTAGAAGCAGTTACTGTCTGAACCAGCCAAGTCTGTTGGGTCCAATGGGAGCAGACTTTGAACTGTCACAAAGTGTGGAACAAAAACCTTTGATGAGGCAGCAGAGATCCAATGTTCCCATGGCCACAGTCTCCCTACGGATCTGAGGTGAGCTGGAAATCCTTTAAGCATATGCTCAAAAACTTGCCTTAATAGCCTGGCATTTGTCTAGAATGTTAATATTTTTTTATTATTTTTCATTTACTTTGTACTGAATGTGGGCATGTATAGTATGTGACATTTGGAACTTCCCCAAAGGATGTGGATTGTAAAAGGGTAAATTAAAGGAGATAGGTGAGGACATTTTTCACCAAATATTGTAAATGTAAAACATTTGGTACCTTATTCATTAGGTTTTTAGGGCATCCTGAGAACAAAAAGTTATGAAGCCAGAGCTATCTGCTGTGCTCAGCCTTTCCTCCAACCGTCTCGGGGAATAAATTAAATGAAGGTAATAAAAGATGAAGCTGCGTTTACTTCGAGAATATTTTCCTTTTCCAGCACCTTGACAATGACTTGACTAAAGTGTGAATTTTAATGATGAAATTTCTTTTCGACATCAATTGTCATCTACTGAACCGAGTCAGATTCTGGTAAATAGACTAACTATGCCGGACCCGACGTCCGTTGGAAGATTTAAAGCAAAAAAAAAAAACAGTATTGCATCATGGACAAGGAAACTAAAAATGAACTTTAACCAGGGAATTTCAATAAACTCTATTTCCCCTCACTCTTTCTTGCACCACTCCTTCTCTCTAGACACGAAACACACATGCACATGACAGAGAGCGATCCACCATGTATAAAGAGAACCGGATACAGTGTTCAACCTTAGATGGACGTGGTTCTTCCTCACGATTTACGTTAGACAATGTGTGCGTAAAAGAAGTTCGGGTAACGAGAAAACCAGGTTTTAAAACTGCCATTCTGCGTCGCTAAGTTCCTTTCAATGAGTGAGAGAGAGACGGTATGTCGGAGGGAAGTCAGTCAATGTTCATAGGCTACGGTTGGTCAGAAAACAAATAGCTCCTCGAGAGCCGAGCAAAGCTCCTGAGTTTTGTTTAGCAGCTGAGGTTGTTGACTCTGGAGTTAACCGCAACTTCACCCTGGAGCTGTGAAGCAGTCTGCCATGTGCACAGTCTGGAGCATGAAGCAGGTCGTCGGAGACCCAGCTGTCTGTTATACATACGAGAAAAATAATGTCACCATAATACTCAAATACCATCACTCTATAAAACATCCGGCAGATGGAAATGTGATAACAGAAGCCATGAACGTGTTATTCACATCTAATTGTGATATAACTTATTTTTATTGTCAAGAAGGGCTGTGTGCAGGTGTACAAATAGTATATTGTGGCATTAATCATTACTGAACTTAAGGTGACAATAAATCTTTAGATTTATTTCAGGTGATATCACGCCCGGATTGTATGCAACGAACCGTGTGACCTAATAATCCATAGAGTACACAGTATTTAGCCCTGTGTTAATTAAAGCTTTGGGTTTTCCGGTTGACAGTCACAGTCAAACTTTAATGTTTTAAAGTGCTCTATCTCCAGTGTGTTTAAGTACAGCACTTAAGTAAATGTACATAGTTACTTTTCACTACTAGATCACAGATATTGAGTTTGTTATTAGCCGTTTTCTTAATTTTTTTTTCCACCAACTGCTCAGCCTCAACATGCTCAGTGCTGTTTAGTATGCACGGTACACACTGTTGCTGTGTGTTGCTGTGTGTTGCTGTGTGAGCTTGCGGAGTGTGTTAAAGAGAAGTCGCAGTTTAGCGACACTGCTTGATTACCATTCCTCTGCAGCACAAAAAGAACCACCTCCATCAAGTAGAACTTCTGAAATCGCTGTGAAGGGCTAAAGTTGATGACATGAGCACTTTGCTTGAAATGGGATTTTTTTTTTTTTATTATTCAAATAGTCCAGTCATGCCAGTTTTATTTATTTAAATAGCCCAATATACAAATTTGCCTAAGGGGGCTTCACAACTTGTACAGCCATACGACACCTTCTATCCTTAGACCCATACAGTTTGCTTTTAATTGGCTCCCTTTGTTAAATCTGACTTGCTGACGCAACATTAAACTTTGCCAAATGGCAGTTAGGTTTGATATATGTGACTAAAGGGGGTGTTCGAATAGGGTACATAGAAGACCTGTTATGAGGAGATGTTCTTTGGGGGAAGGCAGTTGCCTTGGCCCGATGTCTCGAGAACTTGGGGGTAACGTTGCCGCTTAAATTATAGTTTTCCTTTTATTGCCCCCGCTAAGAAATGGGACGCTAAAATATAATTCATTTCTTTCCCAGCCTCCCGGTAACGCAGACAACCATGCCAAAAAGGCGGCTTCATAAACAGCGGTTATGAAACTGTCCAGCTCATCATTCTCCATCAATCAAGCAGCATGGCACGCATAACGAACACGGCCCATTTGTTGAGTCACGATGTGAAATTATTCCTGAGACCTTATCTTTTAAAAATCAATTTGAATCAGTGCTGCTCTATTTATTCATATTAATATACTGTATACATCAGAATCCTGTTGCAGTGACCAGTATGCGCAGATCAAACCAAACACCAGTGTAAAAAACACTGCATATTAAGTGGTATGTGGCCATTTTATTCATTAACCTGCACGAATAATACATTTTAAGATTAAATAACATATCTACCTATCCATCCACAGCACCAATTTGAGTTTCATTTAAATTTTCTTTTGCTGTTTTATCATAAAGGGCATTAGATTCATCCAATGACTTCACTGATCGGTGTCTTTTTAAGATATATTCATCTCTGATACGGGACATATCGATTGCTGTAATGAAGTTATTTGAATGTGCATGTACTGTACATAGCTATCTGGGAGCCCAGAGGCATTTGTAAGTCTTTTTGCTCTTTTCCATGACCCACTGTCATGTGCTGTAGCTCTTTGATTGAGATGACCTGAGAACAAATTGTCCATTTAGCAGCATAGACAATGAGATAGGGCATGATGGGAAATTCTTTTTCATGTATAAAGGCTTTTGATTGCCGTTTGATTGATCTGCAGGCTTACACAGAGCGCGCTTGTGAGAGACTCACTTATCAGTTACGGTTTGAAAGCATTTGATCATCAGTAACTTATCATTTAGTAGATCAAATGAAAGCAGTCGAAAAAATGTACATTAACATTTTTCAGAATCTGAGGTGACGTCTTCAAACTGCTTGTTTTGTTCGATCAAAAGTCTGAAATCCAAAGTTATTGATTTTATAAAGATTTTAAATAGAGAAACTTTGCAGAGCTTCACATTTGAGAAGGTCGGCCAGAGAATATTTGGCATTTTGACCCAGATATTTACCAGGACACGACTGTGTCACATATATGGTGATTGAAGAGCCAATTTATTTTGTTCACCACTAATTTAAATCTTAACCCACTGTCTGTCAGGCTTTGGCTGTAGGTCTTGGGGAGTACTCCTGCATACGAAGAAAGACGTTGTATAAAGCCTTCAGTGGTTCAAGAGGAAGCTGTGTGGAATCTGATAAATTGCCTCAAGTGATGTCACTTGAGTTAAGGTCGGTTGGGGCTGAAAACTACTGTACAAATTTGAAGAAAAGTGAGCTCAGCAGAACTCCTTAGCAGGCTGCTTGAGGCGAGCGGCTCGAGGCTACGTTAGCTGTTAGGAGCGTAACACATTAAAATCTCAGGCTTAACCTGTTGATGGTCGAGTTGCATTGTGGGTAAAGTAAACCCTAGGTTTTGAAGAGAAAGAAGAATGCGTGGAATAAAAAAGAATCTGCTGCAATTTTCCATTTTGTTACATTAATGCTACATCGGTGGTATACTTTTTTAATAGCGGTGATGAACTAAATCAGTGAGGATAACAATATTGATTTTATCTCACCGATGTTAGAAGATAATACACATAAACATCGACCTTTTTAGATTCACAGTGAAATTTCTCGGATTGGACTGCTCCAGACATTTGGACCATCCTATAGTCTGTGGTTTGGGAGAGGAATGACATATATGAGAACTAATTAGTTACGGACACTATTTAATCATCAAATGATCTTTCTCTGACATCAAAGTGAATAAATCATGACTGAATTTTCAATGTGGATTGACCTATTCGTTTCGAGCATGGGTGATGCCTTCACATTTTTGCTAATCTGTATTTGCGGCTTCAGCAGTCTGAGTTAGATAAATAAAGTGGGTACCTTCAAGTGTCTTACTCTCCATCCTCCGTAGCTCAGCATCAGCATGGAAACACTGTCCAGGGGGAAAACATGAAGAGGAGGAAGCTAAATCACTTGATTTTTTATCACTCTTAACTGTGGACATCTTACAGAGCATTAGTGCTTTGGTAAGAGATCTCTTCACAGCCAGAATGGGCAGGAGGAATAACTACAGTAACCAAGAGCCCTTCTAATGTACATATGCACATGTGAGTACTGTATGGAGATGGATTCAAAAAGACGTTATGAGTTATAACTGTATTGGCCAGTGCTTCTGAGGAACTGAAACAATGTAATTAAGCTCTAATAGACCGACTTGTTGAACAGTTTCACTGGTTTGTGCAGGTTGTTAAATGGGGTGGAAAGTGGTTGGGCTTTGGCAAGTGCACAATATACATATATGCATTCTGCACAGTTGGTCTGCAAGGGTTTCATTACCAGCCTGAAGCTAAGCAAGCATCCGGTGAACGTATTCAATCACCGACGGGCCATATGTACAGTGCATAACCATTAGAGCCATTGTAGTGCTAGATTTCTATTGGCAGTAGAAACATGCTCCCACAGTCCAGAACTAAAGGATCAAACACTGGACATCAGTCTCATCACATCACCGTCACACTTGTGCACAGCGCATCCACACATATGTGCGCACACACCCACACACACACACACACTGCCCTCTGTCCTCACTTTCACTCTCTCGACTGAGTGCTTAGTCTAGCTGTCTCCATGGGGACTGTCTCCTAGCTACATACACACAGCAAATGCACACACTTGTCCCGTCCCATTTCTCCCCTGGCTGATGAAAAGCAAAGCACTGTCAATCATACAAACGCCCCTCCAATCTGGACTTTGTCCTTGGACGTAGAAAGCAATCGTCCTCTCTCTCCGCCGTCTCTTCGTTCCTTTTTCGGTTCCCTCCATCCTTTCCTCCCCCCCCCCCCTCCGTCCCGTCTTGTCTCAGCCTCCCCAGCCCTCTCATATCAAAGCCAGTGAGGACAGCTGTCGGGCTGTGGATCTAAACAGCGGGCAGCCGTCATGGCAGGAGGTGAATTAATCTGCCCTGGCATTTTAAACCCCCAGGGCCCTTCCAAACAGTTACATCTGTGTGGCCCCATGTATCTTCACCACTTATTACACGGCAGGCACCGACGTGGACAATGACACAGTTTAAGTAGTCCGTCACCGCTCGGCAATTAATGACAGATGGTGTCAATTTCCACTTGCTCGCTGGCGGTTTTTGGAGAGTAACTACTGATTATTGTTGGTTGTGTCTATGATTCAAGGGAGACCAGAACTGTCATGCTGTTTTACTTTGGCCTTTGCCTTTTGGCTGTGAAGGACAATGTATTCAGTATGTGTATTGACTGCTATGGGTCAAAAAGATTCTTCTTAAAGTTTTGTTACATACCTGACACATAGCCATATATTCTTTATCTGAGTTTCACTACATTTTTCATGACAAAAAAAAGCTACTGCGGAGTAAGAAGAGTTGATCAAATTTTGAGGCAAATTATTAGTTTTCTTGATCCACTTATTAATCATCTTGTATGTAAAATGTCAGAAAAAAATAGCAAGTGCCCATTATAATTTACAAGAGCACACTGTATTGTCCAAACTGCAAATATTTGTAATTCATTACCAAGATAATACTCTAATACTCACATTTTAGAAGGTGGAACAAGCACATTTGTTGATACTTTTTGTTTTTAAATTAATCAAATAAAATAGTTTGAAACAGTTCTCGATCAAATCGATAAATCCCATAATCGTTTGAGTAATACACACTTTTCTTAAAGTTGTAATCCTTCAGATTTCAGTGCAGGCTGATTTGGATTTTAGATTTTGTTGCAGCAGCTGAGGCTCATTTTATTAGCGCTGACTGTTCTTTTTCAGGTAGGGTGCTGAAAGAGACAGGCGCTAAAACGCAGCCTTTCAGACAGAGGGAGAATACGGGTATAATCAGGCCGACAGTATGAGAATATGTGTTTTTTTTAACATGTTCTACTTAAAATCCATAATACAAGTATGAACCTGAAAATGAGCATGATATGTACCTTCTAAGGATTGTGACGTGTGAAAAGTTAATTGTAGGCCGAACCCTGTAATTCTCTCATGTAAGAATTGCCAGAGTCTTGTAATCAGGCCAGTTTGCAGCATCTAAACTGACACACTGGCTGAAAAACCTCTCAGCAGGTTTAGTACATTGAGTTAGAGGAGATGGGGTTTTCTGCCAATCAGGGGGCTTTGTTGTGACTGCCTGTGAGGACTTGGCTTCACCTTCATTTAAGGCCTTTGTTTTTCTGAGGCACTACATATTATATTTTACACCCTGCCTGAAAACGTACTTGAATAGGATGTAAAACCTAAACCTTTCATTTAAAATCTTTAAAAAAGAGTCTCTAATTGAATGTGAATTTGGGACATTGTTGAATTCATTTTTGTGTTAATTAAATAGATTTTAGTGAGGATGAGACACAGAAATGTAAGCTGTTATCGTATTTGTTCTCTACATTTTAAACTTAACAACGTTTTTTTTTTTGGGGGGGGGGGAGGTCATTAGAGTCCTGACACTTGTCCCACACAAGCAGGACTTAATAATAGAGACGCCATGTGAGAGTCTCTCTGGCGAGTGGTGGCTGCAGAAAGATACACATCTTTTCATGCCGGCTTCAGCTCAGTGACTGAGCAAACTAGGGTGTCCCATGTGGCTGGTCAGATAGATCCCCTACAGTATGTTTCTAGCCAGTCTTATCTACATGGAGCTTGAGAGGACCATTATTCAAAGTCGGGGTCCCTGGACCAAGCGCCCCATATCAACGGCATGTTGCTCAGCACTCTGTTGGCTGGTTATCTGACAGAAGAATAGATTATGCTCCAAATGAATGGATTATATAGTTTCAAGTGAGAAGTACAAAAAAAAAAGTAAATTCATATATAAGGAAGATGTGTTTTCCAGTAAGGAAATATCAAAACTGTACCAAAATAAAAGAAATTCTTCAGTTGCAAGGGTGAAATAAAATTGTGTATGCAATTTAATACGCTTCAATGATGCCATTTTCTGTGGTAAGTTTGTTTCTTTTGGCTCAGTGTTCCTCAAAGCCTTACAGAATATATATATATGGTCCATCGTGACTGGGAAGTCATTTGTCATCCGGTGCACAAACATAGAAGTGAGTTTGTATCTGATACCGGCGAGTTTCTCTGCGGTTTTTGGGCCAAGTTATCTGACTCATGCGATCCAACTTTGCTGAGGTTATCTCGCTTCAGAGGCTGTGTGGATAGACACATCAATGAGGATTTGCAGGCAAAAAAAAAAAAATCTATACAAGAGAGTGAAGCAGAGTGAATGCAAAGACGGATAAACCTTCCTGAGTGTGGCGGCAATTTCGCTGAACTAAGCCATCAGCGTTTTCACTGTTAGCCAATAAGTTTTCATGGCTGAAGCTTGGTTGGACCCTACAGAGCTCCACTTGATATTAAAACTGAAAATGACAGCTTAGTCTGCCGGTCTTTTTGTTTGATGTAGCTCTTCCATGCCATGGAGAACTTAATGTGCACATGGCTCGTTGCTGTTTTGGCACGGGGAGACAAGTGTGACTTTCCCTGGCTGAAATTGTTCAGCAGATAGAGAGCCCTATGGCTTGCTGGCCGGGGACAATGATTGAAAAAGGCCAGCTGGCTTACTCAAGGTCTGGACGTGAACTGACAGGAGAAATATGGTCTTGGGGACTGCCAGAGGAGAAAGGGGTTCTGGGAGAATATATCTATTCGCCAGGTTTGGCCAACAACACTCAATCGTTCATGGCTAAAAATCTAGGAAAGGGTGAACGCACCAATCTACATACATTCTGACTGGGTTTTACCAGGCAGAGGCCCAAAATAAACGACAATAGGAGAAGATATTCTGATGATTTTCTGGCATAATGATACAGCGTCTTGTTGAAATGGAACAGTAACAGTTATGTTTGGAGAAGTGATTAATCACAACATATCTGGTACAAAGAGAAAACACAAACTGCAACTGTATTTCAATACATTTCTAGCCTTAGTGGACTGACTATTAACCCATGTTGTCAACAGTACTGTTGCTTGATAAAGGCGCTGCCATGTTCAATAACTGAAAGAAATAATGAAGATCATGCTAATTATTATAAAAGTGTGCATATGGATTATGGTACACAGTTCATAACAGATGCAATATTTGTGTGCTTCAATCTGTTGACGCATTGCACCAGTCTTCTATTTGACTGTACACACACACACACACACACACAAACGGCTATATCAGCTCGAGTTTAGGACGTTAGTGTACATTTGATATCATTGAGTTGAGTACATTAGGTTCTGTCACTCTGCAGGTGAACAGACAGCTATTAAAACACCATTTGCAGCAATGTCCACTTTCCCCCAATGTAACCGCCGTAATTGACTGCACTCATGTGAAATTAAGGGCACCAAAGGATGATGAATTGGTTTTCCGCGATTAAAAAAAATAACGCTCCATCACCGTGCAAATCATTTGTGATGCAAAAGTAGTTCTGACAAATGCGGTTGCCCAACATGTCGGCCGCTGAGTTAGTGCGTTTAGCAGCATTTCGGACACATTTTTAAATACATGACTCTTCTTGGTAACCACTTAAAACCCAAAGTTCCTCTTTGCTTTTATGTGCGCTCAAGCAGACGGACCTCAACACCGCACACAGTTATGCGCACAGTATGATAATATGCACCATTGGCTTCTTAAAGAGAAGTAGATGTTGTCTTTAATCAAGTGGGGGGAAAATGCCCCATCAAACAAAGGAGGCCTGCAATATTGTTCAGCATTATACCATGTACTACACAACTCGGTTGTTATAAAGACTATTGTCTAATGACTAACACGGGGCACAAAATGGGCCTCCTGTCTAGATCTCTACTGTACCCTTGAGAAGTCATCGACTTTGCTTTAATTCCACTCATTATTATAATTGTACATTTATTCAGTCCTGATGCTGTGAATCAAGCTTGTTCACCTGATTTTCAGGTTCATTGCAATTTACAAGAAGATAAGGACTCACACCTGCTGCAACTCCCTCTGAACTGAAAAGAGTCATTTTGGAAGAGCGATGAACAGCTAGAGCATCATAATAGAGACAGAATGAGGAGATTTTGATCCCGATCTCTTATATTGGAATCACATGCTGGCATGGACAGGGTGAACAATTACAGCGACCACATTTCATCTAATCTAAATGTAGATATATGGGCATGTGAGTATTGTGCCAAGAGAGACCAGAACAATTCATATTGTTTATCTAATACAGGAAAATCAAAGAATCAGATATAAGACATGCATTTTCACTGTGAAATTGAACATAGAATATCTAAAAAGTTCAAACTCAAAACATGAACTACTATGATTCACCTTGGCAAAACAGACGTTAATGCTGGTTTAATAACAGGTGGAATGAGACCTATAACCCGCAAATGAGTCGGAAATCAGAGCTGAACTCTTTTCAAATTGACTTTGAATCAAATCTGTTCATCACATTTCATCGGTTCAGACGTCGACCTTCTATCTGTATGTATACACACTCCAAATAAATACTCCTTTGATATGTCTCTTTAAGAAAGTTCTGTTGGCCTTGCTCTTTTCCTTTCGTCTCAGATTATCAACATCATTGAGAAAAAAAAACACATTTTACATAAGTGTTCCTCTATGAATATGCACAAGCTGTGAATTTACAGTTCAGTGACGGCTGTGGAGCTTATAGAAAGAGATGTACATAATTTACAGAAACACCGTGCTGTGTTTTTTCTTCTGATTTACCTCGGTTGCTGCCGAGATGCATTGTGTTTAGAGCCAACTAGCGCCATCGTAGCCACGCACACGATAGTGTCTCTGCTGTAGCTTTCATAATCTATCTTTCATGCTCGGGTTTCCTGATGAGCCTTGAGAGCTTGTCAGTCTGAATGATTTATTGATGGGAGGTTTGTGGGAATAGCTCACCT
This sequence comes from Pholis gunnellus, assembly GCF_910591455.1. Classification (NCBI taxonomy): domain Eukaryota; kingdom Metazoa; phylum Chordata; class Actinopteri; order Perciformes; family Pholidae; genus Pholis; species Pholis gunnellus. The sequence goes on from NC_136549.1 coordinate 7,231,292, forward strand.
GTTGTGACCTCAATACCAACGGGCACTGGGAGTTATGCAAATTGAATGGTCTGCAAAGTGCACTCCAAAAGGCGAGGGAATATGATAATCAATATCTAAATATTAATCACACTGTGTCCACACTTGGAAGTGAACGAACTTTAATTTACATCCAATCTCGTGTGCAGAGCTCTGCATTGCTGCACAGACAACGCAATCAATGCATTGCTTTACTCTTTCCAATATTATACATGGTCTATTTGATGTGGACCAATATTCTCACATTTTGATCAGTTATTGATCAAACGGAGCCACTTCAAGAATCCGTCTTTGTAGAGCACCCAAGCGGTTGGCTGATCAACGCCCTTCAACGGGCCGCATTGTATTGTACAATAATGCACAGGCTCATTGCCACGGATAAGAGGGTTTTACATAATGCCGCTTGCAATTCACTCCAAGAACAAAGTGGAGCCCCTCCTCATGTCTCACTCCCAAATCTGCGGGTGAGCTCATGATTAATGTGTAATTGACTTGATGAATGGGTTTCCCATTCCGTGAATCCATCAAAATACTGCTTGATTAAGCGTCCTCTGCGCCTGCTGATTAAAAAACCAGCAAGATCGGCTTCATTTAAACACAAGCACGGACCCATCATGTTTCACAATCTGGTCACGCCCACTGATTATCTCCGTGCAATGTGGCGTAATCAATGCACGCAGAGGCCGGGTATCGGGGGTGACATATTTGTGGTCGTAAGGGATACTTTGCAGGCGGCTCGGCGGAGAATCGCCCCCAGTTTGAGCAATCAGTCATGCCAACAGAAGTAGAATAGGATGGATAGGGGGGCGGAGGAGGAGATGAATGGTGGAGGGTTAGAGTTTGAGAGGTGAGAATGAGATGGAATGGGATTCAGACGGCCGCGGAGCGATGGATGCAGAAAGCAAGGCAGTGTAGTGAAGAAAGTCTGATAGAAAAATCAGGGAGTGAGAGGAGTGGGGAGTAGAAATGAGGGAGAGGTGCTGACAGAGGTGATGATGAGCAGACACATGGAGATATGTTACGGGGTATTACATACAGAAAGATAGACTCCCACCTCCACACTTCTTCTCGACGTAGAAGTCTCTACCTCGCTCAAAGTGTCGAAGAGTTATTACAAAATCATGATGGCCAAGATCTCACCCTCACAGCCATCAGTGGGGGAAAAAAAAGATATGGCCGCCTTTTATAATGTATCATCTGCCTGCAACCATTGCAGCAAGTCTTCATGTATTTGTTGGAGGTTTTTATTGTCATCATTGTTGTTCTGAATATAACTTTTCTACTTTCCAAGGGTGGCTTCTGTGCCGTGACTGTTTACTTATGATGTATTATAAATAACAACCTCCTGGGTGTTATTTTTGTATTTGATTATAGTTGTGTATAATGGGAATATATATTACGGGAATATATATTCCCATTATGCACCATTGTTGTAACTATGCATTGCATACATTGTGGAGTTAATAATCCTGAACCTAACGGTTTAAAAACATGGTTTTCAGATTGAATGCTACATATTAGAGATGAGCGGTATGGTCTAAAATGTTGGAGATACAATGACACTTTAACTTGCATATACAAGAGCATTCCATAACACTCAGATAAGCATTAGCAGCAGAAACTCATTTTCCTCCTCTCTTCTCAGTTCCCCTTTAGTTAGAGGTATTATATTCTTGGCAGCCATTAGTCAAGCTCCTGTTTTCTTACCTCATCACAATCACCCTCTTTCTTTCTTTCTTTCTTTTGTTCTCTCCTCTTCAATTCAAGCTCTCTCTGTCTTTATGGCTCTCTCTCTGAGTTATCTCGGTCACTTTATCGTTATTACAATCGTCGTATACATACAGGTACATACATGAAATTTGACTTCTGCATTTAACCAATCGTAAGCATTGTAGAGGCATAGAGTACTATAAAGACTATTTTTGTTCCTCTCTCTCTTTCTGCATTCCCTAACTCTTTTACTCCACCCCCCCCCCCCCCACCCAATCTCCCCTCCCTGCCACCCACCATCACTCCCTCCTGCTCATACTGAACATCAAACAGAATCCATTTCCCCTGGAGAGCAGGACTAGCCCCTGTGAGCTGCTCTTGATCTCTGTCCGAGCATCTCTGTTTGACAGCCTACAAATGAGCCTGACCCCTTGTAAACAGGACACACACACACACACACACACAGATTCTATACATAGCCACAAGTGGAGTGCGGTAGTAACCTCTGTCATGATCCGAGACCTCTGTTGGCCACTTGGCTTTCTGAGACATCAACAGATTGTGCTTCCCTGCACACTGATGCATTTCTGATTGTCCGACCTCTCACCCTGTAGTGTGACCTTTGACCTCTAATGATGTAACCGAGGAGAAGCGGTGAAGAGGAGAGTGCATCACACATGCGCAAATCCAACTGAAGGAAAGCTCTCAAGCGTTACAACTGTATACACACACACACACACACACACACACAGGTGTCAGTTCAAAAGAGCATTTACCCCCTTCACGTTAACTCTACAATGTATGTAAATAAATCTTTCCGACATGTTTTTCCTGCAGCATTAGCATCACTGGAGTTGTACTGTGACAACGGCCCGACAGCACCTCCTGCCATTAGGTCCGCAAAGATGCCTGAACGGCTGCAAAAGCGCTCCTGCAGTCTCGACGTGGTTAAAAGAAAATCATAGGGAACAACTAGCGAAAAATCCAGATCCAGCTGGATTGAACATGTATTTGTCCGGTAGCTAAGTGTTTTCCGTAGAGGAGAAAAAGCGGATTACAGGGGGAGAGAGGTCACAACCCCAAATGAAGCAGCATTGTTTTATGGGTCAGTGACCAAAACTGAGTAACCATAATCATTCACTCAAAACCACAAACGTGAACCTCATGGTGAGCAATAAAGGAAAAGCCAGGGGGGCACCACAGTAATTGCTATACATCAGCTGGGGACCATGAATAGCTGTACAAAATGTCAAGGCAATCTACTTCACACTTGATGAGATATTTCAGTCGAGAACAAAGTGGTGGACTGACCAACCGCCTCACCATGCACACTGACATCGCCGCCCATAGAGCAACGGCCACTAGCATGACAAAACAAAAATGTATACAACATCTATATAATGCCCCACAGATAACCAGCAGACGTTGGTGAATACATTCCATCAGTATAAAAACATGGAAAGGCTATAGTAGTAAGCATCTTCACTCATCCCACAACTTGCTGCTTTATGAAGTAATCGAGTGTGAAGTACCTCCATCGGTGAAGACGACCAAGGAGCCAAAGCAGCAGACTGTTGAATGTTTGAAAAAAGAAGTCAAGTCAAGGCTCTCCGAGCATGACACAAAATATGTGGTCTGATGAAACAAAAATTGACCTTCAGCCGGTGTTGTGTCTGACAGAAGCCCCGGCACAGCACAGCTCATCATTCATCTACCACCATCGTACTGCGATGCATGCAGGTAGAAGAATCAGGCTGAGGCGCCGGTGCTTGTCAGTAGCGGGGACTTGAGATGATTGAAGGGAGAATAAACTGAGACAGATTCAAGCACATTAATAATAACGGGGAATACATTGTAGAGGGACATTTTAAAAAGGTACACATTTTAAAGATAAAGACCAAAATGTAAAGATTTTACTGCCTAAAAGATGCTGATCTTCTTGGAAGATAGACGGCAAATCATTATGAGGCTTTTCGTGTATATTCGAAATATTGGCCACATTACGGAGGTTTCATTGAATTTTCTCATTTCCTTAAAGCTTTTCTAATGCAATATTTAAAACGTGCCTAAAAATATGTAAATGGTCACAGGGCTACTGTCTGGTTATTTTATCTATGAATAATTTGACAATTGAATTTCCCAAAAAATGTATTATACTGCATAATGCTATGTGTCCATGCCTGTTGGGATATGACATTACACATACACTTAGATGTTTCAAATTATTTATACCACTGCAGTCTCACCTTATTACCAAACGTCATTTTTGAAGCACTTTCAGTTCGTTAAAATCACGTTGATGTTGTGTGTATCACACTGAGAACATAACATCCAATTACACTCCAAAAACTCAAAGTTAATTTAGCAGCACTGAGGATAACAGCTACAAGGATTCGACAGCAGCAGCGGTTGGTCGTATTCGGTAGATACAAGGAATCTGTTTGTATTCACCAACACACAAATCTAGTCCATGGAGCTGATTTCAGGGCTTCATGCAGATAATGAATGGTGTTATTTGCTGAAGGGAGGCCACTGTGGAGCAGCGAGAGAGAGAGGAGATGGCTGGGAGGCAGGCAGATGTGTGTGTGTGTGTGTGTGTGTGATTGTGTGTGTGTGTGTATGTGTGTGTGTAGAACAGTTGCCCTGAGGTAATCTAGCCTGTCCTGCTTCTGCTAGGCAGGCACCCTCACACACACACACACACACACACACACAGAGAGAACTCCTCGACATAACACCTCCCAGGCACATGCAATTGCAAACACACACACACACACACACACACACACAATCACACTCCTACGCAGCATCTGTCCTCTGCTGGCTAAAGCAGCCCATGAGGTGCTGTAGTGATGAGCGGTTCCAGCAGTGATTTGGCTAAACTGACAGCAGCAACAAGGCAAAGTGTGTGTGTATGTTGCATCTAGGTGTGTGTGTGTGTGTGTGTGTGTGTGTGGGCCCCCACTGTCCTGTCATATGCATTAAGTGTGTGAGGGGTGAGGCATATAAAAAAACGATGCGCACCAGTACCTCAAACGTTTTACTAGCGCCTGAAAAGACCTCTGCAATCTGACCAACCTCTACTACACCTACAATTTCCAAACAATGGGGACACAGGCGTCACGCACATGTGGCGTATAGGCCGTGCGTGTTTCATTTTGGCGTTACGTCAACGCCCTCAACGTGATCTCCTGTGCCACGCCTACGCTACACTTTATGGCGTTTGCGCACATGTGCCCCACCAACACTATAGCTATGACATAACAAAGTTCAATTACATAGTTAGATGCAGGTGTGGCAATGAGTGAAGCTGCAATGGTCAACTTGGAGTTCAGCGTTGGTGTGCGTTTACAATTGGATGTACTATGAGTGTCCATTTCTACATAATGCATGCTGCAGCAGTCATTCATGCGCGTGTGTGTGTGTTCCAGCTAGTTTTTTTGGCTTTGAGCTGACAGTAGTAACGCAGCAGAGCCCCCGAGCAGGTGTGTTGTCTAACATTGCAACAGACATGGATCACACAGAGTCGGACAGTAGAGCAGGTTAGCTCTGTTTACTGCACTGTTCAGGTTTGACAGATAGCAGACTGCCGGCCGGTCAGCATGCACACGCGCACCATTGCAACCCACGGCGCAGCACTCGCACTCTCTTTATTGATTCAGCGGTTAGACTGAAGATGTTGGCTTTTGTGAGGGAGAGGGGGCAGGTTGGGCGTGCATGTAGGTTGTTGTGAACATGTGTGGGTGTGTAAGGAGTCAGGAGGCCTTTGATTTCTTTCCCATGAGTGGGAAACATGACACTTTTGATGAGTCGAAGTCGCGTTGCTGAACCAGTAACCTCAGTTTACAGTCGGTAATTGTGAAAACGTACCAAAATGCTACTGTGCTGTCCTTGTCCCTAGCTGTTATTATGTGCAGGCATACATGGCCAATAAAGGTGGTTACGATTCTCATTATTTGTTTTGGTGGACCAGGTACTGCCATTAAAGCTTCATATAAAAATGTATTTTTGTCTATTGTGTCCTTGGGGGACGGTTGGAGCAAGTGGTGTGTAAAGGATGAGATATTAAATCTGGGACTATACTACTTTATTTAATTCATATTTACGATTTCTTCTATTATTTTTAACTTGTTAAAAAATGCTATAAAACAAAAAAAAAAGTATGACATGATTGCTATCCTTTTCTAGCCTTATTGTACAATATGCCTTACCACCAAAAAACATGCCAAATGGCCAACATTCTCTAAAGGAACAGTTTGACATTTCGGGAAACATAGCAACCTGTCTCGGTCTACCATTACCTCTAAAGCTCACTCACTCTCAATCATCTATTTAAAATGTCCATTTGGTGATCGCCTGCAAAACAGCCTCTTTCACAGCATCTTGACTCCCAATATTGCAACATTTTCAGTTTAATTTATGGATTTTAGAGTGCAGTCATGGCATTTGCACACCAAACAAAGAAAAGAAGAGTAATATTCTCATCTGCTCAAACCCTTACTTTGACAAACATAACGTCAGCAAGTAGTATCTATCTAACACTCTTGCAAGATCTCTGTGCTCCATCCACAGTAATTGACCCGTGTGTGACGTAAGAAAGGGATAATAACTGTAATCCATCGATGTCAGACAAAAGGATTTTTTGGTTGTACTTCTCAGCAAGCACCCTGAAAGTGAACAGCTCCCATGTAATAGCAGTGTGGACGCATCAGGTACTTGGGTATTTTTAGAAGCCTCATACGCCTCCTATCTCTGGCAAGACCTGTCTGATTGCAGTAAAGCTGCCGATTTCACTCTCTAAAATGTCACTCTTTGTCTCAATTATACTTGAAGATTGTATTGTTTTTTTTTTATTTTAAACATTTGTCTTCTTCTTCTGCTGTCTGTCTATTGTGACATTTTCTGTCATCGCCATTGCTCATGCCTGTATCTCCCCTTCCCCTGTCATTTTTACTTGAATGCTTCACCTATGCCATCCCTCCCTCCTGTATTTTTAAAATCTCCCTCCCCCCCTCCCTACCTGTTTTGTCTCCCAAAGTCATCCTAATTAGTGTTTAAAGCTCCTGCTCCCCCGCGGCGAGGTTGTCTGTGCCCGTAAGCCACCGCTGCCTTGTCTTTGCCGTGCCAGCTCTAATGAAAGGGCCCTATCTGCCGCCATCAATGCCGGTGTGTGTGCGTGCGTAACAGAGAAGAGAGAGACCACTCACACATCATTAACAGCATTACCTCAATTACACAGTCTGACAATGAGAACTAGCTGAGAGAGATGGAGAGTGAGCGAAAGGAGGGAGGGCGGGAGTGAGTGAGTTAGGGAGGGAGAGGAGGAGGAGGGGAGGGGAGGTGGGGGGGGATTGACAGGAGACAGGGAAGGAGAAAGAGAGGGTTTCACTCGGCAGAAATGGAGGAGCTCAGCAGCGAAATTGTAACCCGTTTTATTCACCTGTCAAGGAAATGTAAAACAGCTACTGTACACAAAACCAATTTCTCCACAGCACTGAATTCGATCCTCCAGTTCCGTTTAAAAAAAAAAAAGCATATTCATTCATATTCAACACATATCCAGGTTTGATTGAATCCACATTGACACCTCACAATGACTGGAGAGATAGCGGCGCATGGAAGTGGGTATTTTTTTTGCAAGGGGGCCCTGATGCAATCATACCAGTCTCCCTCCTCTATCGCTTTTGAATGACAGTGCGTTCCCACCGCCTCCGCAACAAAAGTAACCAGATTTGACTCTTGTCATGATTTTCTGCCCCTCCTTCCTCCTTCATGGCTGCTTTCTTTTTCTTTTTTTTTCAAAGAACTGATGCCTGTTTTTATGTATTACTGAATTTCCTCTGGGAACAAGAGAAGAAAAAAAACAACAAAGGTCCGATGATAAAGAAGCAAAAGGGGGACATGATGGACGAGAGAGAAGACGCTGGCGGAGGGAGAAATGGTTCAAATCAATATCATGAATCTACAGGGATTCGAAATGGTGCCCAGGGACAGTTTAGGAGCAGCACATCCGCTGCCGATTGTGTGTCTCACCCAAGAGGCAAGGGCCAGTCAGGGCCGCTCGACCACAGCGCTCAACAAATCAATAGTCCTGCATTTTGTGTGTATGTGTGTGTGTGTGGCTGTGTGGGCTATCTGCCCACAAGCCCAACATCCATTGACAGAGAGGGCCAGGTGAAGTGTTAGGTGAGAAAAAATTGTGCAAACAAGTAGGTTGTTATGGGAGCAGTGGAGGTAAATGAATGCTGCAGTAAAAAGTGCCCGAGGCTGATGTAAGGCTGATGCTTTACTGGATGATGTTTTTTTTTTGTTTTTACAAATATCTGATGTGAGATCATATAATTGGATTTGAACTAAAGAATGTGGGGTTGGGTCATATGGCTGGAATAATTTTCATCATATTATTTATTTTTTCTGATATTTATATACAAAATATCACGAAAGCAAAAGTAAAGGCAACACTTCATATAATTAGAGCTGTGCTGGATTTTTTTGAGGCAAATAACAATAACGATATGTGAGACTTTATAAAAGCTGATATAGACTGTATATCAGCTGATGTCTCAGGAGATTATAAATCAGCAATAAACCAACATCGGCTGATATATCATATATCAGGCCACTTTATCCAGTCCAGCCCCAACTATAATCTAAATGTTTGATGTAAAACCAGACGGCTTCTCAACGTTAGCTGGGGCTGCTGACCGTCACTCTCGCCGGCTAATTAACAGTAACTCTGTGAGTAAACTTGATTTAGGTCGAATTTAAACTTTGTGGCAAAAAAGCGCTCCCTGCAAGCCACTGTGTGTACTCAGTCTGAGACTAATGAGGTGAAAGAAGCACCATCACTCTGTAACACCACAGTGTGTAACCCTGAGTGTTCCTGTAATCTATGTCTTCCTTCTAGCTGATCACATCACTTTAGTTTCAGGAGTTGTCGCTCTACCAGGCAAAACTTTTTCGTAAAATTCAAGCTCATCTACTTTGTAGTCTTGAGACAGCACCTTGAAAAATAGTGAGCCGAATTTAGAGGGCAAAAGCTGTTCATATACATATTTAATCAATATTTAGGTAAACATAAGTATCGGCTTGGAGTCGGAGGATCCAATAAATAATATCTACTTTACTTTGTACTGTAGAGAGAGGATAAAGAGATATCTTGAAGATGCATAGATGGCAATCAGACAGTTGGGGTAATCCAATATCCTACCAGAAAGAGCGGTTCCCGGTTTTGTGTCAGGAGTGGTGTTGATGCAACACTGGTAACTTTTGAGGTCATAGTTTGCGACAGATTTGTCATGGATTGGATAATGTTGTAAAGTATTCATGTCATGGGACAGACCCCAGTGTCTTATCAATATTCAATGTTACATTTTTGATGTGAGCCACGAGGGAGCCTGCAGCGAGACAAACTTGCCCTGTTGCGAGCGCAGAAGTCACGGGAAAAAAAACTGTAGATTACGAAGCAGCCGCATCAGAGAAGTGGAGTCACGTGGACTCTATGTGGTGTAACAACAGCACTCGGCACAGCTTTCGACACGTATTGGCAAGTCTTTAAAGCGATCCAAACTGATGGCGCGGACTTGTTAACTATCTTACATGGATGATAGTGTCCTTTCTTCTCCAATTTCACTATCAGATGGTGTCACCTGCAAACGGTATTCAAACGAGCAAGCTGTTGAAATGAAGTGTAAGACATAAAAGCTAAGTCGATTTAGCAGAAGATACGCATAATAATAATCATAATTTCAGCATGACTTCAAACAATACCGTAATGTGCTTTTTTACATACGCTCCACACTCACATTCCATCTTACAGGCCGGGGCAATACCGAATGCTTTTTATGCATAACTACTCTTTCAAAGCGGTGGCAATTAGCATACTGTACTGCAGGCAACGGCTGGCGCTCCATACTTGAGTGCATTAGCTGTAAGCTAGGGAACAAACACGTGTACTCGGTTGTTGTTTTGCAAGTCAAAATCATTATTATTGCAAAGCTAAAAAGGAATACAAAAACTCAGGCAGGGTGGCTAAGGGCGGGAAAAACAGGAATAATTTACATGTGAAATTATGCCCATAAAGATTATTCTATTATCAGCAAATCATTGGCTTTAGATCATCAACAATGTGGCAGAGGTCACCTTGTATGTATGTAAGTAAGTTTATACACGGTTCTTTTTGCAAAGAGGGTACCAGAAGGCTGTTTGCTAAAGTAGAATAATCAGTTAAGCCAGGCTTACTTTAACCAGACTAATTAACATCTTTGACCACAGCAGCGCTTCATAGGAAGCCATTTTCACTTTTTGGCACAGAAATAAAACCAATAAATCTATCGATTAAAAACAACAAGCGGGGCAAGCAGCTGAACTGTATTTCTACCATATGGAGGCGGTGTGTCACTTGTACACAACTGTGTGCAGTCCAACTGACAGAATGTCAATACTTATACATCATGTTCGTTCATTTCCATCACTTATGGAACACCAAAAATGTTCATGATTATTCAAATTATACAGTGCAATGCACTTTACTTTTACGATCAACAAGTCAGTGCTTAGAGCTCATTTCTACCATATCTTATTTTTTATATTTTCTCACCCACGGAGTCATTTCACATGGATTTTCCGTCCGCTAACCGACATTAATAGCCTTAAGGTTGGTTGTAACAGTGGAAAAGAGGCACTTGTCTCGTCTGGTGAATTCTCCCCTTTGGTTCATTTATCTGAGTAGTACAGAATGGCTTCAGGCAAACTCAATGAGTCAACCATTCAAAGCGGTTTTTTGATGCGTCTTGTCTAACCTCCACTTAAAGAAATATCCCTCGCGATATTGACTTAAAACACCCGCCTTCAGTGAAAATTACCATCTGAAATGAGTGTAACTACATGTTAAGTATTACGGTACAGATTGATCTAATTATCCCTTTTTAATGAAAGCAGTACAACAGATTTGGGGTTTTTAGCAAAGCAGAGATACGTATATTAGACCTCGGAGGGATGTAAAAATAGTGAAAACCTAAACAAGCAATTCCTGTTTTTTGCAACGGTCTGCACCACTCCACAAAATATTGACTCTGTTGCTCTGATTGTCTTTGCTGAGCCCCTGCACCCAAACAGAGACACGGCAAAGCCGTCTCTGAATCTATCTTTGTGTCACAACAATCTTGACAAGAGAGTTTGGAGGCTGGAACTTTTACCTTCATTTATATCTCCAGTTCTGTCCGTCTTGCAAATATATCCATTTATTTGTATTGCTCATACCCCCATCAGTCTTGTTTTGTGTCCCTGCCTGTGCATTTATCTGCTGTCATTTTCTATTCCTCTGTCATACTTCCTTTCAATTTTTGCAGAACTGTCATAATTCAATTTTCAAATAAATTCAGCGATGATGTGACGCCGCAGTGCTCGGAAGTCAAATAAATGCTCAGTCGTGGAGAAACATGTCTGCAGCCACATGATTGTGAGGTTGTACTTACAGGCACAGTGGTGCTTTTGAGCCAAATGCTAACTAACAGTGTTCTAAAGCTTAGTTTATACTCGCGGTAGTGAAGCCGGTGTGTGCGATCACGTGACTGAGACAAATAGTTCACTGATAAAAAGCGTTATTTACACGTCTAGGGATTATAAAAGAACGGCGGTTTGCTTTTAAATGCTTTAGAAACAGGTGGTTTTAAAAATATAGTATATATTTTGCTATGCAAATCAAATTGTTTACAGGATAGTCAATCTGTTTCTTTATAATGCATGTAATACTTGACTTCTTTGGCATTGTAGAGGTTGGTTTATGGCTTTTGCCGGTTACACCTACAGTCTATGGGCAGATCTATGGGTTACACTCGTTGTCTTTTTGATTCCTCACAGTTCATTTTGTTTGTATAAAGGTTCAGAGCCAATATACTGTACAAATGCCATGGCAATCTTTCCAATACTTGTTGAGATATTTCAGAAGACCATCAGTACATATATAATTATACATTTTCTCCAGTTTTCCACACACATTCTACTCGATTGCTTTGTTACCTAGAACCCTGGTATAACAGGATAATGATTTCGTCATTGTCAACACCAGGCTTCAAAATAACAAATATGTTACTAGAAGATGGAATTGTCAATTATTAGCATCATTGGAGTAGCGAGGAGGTTACATGCTCAAGGGCATACTAAATGTTGCAGAACATCTTGTTAGGTCCTGCCATGGAAAAAAAAAAATGCTACAGCAAGATTTTCTATAGATAAAAGCTGAAATGTGTTGCGTAATTGCTGATAATGGTTACTAATAGACCAACGCCAAAGGCCATGCCTCAGGGTGAGCACTCTAGATTGTGGGTTGAACAAAGACTGTCACTCACTGTTCATGGTCTGTGGCCATATAATAGACAAAGCACCACACACACACACACACACACACACACACACACACACACACACACACACAGGTCAGTGCCCATATAAACCATTAACCTCAGCCCTTCTATATGCTTCGGTATAATTACATTTTACAGGTAATATGGGTTGCTAAATGCATGAAATAACCCATAACTGACCTGATAATCAGTCACTGTGCAATAACAGAAAAAAAAAGGTCGCTAAAAATGAAAAGGGCTGTGATGAAGAAATCACCGACACAGAGAGCATCGTCACTCCTCTTGAGGCGATATGTGGCAAAGCAACAAGGCCTTGACCTTTTCACCACACACCGATGATTCCATTATTAGACCATAACACATTTTGAGACAGTGTTTTTTTTTAGCCCCGATTCATTCCCTTAATTACCTTACAATAAGATCGATATTGATAATGGGGGGGGGGGGGGGGGGGGGGGGGGGGGAGCAATTTAAGATGAAAGGTCAAACACACTGCCTAGATCAGAAAGCCATTCAGATGTGGCTCCCCTTATATGTCACATACAGGCTCATTAAGCCACAAGTTTACAGGATGTGACCTCGCCATGTCATGCTTTAATTATAAACACAGCTATTGATTGTATTCTTTTATTTACTTTGTGATACAAGTGATGGTTTCTCACTACTAAATAGGAGACGTGTCTGCGCAATCATTGTGTTAATGCTCTTTCACTTACTGTGACACAGCAGTGATAATGGAAAGCAGAGGGTTTGCATTGGCGATGGCGTTGTTTTCCCACTCTACTATAAATAGTTTGATTACTTCATTCTCCATCCTAGTTTTTGTGAACTAGGCAGTGAGAGTTGAGGATGATTCAAGGTCCGGATAACGATAAGAATCCTAAATTATACCCTAAAGGCAAATTACATTACAATACGTTTTTAATTTGCCATTGAAGTTGTGATTAAAGTCTTCATTAAAACACATACCATTGATATTTTCTTTGTGTTGCTTTGTGTGTTCCTTGAAATTCAAACTGCTTAAGACCGAGTGAGGTAAATGCGTTGGCAGCCACATGTAGGTGAAAACAGCAGGAAATAACTTAGCGGGAGTTCAAAATCTTAAAGCAAGAAGCAAAATATGAGTCACGGAAAAGACGCAGGCTTAGAACACTGCAAGAATGAAACTCGTGGGATGAGCATGCTGGGAATACAGTCAAGACAACTTGGTGTTTGAATTGAATTCTCCTGAAAGAACTGGTTTATTGGACTTAATATGTTTTCGTTTACAGAGCAGAAATAAACAGGGCTACATCCCCTAGTATAGAGCCAGGATTAGCTAGCATTGCGAGCACAAAGCCCAAGGATATGGAGTAATGCTGGATGGCCTGGGTTTCTGTGCGTGCGATTGAAATCCGTTTGGAAAGTTTGACTCTTTGCCTTCGCCTGCCTCACTTTCCAGATGGCCATGGATTGTGGTCTGGGACTGTTGAGGCACAGTCCATAAGGCAGCCGACTCTCAAACCCATGTAAGAAACCCCGCGTGTGGAGTTGTGTTTTTCTGTCTTCTGCAAATTCTCATTGTCTTTAACAGACTCTGCTGTCTCACTGCCTGAATTATAGATAAGATACTCAACAAGGGCTGGCTGTTGGTGCTGGATTCGGTGTAATTGATTCTATTAATGAAATTAATATTTGATTTTTTGCATTCTTGAAACAAGATCATTCATGTTTATATGTTGAACTGTCCCCAAGCGCCATCCCTCTCCCTCAGTGCTATACAAGATGTCTGAACACAGTAGAACACAACGTCAACTCGATGACCCACATTGACCCATTTTCATCTTAATTTAAGAGAGGGCAGGTGATCTTTAAGGGGAGATAGCCGCTCAACACTCTATGCCACACAGAAGAGGTAAAAGATACGTCATCTGAAAGTTGGGGAACCTGAAGATTAATTTGAGATACATCTCAGCGCTGCGTGTTAAGTCATAAATATTGTGTTTTGGTTAGGTGCCTATTCAAATGTTGAAAGTTTAGAGTGTATAAAGGCTTAGAACATTGTGATGGTTTAATAACATAACATGGATTAGGTGCTAAATGTAAAAAAAATGTTATCACTCATACATTTATATATATATATATATATATACACACCAAAAATGTTCTAAAATAGCACATTAAGACACAAAGACCTTAATAAGAAACGCCATAGAAAAATCCATGCCTTTATTTGGTATCAAACACATTTAACAATTGCTCTCAGAATATCATATCTCAGCTATTATTCTGGAACATTACATTACACTACATTACAATCATTTAGCAGACGCTTTTATCCAAAGCGACTTACAATAAGTGTATTCACCCATAATCCCCTTCATTGTCTATATACCTTGGCAAACCTCACATCCTCTGAATGCCATAGTGGTTGTAAAGTTTCATGAGGCTGTGATTATCCCAGAGTTCACAACAGGTCATTTTATACAGACAAGTTTAAAATAATGGTCCAACTACCAACTATGTGAAAATTGCTACTTTGGGGGACTAACATTACACATGAACACAATTGAGCTCATTGGATCCACAGGAGTCTCAGCCTTCCAATTATATCCTGATTTATGCAACATTTTCTGTGGAATCAATAAATAGTTATAGTTTCATATTTTAGATGTAAGTGGAATGATTCATGTCAAGCTCGCTAAGCTGAGCTAAAACACACACACACACACACACACATTCTAAGGCTGGCAGAAACACTGATATAACCATGCTTGCAGGCAATAGGACAGATTTGCAACCAAAACAAAGTATATTGTGCGAAGGACTCTCGTGAGAATGTGTGTGTTACTGTAAGTGACATTCTGAGGCCCTATTTTAAACTGGAACAAATTGTCACGGCTTTTATTACGTGATTTAGCGTTTTGATAAAGTTGAGGCAATAAATACACAATGTGGTTGCTGACTTATGCTTTATCAAGAGATTAGACAGCGCTTGAGCAGAAAACAAAAATGCTCGTCGCCATAAGGGAGACGGTGCTAGCAATTTATTAAACGCCTTTTGAACAAGCATAGCACATGATCGAAAAAGCGTTGACCTCGGCCAGTAAGTTTTACCATTTATTTATGTATTGGTTTATTTGGTTAGGGACAGTGCACATTAGTAAAACACTGCTGTTAATGCAGCAGAGTTAGCCAAGAGACTATTTTTTTTTTATCTGTAGTCCCAGAGCAGATGTTTGAAAAGTCAACCTAAAAATAGAATATTAGATTACATTTTAAAAGTTATGCAATATTTACCCTTTACAAAGCGTGCAGAAACAATAGTTAGGCCAATAGTGAATTCTTGTGAAGAAGCAAAAAACAAAAGCTTCAAATTTGGAAGGTTCTCGTAGACTTTCGGGCTGAGACCAAGCAACCCTTCCTCCCTCTCCAAGCAGTCAATCCCCACACATTGATGTTAATTTAGTCCTTTCTTCTTGCATAGTAATTAAAGAGACTGAAAAGCCGTATTGATCAAGCACCAGACTGTTAAGCAGGCTCGATGAGAGTAGTTGTATTGATAAAACCTTAACATTACAAGTCCTACAAAGAGTGCTTCATGAATGCTTAATGACAACTTCATTTTGTAATGAAAAAAAAATGTAAGGTCAAAGTTAAGTGTTTTCAAAGTGAAAGTTTAAAACTGCTAAGCAGTAAAAATGTTTCAAAAGTAAAGTATTGTTGTTGATATTGGAAGAGATAAATACTTTTTTTCCTCATTAAACTGCACTTAGAGGTCAAATCTGAACATCGGTCTCAAACAAATGCTAAAATAAAAAGGAAAAAGAATCATTGTTTATTTCTTGACATGCTGCATCAGTTGTTGCCAACTTGTCTGGAAAATGATGAAAAAGAAAAACACCACATGGAGCAGGGAAATAAGTTGCTGTTCCCTTCCTCATACATCCGTGTTTATTTCCTTCATTCATTCCATGTTGAACTATTTATTTTTTCATTTTCTCCTCTCTGTCTCGCCACAATATTTCCTCCTCCACCTCCACTGCCATCCATCTCCTCCCTTGTCACATCCTCCCATCCTCCCTCCATCCATCCGTCCCTTCCTCCCTCCCCTGCGGACGGGCCGATCTGACCTGTATCTGTCTGGCATGGATGAGTCCCAGGTTTGGTTTAAATGCCCCAATTATTCTCCTGAATTATGATGTCCTGCTCTGGGCTATGTTGCCCCGTCTCTGCGGCTCTCTTATGAACGCTGGCACAGAACAACAGAACCATTTACAGAGGCCAGATTAAGGGCGCGTTCACATGAGCGATTCTCCCCATGCACCAGGAAAGCTGATGGTCGGTGTAGAAGACTGACCACATGGAAACAGTTTGACCTGGAAACACTCTGATCTAGCCCTGTTGTACCTTCTGCCTTATACTCGTACACCTCTTTCTTTAGTGCACATCAAAGCATTCACTTTCACGAGGTGGGATTCAATGAACAAGGTCTACAAATGTAATATATTTAAGTAAATAATGTAACATGTTTTTCACTGCGTTTGAAATATTAATTTGACTGCGTTTGAAGATCTGGATCACATACACGATAGCATAGGTGTTGAGCGTACATAGCTGGTAAACAAAGTTCGCTTATTTAAACTTCATGTGCATTATATCATTGTGAAAGTTCTAATAGCACTCTATTACGAGTCGACAATGACATGACTTACTATCCACCCATCCATTTGTCATTATTACCATATCTGATTTATTAAGACATAAACACCTAAAACACCACTTTTTGAATAGGAACGTATCTACACCGTACATATATTCCATATAGCCTATTTAAACGTAGGTTTTTGACTGTTTAAAGTAAAGAAAAATTAAATTTTGTTCTATTTTTCTGCCCCATTATTGTACTACAGCCAGTTATGTTCAGCAGCTCCTCTAAACATTTCATTGAAGATTTCCTCAGTTGAACTACAACAACATAATGCATCCACAAGCACTTGAACACAAACTGTTACAATTATTTATTCATTTATTTTTAGCATGCCATTGATGTAATAGCCTATTTAAAATTGTGCACAGAAGTCAAATGTATGTTAGCCTAAAGAGGGAATGACATGCAACGACTTATTAGCGCCCACGCCATTCATCTCTACCCGTGTCGCAGTGGCCCTTGTATTTGCGTGCCTAAAAAGGAACATTCATTGTTTAATGTGGAAAAAAAGCACTGGAATAAAGAGCAAGGCAAGGCGACACACTCCACGCTGAAAGTGGCTTATACAATACCCGAGGTGCGCTTTTCGCATGTGCCGCACTCGCACTGCAATGAAAAGTAAGGACCACGTTCAGCTCACACTTGGATGAGCTCAATATAGCCTTAACCCTCCCATCTTTTCAAAGCAACTGTGTAATCCAGCCTCTATGGTTATGTTCCCCACTTTTGCCACCAGTGTAATCCTACATTACGACTGAGCCCACTAAACCTCGGGTGACATCTGTTCCACACTCTGAAAGGTAGTCTAATCATCCAGCTCTTTTTCTTCACCCTATCATTGATCATATCACATGTGGCCTTGATTAAACACCCACTCGCACTTCAGAATTAATCATGCATCGCATGAACTCCGCATTAATCACGCCGTAACCCCCGCTCCATCTCCATTCCTCAGTCGGACTGTAATGGGATATTCATCTCTGAAACAATTAATAACATCGGCATGGGGGCTGCTACACACTAGCCCCATTCTCTCGCTTCCCACAGTGTTATTTTAAGCTGGTCGCGGGCGATGATTGAGGGGTCGCGACGAGATCTTAAATGGGATTTATTAAAGTAGATGCCAGGGGTAAAAAAAAAAAAAAAAAAAAAAGAGTATAGTGGGCTGACGGCGAGATTGGAAGAGAAGGAAATAGAGAGCGAGAAAGAGAGAGGACCAAAGAGGTGATAGAGTCTTTGGCATGTTTTCACACGTGTGTGCGCGCTGGAGAGGCATCAATCTTCTTTATCTCCTTGAGATTTTTTTTATATCATCGTGTTTTTCTCTCTGTAATAACCCCCTGCCACCTACCGGGTGATTCATCTGAAACACTCTGCGGCACGGCTCCGCTGGGGTTCATAGAATACCTGCCACTACGATCCACGACAGCACATAACGACATGCGCGCACAACGGAGTAAGAGAGCTGGAAAATGGATTGTTATGCTCCTCTCAGAGATTCACTTGACCGGAACAATGTGAGGGTATAGCCTGTCGCATGCTGTAGAGCATATAAAGCACCAAAGAGATGATTGAGGAACACAGCAGCCGCCAGCCAGAACTCCCTCTGCAGTGCTGAGGTCACATGCATCTGATGTGGTAATGATAGATCGCTCTGTAACTTGTTTTCACAAACTTTAACCTGCAAGTAATGATGGATTCAGTCGTCCTGTGGCCAGAAGAAAACTCACGCCAATGAACACAACAGAGGCAAAAACAGAGGGGTCCTCTTCAGGGCGTGTTGCACCGCCATTGTTTCTACAGTAGCATTCAGTTGGTTGCAATTTGAAACCGCACAGCTGGATGCCACATCTTTAAAAGGGACTGTGCGACGAGAATCTTGGGAAATGTAGTACCAACGTCCTGTTATTACCACTTGTGGCCACAGTGGCATCTGTTCAACAACAGTAGATTGCTCCACCACTGTTTTTTTTTAAATTCCATTGTTTATTTAAATGGCCCAATGCACCAATAGATGTACAGTATTACACCAGATGTAGCTAAAAGCTCCGATTAAAATCCTGTTTGAAATGTCTTGCACAAACAGAGGGCAGGCTTTGCATACATTTAAATCTTTGAGGCAAGTTCGCGTTCACAAATGTTATTATCTATGAAGTAATTCCAAGATGATGTGAGACTAATTGTAAAAAATAGCCATTTATCAGCTGAAACTACTGAAATCCAACTAGTATATATTCCACATACCCAATTTTTGAATTGTAGTGTTTTAAAGGAATTTTAAAGGAGTACGAAGAGCAGGGGGATGCTGTTTGACCTTATTTGGAACATCTACAGTCAGAGATGTGAATACATTCAATAATGTCAGCTAACAAGCACAATGACACCCACCTCCTGCTTCTGGGACCACCTCTCACATGCTCCCAGCTATGGATGCATTGTCTGGCGTGTCTGGCGTGCCAACTGAAGCCAAAAACAGGATGCTTCTTGGCGGGTACAGGCAATACGATGGAGCATCAAAGGATGCCAGGTTCTTTGAAGCTTCTTGGCAATGGTCAACTGGTCCAGATGTGCTGCACAGCGCCCCCAGTGGACATGTTGTGAAATGAGGACAGATGTGTTGCCCCCTGCAATCTAGGACAACTGAGCACACATGGTTTTCTCTAAAGATATGTCACTAAAATACCTTCATGGTTACTAAAGTTATGATTGTGTTTTTTTCCCTCTTCTATTAAACACTCATTTGAGGAGAAGAGCACTCCTTGAACTAGTATTTAGCATCTTTCTCAAGGTGGTCTTGAATAGGTATTGCATTGCTGTGTTTTGCTCCTTTCAGCACATTGGAGATTGTGAATATGTGAACCTTAAATTTTCCTTTTGTTACAAAATGAAACCTTCATGACACATGTAGGCGTGTAGCCACAGCATCAAAAAGGTACAATCCTCGACTGAACAAGGCTGGAATTGAGCAGCGGCAGAATCAGAGTTATTTACAGACTTGGAAAGAGATGCTGAATGAGTGCACACTTGAGACTGACATTGAGGGGAAGTACGTAAAGCAGTACGTCTGATTTATTATTATTATTATTATTATTACCATTAATATTCAGTTAGGAGTTCTACACTGTGAATTGAACAAATGTACACTATATGCCCACTAGTGTTAGTTTGGTCAGCTATATTTTATTTGGCCTTAGTCCTGTGTCAACTGTCCTTGTTAGTAGTCGATGACATTTTGTTTTCCTTTTTTTGTCAATGAAAATGCAATTTTTTGTTTTTAAACTAGACTAAAGTCTCGTCTTTTTTTGTCAACAATGTTGCATGTTTATTTAGTCACAGTTTGCAATTGATGACGTCGGTGTCGTCTCGTCTTAGTGATGGAAAAAGTCGTCGTTGACCAACGTATTTAGTCATAGTTTTTCGTTTTAACAAAATAATTAACACTGGTGCTCACCAGGCAGTAACAATCAGACACAAATCCCTCTGGTCCTGCAATTATAAGTATTAAGCATGTCTTTAAAGCCAGTCAATACCTCATTATTCTTGCACACAGTCATCTTTTGCCATTAATCCTTCCTCACTTTAGAAATTGTCTGAACTCAATAACAGACGGACAGTAAATAGAAATCCATAACACTCCGTGTTCAAGAGGCTGTCTCTCATTTTACAAGCAGTCAGGTAACGCAGTCTTCTTTTCCCAAAGCTGGTACCATCAGCTTACTCATCATGAGAATTTAGCAGTTTGACGGCGAAAAATAATTTCTTAACCTGCAACAAACCAAGTTATACACATTTTACACTTACACTTACACTGAGGGTGAACCTGAAAATGTCTTGATTTGTTGGTATGGTCATGGTCATCAGCCCCTGAAGCGGTGTAGAATGAATGGACGGCGCCTGCTCCCACTGCAGAGATCGTATTGAATAATTCACTCCCGAGGTCAGCAGCACAGCGACCATTACCTACGTTCAGTGCACATTTGTTGCCTGCGTGACATGGACGCTATCGTCCTCTCACCTCACCTGTGTTGCAGCTTCATTGTATGCATTATATATGATATACCAAGCCCCCTTTTGTGCATCAGCGCTTCCCTGTGTCCCCATGGAGAGAGAGAAAAAGCCGCTGAGTCAAAAGGTATGACAAACCCACAAGTGCCTTCGGTGTTCTCCGTCTGGCTGTGTGGCTGTGTGCGAGACAGCGCTCCCATTGCTCTTCACCGTGTCGATGGCACTCAGAACAGCGGCCTGCAGTGATAGCACTCTGCACGGCTTTCCACGCTCGCTGCTATATGCCACGGGGAGGGGGGGGAGACATTCCTCAGAAATGAATTCCGCAGAGATTTAAGCGGCTTGAGGTTTTGAAATTTAACTACATCGTGCTTGAAAAAAAGAAACAGTGCATCACTCCATGACTGTGCCATGAATCCACGTAGTAGCCTTTAGTCATATCTACTGAGCAGCCATGCCTGCACTTAAGCTGTGAAACAAAATAACACATTCATCATACGAGTCTGAATTCTACAACTTCAATACAATAAGGTTCTGTCTCCCTACAT
Organism: Pholis gunnellus; assembly: GCF_910591455.1. Taxonomy (NCBI): domain Eukaryota; kingdom Metazoa; phylum Chordata; class Actinopteri; order Perciformes; family Pholidae; genus Pholis; species Pholis gunnellus. Next base: position 7,252,627 of record NC_136549.1, read on the forward strand.
CAGTGGTATCCAACCAGACACTGGAGTATTATAGCGATTATAGAAGGGAAGACGGTCTTTGCTTTGATTATAGGCACGGCAGAGGTATGGGGGGTGGAATGAACACGCCCCTGTTCCGTGAACTGATGATGTAACTAAGGAACAGTCGTGCAACAGGGGAACGCTGTAGAGGTTGGGGATGTCACACCAATGGATACTTCAATATCAAGTCAATAACCACATTCTGAAAACGGGATGTCCTTGTGCAAATGTGTAAACTAAGTATAAAACACCTTCCTCGAATACAAAAAAAGATTTGTAAACTCACAAAAATGAATGTATTTATAAAAACAGATCTGCAAATACACAAACAATTCCACAAATAACAACATATCCATGAGTACATCGAATTGATTTATAACTAACTGAAAAGCATTCCTGTGAAAATCTTCCGAACGTTTACCACTGTTGAGCAGGCATCTCTGAATCCAGTTTCTATTTGTGAATCACAAAATGCATCTGCGGATCTCAATTCAACACTTGCAGATTTGCATTTTACACATTCAGAGGGTATTTCTCACGTCCCGGTTTTCTGCCTCCTCGATTCCTTTCCTCCCCTCCTCGCCTCGCGTCTTAGTCCCGCCCACGGGAGATTGCGAGCAGAGGGGGGCGAGGGGGAGATGCGAGAGGAATGGAGGCAAAGCATGAATTTTCTTCGAGTGATTATAATTATACCAGCGCCTTAAGTAGATTACAACTCATTCCGAGCATTTCTATAATGCATTATAGAAATGGCTGTCATAGAAAGTGATACCAAATGGCTTTGATGACCCATGTTGAAGTCGGGAGCGTAAATCTATTAAAACAAATGGGATTTGGAGGAGCAAGCTAACCACCATACACAACTGCGCTCGACTGTGGCGGGTCGTGGAAGCTAGCAGAGCAATACCAGAGAAGAAGGTGTTTGAATTTCAGTTGGAAAGAACTTTGCATACATATCCAAAGAATATGCTTGAGGTTTATGTTATTCCCCCTATGCATCCCTCGCATACCGAGTTAAGACATTTTTCCCCCTGGTGTTCTTCTTTTTCTCTTATTTTACACAGAATCAGGATCAGATCTGGTTCTGTAATGCACCCACATCTCTTGACTGTTTTAATGGTTTCCCACCACATCTTTCTCCCAAGTTTCACACGTGGACAAGCTGCCCCAAGTCCAACCGCAGACCTCTGTTGGCGACTGCAAAGCAGTTCCAGTGAACCAGCAGTTGGGTTAAGCGCCACGTTTCCAAGGCAATGCAATTTGTGGTTATCAGATCACACAGCGCTGCCGTGAGATTGCAGCCATCTTTTATTCCCTCTAACCCTCAAGTTAATGGCATGTTCCCCCGTCAGTTCTGGCTGTGCTGCCATTTCTGGTGTCAGCTCTGTTGTCAGCCAGCTCTCAGTAAGTAGGTCTGATAATGTCTGCTGCAGATAACAAAGGAGGGATTCCCTGAGCTTGTGTCTCTCATGCCTTCCCAGTCCATTAGCCAGCCATACTGCCTGTGTGGCTGACGAATGACTGAATTAGATCTGAGTGTCATCCGATAGGGAGAAATATCATCTCTCTCCTTCCAGATCCTTGTCACACGCTCGCTCTTCCTCTGTTGTGACTGAGATGCGCTCTCTCCCTGTGAAGTTTCTCTTGTTGTGAAGTCTCTTTCTTAGATCTTTCCTCCTCTTGCTTTTTCTCACCCAAGCATTTCCTCATTTCATGACACCAGACCCACTCCACTTCTCTTATCCATTTGTGAATGTGTCCCCCATTATTCTTGTTTTACTTGAGTGCAGGCCAGTATGAATAAAAAACTAGTTTTTTTGTGATGTTGGGCTCATGATGAAACACTACCAGGGCCTATTTTTGTTTCAGGTTATTATGATTCTACTTTTCTGATCCTCATTCCAAATGTGAACCACTTACTGTGTCAGTTTAAAACATCAAAAACATAAACATTGGCTTCTAATGCCAAAGCTAGCTGAATGTATGAATATTTTATGAGATTTTTTTTACTTTTTTAAAGCTTCAAAGTTGATATCTACTGTCAATTTGTTTGGTTCGCAATTCAATGCAGATGTTGTGAATTCACTTTCGTCTGCTATGTAGCTTGTTCAATACAAAGCAGTTATAACGACGAGTGTCATTTCTGAACTGAGAACCGAATATGAAATCATTTAGGTACAGACGGGACATTTGCACCTTACCAATTTTCTTTCCTTCTATGAGGAGGTTATGACCCGCCCTACCCTGCCTCGGATTGGCCGGAACGTATTGCCTTTGTTGTTTGGGTTGGTTAGGTTCAGGCATGGTGAGTGGGGATTTGTTAGGGTTAGAATATCAGGTAATTAGAGGCAGAGTGGGTGGGAGGGGTCAAGTCTTCAGAAATTCAGATGACATCATTCTGCATACGAATTCACCATGTGCTTCTGTTTGTTGTAGGGGGAGTGTGTATTCTCGTATTGGCCTTTGGCACAATTGGTGACTGTTTTCAGGATAATGGGCTGACTGACAAATTAGTTTTCGTGCCACTGGGAGAGCAAAACCAGAGCAAAACGAATGTTTGAATCCAATATTTCCACAGACTGCTAGATGCACGATATGTCCGTTAAATTAGATTTAATTGTCAAGCCAGGCAGACATTTTATCATTCCGGGCAGGACGGTAGACACCTGTGGGATCACAATAATAGTCTTTTGAAGATGCAATCCACTGCTTGTTGACAGGTTAGAAATCATTTTGAGTTTTCCTTTTGTTTGCTGGGGGAATGCTACCGGATCAAATCACAGAGTAATTAGTGACGAGGTAACAAATAACGGCTAGCTCAACACAAAAACACACACCAGGTTCCAGTCATTATATCAAACATCTTTGAAATATAACAACACTTCTTTGCACGTGGTCAGATTGTGACCTCACCACATAGGCCTTTATCAGCTCAGTTGTCATGGAAATTGTGCAGTTGACAAAAGTGTCAAATGTCAGATGTGTGATAATTATATTCCTTCATATAGTGACACTATATGGAGTATATAGTGATATATACTGTATGGTGATACTATATGGAGGAAGATCAGGTCTGAGCAAACTCCATCTACTGATAAAGGTCACAAGCTGAAATCCAAATAAGTTACCATATGCTTTGAATTATTTTTGTCAAGGTCAATAATGAACCTTCGAGCTGAGCGTTTATTAATATATTCTTAATAAGAATGATTATGTCCACTGACCCGGACGGGAACATTCACGATGTGTGGTCCTGCCTCTTTTACCCTCAACTCAAAAGGTATTCACAAAGCCACCTCTCCTGTCAAAACTCTTACCGGTGCCACTCTCTGTATCCCTAACTTTTAATTATATTTGATGTGCTGCCATAAAAATCCAATTTCCTACACTGTCTGCAGGCCCTTTATTATTGCTCAGTTACAGAGACCTTACATTGCATGAAGACTACCAGCATCCACCTCGCAGAGCACCGACGCCATCTCTCCATCATTGTGCCTTTCTCACTGCTCCACACCTCTTTGATTCACTTGTTTTGCACTTTCTCCCAGCATTTGAACGCCTCTATCAACTCCTCCTATTTTCTGTATATAGTTCTCTCTCTCTCTCTCTCTCTCTCTCTCTCTCTCTCTCTCTCTCTGCTCTCTCTCTCTCTCTCTCTCTCTCTCTCTCTCTCCTCTCTCTCTCTCTCTCTCTCTCTCTCTCTCTCTCTCTCTCTCTCTCTCTCTCTCTCTCTCCTCTCTCTCTCTCTCTCTCTCTCTCTCCCTCTCTCTCTCCCCCCCTCGGCCCAGAAGCAAATATGGTTCATTACATTTTGTATGTTGTTTGTCATTTTCTTGGCACGCTCACAACACGTCAAGAGCAAATCATCTGTCCAGAGCGTTCGTTTACTGTGTGTTCGGTGTACACTCTCCATAAGAGTTACACTGAACGTGTTTTTAATCCATGCTGGCCGTAAGCGTGTCGTATGTCGCTTGAGTCGAAGGGGCTCTTGATGCAAGATGTTGGATCACAGCTGGAGATTATTCCGTTCTGACAAAAATGATATATTCTATTTGTGGATTTTAAAAATGCTATGTACCTCAGTGCTGTATGTTATGATTTACATTCATAGGAGTTCAGAACACTTGATGTGTGTGGCCTATTTATAAGCATTTCATGAGTGACAATATACGTAATATTTGCCTGGAAGACATGGCTTGCAAACAAATGCATGGACGTTTTTTGGGTCGATTTGTGCTTTGGGAATTTCCAAAAACGGAAAATATTGGCGGGTGTTTGTAAATGAGTCAATGCCTCAGAATTATGTGGCTTATTTAGCAAAACAAAACAAAACAAACTGTCCCCCATGTCTCCCCTATCTGCCGACCTGCCCAGGTCGAGCGCCTCAGCAAAACCTGCTCCTCCTACCTGTTAAGACACAAAGCTGCTCAGTGAGCCCACAAGATTTCACACCGGCGCAGGGCTCTCGCTGCTTAGTGGGCAGAATCTGCCTTTCTTCTCCCTGCAACAAGCGCTTTGAAATAGCCAGCCCCAAACAAACAGAGGAGATCCAGACAGAGGAGGAAGGCGACTGAAGCAAAGCACGAGAGGAACAGAAAGAGAGAAAGGGTTTTTTTACTGATTTTTACTGAAAGTCAATAAACATCTGGTGTGTGCTCTCTTTCTCACCCCTAGAAGCTGGCATGTCACCCTCCACCCATGCATACCCATGCTTTTATACCTGCGAGGACCCTCATTGAAAGGTCATTACAAATGTTCTCACTCCAGATCTACAACTCTAATTGGTCCCCCCAAAGACAGAAATACAGGAATGCACAGACCTTGCCGATGCGCCGCCTGAATTATGTAAAAAGTCCGGCAATTAGATATTGAAAATCAACACGGAGTGACGAGGGGAATCATGAAGAGGAAAGAGAAAAAGAAAGATAAAGAAAAACAGAACAGAGAGAAGAAAGACACATAAAAAATGTGTTGAACTGCTGACGATTTGTAGTTTTTGTGTTTGTTTTCATTGCATAAGCAGTTTTTCCAATCATATCAATTCCAGCATAATTAAAGTGCCAACACTCACAGTCAAAACGGATTTATTTGTCCTTGCCTCAGCAGGACATTTTTGCATTGGTAATTGTCAAACCTTCAGTCAACATATATTCTACAAAACACTGCTTCTCTCTGTGACCAACATTTCGATTGACACAAGTCTTAAAGCGTCACAAAGACAGCCAAGTGTTTGCTTTCGCTTACTTAGGTCGTCATTTCAAGCAGCTGGTAGAATAGATGATTGACAAGTGATGTGAGACATCTGACAGACATGAGCATGGGTCCTTCATTGATTGTGGCAGAAATTACCCTCCAAAATCTGAAAAATGGACGACGTGCAACAAATTTAGCAGGAATAGGTCGGCATTTCAGGAAATCTATCCGTCTATTTGAGTAGTTTGATGAGAAGATTGACCACTGTTGGGTCTCTACGGTGAATATGATGCAACAGCCCAGCTGCTGGTTAGCGTAGCTTAGCTTAGCACAAAGACCCAGAAAAAGGGGGAAACAGCTAGGCTGGCTCTGTAACAAAATCACATCAGCACTTATAGAGATCACTAAATGACATGTTATATCTTGATTATTTCATCTTTACGCAAACCAGAAAGTAGAAATGACAGCCAGACTATTTCTTGACCAGGAACAATAATGTCCTGGCGTACTGGCGTCTTTTTTCCAAAAGTGTCCAATCTTTAGCTAAGCTAACCGTCTCTTAGCTGTAGCCTTGCATGTGACAGGAAAAGCGATATTTTCATCCAATTCTTTGGCAAGAAAGCAATTTAGCGTATTTCCCAAAAACGTCAAACTATTCATTTTAATTTAGATAGTTGTTAATGGGGTTTGGGGGGTTTTGAGAGGCAGCAAGTAATTTCATCATCTATATACCACCCCGTAGATTTGCAGCTGGGCACAGCACAGGCCTTTGTAGGATTTAGGTTGGCTCTGTATTGTGCGGTCACTCAAACCTGGGGCTCCCGGGGGTTTCCAAGCCTAAACCTTTCTAACATCCCAGTCCTAACCGCCCACACACACACACACACACACACACAGCGCCCACAGGCAACTGCAGGCAAGATACAGGGAGAAGAAAAAAAAGATATAAGAAATGATCATGCCTGGATTTTACTGGCAATATTTACTCACATGCAAATTGAGCAGAAATCCACCAGGCAGTGGCTCAGCTGATGGACAGTTCACCCTGATCTCATGTGAAATTGGCTCTTACTTTGATTGAATTAATGTAAAAATAAATGGTCTGATATGGACATGAAGCGATGCTTTGAAAACAAATCAAAAATAACCATATTTAAAACCTCACCCTGACATTACCCAAAACAATTTAACGCAACATTAACTTAAAAAAAAAAGAAGAAGCTGAAAGTAGATTTTTCTGCTCGACCGTGAATAGACAAAAACACAAATAAGTTAGAATATTACGACACACGGCATCAACACATTTTACAGTTGATATGAAAAACTATGATTCCCAGCTGTTACTGTATATATACAAATTAAGAGTTATGGCCATACGGATATGCAGAGTACTTTATGCCCCGATGCAATTAGAAGTGCATGTTAGATGGAAAAATAGACAGAGATGTCCACGGCCTCTTGCAAACCCTCCTCATCTCTAGTGTACGAGCCCAGGTCATGTCCCCTCCACTGCATTACACATGCATACGTCCTCAGCATAACACTGAAACACGCGGCCCAGTGGGAGTGTGGACGCTAGTGCGAGGAAGAATCTGGAAGAATCGGATTTGACAGTGCCTACGTTCATGTAAAACATCACGGTTTGGCTGAAGAGTTTCACGTTAGGTTTCTTCGTATTCAAAATTTGACAAGTCCTTGGAAACACGGACTCCCTAACCTCATCTAAATGTAGTCCAGCATGCTTTCTCAAGGGAGACATATGTATCATATCTTTCAACATGTGCAAACGCTTTCTTGTTCGGTCACAATGCAGTGATATTCTGCAGTCCCCTGTCAATCACGTTGGGAGAGGTATGACAAGCTTTTGACCCGCTCTGGAATTGCAGCTCATATACCAGCTTACTAACGGGGAGATAATGACAATGAAGCACAAAGCCTATCTTCTTTGTTCTAGTGTGCCTCCATATGTGAACGGAAAGAGATTGGAAGGCGGGGTCACAAGGCCCCCGCATATCCACTTAAGTCTTGTGAAAATGAAAATTGTTCCAAGCTCTCAAAGAACCCACGTCACGCATCCTTTACCGTTCTGTGGCCTCAAACTTGGATGAATTTTTTTTTTCTTTTTTCTCAACCAAATAGAATTCCAAACTTCGAAAGCAATCCGCTTGATGGTCACTGGCATTGAGAGAAACCTGCTCAGTGATCCCTGTGACCCAGAGCCTTAAATCTCCGAACGAGAAGAAGGAAAAAAAAAAAAAAAAGAGAGAGAGAGGAGCAGTTTATGATATCGCACTTCAGTGAGCACCGGAGAAGAGGAAAAATAAGTATCAATTTTACGAGGGGCTCTAAATCAGGATGGGTTTGCAGAGACGACTTTATCGTTCAATCTGGTCGCCTGCTCTGGAGGTGTTAGCGAGGTTGGACAAGCGAGCGACGAGCACGCCCGCCTCGCCATAACAATAATCATATAGCTAAGCCCGCGGCTCACGACCTGTAAATTGATTAAGGAGGGGATGGTGACAGAAAGGATTCCCTGCGAGGTGCGGCGAGGCAAATTTGCAAGCCTTCATTAGATGGACTGTCCGTCCGAGCGTGCTGAATCCAGAGTGGAGATGATGAGAGGGTGTGAGGGGGTAATGGGAAAACTCCAAGCTCATTGGCGGTGTTTATACGAGCTGTCTACCATGAAGAGAAGGGCCACGGCCCGCTTTGTCCCGAGATGAATAAAAAAATCATCTTCTCTGTCTGTTTCATTACGGAGAATCATTTCTCCCAAATCAGAGCAGATAAATCATTTACAGAAAAAACGAGGGAGGGGTGTGTGTGTGTGTGTGTGTGTGTGTGAGAAGCAGCCTTTTGTGGATATGTTACAAGGCCTGTGTGTGTGTGTGTGTGTGTGTGTGTGTGCGAGTCTGCCTTTGTGTCTGTCCGCATGTTTTGTGTGTTATCACACCCATGTTTGTTCATGCGTCTGTTAGTCTGACTGTCAGCTTGAGAGTCAACAGAAGGTACGAAGCAGAGGATGGTTATTTCTGTATCGGGGGGGGGTTTGCCTGAGGAAGCGTGAGTAAGACGCTGAATCAGACTCTCCGTTCAAACATCGCAGCAGAATCATGCAACTTTAAGTTCTTCCGACCCGTTGACGCAAAGTTAGACATGACTCCATTCAACATTAATCAGCCCCTCCAGGAAACTCCAGGACGCTGCAACGGAGGACTTTCTTCTTTTTTTTTTTAATGCCAGATAAACAGTTTCCATGCAAATATTGCGAGGTGTTGCAATCTTGGCCCAGCTTTTACCGCACAAGTCATCTTTTCAAGAATGACGAAGGTTGTAAACAATTTTTTGAGAAATCATCAATTAATTACAGTCAACCAAATTTAGCAAACGGTTTCAAAGCAAAGAAAGAAGATCACAGCTTTATTTAGGCATGCAGTTAACTCACTCACTCATTCACAAACAGTCAAATTGCCTTGAAATTTTCATCATCATTTTTGTATTAACTATTAATAGGAAAGGCCATTTCATACTTAAAGCCTCCATGTCTCCGCTTTGGTCAATTAGAAGCACACACACACACACACACACACACACACACACACACACACCTGATTCATTGTGTTTTCTTGCTTCTTTCTGTCCCATCAGTTTGAAGTTTAACATGTCCCCCAAATGTACTCCAGCTACTGAATCCTCTCGACTCCTCACTGCACACTCAGTAGCCAATCACTAGTTAGCATCCCCTCGTTAACCTGATTAGCCGCACCTGTAGAACACTGTCTCTTGCCACCATCCAGATCATTATAGCCACACATGTCGTTTTCTTCATCTTTCATTAAAGATTCACTGTTTTAAGAATGTGGTTTTCTCCGTCTCAATCCACTCTTATGAATTGCTCTCCTCCATCACACAGCCCTTTCGAAGCAGTGCTAACTGAGGCTAGCTGAAGCCATGGATGAAATTTCAAAAATAAAGTCATGACATTTTTAAAAAAAAACATCTCCAGAGGCTTACCTTACCCTCAGGCAGTAAACTGAAAATCCCCTTTTTAATCTTTCACCTACAGACATGTTTCCTTTGATTCCCCGTCCTCCCTGCACACCAAAAGACACAGCTTTTTGTTTGAGAGAAAAAATGAAACAACAGGCATGGCTCTGTTAGTACAGTGTGTGAGTGTGTGTGTCGATATCCCTGAGGATGTCGTGTTGCGCTGTTAAAGTTGATTTCTAGTGACACCAAGCCACAGGAGCAAGAGAAGCGAGGAGGGTGGCTGAAGAGGACCGTGAGGAAGAATTCACTTCAAATTCAAGCCAATATCTAGACCCGTCACAGTGGAACTTCCAAGAATTCCAACAATTTTACAATTGGCTTTGCCTTGTGCAGCATATTCCAACGGTTCTATACCTACAGTGCTGGAGTTTTCACGGAGTTATTACACTGTACAAGCCGGTTTTGCAAAAAAATTTGCATTTGACATTTAATGCTGTGAAGAAATGGTCCCCGATGACTTCATTAGCTTGGGAAATGACTGCAATGGAACTACAGGAAATAACTCACTTGTTGGTGATCTTACAACATGGACGTCAGTGGAGATCCAAGTGGCACTTACTGTATAAATCAGTGGTGGAAGGAGTAGTGAGGTCCTTTACTTATAGGCAAAAGTAAAACTTTTTTTTTTACTTCTGAAACCTGCATTGTTTATACCAATGTTCACCTGCCAACAGTCTTTTTCTTCTCCTTCTTTATTGGGCGTGTGCTTTAGCGCCACTAGTCGTAAGAACACTGCTCCACAGCGCTGCTAGTGGTCAAAAACTCCACAGGGTTCCTGTAATGCTGAACTTGTCTATTACTGTGGTCATGTTACTCGATTCAAATGTACCATAATAACACAGAATCACTGACACATTGCATCCAAAACCAAATATCATCCTATAGATCTTCTCTCACAAATATCAACCTCCCCAAAAAAACTCAATGGAAATGTTAAAAATTCAACCCAATAATGCTTCTTTCTTTTTTTTTGTATAGGCACACATGGCTGAATAAGACTGACTTGTACAAATGGGCAGGGATGTGGCACATGTCAATACGTGATTAAAGTGTATCGATAGAGAGCACTTCAATTACACACTCCCAGGTGTGAACCTCTAATTAAGTGACTGATGAATGAGCGCATGCGGGGTTAATCCAGTATTTTCAAAGCCTTGGAAGCATTTGAACTTTTTCATCCCACCTTCTCCCTTTCTCTCATTAGACTCACACAAAGTATCACTTTAGTGCGCACCCATTTCGTTGGTGCTTTATTTCATTTTGTTAACTTCTCACTCGTTGACACCCCGTTCTTCCTTACTACGCTTAGAATCTGTTATCCAATTAAGCCGCACCATTGCCTGTCATCTATTTTTCCTTTTTCTTCCTTTGAGGTGCTTTTCTTTTTTTTCAATCTCACCTACACAACTAAGAACTTTTCTTTTCATGCTTAATCTATTTTATGTGTGGCGTGTGTGTGTGTGTGTGTGGGGGGGGGGGGGGGGGGGGGGGGGTCATACACACCACATTAACACACATATACAAACAAGCATAAACAGCCATAAACACAACTGGCCGCGAACGTGTCATTATTTCCACCCTTAACACCATATGGACCAATGAAAGTGCAGCCGGGCATCTCCTCCACTTAAGGACTGTATTAACCTTTCCATAGATGTCAGTATATAATAGGTGGTACTGTGTGCCACGCACTGGCATTTGTCTTGGATAAGGTGCAGGGGTCCTCCTCCTAAATGCCACCAGTAATGAAGCAGCTCTCTGTCTGTGCCGGTGCGTTCTCTGATCTGAAGTTAATGTCCCTCTAGAGTATACAGTATGTATGAAAATGTGTGTGTGTGCAATTTATGTTTGTGTGTGAAGGACCATAGAAAAACTGTGTGAATTGTGCGTCTGTGCTGGAGGGAATAGGGTGCACCATATTAACAAGGGTCATCAAAGTGATGCCATATACTGCAGGAGGCTTCTGAAAAGTTGCTGATGTTGGCATTTGTGTTGTACTTACTTAATAGCTTGATCAGTTATTAGTTCACATCTCAAACTTGAGCTTTCCTTTCAAAGCATTCACCCACCGAAGAAAATCTAGTTTTATCTGGATGAAGGAACAAGTTGCCCGAAGCAAAGACACATTGCCGAGGGATACGTCTTTAAGGTAATAACACATTGGTTTGTTAATATGACGAAGCGTTACTGTTGTTCTTCAAAAGAAAATTACATCTTAAAGTTATCCAAGCAAAGACATTTTTTTTACTGTTTTGCATCTGCTCAATGGGCTGTCCATTGTTCACTTCACCTTTTTGAACGAGACTCAAGTTTCTCAATAACTATTGAATGGATCTCCACAACATGTGGTACAGTTAACCATGATTGTGGTGTCATGAGATAACCAATCAGCGTCCAGGAGCTACAGTCATGGCTTATGGGTACGCAAGACTCTGAGCCGATTGTTCATTCAAAACAATAATGGCGGCTCCCGACGAGTTAGCTTGATGCTGCAATAGCATCAGTTATATGGAGAGTATTTTGTCATTGAAAGAAGAGCTTTTTGTAGACTCGGCAGTGATTTCCAATGACTGATTCTCAGATGGCTCTGTGCAAAACATACCATCTGGCTGGTCTGGTTAAATAAATAGTGTCCAGAGGATGGACTATACAGATGTTGGTGATCCCCTAACTTTTTATCCAACACCTTCAGCAGATCAAAAAATAAATACTGAAATACCTCAACATCTATTGGATGGATTGGTACTAAATACACAAGGTAAACATTATGCCTCTGATTGTGAGCATGGTAGCATTCCATTTAGCTCAAAGCACCTTAAAAATGAATTACATCAAGCCCTTTAAATACCATAACATAATGATGGTATTACTATTTGATTTGTAAGTGAGACTGATTGATTCTTTGCACGTCAAAACAATCAGTTCTCTCACAGCCAGCATTTGGTGGCCGTGAGATGGACCGCCATGTGCGGTGCAGTGGGAGTAGCCACCTGAGATGAACAGGCACTGAGTGCATTTTTTATGACTCCAGCTGTGTCGGGCATGCAAGAAGCACCCCAGGAGGTTGTAAGGTTTGAGTGCAGAATCAAAAGCATGAAATTCTAGGGTAATTCTGAAATGGTAATCAAAGATGTGTGTACACAGCTTGATATGAGACAAACATATAAAAGAAAATAAACAGGGATTAGAACTTGAAATAGTCTGTAGAACCTTATTTTCTGGGGAGGAGAAAAACATGTCGCGCTCTTTCAAATTCAAACCAATTGAGGACATTATATGGATATATGTTGTCTCACATGTTTGGAACCAGCACCCCCGAGGACTTACAATAGAACAGTAAAGACTATTTGGTGAAGGTCTTTTCATTATCAAGCACTCTCTCCTCTCGCTGCCCTGCTCCCTGATTGCTAAGCTCTATCGACCAGCGAGAGGACCCTCCGGGTCTGACCACTCGCCGCATAGACACTAAATAGGCCAATGCTGCTTCATAAAAAGGGAGGATCTGCCGCAGAAATACTCCTGGAAAGAAGGATGTGTTGCTCACTATTACACTGTGGTGACATGAGATTTCATGAAGTTCAAAAGGCATGATGACCCAAGCTAGAAATGCAGTGAAGGGTTACCGAAGAGCCTTGAACGAAAATGTGTCCTAAATGGGAAACGGCATACACAATGAGAATCAGCAAAAAAGCACAAAAAAAAAAGAACAATCTGTGCTTCATCCGCAAGACTTTCACGTCAATAAATGTCAGCTTCTCTTGATAAAATCGATGACGTCCATACATGCTTGTCACACTATGCCAGGTCATATTTAATAGACGTTTCTTTGAAATGACTGTTCCGAGGAAACGGATGTCTCACTTGTTAAATGCCTGTTGCCTTGACTCCTGTTGTCCTCGCTTCTATCCTCCTCTGCTCACGTCTCACATCTCCCCTAAGGCATTAGGAGAGGAGGCGAGGAAAGGAATTGAATGATGAAAAAGTACTCGCAGGCAGCAGTAACAGCAGTTTTACGTGAAAATTAGAACTAGAAACAAAATAGAAAGTGAACTGGATAGGATTAGCCATGATACCAAGAACCACAGCTCAATAGATGGAAATTAGAGCGCGACCTGCAGCAATTTCACACAGTTGTTTAACAAGTTCATAAACTACTTTTAAAAAAATGTTGGACTGGAATTCAAAACTACAGGCTGCGGCTTTTGCATGATGCTTAAAAGGCAAAAGAAACTCCATCAAATATTTTGATTGTGTCGAGACTGGATCATTACGTCCTAAATCTGTATTACAGAGCGTCATTTCTGTGCAACCCTGTGTTGTAAAATGACAAATCGATGAACCCTGTAAAGACAGTGAGTAAGTTCATCAGAGTTTATAATGATCTCGGATGACCAAACTCGCACCCCGCCACAGGGGAGGAATACACTTCAAGTCTCCAGCAATCCTCGCTTCCTGCCACGATCACAGCGTTTATCAACCGCAGAGTGCAGCAACAGGAGCAAGCTCCATTCAACGCACAACAAGACAACACAATTTGCTGAGTGACAAGAACCCCTGCATGATTCCCCAATTGGGGCGGGAGACAAGATAAGAGTAAAAGGGAACAGCAATGTGCAGTTAGTGATTACACTTCTCCCAACATCATCCACTCAACAGCATGAGAGAGAGAGAGAGAGCAACACATAAGGAGACACATTGAGAGGAGCAAGAGAACCTCCCCCCTTCAGTCTTTAAATATACAATTAAAGACTGCAGAATCGTGCTGTATTACAGCACAGTCAGAGTATCTAAGTGGAAGAATATGGCAGATGCAAGAGGTCACTGGCAGGGCAGCAGAAACTGTCGGTGCAGGAGCACTAGGAAGCTTGAAGAGGCCGGAGTCTGGCTCCACAGCCCCGTCTCTTATGTCAACATAAGCTCAACTCTTTTCCTCCTGGCTCCTCTAGAGGTGAAAGTTTCGCAGTTCAGCCAGTAAGAGCTGCACAGTCAATACTCATCTGCATTTGTTCGCAGAAACATTTTTATTTTGCACTATGTAGTGTAGTTGACATATAACCCCAACGGCTCCATCATATTGTATTGCTCTCTATTCTATGTTTTTGAATTTACTTCTTTCCAGTGATATTTTCACTGCAGGTAGTATTATTTATAAAGAAAATCTAACAAAAACTGAATTTCAATTTATAGCTTGACTATAACATGTTTGTTTGTTTTAAAGGGGGTGTATCCATTTACTTTTTCCACAGGATAACTTTATGATACATGCTTCAGTAGTTTAACATTTTCATAAATGCTATACCTTCTAATAATGATTGGCCTGTCATATCTGTACACTACATAGCACACTATAGCAAGAATGCATCTAGCTTAGCATAAAAACTTGAGAGAACAACCTTGGAAGAAAAGACTAGCCAGCTAGAATGCAGGGGAGAACATGAAAAGCATCCTCCCTCCAGTCTCTCAGCAGCTTCTATCAAGGTGAGGAAGGCAACAAACTCCCTCAGCGGCACCAGTGGAGCTGCACTCTGGCCGGCAGCACGACACTGATGTCGTTTGGGGGGCCGGCTCGCAGCTGTGAACTAACAGCATTGAGCACTGTGCTGCTGCAAAAAGAGAAATTGTGCTCAAACAAACTGATATTAGGGAGGAAAGAACCACCAGGAAAAGTAGTTGATTTCCCCCCAAACTGCCAGGCTGTCCATTATTCCTATCCTTTGGCAATGAAGGGGAAGCCAGCTGGCTTGAGACCTCAACAATAAACAAACACAACGTTGTCTGGCTTGAGCAAACAACCTGCAGTTTCCCCAGAGCCAACCTTTCCTCCCGGGCGATGATGAATATTCTCCGTCTCCAGCACGCCGGTCATATTTTTCGGTTTGGCTGTGGCAGGGTTTTTGGCTGCAGGGCCGGATATTGATAAAGCTGGAACAGGATTTTTTCTGCACTGTATAATGTGGCCATTGCTCAGTGGTGTGTGAGAAATGCTCTGTGGCACTGTGGATACAGATATCCAACCGTCGGCTGTGACATACAGGGCGACCGGAGGTTTTGTGTGTGTGTGTGTGTGTACAGTGAAGCGAGACCGTGACATGCGTGTACTGTATGCCGTCCAAATCTACACGATCGCGGGCGGATGACAAAGTGACCAGCTCACACTGCTCTATTGGAGCTATTTACCCATTTAATCCCAGTGTGTGTGCGCTGCGCTCCATTTCAACCGGCAGTAATGAACATCAGGCCTGGAACCTGCTGCGTGTGTGCACGTGTGTGTGCGTGTGTGCGTGTGTGTGTCTTAATGCGTCCTGCAGTGAGGTGTAGTCTAATCCATGTTGAGTCACCCAGCACCTCACTGTGGTATGTGTTTGTATAATAAGAGGCCCACTTTTTAGCACTTTTTTTAGCACAAAACACACACATGCAAAAACTACACACACTTAGCAGTACACGCACACAAAGTTGAAAGAACATTGCTTTCGCTGCTGGAGGCTAGCAGCAGTAAATAAATACAATTACCGTATAAAGTGATATTTTCATGCAATACACAAGCTAAAGTACTGTAGGGCTAATGTCCTGTATTAGTGCTCCTTTGATTAAGTCTCCAGGTCTAAAACTGAAACTTGCTATATAAAAATCACGAGAGATGGTGGTGAGCTTTATGTATTTGAAGACCTATATAATGCTGCAGTGGTTACATGTTGAGGGCAAGTGCACCTTATCAATACAGCGCTCTGAAATACCAGCTATGAGTTGCCAACTTACACAAAGTCCTTTTGGGGGGTAATTGTTTTTCAGGGAAAGTTGTTGTTCATCAGCTAACATTAATCCTTCATCAGAAAACAAGGAGTCTGGTGCCAGAACATCTCTGTGTGGACCTGTGTATAGGCCGAAAAAGAGAGAAGTGATAATGGATCCACAAAATCTTTGAAAGCAGGAAAGTTCAGTGAGAATCCCGTGAACTCGTTCAAGCGTGGAAGCAGGGTGGAACTCGGTTGACCTGGGACTCGAGTCTAAATGCTAGGGAGCACACACACACACACACACACACACACACACACACACACACACACACACACACACACACACACACACACACACACACACACACACACACACACACACAGGCCTCACACTATGTAGCTCGAACACTTCAACACTTTCACAAACCGGCACTTGAACCAGGGCTGTTAGAAAGGGGGTAGAATGGATTACTATGAATAGATCATTCCTAATGTAAGCAGCAACATAAGAACAACTAAAACGTCATTAATACAGCAAGTTACAAACCATAATTAAAATTAAAAAAATATGAAATACAGCAAGTTTACAGGGTCCAAACTGTTGAATGAGAGGGCATCGCTGCCTGCTTCTTTATTCGGCTAATATGGTCACAGTGACAAATGCTAACAAGCTGATGCTAAGCAGGTATAGTGTTGCTGTATGTGCCCGTACATGACTGTATGCTCAAGGACCTCTCGTGGTCACGATGAGTCACAATTCATGATAACGTTTCGTTAATTGACACTCCTCACTCCTCTTAACCGGTCTGTAAGCGGCCAACAACTACTTCAGGAATGAAAGGGATTTCCAGCAATTGGCTAGGCTATAAACAAGGCTTACAGTCTGTTGCAGGCCACATTTTGGTGGCTTTGTCGTGGCTCAAAAACTGAGATCTGCGATCTAATGAGTCACACTTTTCTAATAAGTTGCAAATATGGACAAAACAACATTTTGATCCGAATATAGTGCTAAATGCAATGCCAGAGTATCACCAAAAGTTATTACAATTCATCTTGCGGGAACATGAATGATCAACAAATTGCCATTTGATTACTTGATCACCAATGATGTGATTATCCTATGGGATGCCTCATGTTTGAGAATGTTTGGAAATGTAAACAAAATGTTCACAACCATGCGTTCGTGTTTGGCCCATGATGACGCCACATGTCAGAGAAATGAAAAACCAAATCTCTGAACCTCACAGTGGCACTGGAGGAGAAGTCAGGTGATCATCAAAGCCACTGTGAAGCATCCTCTGGGAACCACGAATGTCTGAACAAAATAGTTGAAGATGGTGAGGTATTTCCATCTGAACAAAAGTGGTCGACCACCATTAGCATGACTAAAAACGACAACGTCTCACATGCAATAACAAGTGGAAGCAGAGCTGAGCAGTTTTGGTCTCAGGTCAGTAAAACTCGATGATGAGGAACCGTGTCAGTCACCTGTCATCTTCCAGGAACAATGCTATTCCCAGTGACTGAGGGAGAACCAGCAGGTGTTTGGGTTTTCTCTGCCCTTTCTAACTCCAACATGCCCTCTGTGCTTCACATCCTGCATTCATAATGCAGCTGATTTCCTCTAATGACAAACATGTAGTTCTAATGTGGCACAGCAGTGGCCTTGGACCAAATAAATATTTAATAACATATTACGCTTAACGGCTGACTGGCTGCTCACTGATGAGCTACTGGAACGCGTGGCATAACGAGCTGTTAGCCGAGATCTCCCCACTCACTTCTTCTCTACTCTGATCGCCCAGACTAAAACCATTACATTATGCATGAAAGGGAGCTATGAGAAGCAGCAAATTGCTCCAAAGCAGACATGTTGCTTTACTAATGGTTGGATTTATGACGCTTAATGGTGCACAGGCCATCTCCGGTCACCGTTTGAATGGCTGACATATGAAATTAGAATTGTAGAAATAGTGAAAAAACATCAAAAGAAATTACATCTCACTTTTAATTTTGTATAAAATACCTGTTTTAAAATATTACATCTGGAATTGAGGGCTGTGGTTCCACCATTTGTTTTAGAGGATCATTTAAAAAAAAATATTCAACCATGAAAATGAATGATTAAAAATGGTTCACATTACTTCATACACATTGAGATATTTGCCACTATCTCTTCTTCCTATTCATAGCAATTGAGCACACCACACAGGGCACAAATAGACTGTGAGATATGGATGAATGAAATTAAGCTTTATTTTCCCACGTAAATTGTTGGACTCTAGCAGAAGCATCTCGCTTCGGCTCGTCTGACGGCTTGACTTGAACTTAGCCAGAGGCCTCCGTACTGTATTACCACTGCAGAAATATCAGTAATTGGTTTCAAAGTCGTAATTTGCAGAGGAAACTGCAGAAAATGTAGGAAAAAGTAAAAAGTTCCCTTTATAGCATTAGCATGCTTTATCCAACTTGGCAAGTTGGCAAGACACTTAGATGAAAAGATTGATATTACATTAAATATAAGGCTACAGTGAGCAGCCGGTTAGCTTAGCTTAGCATAGCATAAGGACTGCAAACATTGGGAAAAAAACAAGCCTGGCTCTGTCAAAAGGCTATCCGCACTACTAATATCGTTCCTCTGACCTGTGCAAAGGCTAAAGTGTAAAAACAGCAAGTTGTAGTTTCCGGGCGTGTATAGGCAGGTTAGGAAACCTAATTCACTTGTGCTTATGTCATACCGTCTTATATTAGACCCATCTCCCCAAGAGCTGGTCTCTTTCTGCCGCCCGTAGAATCCAGCCTTCAGCTTCCCAGCCACTGCTGTCAGAAGTCAAAGTCATTAAGTTCGGCCTTCAACTATTTCTCAACAGACTGAGGAAGAAAGAATCCACAGACAAGAACACCTGTTGAAATATGTGTAATCATCCTAATGTGAACACATACAATAGCTTTAATTTAAGAGACCCCTATAGAGCCATGAGACAAAACGAAAAGTTAGTTCACAAATGTTGAGAGAGTGAGTCCCCAAATTTGACCAGGTTGGAGTGTCCACCATCATTTTCTCGGTGTCTACAGAGGCAGTGGTCTTCACAGGTTTGGAGCCTTTATGCCACTCCCACCGGCTCCGCCGCACTGACCAAAGCCGAAGTGGAGGGCGCTTGGATCGGTGCCAGGAGTGTCATGCATGTCCTGTACTGTTCTAGCAACAGCACTCACACAGCAGGGAAAAAAGCCTTCCTTCCGAAAAACCTCCCAGCAGCACAACTTCCAGCTGTCGAGCTTGAGCCGAGTGGGCCAGAGTGCAGAGGTCTCTTTCTGGGGGGGGCGCTCGCTCCCGCTGGATGCTTCCGGTTACACACATTACTCACTCAGCACAGATTATGCCCACACGGAATGAAGAAGTTCACGGAACAACGAGCCAAACCTACATCAAATAATCAAATATTGGAAAATGAGAAGGTTCCCTGCACCAAGAAACTAAAAGGCTCTTCTACTAGCAAGTCAAATGAAATCCCACCCCCCCAAAAATAAAATCCTGGCTCAAGAAATGTGTCAAAATAAAACGTCACTTTCTGGTGTCTTTCACATTTCTAAAATAACCCGAGGAAATCTGCATTTTGCTGCGTCTTAGAAAGCCACTTTTTTGAATTATGCCCATAAGGACAAAGTGTGACATTTATAATGGCATTTACAGAAAGTAAGGGTGTGGCAGATACGACGGTGTACTTCGAAATAATAAAAGAAATGTTACCTTTATCACCTGTGACATTGGGTTTGTATCCCATCTCACAGCAGACGCCTTTGACAGTTTTATTATGCCGTAAAAAAAGAAAAAAAATGCTGCAGCTTTGCACACGTCACCTTTACTTCTCCCGTGTGTAACTACGTCTGTCTGTGGAAATGGGCTCTGCAGGGCCTGTCCCCTGTGATCATGGCAGCTGATGTCACACTGTAATTAAACTGAAATTAGCAGCTTTCTTCCTGTAAAGTGACAGCAAGACAGGCAGCTCATCAAGCGACTGCAACACTTCCGGTCACACTAGGGATGTCAGTGGCTGGACCAGCCTACTATTGCAGAGTTTATCATTTCAAGCCCTCTATAATATTACTACAATAGTCCTATCATGTCTCTCTGTCTGGGACAAGCGTGGTGCAGTTACAATGAGCTGAAAACACGTCATTTCTGCACATATTCATATCGTAACTGAGCATATGATCTTGCTTTGTTGTATTTACAGCTCCTATACCTTGTGGTGTATCTTTGATTCATCATATAATGAAATATGTTCTTTTGTAGCTACTCAAAGTGAGTTTATGATGCTTTTTTTCATATTATATGATGGGGGACTGCCAGTCTGCCCAGAGCCTCTCCAGATAAGGGGAAGATATTTGTCTGCTGATGTGTATTCATAAAGCACCCACATCAGGATCACTATGCACACCCAGACCGGTGTTACTGGCCTTTTGAGTTAGTAAACCACTGGGAAACAAGAGGCCATGCATGGCAGTAATCCACACAGTGATCTACCAAACGCTACGGAAATCAACCTCAGTACAGTACCAATCAATAAACACGATTTTTTAAAAATACATATTTGTGTGACAGTAAGGAGGAGACGTTTAAAATGGCTTCAAACTGTTCTGCTAATCTTAGTGCGAGGAATAAACCTGCTGTAGTCAAGTCGGTGACAGCGAGGACGATATTTGTGTTAAGAAAAAAAACATATATTTAGAAAAAAAACATGCTGTAGAAAAACTAAATACATACTTGACAAACAAACTCAAACTCGCTGCAAATACAGAAACGCTGCAAAGTGAATAAACCCCCGAAAGAAAAATGTCACAGAAAAACGCTGGATATGCAGTCGCCACACTGGAAATCCTCCAGACGTCTTCGCTTCTGTGCGAGTGCAGCTTGAGCCTGAAAGCAGACGAGCACGCCATGATTTGCGGGGAAAAAAAAGAAGCTTCTCTGCCGTCACGCCTGGCACCAGATTTGCAGATTTGCAGATTTGCCCTTGTAGACTGTATGCACAGTGGAGGCAACTATCCCTGGAAAATCCCATCTGGCACTTATTCAAAGGGGCACTCAGATCTCTGTCGAATGTATTCTGGGAAGTATTTAACTGACAAATTCAAGTAATTATAAAATTAGCCGTTTCCTTTTCTCTCTCTCAGTGTTTTTAGAAATGAATTTAAAAGACTAAATCAACACAATCTGTCAAAACAACAAATGCTAAATGAAGGTCGGTGGACCCTTCAAGGGGTACCAGACAGACCGCATGGTAGGAAGGAGACAATGGTATAAGATGCAAAGCAAAGCCCACTCCTTATAATACATATTTTAAATATATATCCTGCCTTACAGAATACAGTAGTGGGATGTGCTTTTATGGGCTCCTGAATGGGGCCCCTTGGCCCTTGTGAGCTGATTGACAGACCTATATACTTTATGTAGATGAAAGTGTACTCCATCTGGATTTCATCCAGATATGGGACGCTTGAAATCACAGGTATAAATGGGGCAGCATATCAATCTCCTCCTGCTATTAAAAAGTATATAAGTGAATGACTTTGTATTGCATTATCTATCTCTAAACCCCGGTGGTTTTTGAGTGCCATACATCTTATCTGCCAAATGTATCTGGAATCTGTCCAGTGGAGAGTACATTTATCAAACCCTGAAGAACTCTATAGAGCTGACGGAACACCGGAGAGATTTTAAAAAGAATCTCCCTTCAAACATCAGTGTTTGCTAACGGCTTAAATCAATCCTTGAATGATGCGCGTAGGGTTGGGAGGTGAAGCTGGTTATGTGTCTCGAGCAAGGTTTTTTTTTGTTTGCCCTGCGTCAGACGTTTGTACTAAAGCATATCACCAACAGGAAGGAGGATCAGAACGAGCATTCTAAAAGTTTCACCCTCTGGACTGAAACTGTGCTCGGCCACAGAGAGACGGGGAGTGTCTCCATGGTTACTGCGGCTGCTGTCGCCTTCAATCCGGTGACCTTTTACACGCCGCAGATCAATAATAGCGAGGTATAGTCTCCGAGGTAAACAAAGGAATAGGAAGACGGCTGACAGGAGTAATTGCTGACATTTCTCAGGCAGATTATCTTCAGTCGGTAAAGCTCTTGGCTTCAGAATACAGTAGAGACTTATGTAAGGAACTCGGAGGCTCTCTTTTTGCTCTCCGTCTGCTCCAAAAATCTGACGCCAGACCAGTCGGGCAAACTTGTTCTGCTCATTTGTTGTGCTGCTCATTGGACGAAGGTGCGATTAAAAAAAACGAAAAAAAAGAAGAAAAGTCACAGAACTTTAATCTGCTGTCAGTTGTGTCGCACAATCTTAAGACTTAGCTCAGAATTAACTGTAGTTTTCAGCGCACAGTGTCGGAGACGGAAACAAATCCATAGTCAAATGAAAGGGAGATTATAAATGTGGCCATGCTATAGCCCTCTTTATAACACCAAAAGCCTTCAGACGGAGCTCGCGCTTATTCAAACCCTTCTCACGGGCTGTCGCAGAGCCGAGCGGGGCAAACCCTTGGCAGGAGAGTACAGGGGTTGCCTTGGTGAGGCTCCGTTTGAAGTTGTGAACTCCTAATTTGTTTTCCGTCCGGGGCCTGCCGAGCCAAGCCTTGTCAAGATGCCTTTTCAAGCTCGCCATGGACCAAAGTTGCTTCGGTGCAAGATGCTAGGCCGGAAAGAGGACAATGCGGAGAGAGATGGAAGGCAAGAAAGGGAGGAGAGGTTATAGGCACGGCTAAGACGGAGACACTAATGGAATCGCTTCTGGTTTTCTAAAAGATACAAAGAGCAAAAAGGGGACACCAAGCTGTTACTTTCATTCATTCTTTTGTAAGAAGGCTATATTTTTTTTATTGGCTTTTTCTTCTTCATTTGTCATATTTATTTCATATTTCCTGGTAATCGTCCAAACAGTCCAATCATTTTAGAAACGTGAACCTGACGGTGGCCTTAGAGGAAAAGTCAAGGAATCACCAGGGTCATGAGGGTTCATCCTCTGGCAACCATGAATGTCCGTGCAGGCGGTGCGTCAAATATTTATTAAGACATTTCAGTCTGGAAACAAAGTGGCTAATAATCGTGTCTCTGTGTACATACATGTAATAAATAAATAGTCACAGAAAAAAAAACTCCAGTGGGCTACTAAATGTTATAACTTTAATGAGAATATAGGTCTATATATTTGTATTTTTTCATTTAGCAGCACATTTGTTTTATTCAAAATGGCCACAGAACACACGGTTGTATACATATGAGTTTGGCTGATACATGAGGGAAAATAATCATAATAACTTTTGATTAATTGTTAAATCATAGAATTCCTATTCCCATAGAGTGTTCTTGTGTCCACGGCAGCCCTCCGACAGCAACGAGGCCTCAGCAAACACCAGGTTAATACTTGCACACGTCACTTCTGTCCAACACTACATTGCCGCCGATCTCCATGATAATGGTCTGAAGAATTAAGTACTAGCTTGACTGCATTGCCTTGGCAACTGGTATTTCATATTCAAATTGCTTTGAGTTCTCACCCCCCCCCAGTACTTTCTCCATATATTTCTTTTTTCCATAAATGGAACACATTAAACCACAGGTATCGCACGCACATTCACATTGGTACACGCAAGCCACTGCAGCACAGCGTGAGTCCTGCCAGCCGGGAGCACAAGTACAACAGGAAGGAAGAGATGAGTGAGAGCGTAAGAGGCGGGTTTATTCAAGAAAGCGGGGTTCGAGGCCGGAATAAGAGTTTAATACCTCATTTCAATTTCAGGGGAGAGACAGGGGGACTCGGCGGGGAGCCGGAAACCTGGCAGGAAAAAAAAAAAAAAAGAGGCAACAAGAGGAGCAGAGCGGAGCGGTGCGGCGCCGCAGACAGAGGAGGGTCAAGCTGCTGTTATGCTCCACTCCTAAACCCCTCTCAGTGAGGGGCCGCAGTCACTCTGAAGCCCCGGCCGCAGAGACACTCACGCAATTAGTGCTGGAGTTTAGAGAGAGGTCAAGAGACTAGAAGGCTACTTTGATGAAAATAACTAAAGTAAATGCCATACTTCTTAACTACGAATTCTGCAGTCGAGAACAATTAACTAAAAAAAAAGAAAAAGACCTTTGTAGGTGCTGTAATTGATTGTTCGAGCTTCAGTTAAAAGGCCCTGAAAATGTTGTAAGCCGTAAGCAAAGGGCTCCGACACAAACGTACTATTTATCTGCCAGTGTTTATTTTCATGCTTTTTCTTATGGATTTTCTGTATTTTCTTTGCGTTCTTCTCACTGGTCTTTAAATGGATGGGACTCTGTTGGGGAAGAGTGACGTCACAGCGGTCAGGATTTAGCAACAGAATCTGTCGACAATGATGTGGTGTTGGATGTGGAATCCGACCAAACTACACCAACAATGTCATGAGCTGGCTTTTTAAGACATCCACGTGGCATTTCTATCTAGTCTAGAAACTACAACACCTGGTCTGAATTCTTCCACACACTGAGTTCCTCCAATATAATGAATCCCATGTGAATAAAAACACCAATATTCTTGGCAATGCTTCATACTGCTATACTGCTAAAACTCGACCATGAATGGTCGAACATGTGGTTGCCCTTCTCATATATCTGCTTGGGTTCCTTTCCTTTCTGGAGCTGGGTGTGCTATTTGCTATGCTCTGTGAAGTCATGTATGCCTGACTCATGTTTTTTTTTGTGGCTGTATGTGAGCTCCATATAAAACGTGGCTCTGACTCAGACTTATTGCATCACTGGTCTCAAAAAAATGATCCTAGGAGGAACCCGAAGCTCGCTCTTCGTCAACACCGCCGCACAACATGTGACGTAAAATCACGAGGAAAATACAGACAAGGCAAAAAAAAAGAAAAGAAATCTCAATAAAAGAACTAAAATGTTCCTTTTTGAGTGAATGGTAACTGAGGCAGTGGATGAAGTCACGAAGTGTGGCAATGGATTGCCCAAACTCTTGTGCAACCCAGTGGGGTGCCTGAACAAATTGGCCTCTGCAGTGTGGAAATCCACGGCACAAATGAATAAGAGGTAATCTGGTGGGTTGCGTGCTGCACACTTGCGCAGAGGAAGCGCTGTGAAATCTTGTTCGTTACCCTTTGCTCTCTCTTTACTTTTGAACCACCTTTCTCTAACAACGTCCTCACTCGACGTTATCGTCTCTTCCAGCCCGCATTTCCTTCTCATTTCTCCCACACTCCTTCTTTCTCTTCGCCGCTCAAATCTTCATTTATTTTTCTTCTTCTTCCTCCTGCTCGAGCCTGCAAACGAAACAGGCAGCGTCTCGGCGGGAGGCTGCCGGTGGTGTTGAAATCTGCCTTGCTTCCCTCCCACAATCTCCTCCCTGCTCCCACCTTCTCCTCCCTCCAGTCATCCACAATTTACACACAGCTCACTGAAATGTTAATCCAACGAAGTGATTCCGCATGCAACATTCATGGGACCCCCTACCAAGAACAGAGGAGACGGCTTCCTCGTGACTTCATAGAACACTGTACTACGTTCAACTCCGCCGTTGGATGTTCTCTTATCCTGGAGCAGATTGACTCCATGCGACTGACAACGTGTCTCTTTGCGTTCATCCATGTGGCCTCATTTGTACTGATCTATATTACATAAACTATTCCAGTTTGTTACATTACAAAACACACTTCATTATTAATGTCATTTTATTCAGCGTTCAATTTTTTTTTAACCATGTTTTTTTTATTTACATTCGTTTTTCTGGACAGAATCTTTTTTTTTTCTTCAGAATTTTCTCTTCTGTTTTGTAAGAAGTATTTCTCGTGCAGGGACATCGATACATTCCCGTCACGTTCTTGGTGGAAATATAGCAAACAAAAAAGGTGAGACAAGAGAACTTTTGTATTTTGGAAGAACGACACTGTATAATGCTAAAATCAAGTGAAATCCATCAGAATAAAGATTGTATTGTTTTTCAAATAGCAATCCCTAACGTCTCATTAAAAAAAAAGGTTTGTTCGTTTTTTTTCATCTCTAATCAGAGAATTCTTTTTCTGAGACATGGCACATCCTGGCAAAAGTCTTGTAATCTGCACTGGCAGTTTTTCCCACTCAGCTGCCGGATCATTAAACTCTAATCCACTGAACTGGTCCACAAGCCTCCTGCATAAATTAATGGACACTCATCTTTACTTTGATTGATGTGCAAAAGTTGCAAAACGTGTATTTTTCTGTCCTGTCAAAAAAAACAAAAAAACGCTCCTCCATGTGGCTTGTGAGACGATTCCCCAGTGGGCAAATCAGAAGTCTGGTCTCATGCCATGTCCATCTTTTGCATTTGCCCACAGCAGCCCTGTTCTCACCGTCTCCCTCCTGCAGCTCCCTGACATGAAGGGAGGACCCCTCTGAGGATTACCCAGCAAGTCTCATCAAAGCCAGACAGCCAGACTGCTGACTGTCGGACATCGCCACCGCTCAGATAAAGACAAAAAAAAAAAAGAAAGCAAGAAAGTTTTCATTAGGGCACTACACTTGCTGACTAAAGCGGTGAAGAGCCGGGGTAATGAGTACAGTAGGGACCACATAACCAGTGGTGTTATACAGAAAACACGGCTTGAAGAGTTTGAATTTGTTGTAGTGTTTTAGATTATAAATGGTAGATGTTCTAAATGTGCCTTTGTTCTTGGTAAAGGTCTGAAAAGGCATGAAGTCGCACAACACAGTGATACCCAAAACAATGAATAAACATAACCCCAAATAATGTTTTTAATAAGAAAAGATGCACTTTGTTGTTCCCAAGTTGAGTCTCGGCTTGGGGAATAGTGCTCCACACAGCTGCAATCAAAATGCGGAGCCAACAAGAACAGCACAGTGGTACACCGAAGACAAAAGAAAGAAATGTTAAATATTGCACATGCCCTGTGAGTGGAAGGATATAAACTCATGGGCATTAGAAAAATCTGGAGAGTATCGAAAAAGCCATAAAACCATAATCGTGTATCAAACCAAATTCAAAATTCAAAAGAATCCCTGAACAGGGGGTGCCGATGACAATATAACATTTACTAAGATTGAATATGAAGTGAATGACAAACACAGAAACCCTCACCCATGCGTTGTGTTCAGGCACATACAGATAAAGAGGCTATAAGGGGCTCAAGCCTCCTCAATGGCAACCTTTCCTCTTGTGCTCACGTGGTTCTTTTGAATGCCCACTTGTTGGAGAACGGGGAGTGCGCCCCCGTGGCAGGAAGGTGAAGTGTGTGGAACCGGTAGTGTATATAACATGTGTGAGGTCAGTATACCACAAGGATGCAGACAAGTGCATGTGTTTGACTCATCTCGTCTTTATTATCGCATGTTTTTTGTACATGTTATTCTTACGCAACTCTTAACAGCTGCATGCCCAGCGTCTCCGCTCACAGCCACATGACATGACCTCAACAACTCCATACTTGTTTCCATTTCGAAGTGGTGCGCCAAAGCAGAGAGGCTTTCTGGAGAGAGATGGAAAAAAACACATTAGTCCTCTCTAATTAGTCAGACATGACGGCGTTCAAACACCAGGCTTTTACGCTTGATCAACCAATCAAGTCGCCAACATTCCATTTCATTAAAAACTAAAAAAGAAAAAAACATCATTATTGAAACATAGAAGTGCACGTTTGAATTAGTGCTCCTTTTGTCACAGCTAACAAGGCTCTTTGCTTCAAAACAATGCATGCACAGTTGTCTTCTAACTTAAGCATCTGCTTGTTAATTGTCTCGTGGGAAATGTACCTGGAAAGACGGAGTAAATGTACGAGTACGAAGGTGTTTCTGTGCCACTGCTGATATCTGGTTCTGTGTTGAAGTTAAGCAGAGGGGGAAGACTGTAAAAGTGTGTGACGTAAAGAGAACATAAAGAATAACTGAGAAACGACGCTAAGTCTACAGCCGTGTGAGGCACAGCGATGCTTCGAGCTAAATGCTAAAGTTGACGCGCTAACGTGCTCACAATCATATGCGCCTGCGAAAATCTCGTTGCGTAAAATAGTTTTTGAGAGCCCCGATAGTCAATCCAACAATGTAGTTACAATATCAATACCAAGGTATTTCCTCCACATCTCCCATCCTCAGCCTGTTAGCATGCAAACGTGGCTAATTAGCACAAAACACAAAGTAAAGCTGAGGCTGATGGGAATGTAATTTGGTATTTGGTCCTAAAACCAAAGTATTGGACAGATGTTACGGTAACGCATCCAGTAGTTGTTGAGATATTTCAGTCTGAACCAAAGCCGTAGATCAACCGACCAGCGGACCACCACTGCCATCCCCAGAGCATCGCCGCTAGCTAAAAAGTCACCAATGGGAAGATCAATAAACATAATTTGGGCAAACTGACAGACAACGAAGGATTAAAACAGACTCAAACAGTAATACCTTCAAACTAAAATCGTACAAGGCCCCAGTGTAGCTGTCAGAAAATAAGCCTAGCATTTGGAAATGTAAGCAATCTGCTGAGAAATCAAGTGCCAAAGTAGATGCATCACTTCAATTAGCTCAGCAGCTCCAGAATAATTGCTCTACAGAGCAGCCGAGCAGCTGCCTCGCACTCACAACAAGTCTTGAGGTTTTATCCCTCTGATGCCAGATTTTTCTGAGCAAAGCTTGTTCCACCGTAATAAAGTGGAGGAGACGTACTGTACCAACAAGGTATCACAGAGGATTTATTTTGACATTGCAGCCTCCTTCTCAATCCAAATGAGTGTGGCTGTGTATTGAAGTGAATGCACTCCCCGCCAGTTAAAGCGACACACCTGTCAACACCCTGGAGGACAGATTTCCTTCTGCTCCGGGGTTCAGTCCAAAATTGACAAGTGAGTGTTTAAAAGCAAAATAAAGTAATAAAACATCGTCGCAAATATTCAGCGATGTTTTCTTTTTTTATATATATTTATAGGAGATATATAATTTTTTTTTTTTTTCATTTTCACTTCAAGTGAGCCAGCGCCACAGGGCGTCTTCCTTCATACTAAAGAAATAACTGATGTGGAACAAATTCAACAGATTGGGCAACAGAAAGTATGGCTCCAGAGGTATGGATGCTGAAGGCAATTACAGACGGACTTCGCTGACATTTTCACCGATTGTGCTTTCAGACGTCTGAATTGTTGCCCACATCTTGGTCGCTGATTAAAAGAAAAAGTCGGAGCGGTGGCTGCATTTATGCAATGTCAGCAGAATGGGAAGAACAGGAGAAGCTCTCATTTATTTGACTTTCGTCCCATATTTTCCATGTGGTTTCCCCTTAAGTCACACAGCATAAAACAGGTTTTTGTTTTTGTATCACGTTACATATTAGTAGCAGGCCCTGCGTTATGGCCGGGGCCCTGGGGGCCAAAATCAGCAGGTTTAAAATCTCTTTCGTTGACTGTCACTTCCCTCTCGTTTCCCTTCTAATACAGAGCCGAAAGTTCAATTTGCAACCATGAAAAGCCAGCAGGCTCAGAAAACCATGTCAGTCTGTCAATCGATCTCCACCCCCCTCCCCTCCCTTTCCTTCAGTCCTCTGGACAGCACCTCCATTAAATAAGCACCGTCAACGGCGCTGTCTATGGGCCTGACAGCGCTGAGTGACACAAGTTACAGTAGAGAAGAAATGGCAAAGCGAGCATATTTACTACCTCACAATTATTCTGGAACCTTGTTTGATGTAGCGCAGACATTTCAGTTTTTCCAAACGATTAAAAGACACGTAGGTGACTTTTTGTACGTATATAAAGTGCCAGAGTGCATAAAAAACAAAGAAGCATCAAAGTAGAGCTTGCTTATCTAAAACAGGTTTACATTAAGCCCGGATGTATGCTGCCGGGTCTATTAAAAGGCAAGAAACAACAATCAAACAGCATTTAGCTCCTTATTGAGCTAAACTCATTCTATTTAGTTTTATTTAGAGGCAATTCTGGCTTTGCAGATATTTTGCCACTATAGTCATTCTGTTTGCCAAGTGGAAGATAATAGGGCTGTCACCCCCCCCCCCCCCCACACACACACACACCTCCCCTTTGATAGACGAGGGAATTACCGTTAATCAACACTAATGTTACAGATGCTATACGATAAAACACAGTTAAATCTCCTTGTAAGAAACATGACAAAGACAGCCAGAGCAGAAGCTTACGAGCTCACCGAGCTATAGGCAGCTCTTTAAGAACCCCAGGAAAGAGAACCCGTTTTAGCATTGGATCAGAGAAACTGGGACTAAAAGCCTTTTTTCTTTTTTCTTTTTTTTTTTTTTAAAGAGTCGTTTCTGAATTCAAGGTCTACAGTTTTGCAGAAAACACAAACGGTCGGTTCCACTTTGGCAAGCCCTGAGGTTTCAAGACTCTTCAGGGAAGAGCAGGATCAGAAAAATACAAAAAGGTTGCCCTTTGTGGAGAGAATGAACCTCTTTGTTGTCAGACTCCTGTCAGTGTGTGGTCCACTGGACAGAAGAGGAGGCCGGTACTTGAAATAGCCCCCCCCCCCTTGAACCTGGACCACGAGGCTAATATGTGCTGAGCCACACTGACCACTAACGGAAGCCTCGTCTATACTGAGGTACCGTTGTCTACAAATAATGAACATGCTCCAATATCTTAATTGTCTCTTTGCCTCTACTCTTTACAACGGTATTCAATCATCTCAAAGCTTCTTCTCTCACTCCGTCACATAGGTCTGAACAAATCCTCGCCAATCCCAAAAAACCAAGATCTCCATAAAAAAGCAGGCCTGCTCTGTAATTCAAATAAAGATTAATCAACACTGCTAGAAAAAAAAAAGAAAAAAAAAAGCCAGCTTGAGTATCAAGCTCTGCAACGGCTGTGTGGTTCAAAAGAGAGAGAAGAGGAGGACGACAAAGAGAAAAAAGAGGGGAGAGAAAGAAGTGAGGTGAGAAAGCCGCATCAATAGATGGAGATGAGGTGGTGGCACCCAGCAGCGTCATTTGAAGTCTAATTGGCCAGCTCACAATGAGACAAGGATTACGTGTTTGAAAGTATATATATATATATATATATATATATATATATATATATATATATATATATGTATAATGTGTGTCCAGATTATGATGGTATAATATAGGATTTTATCACAGATTGCGATGATAATCAAACACTAAATTGGTGGTGAATTTCCATTATCAGGATAATAAGGAGTATTGTCACATGAGTAGGAGAAGAAAAAAGCTGTCTAGCTTGCTTTCATAGAGAAGTGATTTTAACATAACAGGATTTTTAATTGAAGACAGAACAGTGTCGCTATTTATTCATTTCATCCATCCGTCGTTTATGCAGAAGGAACTAATGATTCATTGTTTTTCACTAAAAAGTATCTGTCATGCTATCAAAATATCTGTTTCTACCAGACTGTAAGGTAACAATATTTCCTATGTTTTATTATAGTTAATTATATTTCATTTTCATATTGTCTCATGCCTTGTCCACATGTTTAAACAGCAGCTACTCTGACGAGGAAAACATCTTGTTAGATGCTGTTCTTGTGTGGAATGGGTGACAAACGGTGACATCTTTTATTTTAAAGGCACAGGTGAAAATGAATGAAATGCTTCCGGTGAAAGAAAAAAAAAAAAAGAAGAAAAATCAAATGCTGCAACACCACACAACAGAGATACAGGGCCTTTCTCAATACCCAAGTTCACAAGTACAGAGAAGTACGCATATTGAGAAAGGCCCACAGACTCAGAACAACAACAACCACACCAGCTTTCCTGCCAAAGACTCCTTTCTTATAACTTACAAACAGCAACACGCGTCTCCTGCTGCACCTGAACGCGCCACCGACGCACTCACGTCAGTTTGCGGGCGAGAAAGCTCGTTAAACAGCATGTAAACACACCTGCTAATGTCACTTCTGGGTCCTGCCGGATGCTGTCGCGTTCCTCACTCTTCAACAGCGCCAACAACAAGGTGTCTGCACACACACAGCAGCACGTTTGTTTCCTTCATGTCCGGGCAATACGTCATCCTGCCAGCTGCTGTCAATCAAACACAGACACGCGGCCGTCTTTTCTTTTTCTTTTTTTTACTGTGAAAAGCACCTCCAGGAAGCGATTGAAGACCTTGTTTCCCACTTATCCTTCCTCAGTCTTCTGTTTGTGATGCTTGCACTTGCTTGCAGCCTCCGTGGCGCTCTGGGTCTGCAGTTTGAAGGACTAAAGAAAGGTTAATGCTGTTACATTAACTGCCTTATTATTTTCAGCTCTGCTCCGGCCTTGTTGAAGAAACATCTGAGTGGTGTTGCCTTTTCGTGAGTTATTTGCTCTCGTTGTCAGAGTGCCGTTTCCCACGTTTTCTTTTCATTTTTACCAGACGAAGGGTTGCAGCTATACACTCGCCAGACCTGTATGGTACTTCACACTCAAGGTGATCTATAAAGACTCAACAATCCTCCCGAAGTACCCAAAGAACATTTACAGTAGCTCGGCCTTTTGAAGGCCGCTGTAGATTAATCCTCTTTAGGCCATCTTTTCTCCTCAGTGGCCCAGTGGGAGTGAAGGGGTGGTAACTTGATGATCACAAACTGTCCCAGGAAGCTGCTCACTGCCCCTCCGATGGCTCTACTAGCCCCGGTAGAGAAGGGAACCGAGTCAAATATGTATTCCTGCTTGCATGTTTGTCCCCGTGCAAGCGTCCCTGGGTTCCAGTCGAACCTCTGTGACTAAACTAAAGGGGCAAACACCTTCTAACTCAGCTCACAGCCCCTCCTCACCTGCTGGCTGCTTTGGTCGGCTTCGGCCTGACTCGTCGGCAGTGTCGCAGCCTTCGGCGGGTAGACAGACATTTCTCCGAGCGATTGAGGGAGAACGTGTCATTAACGGATGACAGCGAAGCGATCCGAGACTCACCTTGTGGTTCGGCTGCACAGAGAACATTTCATTAAAAAAATGACTTCCAGCAGCGTTATCAGGAAGATGGTCACCAGATGTCTGCTTTTCAGCAGCACCAGCTGGTATATCTCAAAGTGGTCAAATAAAACACGTTGATCGATTTGCTTTTCATTTAGTCTGTTACTTCTTTTTGGTTGAATATTTTAGTTGAAGGTTGTCATTTTGTTTATGTTTAAAGTTTTCTCGTGCTATAATTGAATGTTGCATTACTTCCATTAATACCACATTTATACTTTTCAGCTCTGAAGACGAGATCATCCATCCTGCCAAACTGAATGTGACAGAAAAATCTAACCTTCATTTTAAGTTGCAGCACTTTTAAGTAGAGGAACCTCAATTCATACTGAATGAACATTTTCGAAAGTGAAAAACACAATATAGCGCTTTGTAACACGTAGGTAAACACACCTTGAACACATGTATCACGGGCCGCAGCCTTCAGCGTGACGCTTGTGCTTCACTAAAGAAAATATGCTCTGATGACATCACAGGACAAAAATGTCTGCATGAAAAAACTGCCATAAGATTATATATTAACATTATTTTCTACTTTCACTAAATTAAATGTTTAACCAGCAACAGTCCAGAACATAACAACCAAAAGTGTATTCATACATCAATGCCAGTTTGTTTCCCTGTACTATTTTTCAGTGGGATTCAATGGGGACATTTTTGTCCTTAAGGGTCTGTATTTTGGCTCCAAAGTTTATTTTAGAATTATTGGAGAAGCTGAGAGGTTGAACCAAAATAAAAAAAATCAGTAATAATAAAAATAAAACATCACAACCATGCCAACATGTTTGCCATACGCATTAACAGAATGAGGGGGAAAATGAAAAAGCCCAGAAATTACAGTTAAACCCTCTTTGTCCCTCTCTTTCCTTTTCACACACACACACACACACACACACACACACACACACACACACACACACACACACACACACACACACACAATGGCAACATGCCAGGTGGCACATTTTCACAGCAGGAGGTTTTGTGGTGCTAAAGGCGATGCAGCACGGCGGACTGTAAACTGTCATTTGGCAGAAGACATGTCAAGAGTGGATTAAACCGAGGAAGATCTTTCACTCCCTCACTCACACACACACACACACACACACACACACACACACACACACACACACACACACACACACACACACACACACACACACACACACACACACAGAGCTCGGCCAGTGCTCCTGAGATTCAAACCACGACGCTCTACGTACCCCTCTAGCGTCAGTGACGGCTTGTCAATATACGCTCGTTAAATGCATCGTGTCTTTTTAAAATACATTTACATCCGTGAATATCCTTTAATTTATCAGTTTAACCTAAATCTAATTCAACAAAGACCAATAAGAGTATTTCCCAATAGTGTGTGTGTGCGTGTGTGTGTGTGTGTTACTGAATCTACTGTCCAGGATTGAATTATTTAAGCTGAAGAGCAGGCGTAACAGTAGCACAGTAGCACACACAAACACACACACACACACAGCAGTTAATTACATATCGTAGTGTGTCGTTGCTAACCACTCTGTCTTTATCGCCACAGAGTCACTTAGGCTTAGGCCGGCGGGGTCGGCTGCTATTTCCGCTAACACAGCAGCTCGGTGGTCTGTGATAGAGGGTGTGCACACATGCACACATTCACACACATTCACACACACACACGAACACACACACAGAGAAACCACAGCGTGGGAGGGTTAAGACATTCGTATTGCAGTTTTTAAATTGATGTGGGCCTCAAATGCTAGGTATTCCTGCTCGAAGCCACTCTTACCCAATCACCTCCAAAAAAAAAAACAGCCACCGCAGCACTGAAGGGATGAGAGCAACTTCTACTGTAGCTGCTGTAAATCTCGGTAGCTTATCCGATGGAAAGGCTTCATTGCAAAAACAGAAAAAAAGCCGTGTCTATTTTGGGAAGATTGCAAACATTTCTCACTGAAACCAGGTAACACGCACAAGCCCTCACATGAACTCTAGTTACGAGCCCTTCATCGACACCTCCCAAGTTTTCATGGTCCAAAAGTGTTCAAGAATCTTCAACTGGCTTGTTATTAACTCTTGAAATACACGAGAGAGGATATTGTTCCAACAATGTTTTTGGCGCAGTCAACCATTGATCCATTAGGCTACTTTTAGCTTAACCATTTGTGCTGTTTATCCATTAACTTTAAGCTAATGGTTTGAACTATGGGGGAAGAAAAACATGGAGATTAAAGTAGCAAATGTACACAATGTTATAGTGTAGTGGACTCTCTCCATCCATCCATCCTCATCATCTTATGCGAGGCCGGGTCGCAGGAGGAGCAGCTCATTACAGACCTTCCCTCTCGCCAGCAAACTACAAGAACAAAATTCACCACATAGTTCAACACAAGCAGTGGCCCCTTAAAAGCGCCGGTGTGAAACTATGGAAAAAACGCAGTGTGTCATAGTAACTTCCTCTCAACGGAGGTCTTTGACACACACCTTCACGTAGTCAATGACAGAAGTTGTGTGTCTCTACTTCCCTGTAACTTCTACAATATTCATATTTATTTATATAATGTGTTCGTAAAAGAACACAGAAAGAACATGAAAGAAACCGCGTGTATGCATCTTTCAGAACCGTCGCGGTTCCCCCCAGAGGCCATCCTTACCATAATAACACTACCGTCGGTTTTTTTTGGAAATACTCCCCTACTCCCCTGGCGCCGTTATTATTTTTGTTTTATCTACAATTGCACTAAAACACAGAGACTCATTTTTGGAAGGTGATGCAGCATATCCGTATTGAACAAATGAGACCCGACACCACGGTTCATCTGTAAAACCTCTCAGTCTCCTTTGCTGTCAGTCTCCTCCGTGGAATACATGCGCAGCCTGAAAAAGGCGCGTTAGACGGGCACAGATTGCGAGGCGCCGGTGTGGCACGCCTAGGCGTGTTGCAGTATGGTTTAGACCTTTTTCTCTTCAGCTTCCAGAGGTGTCAAGGTGCGACACAGCATCAGTCAGTTTACTGCTTGCTGAATTTTCTGAAAAAAAGAAGA
The DNA here is from genome assembly GCF_910591455.1 of Pholis gunnellus. NCBI lineage: Eukaryota > Metazoa > Chordata > Actinopteri > Perciformes > Pholidae > Pholis > Pholis gunnellus. The sequence continues at coordinate 7,288,612 of NC_136549.1, forward strand.
AAAACACACACAGACGCATGCATCACAGATCTAAAGCCCCTGAGAATACAGCTCGAGCTATATCATCAGCTGTAGCAGACACATAATCCACGGTGGAGCTTCCTGCGGTTGTAGCGGAGGATAACAAATATTTATCAAGACTGAAGTGAACATCTGTATTGGTGTAAAAAGAGTCACCTCTTTGATGGCACTCGTGAACACTTGAGCAGCAGTTCTGGCAAATTAGAATCAATTACAAATTGGTAACCAGGTGTGTGCAGTGGACTCTGGAGCATGGCAACTGGGAATGCAGCGATTTGTGTGATTCACTCAGAGATTTCCGTTTGCTAAGAGAAGCATCGCACTATCAAACGAGGTCGGCGAATCAAAGCACAATGCAGCGCTTAACTGTGCTGAATTCCATATTTAGAGCTCTTTTTTGTTGTTGTTGCCTCCACGCGGCTCTTAACATGACGACAAGCGAGCCGCTGGCTAGCAGCTAACGGTGCTAACCGCAGCAACAGTGCAGATAACGGCAACAGTGCAGCAAACAGTGTTAGCCTGAAGGGGAACCGGAGGGTGGGGTGTGGGGGGGGGGAGGGCTACGCTTCTGTGATGACGTCGTGAGTCGGGATGCTGTTGTCAGCGGTAAGCGCCGTATGAGCGCAGCGCAGAGTGGCGGCCATTAGCTAGCCAGTGGGGCACGCTCACTGGGCCTCACACACGCTAGCATATCAAACTAGCTACGTAAACACACACACACACACAAAGGGAATGTGAATTAATTCTCCGCTCAGCATGACATCTCCACCACGTCTTTTACAGCAGTCACTTTATCCTCTAGTGATATGAATAGCATAATTACCCTGATCACGTTACAAAGTAATGTACCAGGGTAGGGGGGGGGGTGCGCTTGCGCCTGCATGCTGACCCGATGCAGCGCTAATGTCTGTCTGAACGCGGTCAGACCCTGGGGACGGATTCAGAGTGACACGCGTGTAAAAGTCAAGTCGATCCCGGTCACCGCGACGCCGTCAGTGTTGATGAGGAGACATTCAGTGGATCTGATGGGAGCTCAGTCACGCTGAAGTTCATCTCGATGTGATGGCTAAAGAGTCAAAGTTAATTTGGTAAATGTATTCCTCACAGGTCTCCTGAGCCTCTAGTCATGCTCTAATTGTGTGAAGTATAAATATTCACTTCCTGTGTAAATCCGCGTTACTGACAGTGAGCAGCTCTCACCCACTTACGGTAAAACAGATGCCATGTCGAAGTTCATAGCCGCTCAGCTCCGTAATTGTCTGCACACAGCTCTTCATTCGAGTCGTCTGACGCTCCGATTTGAAAATGTGACGGAAGACATTAAAGGACAGATCAGCTCTTTGTTGCAGGAGTTCAGATGGAGTGCATTCTTTAAATATCCCTCCAATGTAATCTCCCAGGAACACACTGTTCCACATCTTAAGAGCAGGGAACTTTTTCAGCAGTGTCAGTGTCCCGGTATTACAAAGCTTTTACTATTGTACCAACGGTCTCAAATAAAACACGTCTCTTAAAGTATTAAAATACCATGAATCCAGTTTTTTCAACACGTGGGCAGCAGCCAAGTGTCTCATCGACATTGGTTTTCTTACTCAAGTCCAGTGAGAAGAGTCTACTACGCTTTTTCACACTGTTTTTGAGAATGTGTTGGTTCCTGATTCCACACGGTGGCATTTTCCATGCCAGAGTAACCCAACAGCACACGTTGGGTAAACCAAAACACACCTGCACGGCGGCCACGCTAATCTCTCTGCTAACATCGGGTGTGCCTGCTGCGTTTCTTAGCCGACGGATTATCAGGGTCAGTGTGCAGGAGTTCTGATCCATCCTCTCAGCTGGAGGAGATGATCGAACGATTACAACAGAAAACATATTTCTATTGTCAAGAACGATCGCATCACCTGATTTGACCTGGAGGCCTCAGGCTGAAAATCACATACTGCTATCCATTCTATTCAATATATTTTGTATAGCTCAAAATCACAAATTTGCCTCAGAGGGCTTTACAATCTGTACACATGCGACATCCTCTGTCCCGGGACCCTCACATCGGGACAGGACAACCCCCCCAAAAAACCTTTAACGGGGAGAAAAGAGGAAGAAACCTGAGAGAGAGCAACAGAGGAGGAACCCCTCCATCAGGATGGACAGAAGTGTAATATGTCATGTGTACAGCATGAACAACATAACAGTTACAACACATTAAATGCACATGACAGAAATTATTCATATAATGAGAGAAGTGAGCAGAATAATGATGGAAAAAGTACGACTGCTAGTGAGAACAGCGTAAGTGGATATAGTAGAATAACGTGGCAAAAGCAGTAATGGTATCGGCATTAACAACCAATGCGACTACTACTAATAATGATGGTAGCAGTGTGCGTCAGGCAGGCAGGACCACAGCAGGAGGCAAGACCAGGGTCCAGAAATAACCACGATCCACGGAAACCTGCGAGGCGAGAAAGCACAAAGACTCGGGGGAAGAAGCAAAGTTAGCAATGTGCGTTAATGGGACATGAATTCAGACCGAAGGCGCGAGAGACGAGGAGAGAGGAGCTCAGTGTATCCTAGGAGGTCCCCTGGCAGTCTGGGCCTATAGCAGCATATCTAAGGGCTGGTCCAAGGCAGACTTGAGCCAGCCCTAATTATAAGCACTATCAAAAAGGAAGAGTGGTGAGTGTGTCTGCCCCCTCCGGGACTGAAACGTGAAGCTGGTTCCACAGAAGAGGAGCTTGACAACTAAACCACGCATGTGCACAGCTGGACTTTAGTATTGTCGGGTTAATCTGATTCAGTCCCATGTATCGGTGCAATGCGATATCTCAGGAGCAGGAGAAGTTTGATTTATTTGATGCTTGTCACAGACCCAGAATGAGTATGCGCTCTCGTCTGCATCCCACACAAGGCCTGTAAAAAAAAAAGAAAAAAATAGTTTGGCCTCCAAAAGATCCATTCAATTACTATCACTCCCTCTGACAGAGTGGAAGCATGTGTCTCTGTCTAAATACCATCTTCTGGCAGCTCCGAACACAGTTAGCGGAGCTTTCCTCAATTCTAGCAGAGAGAGGAATCGTTCTCCAAATTAACATTTCTTTTCCTCCTAAAAGTGCGACCCTATACGTGCGTTAACCCGAGGACTTTGGGCCTCTCGGGACCGACCCAGTCAGGAGCTGTAGTTCTCTAACAGACCTACTTTGTGGATATAATGGAGACACATTTTTTTACTCCTTGAGAAAAGGTGCAGAATGACTTGAAGGGGCTGGAACCGGTACAAAGACGGCGTTGGCGCGTATGTATGTATTTTGTGCCAACTGTAAAAACATTAAATAAGCAGCCAGGAGTCATTTTTCCATTCACCGCCCCAGCGCGCCTGCTCCCCTCCGTTGCCTCGGCACAAACTTGAAATTGAAACGGATTTGCATCACAGTTGCCAGTGTCTCCGCAGTGCATCTGAAATCCTCTCCGGAGACATCCTCAATCTGCGTGTTATCCTTCATTGTGACAATAACGCCGTCGCCGTGCAGCTCCTTCTCTTTCAGAAAATGAATCAGGAAATTGATTTTCAGGGGGGGTGGGGGGGGGGGGGGGGGCGCGGGCTTGAAGAATCCACAAAAGTGCCGCGACGTCTGCCTTCGACATTTGTGCCTCGGTGATCCCAGAATGATCCAACGTTTTGCCAGTGTGAGCCCTCGACGAGAAGGACTCACGCTGGCATTTGACGGCTTACAGGCCCGCACATTGGGGGGAGTTAGGAGGGCACTGGGAGGTAAAACAGCAGAGGCTGATACTGTAACAGTGACATACTGAACAAATAAACAGCTCCAACAGCATGTAGAGGGAAATGGCCGAGAGGAAAACAGTTGATTTTGCTAATATTTGCACTAGATCTGGGTTTTTTTTTTTGCTCCAGCTGGTCTTTTGTTGGCAGCTCTTTCATCCTTCTTCACACATTAGCGCGTGCGTGTGTGTGTCTGCGCGAGCCTTCCTGCGACCATTGTTGGTTTTAATGTATTTTTAATTTCCCACAAAGTGACTGGAGTCCTCAGTGACTGGCACTCCATAATTGGCTGCCTGTGTAAACATCAGTCAGCCTAACGAGAGCGCGGCAGCCTCTCCTGCGGGCTGCTGCATGTGCGCCCGCCCACACACACACACACACACACACACACACACACACACACACACACAGGTATGTACTGTCATTTGCAACTGAATGCAGCCTGGCTCTGTTTTTTGTCTCCCTCCCGAATCACACATGCACTGAGAGAGAGAGGGGGGGGAGAGAGCGGGATCTCATTAACCAAGCTAGCGCTGCCATTTCCTCCAGGGGGGGTTCAGGCCAGAAGTGTTTACCTGTTACACCGTGTATATGGGAATGGTGTGTGTGTGTGTGAATACAGCGGACACAATTAGCTACATGTGGCACATTAGCGGAGCTTTTAGCCGCGGCCCAGGCTAATGCATGCGCAGACACGCGTCTGCGTTGTTTCTTCATTTTCAGTGTATTACAGAACGGCATTCTGGGAGCATTGAAATATATCACACCTCGAGAGTGACTGCAAATGCAAATGCAAACACACACACACACTCCAAGAAAACACATAGACACAGCACGACGCCTTATTCAAAGCAATTTTGTCATATATAGGATTTATTTACACTTTCTATTTACAGATTTTTGTTTCAAAATCTTCTCTGTACACATTTTTAAATTCGAGAACCACGACTCCGGTCGCCCACACGCTCGAGTATTATTAGATTTTGTTTTCTGAGTACTCAAGAGGCAAAAGACATGGGAGGGAGGATTTTCTTCTTTTTCTTTTTCAGTTTGGTTTTCATAAACATATTTTTCACGTCTGGAGAAGAAGAGCGAGAAGAGAAACAAAGTTTAAAAAAAGAAAACTGAAGAAATGAAAGCAGCTGAAAATGTTACTGAAGGACACCCTCCTGAAGATGCTCCAAAGAATGTTTGAAGCTTGCCTGTGTCTGTGTGTGTGTCTGTGTGTGTGTCTGTGTGTGTGTGTCTGTGTGTGTGTGGGCTAATAGAAAAAATGGGCTCCAGCCAGATACCACCCAGGCCTTCATCACCATGGAGATGTGTGTGTGTGTGTGTGTGTGAGGAGACGGTGGGTTAAGGGCCGGCTAATTTGAGATCGGTAGCGTCGTGTGAATGTGTGCTTGTTAAACCATCTCTTTTCACAGAGTAGACAGCTACGTCTTGTTAAGGGGGAGTTACTGCGATATGAATCTCTAAGACGAGGGGGGGGGGGGGGTTAGTCTACCCTGTTGGCCCGCGACTCACACACAAACACACGCAAAGGCGTACCTCTTTCTTTATGTACATAACCTGTAACCGCACAAACTAATGTCGTTAAGCTAATGACTTTACCTTTTTGTGTTTTTGGTTTTGGAAAGGATAAAATAAAAAAAAATAAAAAAACTCACTACAGCCCCGATGCACACTGACTGCTTCAACAAGTGGAGGAATCCAAAGGTCGACAGGCCGGCTGTTCATTAGGGGGGGGGGGGGGGGTACCATCAGGTTTGAGCCATTCAAATGCCCAGAGAATTATTAAACAGTTCATGTTGGTGGCTGACCACCCCCCCCCCCCCAAAAAAAGTCTGTCTTTTCACAGCAAAAGCAAAATGTCACAAATATTGCTTCCAAAAAAAAATGTAAATCCTCCCAAGTTCATTTGAGATGAAGAATATAACTAAGACGTTCGCTCGTGTCTCCAGAGTTAGGCACAACTTAATAATAGGCTCGTCATGTAAACAGCATAAAAAAATAAAAACCAAAGAAACCAAAAACAGACAAATCTTTTAAAACGCTGATTGAAAGAATGAATCGTATACAAAAAGAGAGAGAGAGCGAGAAAGAAAGAGTGAGAGAGAGAGAGGAAAAAAGGCTGTAGACTTTCAAATGAAGTGCAGTTTTTCCTTGTCAGAGAGCACGGGAGATGAGGGGCTGGTGAAACCGGTGCAGATTGGGTAAAAAAAAAAAAAATAATAAAATTGTATCCCAAGTGTGATCAAAGACTGACAGCTCTCACAGAAAAAAGCGCTGAAACTTCAAAAAGATACAGAGCCCCCCCGCCCCCCCCCACCCCCGTCCCCTCTCTCTCCTTCCATCTCCCCTTCACACACCTACGCACACCCGTCTTTGCGGGCCGGGGTGACAATAATGGATCCTGGCGGAGACGCGACAGCAGACTCCAGACGTTAACAGCTCTGTGTTATGTCATGAATGTCTGATTCACCCCCCCCCCCCCCCCCCCACACACACACACCCACCTCCCAAGATTACACCAATATGGTGCTACTGACTTTGGGTAAGCTGCTCTATATGAACGGAGCAGCAGGGGACAGGTATTGCAACGGTGAGACTGTGTTAAGTGTGTGTGGTGGGGGGATGGGGTGGGAGAAGCAGGTTCTGGTTCAGTGCACCTGCCGCTGCTTTTGTTCATTTACGTGCAGCTCGCTATAACGCAGAAGTAGTTTACATTAAAGGGTTTAATAACTGCTATCTGTCGAGTCGTGTTTCTGCCACTGACGTTTAAAGCCATGATTCTGCTCGACTCCCGTTTAGTTACATTAACAGCAAAGCAAATTGGAATTTTGAAAATTTCAAAATAGAAAGAAATGTGCCAGTTGGAGGGCCAAAAAAGGAAATGGCGCACTCGGCTACACATGATTTATCGGGCTCAGATTACAGTTGTGTGTTTTTTTTAAAAAATTGGAACTACTTTTTGGAGGGTTTGCAATGAAAGTGTTGTATTTGGACTCCTTCTGTAACTGATGCACAAGCACTTCACACATCGCATTTGGGCTTGCTGTTGGAATCCCCAAACCTCTCCGATGGAGCGACTCCTGGAACAAACTCTCAGTGAAATATCAAAGACTCGTCGCGCCTCCACCAAGAAACTGACAAGACGTGTTGGAAGGTTGCGCTTTTTGCGTTTTTTTCCCCCCTGCACCCCTTGAAGACGCGGCCCAAAAGACAGATGGAGAGGAGGGGAGAGTAAACAAAGACAGTATGTTTTTCTTAATTAAGGCAAAATTGTTCATTCGGAACTCGACTACAAAAACAACCCCGTTGAGAAGAAGCACTTTTTTTTCTTTTCTTGCGAATTCCAAATTTGACTTCCGCGAGGGTGATTGGACCCCGTACTGGTGTGTGTGTGTGTGTGTGTGCACGTTTCTCAATTTGACGACAACTGTGTTCTGAGGTAGTCCAGGGTTCGGGAGGAGGGGCAGTTATAAGACATTAGAAGCATGTTGAGCGGGGATAAGCAGCTTTCCTCCTCTCTCCACGGCTCGTCCTACAGCGTGATGTCGCAGCGCCGGGCCGATTGAGTTGGTGGTTTATAGAAGGAGGGAGTCGTGTTTCCCCTCAAAGACTGACAGTCTCTCTCTCTCTGTGTGTGTGTGTGTGTGTGTGTGTAGTCCTAGTGTGGTAGTTTGTCAAGAAGGAAAACAACAGCAGGAGGAGGGAAAAGAAGAGGAAGAAAAACAGGAGAGGGTCATGTTCCTCTCCAGGTGGTGTTGTGACCAGGAGAGCGGGCTCAGATATGTAAACCACCTATTGCAGTGCCCTTTGGCAATCTTTCTTTGTCTTTGCAAAAAAAAAATAAAGGTCACACTTTGGCCTCTGGAAACAAAATGCAATGTATTGCCATGGTGTTGGACTAAACTCCCGGCGGCGCTGAGCTCACGGTCCTGCATCAGGCCTGAGCTCGTACTCTGGAGGAGTCGGCTTGAAAAGAGAAAAAAACAGAACTCGTGGTCGTCAGTGATGGAGAGGGTTCTGCCCCCCCCGGGGACTGAAGGAGTGCACATCAGAGAGAAAAATAATTTAAAAAAAGAAAAGAAAAGGCTCAACGTCGTCATGTTAAAATGCTACGCCGCACGTCCTCCCGCTCATTGGTTGATTCAAATCTCTTAGTAGCTGAAAGTGTGGGGAAAGGGAGGTTAAGAAAAGAAAAGGGGGAGGTCCTTCCCTGTAGGAATAGAGGCCTGGCAGTTCAGCAGACGACTGCAGGGGCAGGAGAGGAAGGAGAGGAAGAGGAGGAGGAGGAGGAGGAGGAGGAGGATGAGGGGCAGCTGCAGAGAGCCACGCTCATCATCTCTTGTAGTGGTTGGGCGCGTCCGCGAAGGCAAACTTCAACCTGTAGGCTTCAGCCAGCAGTACGCTCACTTCCTCGTTGCCCCAGTGCATTGTGGGAAGGTTCTGCAGGAGGATCATCAGACCCTGTTAGGACGAAGGAAAAAAAAAAATTACAATTAGAGCTAAGTCGATTATTTTGATCATCGATTAATCGTGTAAGACTTTTTTTTTTTTTTAAACAGGATTGCCAAACATTCTCTGATTCCAGCTTCTCTCTTATGTGACGTTTTTTTCTCCCTGTAGGTGGAGCATCGCTGGGTTTTGGATTGTTGAGCAGCCAAAACAAGACACCACGGGTTTCTGGTGAATTGCGACGGCCATTTTTCCCACCGTTTTCTTACGTTTGATGATCAAACGACCAAAACGTAGAGAAAATAATGGCGTGAGATTTGAAAATGTGCCGGCCGTACACACTGTGTTTCCCCCACTGAATCTCTCTCTGAATGAAAACTACAGAGCCCAAAACTATGCTAAACTACCCAAATGCATCTACGGTATTATCACAAGCTGCAGTTGGATTTGGGATCCCACAAAGTACACCCTTTGAGGGTAATGCTAGTGTGGCAGACAAGCACAGTTCCACTTGCTTTCTGCCTCTTCCTGAGAGTGTGACACAGATGTTATTAACTCAGTCAAAGTGGGTTAATAACAGCTGGGAGAGAAAGAGAAAGACGATTAAGAGGCGGGGATCGAACAAAAAAAAAATCAGGAAAGACGGAACAAAGTCAAGTACAATTCAGTGGAGCTCAAGCCTTCCCCCAGATTCTTGTTCTGTACATTACTATGTTAGTAAGAAGACAGACAACAGCAACACACACACACACGTTTAATCTCACCATCTAATGCCTCTCTCTCAAAGGGGAATGAGACTGGTTAGCTGGGAGGCAGTGTGTGTGTGTGTGTGTGTGTGCGCGTGCTGCTACGGATCAGAGTACCGGGAGCTTTCATCATCATGGCTGAAATCATTGCCGTGACAACAGGGTTTACAACCAATCACGGTGCTGATAGTCACATCGAAAGTTCAAGTCGCGTCGGGTCTTCTGGTGTCGGCGCTCATCCGACTCCAGAGCCGTTCGCTGCCGTCCGAGAGGACCCCCGTTACAAAAAAAAAGAGAGTATTTCAACGCTGGTTGACCTATTTGAATGTAAAAAGGATCTTCCTTCCCTCGGCGTCAGAGTGTCAAAGTAAATATTCCGATGCATATTCCACCCTCGTCTCTCGATCCGCTACGGCGAGGCCCTTTTCTTCCTGTTACCCTCCTACGTAATAAATTGATGGTGTTTGGCTCCATTCATTTTTTTTCCCCCTTCCACTCCGGATAAACTCAGAAGGTGGATCTCAGTTTTGACACATACTAGGTGTTGAAATTGTGTTCTTCGTCTTCAGTGAAAAGATTATTTTGTCGGCTGACGGGTCACGGGGCGGTGAGCGAGCGCTGCGTCAACTTTAAACAGAACGATCAGATTCCCTCTACCGACTCCTTATCACTACCATCAAAATCCATCTGCTTGTTAATTCTGCACGCCGTCACAGACGCCCCTTTGAGAAGGAGACCTGGACCTTGACTTTGAAAGGGCTGGACTTATAACATCCCACCTCGTTAGTTCGGAAAGACGCACTTCTCTGAAGTAGGTTTCTGTTTTTTTCCCCCGCTGTGAGGGATGGAGAGCGGAGGAAAGAGAGGAGGCAGCCTGATCAGAACTCAGCTCGCCTTTCTCTCATCTGTATTCAATAGAGAATCACTATCAGCCCCCCCCCCCTCCTCTTTCATCACTCACCCTCTCTCCCGTTCTCACACACACACTCATGCACACACACACACACACACGCAATGGAAATGCAACAGTGTTGCTCACAGCTGAAGGACTGCGTGTCAACACGGGTGGGTTCACGTGTTGCGTATTTATGATTGTGTGATGTCTGCTCCACGTGACAACAATCAGATGCTCGAGAAAACAATACAAAAAAAGAAAAAAAGAAAAAAGGGCCCCCGCTGAACATCTGTCAGGCACACTGAGCTGAATACAGACAATTATTTCATTTAAACAGAACAAAGAGGGAGCAGCTTCCAAAAGAAGAAGAAGAATGCTCCCACTATAACCGTCAGTCCCACTTAAAGAGCATGTGGATGTGTGGTGTTTACAGTATGTGAACGCGTTATGGTAAGTGTTCTGTGCATCGCCCCGGGGGGTCCCGGATGCCTGGGGCTGGACACCGTGTACCTCCCTTACTGTACTTCACTGCCGCAGGCTCTTCAGGGGGGGAAAAAAACACACAGGAAAAAAAAACTCCAGAAAGTTTCCCTATAGAATAACAACACTGTATCCTGGATACACGTGACTTGTAGTGAAAGTAATATATGCCGAGGAGCATCGCTACACTAAAAGAGTTAAAATTCATTTTGAAGGCTCGAATTCTGCGGAGATTTAAAAGCCGAACGAGACAATTACGATGCTGTCATTTTAAAGCTAAATGCCTCGATAAATAAATAAATAAATATGAATAGTGATGACAGCAAAAAAAAAGTCACACGCTGCAGACAGTTGCACCGGGAGCCCCGCCCCCTTCCCATTAAGAAACTGCCTAGAGAGACAGCCAGACCTCATGTATAAGATGTCCTGTGTCAGCCTCCACCAGGGAAATCTACCATGTGCTACCATGACGTAGCACATGGTAGATTTATATTAATCAATAATAGGGACTCATTTTCTTTGCTACAGACGAAGGACCAACCACCACGGGAGTCTAATGAAGTCCCGCTTCGAGTGCTTCAGCCGCTGGGCAACGCACCTGAACAAACGAACGCGCGCGCGCACACACTCGTGCGATCGTCCGCCGCACAAGCACACACCCTCAGTGACTGAGGAGCTTCATTAGGAGCGTATTTCCGCGTGGCAACCATCTGCTGGCTATCACGTCTGTTGGGCTAATGACTTTAACACGGTTTAATTGCATACATCTCGCTGTCGGGGGAGGGGAGGGGTGGGGGGGGGGCGCACTCACTCCACTCCACACAGGTGGCAACACTCCACGCTGAGGGGCCACGAGTGTTTGCATGAATGAGTGTGCGAGTGTGTGCGCAATGCATTAAAGTCGATGTATGGTTTGTGAGTAGTAAGTGTGTGTGTGTGTGTGTGTCTCTGGGTATTAGGACTAAATCAAAGAGAGAAAGAGATGATACAGTTAATTAAAGGTACAGGCGCGACAGAAAAAGGACACGGAGATGTGTGTGTATGTGCAGTACAGGTGTGTAAGGCGTTCATGTAGGCAGCTTGTTATGTGCTATGTGTCGGTGTAAGTGTAAGTGTGTGTGTGTGTGTGGGGAGCTTGTGGTTATTCGGGCATGAATACCCATTTATCCCACAGAACTAACAAACACATTGATCCAGCATTACTGTATACAGTAGGCTACAAAAGAAAGGCAATTAGCTCTCCATCTCCTAAACCCGGCAAGGCTTAAAGTGGTTAATGGCTATTGATAGTGAGGGGAAAGCAGATTGTCAATAGAGTCAGTGCTAAGGCTCTTTCTTCAGCAACAAAAAAATAAAAAAGTGAATGGGATAACGTAATGACGAGACAGCTGTCGACTGAAATGCGCTCGCCCTGTGTGTATAGTCACTGTTTTAACCTCCATCTGACCGGTGGTGGGTTGATACGCTCCGTCCTCGTCACCCGCTTCACATTCGTGAAGTTCGCACATGCTCGGTGGCAAATCCTCCACCTCGGCGAGTGAGAAGAAGCTGCTGATTCACTCCGTGGGAACGTGGCGTGGGGGAGCGGAGGAAGTAAAGCAGAAAGCCGGGCAAAAAACCTGGAGGCAGAGCAGAGCCGTCTGAAAACGCGCTCTGCCCCCCCCGGTTTATTTTCGCAGCACTGGGTCGGATGAGTGTGCAGTGCACGCAATTTGAGTTACAGACGACCATTAGTCACAAGAGCTGAAGCTTTAAATGGGGTCTCAGAGAAATGTTACTCCAAGTACCATTAACGCAGTGGCTGAGGCCCGTCGGCAGTCCTGCTGAACTCACACGCACACACACACACAGATATAGATAAAACACACAATTAAAGCCCACTCTTCCTGTGAACCAAATAGCCTATTTGCCGGCAGAGTGAGATGGTGCGAAGTGAAGTGAGTACAATGTCTGACCAAAGTCCTGAGAGGTGCTTCGCCGCAAGACTACGGCTCCCCCACAGCGAGTGGCAAAAGCCCGGGGGGGGGGGGGTAGTTACAGGTGTGGCGCTATATACTATTCCACCTCCGACCTCCTTCAACCGACACATCTACATGAGCGCACGCGCATTGGGAGAGGAGGCTGCCTCGCGCACGCGGGCCGTCACCTACGCGCGCACAAACACGGCGGGCTGCCGGATGGCGGTAATGGTGTTTTGCAGCACCCCCGAGGTGTAATGGGCCTAGGCACGGCTCAGTCAGGGCCATTAGCTTGCTGTAGTTCGTATAATTACACAAAATGGGCACTCTGGCAAACAGTGGGTGCTAATGTAGGAGCGGGGCACTGCGGCGTGCGGAGGTAGGAGCTGACGTAGGATGGCAAGGCCAAGTTGTCAAGTAAAAAAAAAAAAAAGGGACGCGGGTACAGTGGCAAGCCTGCCACGCGGCGACGCGCCACACCTTGAGCCGCAGCGTGGCTGCCAGCTCGCACGCAAGGCTGTGCACAGGACATTTTAAATGTCTGCTGTCTCAGAAGATAAGAGGAAGTTGTGTTATTAACTTTGCTGCCACGCAGCCACCTGTTACTCTGCCGAGTGGCAGCCTGGTAGACCTCCGCTTAGTCCTCTCCCGCTCTCTGTAGACACCTATGCGGACAGAATAATCTCCACGTAGCGGGTCCAATTAACATGTTACGTTTCCGTCGTCAGAAAATGGAATCGGTATGAAACAGGGTGTTTACCAAGAGTCGTTCCAAAGCTTCTGCAATTTGATAAAAAGTACACAAGATACACTTTCACGCCTATTCCTTAAATTTTCCTTTTGCGTGGAGTTACTTTTCACCAGTTTCATCAGCAGTACCAAATTATTCATGCAGTACAAACCCGTTCTGACGTTGTAGTGATGGACCATTCGGGGTAACTGTGCTGTGCAGGCGTGTCAGGTTCAGTTTAGAGCGGACGGAAAACAGAGACACATTCACACCTCGCCTGTCTTTTGTCTTGGCAGTGTCAACCGGCGGTCTCTCTGGGGGGCGCTTCTTTTTTTTTTTTTTTGTAAGTGCCTGGGGCAAGGGAGGTGGTTCAACGTTAAGAGGAGACAGTGCAGCTTCTCGCCTTTCTTTCTTTTTATAGCTCTGAGCCACATTGAACCCGTCACGCAGTACAACTGTACGCCATTGTTCCATTAAAGGGCCTGCATTCATATGTAAATCATCCACTTAGCTACAAGTGATTCATACATACATTCTATATGATATATATATATATATATATAGTATTTTCTATATCTATGGAAAGGATATTAGATCTTCAACTTCAGCATGAATAAAGTTCACGTACATTTTTCAAGCAACGGAGGCAAAAGTGTTGCCGAAATAGATGCAAAACAAGCATTTTATAAGCCCACCGCGTCCCCACTTGAATAGATTGATGGGAGAAAGCACAATTAGTAATGAAATATGATGACTTGTGCGTTAACAGAACACGTTTTCGTCATTTTTTTTTTGTATATTTCACGCAGCCCTGAGAAGTACTAGAGAGAAACCGTCATTTCGACGTGCTTAATGTGCAACACAAACAAATTCATTAAGTCCTGCACTGTTTCTTGACAAAAGGGGAAAAGATAAGGGGACATGTGGGATGTGGGTACAACCTTTGGTCATGTAGATACGGTGGGAGTGTGAATAGAGAACGGGTGGCAGATTGGTTGAAAGCTCGGAGTACGAGTGAAACCAACAGCGTGGGCGTTTTAGAGTCGGGCGGATCGTTTTGATACTCCAACTCCCACCGACACCTCATAGAATAATGCCTTTCAATGGGTCTTAATTAAAACAGATAAATAAAAAAGTAAACAGATATTCCCTCTGTGAGGAAAAATAACTCTGGATTTCTTTGCTCTCGGCGGTCCACGCTGCTGCCTCGCACCCATTGCTGCACCAGTCAATGGCAGATCAATGACAGGTTCACCACCTCTGGAGAGAATGCAGCAAGAAGCAACCTTGAGTACTAAAACCGGTGTGTCTGTGCTTTCCTCCGCGCGTTGAAGCATTTCGCGGTGATATTTCACTCAGCTCGACTAGTTTAACTTTTTTCGGGCACGTACAGACTTCAAAAGTTCAGGAGCAGTCGATATTTAGCCTGTTTGGCCCCTTCTGCTCGCACCGTTACCGCCCAAACGTTCTTGTTTCCACACCGTCTAAAACACGCAAAACACGACTTCAGAAATGTGTGAGCCGGTTGCTCTGCCTGCTGAATATCATGCCGACTGACTGCCGCGCCGGCAAAATCAGGCAATTCGAACGCGCAACGGGCACACTTGACCAGAGGCCATATATGCATTTTGGAATACTAGATTCTACAAAAGAAAAACAAAAGCGCCTCAACAGTATTACTCCAGCCGTCACCCACTGCTGAGTTCAGAAAGTTTAATGCCACCCTAATCAACAGTTCACGATCCCTGAAAAAAACAAAAACAACCAGGAGCAGAAACGCCTCAGTTCTTGCTTAAGAGCATAAGAGCATTTAAATCTAAAATTCAATAGTTATGTCTCAGTTCATGCCCCGGCCCATTCCTCAAATCTTCCTTTTTTTTTCTCTTTTTCTTAAAACAAATCTATTCCTCCCTCCTCCTGCTGCTGCTTCAGTCTGTTTATTCCTCACAAGTGGGTCGATACTGCTGGTTTTTTTTTTGGGCATTTTTGTGTCTTAACTGAGTTGAGCAGGGGAGCATGCAGTTGGCTTATGGGCTGACAGAACATCAACTGTTATTCCGTTATCTAAGGGCAAATAAAACGCAGACTCTTCCTATCTCTATTTCCCGCTCTTTGGTGGATAAACCTCAGCCGGCGATAATGTCGGTGATGAGAAACTCAGACCGAAAGCCAATCATCCCACACCCGATTGTCCTGAGCTGATAAACGCGTCTACGAGGCTCCCGGCAAACTTGTGCTCGCACGAGCCGATCAACACAACAACGTGTCTCTGCCGCGCTGCTAATCAACAACTGCGCTTGTGCACATTTCTTTTTTTTTTCTTCCTACCTCGATGGCAACGCCGTGACTGATCGCTACCGACTTTTCCAGGCAGCTTCGGTCATCAAAACCGTACGCAACGATGACTCGGCGTACGTGCCCGCGCGAGTTAGCTTCACGGTGAAACTTTTTGGCTGTGGATGATGAGTGATGGAGAGCAATGAAAGAGGGATGTCACAGAGTAAAAGGCCGGGCGACATAATTAACTTCCCACATATTAAGTCCACTCTCTTTCTCTCTCTCTCTCTCTCCTCCTATTGTTTGGGCACAAATAGATTCATATGCCACATCGGCGCGGGCACTCAATCTGCCGGGTGATTATTAAAAGTTGTTTACCAGGGGTGGCCTTGTCTCACTTTCCACGCTATTGACTCCGGTGCCATCCATCAGAGACGCTGCAAAACCCCTGAGCGGGTTCGGCTCCACGCCGGCCAAGTTTTTCGGGGAGAAAGTTATGGGGGAGAAAATGAGGAGGTCTTGTCGTGATGAATGGGGAGGGAAGAATGTGGAATTAATCAGAGGCGGGATCGAGCTGCAATGCAGGCCCGTGGTGATGTCGACTAAAACTCAAATTAGCTGCAAGGACACAATGAATATTGCCCTCCATAAGTGATCCTCAGAGCTGCACGGAGCGTATTAAGTCATTTCCTTTGCGACAAGTAACAGTAATATAGACACATATGTAATACAGTTAGTGACCAAGGCATTGGTGGCTAGATTCTACGGGATGATTGATATCTTTTTAATATATCATATCATAAAATGGACAGAAATACAATTTTACATGTAGAATGCACTCCAGTGAAACCAGAAGAGGTCCCTGTGGGTTGTTTGAAACACACTGCGGCATTGGTGTTGGCAAAGTGAAACATCTAGAGCGACCAGATGTCCCGATTAAACCGCGCGAGTTCCAGTTTTCAAGCATTTGTCCTGGCGTCCTGACAGGGACACACTTTGTTTTCCGATAATTAGACTGAGTGAATTTAGTTTGTCCCAAAATAAACATTAAAAAGAGGTCTTTGTGAAATGTGTCGCTAGGCACAACAATGGTTTTATTAGGACAATGGTTGGTGCGAATCGACGCTTGAATGTCTTTCTTTTCAGTATGCAGCGGCAGGGAAAGCACACATATTCATTGAACGTGCATAACATTAGCATTTTTCATGTTGGAGATAAGTTAATTGCGTGCCATTTTCTCCCAACAGAAAACAGACGGCAAAAGACAACGGCCCAATTCACATATCTTTGTGTCTCCGTATGAATGTATCGGGAGTTTTGTTTTAGTCTCTAACAAGGCTTTCGGCTTTGCGAACCCGTGTCATTTGGGGTACATTGTGTGTGCAGATGCTGCAGTTACTAACCGAGGCTTCAAATAGAATATACATAATTACTGTCCCAGCGCCACAGAAAGTATAATCAACTAAGTGGCAAACAAACAATTTCCCAAGTTATATGCTAGACAGAATTTGAGTTTTTCATCTTCTGTAGAATATAAGAATGAATCTTCAACAAAGCCTTCCCATTGAAATAGTGCTGACATTTCCGGAACACTCCAGTTCCTCTGGAGTGCCCTCCTTTCCTTTATTGGCGAGGCAGCCTAACCCAAGGCGTTCTCCACACGTAACTGATCTGAGGACAGACGCTGACATTTACAAAAGGTCCACAGCTTTTCACACGCCATTAATTAAAGTGAAAACAAATCGTGGCCTCCCTCGTTCACTCTTCCACCCGTCGCCTTCGTTTCCTCACTTCAGCTCCTCCTGCATGTCTGCGGGAAATACTGTAGCGACAGTCAGATTCCATTTACACCGAACTAATAGGTTTCGCTTTCACATAAACGCTTGGCCTCACATTAATGATCGCGACGGGGACTATTCAGCACCGCTTACTAATGAAATCTCAGGGAGGCCGAGAGACGGCCCGAGATCAAGAAGTTCCACGGGTGGCCGTGAAATCAATGCTGACGAACGCGAGCTGGCTTTTTGTTTGTGGATGGACACCGATGTGAGCGTGAACTTGCGAGTGTGGTTCATTTAACAGATAGTATAGTGTCATATCCTTAAACATGCTAAATCTAAATCAACTTCATACATTAGACAAGTTACATTTATTCAAAAATAATTGGGTAGGTCATAGGGTGCGAAATTAACAGCCAGCTGGTTCTTTAATCACCTTTTATTATGTGCAAGGATTTAAGTATGCACCTTAGTAATTGTTATGGTGCAAGAGTAGGCAACATGTATGGTATAAAAAACGGACGGAAGGCAACAGGCATGCGTGTTAAACTTTAGTTTTACATTACCAAGTGCAGAGGGGGTCTTATATAATGTATGTAAAGGTGCTCTGATGCATTAAAAAAAACAAAAAAACATGCTAATAGGAGTTGTACACGTCAATAAATATTAGAGATGGAGACAGAGAGCATATAGAGGATATAGTGTGTGTGCCTCGTTTTTAAACTAAAATGCAATATAGCACCCTTTGCTGCACATCACTGCCAACTTCAAAGCATATGAGCTCCAGTTGAATCATACGCGTATGCCGAATACTTTGAGAATAATGAAGAGGAATAATTTAAACACATATATATATATATATATACACATATATATATATATATATATAAGTAAATAGTAGTTTACACGGGCAGCAGCAAGCGCCAGGAAATATTGCAATTGTGAAAATAGTAAATTGAACGACTACTTCTGAGGCCGTCATCTTGGGAAACAAATTGCGAAAAATGGCTAAATTGCAAACCGAGCAATGATTCCCTTTCGTTCTGGCATGCATAACAAGTTGACATTTGTGCTAAAGCCTGACAAGAACCCTCGTCTCGCTGAATTTCGGGCTGTCGGGTTGTGTCTTATTACTCCATTTCAAAATATCGCTGAAAAACAAGGTTATTTGCTGCATCTGAACCTCGAGGCGGTTTTTCGAAAAGGCAGACGGCTCCATTGTCTCATTTTCCCGGGATGAGGTACAGCCCCACAAAACGCAGGGTTACGGGCCAGAGTGCGGATGTTTTTCATCGTCATTTAAATGCAGCTCTCTGCAGTGGCCCTGCTGGCATCTGCAGGTGGCACGGACTAATGGGAAATGGCGCCGACAGTGCTGGCCCGACTAAAAACAGCAAACCTGCATAATAACTCTGCCCGTTACGGTGTGCTGAAAAGTGAATAATATTGTACGGCGTGAGAGGGAATTGTGTAGGAGCATGTTTATGTTGTCGTGGCTTTGAGTGACAGAGAAAATAAATGAAAATGTCTGCGTGTGTGTGTGTGTGTGTGTTGGTGGACGCCAAAACTTATCCAAGCAGTCCGGGCCTGCAGTTAGCAGTGGTGTGCTAGCTGAGGTGGAACGGTGGAAGGCAGATTGCTTGGGGAGTGCCACACTTCCTCCTGCTTTTCATTTAGCAGCTTAACCAATCCAATCCCACAACCAGGAGAGGAGATTCACACTCGCTCTCCTCACTATGTTCGATAACAATGCACGAATTAGCCTTTTGAAATTACTTTCTGCGTGGGTTTTTAAATTAAAACTATTAAAAGTGGTTTAATCCCTCTCAGGACCCCAAGGCATGTAACTCGCCAGCAGTTTGTCATACGTCGCCGCTCCCCGATTCCTGTATTTCACATTAAAGACAATTAGCTGAGTGACTACACTGCAATGGGTGAGCAGCTTTAGAGGGTTGCATGTATCAAACAGAATGACCTCAAAAGAGCAACTTTTGCATTTGAGAGTTTTAACCGGTAACTTTCCAATCTAGTCTCTCTATAAATTAGAAGAGGTGGTGGAATCTATGACAGAGTATTTAGATTTCAAACCAAGATGTAGGTAATTAATGTATTTCAGCAGAATGAACACAGGTTCCCAACTCAGCGAAGCACAAATCAATCAAAACCGTAATTTCCATCTATTACACAAAACAACAAGTTGTTAATATTGTGCTGCGCTAACTAGCTGCAACACATCTAGTTAGCCTCCAGGCCTGGGGAAATGGGTGTCGCAATTCAGTGTAATAATACGTAGATTGATGAGAACAGGTTGGAAACCTTTATTATATTGCTGCAAGGGCATGTTGTTTCTGTGAAGGCATGTGCTGAAAAGGCACGACCGATTTGGGTAAATCGTTAATGCGTGTGTTGGATTGTCTGTTTGACTGCCAACATGTTATTGCCTTTGGACAGTTTCAGGGCTCTATACTATTGGATGCGCTCTCACAAACTTTAAGCAGAGAAGTTTAGGATCTCTCTTAAGCAAGTTTCAAAATTCATCCTGTTAAAAATAATAAAATTCCATGGCAATCATTTTAATAGTTGTTGAGACCTTTCACTAAAAACAGACATGGTGGTGCTACAAAAAACTCAAGGGATTACCAATGTCAGATATTCTGGGGACTATGAATATCTATATTACATTTTATAGCAATTTGTCCGATAGTTGTTGAGATAAATCACTATAAAACAATAATGTCATCTTCATGGTTTTGCTAGAGGACATGTCAGTATGATTAATCATCTGGGGACCATGAATATCTGAATAAAGTATTGTGGCAAGCCATCTATTACATGCTGAGATATTTCATTAGATAAGTGAAAACTTTGACTTGCTGGTGCAGGTAGAAGAAAACTCAAGGAAATACAGAGGTCAGTTGGCTTCATCCTCTGGGGACCATGAATGTCTGTACAAAATGTCAAGTGTATCCATTTATAGTTGTTGAGAATTTTTGTTTTTTTTACCACGGATGTAAACCTCATTGTCGCACTTGAAGGATCACCAACGTTGGTATGCTTGGTCTTCTGGGGACCATGAATGTCTGTACATAATTTCATGGCAATCTAACCAAGTTAATATTTCAGTCATCAGACCGGACCAAAGTGGTGGCCCAACCGACTGACACACATTGCCATCCCTAGAAACCTACAATCATGAAGTCAACGATATGTGCCAAGTGTAGGAAAGAGGGGGGGGGGGGGGGGGGGGGGGAAGAAATACAGAATGGAAGACGGAGACGAAGGGAAACAGTAACACAAATCAAAAGATGAAACAGAGCAACGGAGACATAGAGAGTGGCAAAAACAGAGCAGCTGGGAATTAATAATGGCAAGAGAAACAGAGTGACAGAGATGCAAAGAAAGACAGGAAGAGAAAGAAAGGCAAATACGAGAGGAAAGTGATGCCGTGAGGGTTCTTGGATGAATCATGTTGAGATAAGAGCTGTTCAACAGGCCCTTAAGAACCTGGCAGGCCCACGTTTGAACTCTGAGGCTCAGTGGATCCCAGGCAGAAATCTCTTGAAATTAAACTACTAAAGCTGACAAGAAAAGAAATCTTTCTCTTTCCTCACCGACGCTAATCCATGTAAAAAAAAAAGTTCTTAGTAAAATGTATTATTTTTAGTTGATCAATTTGTGAAAATTAAACATTTTTTCTCAAATCCCTAGAGAACCATCAGAAAGTAAAAGAACATCAAAATATATTAAGTGACGAGCTTGTTTGACAAGAGAGTGACAAGAGAAACAAGGTGTATGGCGTGGCTGTTGAAGTTAATGCTATTAGGAATGTCCACTATACTATATGCAATTTCTTATATACGTGATGAAAAATATAGAGGAGAATAACGTTTTTCTTTAATATAAAGCTGTTTCAAATAAAGGCCCAGTTCTCCCTGCAGTTGAAGCCTCTCCTGTATCTGCAGAGCCTTAGGAATACCAGTGGGATGAGTACTTTTCAAAGTGTTTTCTTTAAGTTTCCCGCAGCCAGTGAGGACTATATACTATTCCCATCATATGTTCCATCATTTAAGAGTCTGGAGTCCTGCACTAGTACTGCAGAACAGTTTGGACTGACAGTGGGGTGCATGCCTGAGTACGTGTCGGAGAGAGCCACTGTGGACTTAGCTTTCACACATTTGAACTCTGTCTAACAGCAGAGACACATTTTAACAACCAGACTAAATCGACAGCCATGCTGGCGGATCTTTGAGGTTGTACTCACAGCGGTGCTTTGAGCTAAATGCTAACATCAGCATGCTAACATGCTCACAGTGACAGCGTTCAATTGCTAACGCGTAGCCAGCATAATGCGACGTTCACCATGTTATTTTTGCTAATTAGCACTAAACACAAAGTGCCATGAGGCTGATGGTGAGTCATTAGAATTCATCATCTGGGGACCATGAATGTCTGTACAAGATATGCCAATCTATCTAGCAGACGGGATGTTTCATTGAATGAGGGAAAGCTTTGACCTGCTGCACTAGAAGAACATTTAGGACAATGGATCTGTACGACTATACCAATCGGCATTTCACAAAAAGTGAGGATTGGGATCAATCCTCTTGTGACCATGAACGTCTGCAGAAATGTCCATGGCAAATCCAACCCAGTAGTTGTTTAGACATTTTATTCGGGACCAAAGTGGTGGACTGACGGACTCACTGACATTGCCATGCAGAGAGTCATACTGTGAGCATGACTAACAAGCAGAAAGGAGGAAATTATAATGTGATGTTTAGTCACCAGCCTCTATCATGCTCGTGAGTGCAACGAATGAAGCTGACCTATGTTTCTTCAAGCTGATGGCGTTTAGGAACTTCCTGAATTCATAATGTTTCTCAAGTCTGCCATAGCCAACTCCCCCACGGGCTCTGTCTGCTCTCAGCACGCCTGCCAAGTCCTGTTCAAATTGTGAACATTTCCATAATTATTGTTTCTTTTTTTTTTTTTTTTTACCATTTTCTCGCAAGAGCGGACACACTTTAACCACACAAAAGGTTAGCGAGGCTTTTTCTCTGTGCATAGCTCAAATATGCCGCAGCAATCCATTACAAAAAAAAAAAAAAACTATAACCGTCTTAAGTTCAATCTGAAATGGGATCCAACAAAAAGCAGCAATCTTATTTGAACTTGGTTTAGGAGAAAAAAAGGCGATAGAGAGGGCGTTAAGACGAGCATGAAAGTAAGAACAGATGAGTCAGTTGATGCCTCATCTTCAAACTCCGACTGCCTCCAGTGTCTCACTCGGTGGGTGAATCGGCTTTAATCTACCGGCGTCCATCTAAAACACAGGTTCTTTAGAACTGTAACCCTCTCACTGCTATCGTCTTTGAAGACGTCTTCTGATGTATTACATGGTGGGAGTGACAGAAAAGACGGAGTGGCCCCCCCCCCCCCTTGTATAAGCTGTAATTGTTTTATAACCACCTGCGGGGAGCTACAGTAGACATCGGATGTGCAGGACGTCGGGAGTGCCGAGAGTCATTTCTCATTCGAGTTACTGAATAATGTCACGATACTGTGATTCCAATAAATAAAAACCAGCAGGATGGCAATCGTCGCAGGGAATGCTACTCTGATCCAAGGTGTCATTCACAGCAAATTGCTCACACTGTGGGGAAACGGTTATTTTTACATTTGTCACAAAAAAAAAAGAAGCTTTGTTAACAAGTGGCAGCGCAGGGTAAAATCACTTTACCTGAATATGTTTCTTTATGAAACATTAAATACACTCAATGTTGTTCTCTTGAAACTCCTACAGTAAATAAATCCTCACTGAGTTCACATATCTAGTATTCCCCCTAGCACAGCTTGTGAGAGGGAGACAACGGTCTGTAAAGTTAACTTAGAGGTCACTATTGACTCAGTTGTCTGCAATCAGGCATTAGTTTGCACTAATAACTGATTTCCTGTATTTCCTCTTAACTCTTTTCTTCTTTCGCTGCTTTTTTTTTAAAAACGTTTCCAAAAGCGTGGAGCGATGGAAAGTAGGGAGACATGAAACGACTTGGAACGGCAGAGGAGAGAACGAGTGCCACGGCAAAAGTGAATCAACGACGGAGAACGCCAAGGAACGACACGGAACGAGAACAGCGGGAGCGGAGGAAAACGTGACGCACTAATGAGGCGAAAGAAGAGAAGAAGAGAGGGCAGCCAGAGAGTGGAGCTGATGTTTTGTATGGGATGATATTAGACCGTGTTGCTACTGTTAAGAACCCCCCCCCCCCCACCCCCAGTGAGCTGGCAACCAAAGTCACCTTCTGGCAGCTGTCTACTGTCATCTACTAATGCACTCACAACGACTTCTGAACCTCCCAGTTAATGACCGGGGAAGGTAATGGAGAGGGATGTAGGCCACGGACAGCTCTACGCTCTGGATTTTTGGGTTGTTTTTTTTTGTTGCACACAACCGGGGACAACGTCACCGGCTTGGGTGTGAGAGCACGTATGTGGATTAACGGACGTGCGCGCGCCTCAGTCCTGAACACAGAGCTTGTGTGTCTTTTTGTGTGCACGTTACCTGAAAGTCCCTCTCCTCGAGGATCTCTTTCCTCCACCTCACCAGGAAGGCGGCGCACACGTAGAGGTGGAAATGGGAGAAGCCCTCTGGTTCAGCCTGGAGAGAGAGAGAGAGAGAGAGATATTAAAATGTTAATTTACAACAAGTTTAACATTTCACACACACAGCGGTGTTACATTGTTAAAACAGAAGCTCAGGATTCCTCAAATAGCTCTCGCCCTTTTTTTTTTTTTTTATCACATTATATTTTAAGATGAAGAAGCGTTTCTACATGATGTATTTAGTCTGCCCTCTACACCAAAAGAAGGAGAAGAAGAAGAGAGATAAAACATTTATCTCTCACAATCCCGAAATTTTACATTCGCAGGGCGACGGAGACACAGAAGGATACAAATCCCCCTCTTCTTTTCACATCTTTTTATTTCAGCCCCTCGTTTTGTTTGGCGAATCAAATTTTTTTTCTTTTCATGACTCGGCAATGAGCGGGGGAATTAAAGTGCGAGAGAGACAAAAAGGATGAGATGTTCCTTGTTCCCTCCGGAGCCCTATCAGAGGGAGGATAATTACCGGGGCCCTTTAAATGTAAGTGAATAGGGAACGTATGCCGCCCCCCCCCCCCCCCCCCTTTAAAGGTGGCATAGAATATCAAAAGAGCATTTTAATGTGTGAGCTGTTCTCAATGCGTCCTGGCACGCTCGTCCGGGGGTTTAGTTAACCACATGCTGCGCGTTATTCCAGCTTAAAAATTCATGGAATTAGAATGTGGAATTGCACTCATGAATCCCGTGTCTCCACTGTCTGTGCGTTTCACCCGACTCGCAGATGAACTTGAGTGGAAGTAACACACAAATCACAATCGCACTCTTAGTAAACAGCATGAAATCATGAATGTATTCATGCGTGCTCTCGGATGCGTCTACTTCGATAGTTTTAGAAGCGATGCCGCATTAATATAATCCCACGTTTTTGTTTTTTTACAACCCCGGGCATCATTTACAGTTTTAGGAAGCTGACCCTCACACTCTTTAATTCAACAGTATGCTCTGCAGACTCTTTGGCACAGGTGAGTGCACGAAAGAGCCCGGGGGCGGCACACATGTTCCAATCACTCAGCCACGTTTATCGCATTTTTTACATCTAATTTACAGGCCTGCAATTAGACGGAGGGGGCTGCGGCGTTAACTAATTTCCACTTTTCTCAGAGTAACCGAGCGCTGCTCTTTAACCACCATGCTCATTTGTGTAGAACAGCGAGCCATAACTCTGCAGGAATTAACAGGAAGTGCCTTTCTGCTGTGATAATTGAATTTCCCTCCAGGAACGAGGCAAGAAATGATAGCGGATGGACGGATTTAAGCGAGAGGCGCGATGCAGAAATAGTCATAAACCAGCTGTGTGTCAAGCTCTCCCTTCCGCACTGCGCCCGTCGCCGTTCTTGTGTTTTGGTTTTGCCAGACGGATTGATCCTCCCTACGCCTTCGTGTACGTCTCCCGTCGTTTGGCTTTTCCTCTTACTTCACCCACTTAGTTCAACCAATTTTCTGAATTTCCCAACTGAGAGTGTTTATGTGTGTTTGTGTTTGTGGGGGGGGGGGGGGGAGAGAGTGAGTAGTAGAAATAGAAAATGTGTGGCGAGAGAGAGAGAGAGAGAGAGAGAGAGAGAAACAATAGGCGTGTTTGTGAATAGTGAAGCGAGGCGTGATGGGAGTTGTAAACTGGCAGGTGATTGGCTTGTTGGTCTAACCTTGCATCTACAATCCAAACAAAACAGAAACAAGCAAACACTCCCGCGCACAAACAGAGGAGTTAGTATACGAGTGGCGTACGGCGGCGCAATGTTTATCGGCCCACAGAAGCTTCCCGCACTTTTAATTTCCTTTCTTCTGTGTGTGTGTGTGTGTGTGTGTGTGAGTTCATGGTTGAGGGCACCGATGAACTCTCAGGGACTGTGAAACTCTGAATTCCAGTCTCTCTCCCCGTCTGCCCGCTCTCCCTGGTTTTCAATCACCTCTCCATCTATCCTCGGCTCTCACAATCTCTCTCTTGCTTCAGTCTCATTCTCCGTCCGTCCGTCCACCAATCATTTGAAACAGTTTGCCTCCATTGGCCGCTGCAGGAATGGCGGCTTGACAGATGACAGAACGTACGACTTTGTTGCCAACTTTGATGCGTTTCTGGCATAAAGCTGTCACTGTATCGGATCGTCACCGGGCGATCGTGGCCAAAATAATTCACAAAAATGTCGTCAAAGCGCAGAACACTATAGTGACGCTGCTTTATTGCATAGTTGCCTCGAAAAGTTGGTCTGTACTTGACTGACAAGACGTGAAAAGCGTCCATGCGTTGATCGAAGAAGCTTTAAGCGTACAAATATATCTATGGGTTTTGGACTGCAAGAACAAGCATCATGGTAGGCTGTAAAAAATAGTTATACTCACTATTTCTTTATATTTCATACACTGATTCATCGCTTAATCCAAAAAAAATAAATCATCAACAAATGATGGACCATGGAAAGCACAATTTATGATAAACTATGTCACTGTGAACACTTTATAGTGCTCACAGTGGATGCACTCAAGACTAAAAGGCGGCCAGACCAACAGGTCAAATCATTTAAAGGGACAGTTCAACATTTTGGGAAACGCACCTATCGGTCTTCTTGCTGACTCAGAGAAACTAACCACTCTCATGTCTTGCGTGTTGTGCACGACACCAGAGATGATGACGATGATAGCACGATGGCAATCGCCGTTAGCGGCAGTCCAACTTGTTATCAACATTTTCTTTACGACTGAAACAAAAGACAATAGAATGCACAGCCTGAAACCGTCTTCCTCTGTCTGACCACACATCGCTCTCGTCCTCCATTCCTCTTTCTGACAGCCCCTCCTGCCCGATCCATCCGCTGCTGCTGCATCAGCTGAAGGCTTTCGCATCATTACGATCTGCTAAATAAAGTTTGTGATGGGAGTCAAGGTAACTCTGTCAAACTCGCCTCTCCCTCTCCTCCTCCCCCATTGTTATGCCTGGTCTCCCCCCTTGTGTCAGAGCAGCCATATTAGCTGAGACACGCGAGACTCTGACTGACAAGTGCTGCTGATCAAAGTGGGGAGAAGGTGGGGGTGAGAGGAGGGGTACGGGGAGAGGAGTCGATAGGGAGAGGGGTAAGAGGGAGTGCACGAGAGTACGGAGAGGATAGGAGGCAAAAGGTGCACGGGGGGGGGGGGGGGTGAGAGTGAGAGGGAGTGTTGCAATGTCACGGTGTCTTCAAACTGCTGCGCTGGCTGTCTGACTAGTCTCATCGCTCCAAAACAAAGCAGCCTGACGCGGGACTAACTCGATACCCTGACGGGCCGACTCCAGACAAGGTGAAAAGGTGGCGTTGCTGGGGGGGGAGTGATGAGAGGCGATGAACGAGCAGATTTGATCAGATTTTTTGAAAAGCGCCCTTTTCTCTCTCTCTCTCTCCCCCCCCCCCCACTGTTTCAGAAGAACAAGGCGACGGAAGCGATTTGCCGACGGATGACATTAACCGCTACAAGCTGTACAAGGACTCCTGCGTGCCACCGCTCTCTGAGGGTTCGGGACGGTGCGCACGCTGTGGGGTGTGTGCGACCGCAGCATACATTAAAAAAAAAAAACACTAAACGAAGGCAAAGAGTGAAACGTAAATTACAGTGAGAGATCTCAGAGAAAACAAAAGAGGAGGAGGAGGATGAGAGGCGGCTGGTCATGATGAAATCCATTTAAAAAGCAGGAAACGGGGGCGTGTTGAGGGAATAAATGCCAGAGGAAATAAATATATATATATTCAAAATTAACTTTCATAGTTTCTGTCCCTGTGTGTGCTTCCGTGTCTCGCTTAAGGCTACATTTTAAATTGCCAAACACTAAGGTTAATCAAAAGGGGGGGTGGAAAGCAACATTAACTAATAATATCAGATTTCCCATCCCTCCAACCTCCCTATGTTTGTGTCGCACTTGATGAGAAACCAACGGCGGCACATTAAACTCTGCGATAAACGCTACCTTTGTTGAAACTTATATTGTGCGCTGAGACCTTGTCAGAGTCAGACAATAAGAGAGAAACAGGGAGAAGTACCGATGCTCATGTCAGGGAGGAGAGTAAGGCTCGTGTGTGTGTGTGTGTGTGTGTGTGAGATCGGGGTCCTGTCTGCAGAGGCCTGGTCTCGTTGTTGACCGTGACCTGCGAGGCCGACCCTTACTACAGATAGGAGACACAGAGGGAGGAGAAGTGAGGAGGGCCACTTCCCTTCTGGGACGCTCTCACACAATCTCCCTCTTATTCCGTCGGCAGGCAGGTGTTTTATTCACATTCAAGAGAACCCCGGTGCAGTCTGATAAAGATAAGAAGGTCTGACGCACGGCCTTTAGAAGGCTTAGTCCTCTTGGTTTCACTTGAGAGAGAAAAAAATATATATATGTTTTTGATTAAATAATGCCGTGAAAAGAAATTCAAGCTCAATGGGAGAATTTAGTTCACTGAGGAAACGGTTCTTTCTTTCCCGTCATTCATCTCCATGGCACTAACACTGAAAGAATCTGTCTGAAGAAGGCCAGGAAACAACGCAATGTGTTGGTTTTCATTGTGCTAGCGGATTGCATATGCAGTGTCGTATTAATCTGCTGGTTATTTTGTGAATTTGTATTTTAAATATCAGCAAATTTCCATATTTCCTGTGATCAAACCGCTCACTTTGTCTGACTAACCGCCTGAAATGTAAAAAAAAAATGCCGGTTCCAAGCCACATATGATCTGGAGCATTACAATGTAGTAGAGTAGAAGTTTAGAGTAGGCTGAGATGGAATCAAAGCAACGCACGAGGACCATTGTGAGTATTTGAGTCATTTAGTTTGGCTGTTTAATCTCAATCTGAGCTAATCTCCTGACTCTTGTTGCAGTAAATTACCACGCGTGTTGTTGTTCTTTGCATTACGAATGGGCACATTTAATCACATCTTGCACAATGGTTTTAAGCGGGGGCCACTTACAAACGCTGAACAGCTCCCTGCCTGGTAAATACAACCGTCCGTATGGAAAAGGACCATATTTCAGAAGCTGAAAAGTGTCAGCGTATCCTTTTAACAGCCATGCTAATGCTGCCACACTGAGCTACTTGCTAATTTCATGCTCCACGCAACAGGGATAATTTGGTCCCTGTCTGTCTGTCCTTCTGTCTGTGTGTGTGTGTGTGTGTGTGCCAGGCAGAAAACGTGTGCGTCTCTCCATGTGTGAGTGTGTTTCTCTCCACATCATTCATGTTTTTCCCTCCGTTTCTCCCTCTCCTCCTCGTCATGAGATCAATAGTGACAAATGGAGAAAAAGTGACAAAGAGGGGGGAGGGGGAGGGGGGGGAGACGAAATGGGAGTCAGACGAAAATAAATATAGGAGGTAAAACAAAAGACGGATATGGAAAAGAGACAGAAAGAGAAGATGACGAAGGAAGCCTGTCTTGTGCTGGATCGGGCAACCGAACAGATGGCCGCACCGCAGAGACACAGGACCACAGCGGAGACATTACAACGCTCAGGTTAAAATCTCCACTGGAACACGCACGTACGCACACACACACACACACACACACACTCAGTGGAAAAGAGCAAGGTCTTTCTGTGTATTATCTGCGTTTGTGAGAGACCCCAAACACTCTAGGTTCTTTTGTTTTTGTTTTCGCCAACATCTTCCCCCAACTCGCGGTGTGTCACGGACGTGCGTTAAGGACGTTTGTCAAAAGAAACGCTGCTTTCATCTAGTTTGGAAATCCAGGTTGTTTCGACGATAATGAATAATGCATATTTCGTCGCGTTGAAAAGGGGCCCGGCGTACAACAACCAAATCATCTCCCAAACAGAGGAGAGAGAGAGAGAGAGAGAGAGAGACGTTCTTGCCTCGGAGGTAAAGTCGGTAAAGCATGACAAGAGCAACACAGGGAAGCCTTCTGACAAGGGAAGGAACACAAAGGTTTTAATAGCTTCAAGAGCATCGTCCCCTGAGCGGAAGTTTGCCAAAGAACCGACTTCGTCAAAAAGGATGAAATCACACGCCACCGGCTTCTTTTTTTTTTTTTTTTTTTGTTGCGCAGCATATCCAATTAATTGAAGCACTCCAAATCTCCACCTGGTTACGCGTTGTTGTCGACTGTCTCTCAAAAAAGCGTCATTCAAGCGTCATTGACGAGGGGAAGAGACAGGATAGAGGAGGACATCGCAGGAGTGCGGAAGAATGAGAGAAAGGTTCTATAAAGAGTTCTATAAACGATAGCAGACCTCGCCGACAGCCTCCACTGAAAGTTTCATGAGAGGAAAAGTGGCCTAATATACCGGGGGGGGGGGGGGAGTGGAGGTGAGGGACTGTGTGTTGTTTCTGAAAGGGACGTGTTAAAGAGGGGGGGGAGGCAAACGACATTGTCAACCATCAAATATTCAGAGGATGGATTACAGGTACAACGTGTACTCGGGCTGCCGTCAAGTCGCGACAAAGAAACAACACTGCTTAATCATTCATTCCCGCTTCTCTTTCTTGGACTCGGAGTAAACGCGCACGTGTTGTGCGCTCACAGTACAGCGTGTACCGCAGCACTACCTCAACAGGTTTCGTAAGCTGTAAACTTAAGTGAGAGGACTGCACTGTGGTGAAACGAGTCAATGCCGGGTGTTAATATTGACGTTCATTTTGTAAAATGTAGAACAAAAATCTGCATTTCATCGTTGAAAACGGCTGAAAACGACATCTATACCGGTTTGAACCCGGCAGTTATCAGCCCACTCTTTCCCAGAGAAGGAGTCTCCGTTGCATTTGTCTTTTGATAAACAGTAAATGTATATAATTCAGTCACTATTTCACAAACTACCAAACATATTCAAAACACACTCGTGTCCATAAACTACCATTTGAACACTTGAGCCCTTTCAGAAGGCAATGTTGTCCGTTTTGGGGCGCTCTGCTGTAAAGCCAAGTCGGTCATTCTCAGCTATGTTTAGCTGGAACATCTTGGGTTTTCCAGGTGTGCGGTGGGAACCCTGTTTGATAATCAAACAACCTGTTAAAAGCCACCAAAATACAGGAAATGATAAGAGAGGACCAAAGGCCCCGGTCAGATTGTCCCGCCCACATTTTCAACGCTTCCTACGCCCATGGACGCTTACAGATATCGTCGTAAAGAATCCTGGTAATTATGAACACTGTATCCTTCATATTCTTTATTTACAGACTATCATGTCAACACACTGCATCCACCCGTCCAAACCCGGTCCGGCTCCATCAATCCTGGTGAACTACGGTACTTGAACTCTTGAACGGACTCACTTCCAACCACACTGAAGCCATCTACGCTTTTCCAGCAGCGGGTCCAATACCACCGTGCTGTTGTCGGGCTGCTTGAGCAAACCTGTGTGTAAATCAATTGCGTAAACCAAATAATTCAAAGTCCTAATGAATACAACTTAAAGTGAAGCGTCCAAGTGGCTTTAAGTCATCCATCAGTGTTCCCACTGCTCTGACAACAAGGTGTAAATCACAGTCACAAAATGACACGCGAGTTGTAATTAAATGTCGGGACATGGTATTATGTTTTACGACGCTGTAAATCCACTTTGAAAGCAGCACTCCTCTGTTTCCCTGCGTGTCGTTACTGCATTCGTCTCATTGGCTTCCTTCTATCACTCTTTTTCTCTTTTTCTTTCCATCTTTCAGCAGTGGTGGTGATTAGATTTGTCGCTGAGCTCTTAAACTGTTGACGCGCGATGAAAAATAACTGCTTGTTACTATGGACACCGTGCAGACTTGACGTATAACAGAGCTGGCTGAGGCACAGAGCGGTAGCGGGCCAGCGAGTACATCTCAATAACCACGAGCTTGTGTTGCATTTACTTTATGAGAGTAATCCGGAGGACTGTGAAGGTAGGCTGTACGCCACTAGATATGTCTGTCTTTCCTGCCAGCTGGCTGTGGTTCAGTAAAAAAAAAAAAACCCGTAATGAATTAGTATCAATCCCCCAGTAGACACACGACGCCCGTCGGTATCTTTAAAGGATGGGCTGACCAGGAAGCGGGTCCATGAAAACATAAGCGCTGCTGTCGGGGTCAGCCAAAAGTGTTCCTTCCCGAGACAAATGGGATTCTTTGGCTTCCTAATCGCCGATGTCCACATGAGTCATGTGAGTGGAGGAGAGGCTGCACTCAAACCGGAGGACTCGGGAGTTGTTTTGATTCTCGGGTTCACGACCCGGCAGCTTCGTGCCATCGAGAGCGGAGAGAGTGAGGAGGATCTATGGCGACGGGGATCAATTACCGTGAGTGGGATTTTGGGTCCGCAACGACTAATTGATTAGAATCAATCACAAAGAAAAAAATAGTTGGCAACGAATCTGATCATCGATTAGCTTTTGTTATGATGCACGACACGCGCTGTAGCGCCAGCCAATGACGAGGCTTTTGGAGCTCAGGTGACGAATTACAGGAAATGACGCCGTGTCCTTGGTCTCTCCTTCGTCATCCGGAGTGAGCGATTGGAAAGTGTGGGAGTCAACGGACAAAAGACAAAAATGCATGATTACAAGTTCTAGAAACAAACGGGACGAACGGAACCGACAGTTTTTAAATCAACCTGCAATCGTTTGTCGATCAAAACGAACCAAACTCTCAGATTAATTGATTAAAAATAGCTGTCAGTTGCAGCCCGAGTAGGTTCATGGTAATATAAATATTTGGAAGCAATGGTAATGCTGAAAGTTAAAGTGCTCATATGATCGTTTGCATTATTACAATTCAAAAGGACTCAACGTTTCATAAGAGGATGAGAGAGAATATATTTGGCTCCGCCCTGAGCATGCGGTAAAGGAAAAGGTTATGTATAATTAGTCAAATATATATATTTTTTACAAGCCAGCAGTGGTGTTCTATCTATCAGCATCCGAGGGTGCAAACGCAAACTAAACCTGACACAAAAATGGCCGTGGGGTTCTTAATTCAAGGAAGGCAAGAAAAAGTTAGGTGGCTTTCACCTGTCAGCTGCAATCTACTTCATGCCGCCCAAAGTTCAGTCAGTTAGAGTTCAGAAAGATTCAGACGAGATGTATTCGGTGTTCATTCATCCAAGCTATGGTTTTGTTGAAGGCTGTGGACTAAGCACCGAGTCTTTCCATCTCGAAGTTTCCTCTCTTTTCGTCTCTCGTCTATTTTTTACACCTTTCTCTCCCCTTTCATCCTCGATTTTCTTCAACCCCCCCACTTTACTCGCTGATCTCTCTTAATCTGAATGCGCTTCCCGTCCACTAACTTCTCTGGTCCTGCTGGAGCTTTTCTCCCTGCAACCCAAAAGGCACGCGCACACAAC
Organism: Pholis gunnellus; assembly: GCF_910591455.1. Lineage (NCBI taxonomy): Eukaryota > Metazoa > Chordata > Actinopteri > Perciformes > Pholidae > Pholis > Pholis gunnellus. The sequence goes on from NC_136549.1 coordinate 7,321,661, forward strand.
AAGGTGCGGTTACTTGACAGACGTGGTTGCGTTTGTGTTAACGGGAAGCGACTGCACTACATTTATCACACGCTGACTTCAGAGCTGTGGAAATGTCCGAATTGAGGCTTAAGGCCTTTACGTGCCTTTACGCGCCTTTCACACCGAACACGAATATTGCGCGGAAAAAACAACCCGAAGTAATTTGGGGGGATTTTTCTGATCTTTTGCACCCCGAAAAAAAAAGGCACCAACCAATCACATAGTGCGGAACGGACAATCTTATAAACTCAAGATGTAAAGACCGGATCCACTCCTTCCGTCGTTACCTTTCACAATAAAAGCCCTGCGCAAATCTATTCAAACCTTTAATTGAAAAAGTACAAAAGTCACAAATTTCCAATTTTGACGCAAAATATTCACATGCGAGTATTCTGCATTGTCTGTCATTTGCTCGTCACGCAAAGGCCAAAGATGCCGAGGATGCTGAGAAGCGGCGGCAGAAAGAACAATGGCGGCAAGACAGCTGCAGACACCGAAAAGTTACAGACACATGTTCGCGCAAACAACTGCCGCGGGTTCGGAAGTGCCACCGGCCGAGAAGTTCATTTGGAACCCTGCCACCGACTCTCAATTCATCTCTGGGGCTCCTTCTCTCCTTCTCATCCGATCAAACAGTGCGACCGCGCGTCTTACACTCAACCTCTGCATCAGCTGGAAAATCCATTATATGTACTTAGCTCAAGTCCCGGACTACCCACACGCGTTCCAGCCTTGTGCACACACACGCCCCGCTGAATCAATAGCAGACATTAGATGATATTGACAACGCCAACCGAGGTTAACAATCTGGTGTAACTGTAGGCGCCGCCTATTAAGCCGTGTGTAGATGTGAAAGGGCAGCGGAATGAAGCAGGTCCAGGTGTGTTTGAATGGGATTAAGATCCCGCTCGCGCTTCTCTCACATTTACACATCTAGGTCAACACAGTAATAGGCTCTACTTTGAACCGAGCAGCCATAAAATCAAACCGCATTTTAAATTGCAGAAAAAAAACGACAACTTTTGTTTCATGGACGAAAGGGTCCTCTGACATCTTTTGTTTCATTACTGAATCAACTAATCCTTTGCAATCCCTTATTCGCAAAGTCTTCGAAACAAAATCAACCGCTTCTGTTAAAACGAACAAGTAAAGTGGGAATTCTTCTGCAGCACGGCTGCGTGAAGGGGGCCGAGCGGCATAGTTAAGGCCGTATTATAAGCTCTCTATAATTAAGAGCGCGCGGCGAAAGGCTGTCATGATTGCATACCTTCAATAAAAGAAATGTGTGTTATGCTGCATCGTGCCTCCTGGGTTGGTAGGAATTAACAAAAAGGGCCAATCATAGACGTCATTATCAGAGAATATCCCCGTTTCTGAGATCCAAGGCAAAGCCAGATAATGGTCAGATAACAGCTGCTTTTGCTGTGTGTGTGTGTGTGTGTGTTTTTACCTGGTAGGTGTCCCACAGTCTGATGGTGCAGCGTAGTGGCAGCTCCCTCATCAGGAGGTTGTTCATCCAGCGGAAGGCAAACTGCAGGTACTCCACCTCGTACTGCTGCATGTGGCGGTGCACGGACTCTGTCAAAAATAATAATAAATCACTATTAAAAAAAAATATATATATATATATATATAGTAGAGATGCAGATGTCAATAGTGACAAGTGTGTCGACAGATTCCTTCGTAGCTCCGCTCTTTGTTAATAACTGCTGCAGCCGGTGTCACGCACACACAACACGCGCGCACAACCGCGCGCACAACCCGCACGCACGCGGCCTCTTCCTCATAATAGAGATGTAATTACCGAGCGATCAGAACTGTCGGAGAAAGGCTACACACCGAAATGAAACTCCAACAGCATGTCAGCGCAGAGAGGAACGGGGTGCACACACCGTAAGTCAGGAGCACCCAGAGGTGAGGACAGGCAGCATGTTTATGTCAGGTACAGCGCGGGTTTATTATTTCTGGGACGTTTTTTGCGATTAATACTGTATTTGTGTTTATCCTTGTCACGCATCTGTGCAAAACCTGTTAGAATATAAAATTGTGACTATTTATCTTTTTCTTTTTTTTTTTTATGGGGAAAGTAGAGTGATTTTAATATTGCACCAGCTCAGCACTGATTTGAACCCTAGAACACACTCACTGGACCTCCCATCATTCAAACGCTTTGTATTTGTTTTAAATGGATCTCTTCAGTTTTCTGCGAGTCAGGCTGCATTTCCTGTTCAGCCTGTTTAACAAAGGTTACATGAGTTTCCTGCGGGAATAGTAAAAAAAAAAACACAGTGATTTGGAAATGGTAACGATGCTTGTAGTTGGAGAATGGCAAATATTTGATGATCCGCCTCTGGAATATTAATCGTGTCCACATGGGCCTTTACTGTCAGTTTGTGTTTAGTTTATTTAGGCTGCAGCGACTGAATCTCAGGCCAACGGGCTGATAAACAAGTCGCATTAAGACAAAGAAAAGCTGGTTTATTGGGCAGAGAATCAGTAACCGGTCACCACTGAGACGTTGGCAGGAGGAGGAGGATAACCAGTGGAAAAAAACAGGACCGAAAAATGGGTTTGTCCATCACTCAATATGACAGGATACAAGAAAAATCTTTAAAAGCTTTCATTAAAAAAAAAGAACTTCCAAAACAGCTGGGCACTGTAGTTTTTGGCAAACGTTACTCAAACAGGAGTAAATGCATTTGTTGGGAACTATTTTCACGGCGGATTAATACACATTTGGTTTGATTTTATATAATTTTGGCACCAGACTAAACTACAATGCCCATGTTTCTTGTAATGTGGGAACATGTCTCCTTAGGTAACTGGCTCATTGATGTGCTTTCAGTAGCTTTTTTTTAAACAATGGAGAATAAGATACTTTAGACTTCAGCTTCACAGTCAATACTTGTAAGTACTGATTGTTGTTTTGGGGGGGAAAATATAGAATACCCCGAGATGTTACGGTTCTGTGCACATTACCGTAGTTGAACTTCTCTTGTACCATTAACAGCTGAGATAATCACCACCAGCCGAGGCTGCAGTTTCCACCCAGTTTGTCTCGTTGCCTCCAAACATAAAGATCAGCTGGCTATTAGACGTCCACATTTGTCTCCCTACCTCCATCAAATGCGTTTGGTTTTCTCCCCCCTGTAATTGGTTCACATTATGTTCTTCCAACAAACCACACAGGGGAGAGAGAGAGAGAGAGAGAGAGAGAGAGAGAGAGAGAGAGAGAGAGAGAGAGAGAGAGAGAGAGAGAGAGAGAGAGAGAGAGAGAGAGAGAGAGAGAGAGAGAGAGAGAGAGAGCGAGAGAGAGAGAGAGAAAAAGCCATTCGTTGCATCCGGCGATCTCAATTTGCTCTCAATGTGGAGTTCAAAAGACGGAGGCAATGTCAGGGTGGCAGCCCGGCGGGCTGGCACGAACGCTCGCAGACGAGAAGCGGATATGCCGGCCGAAAGATTTGCAGAGTGTGAGGCTGCGACGCGGGGGGAATGGCTGCCTATTGTTTCCCTCCTCTGTTCTTGATAAATGTTTGTTTTATGCTCCTTTACATGACAAAAGGATAAAAATACCACTCGGTATTCAGCGACTCCCTATTTCATTGCCATCACACCAGTGACACTCATTCTCTCTCTCCTCACACACACACACACACACACACACACTCGTCACAAAAGAGCTGTAATTAAAGAGCTGTCAGAGAATCTATGAGGGGGGGGGGGGCTACAGCATCCTCTTCTCTCACACTCTTAATCAGGGCTGACTGACAAACACTCACACACTCAGATACAGCTTTAATAAAGCTTTAATTGGGGAAACATGGAGGGTATTCCGAGCCAAAAACATACACATTAGTGCCCACACACACACGCACACACACACCACACACCACACACAGCGACCCCCTTGAATGGCACCTGTCTTCCATTGCTCACACATGCATGTTTTAACAATCATGCACACGCTCCACCACATGAGCAGGGCGCGAAGCAAACACAAAGCGATTATTTCACGCTCGTCTCTGCAGTTTAATTATCACACGCTGCTGTAAAAGCATAAACAAGGCGAGCTCATTAACGGCAAATGCATCACGGTGGCAGATCTCAGCTCGCTGCCAAACGGAGGGGGAGAGAGTGGAACAACTTTAGACAATGTTAAATTACACTAATGAACTTGCTCTGCCTAATATTAGCGACTCCACCAAACACGGAGAGGGAGAGGTGCACCATGGGGGAGCGGTGGAAGGGAGAGTCGTTTGTCACGAGGAGTTATCGCGGCAGGAGAGGAGAGGAGACGGGGGTTCAGGGGAGGGCAGGAGAGGAGAGGAGTTAGCAATGAGGAGAGGAGAGAAGTTAGCAAAGGGAAGGAGAGGAGGGAAGTTAGCAAAGGGAAGGAGAGGAGAGAAGTTAGCAAAGGGAAGGAGAGGAGAGAAGTTAGCAATGAGGAGAGGAGAGAAGTTAGCAAAGGGAAGGAGAGGAGAGAAGTTAGCAAAGGGAAGGAGAGGAGAGAAGTTAGCAAAGAGAAGGAGAGGAGAGGAGAGAAGTTAGCAAAGGGGAGGAGAGGAGAGAAGTTAGCAAAGAGAAGGAGAGGAGAGAAGTTAGCAAAGGGAAGGAGAGGAGAGAAGTTAGCAAAGGGAAGGAGAGGAGAGGAGAGAAGTTAGCAAAGAGAAGGAGAGGAGAGGAGAGAAGTTAGCAAAGGGAAGGAAAGGAAAAGAAAAGAGGGGAAAGCAAAGGGAAGGAGAGGAGAGAAGTTAGCAAAGGGAAGGAGAGGAGAGAAGTTAGCAAAGGGAAGGAGAGGAGAGGAGAGAGCAAAGGGAAGAGGAGACGGGAGTTCAGGGGAGGGTAGAAAAGGGGAGGTGGGGAGGAAAGGGAAGGAAAGGAAAGGAAAAGAAAAGAGGGGAAAGCTAAGGGAAGGAGAGGAGGAGATAAATTAATAATCGTGAAAACAAAAAAAGAACAGGAAAAAAAACACATGAAGGATGAAACAATGAGATGAACTAAGGCGCTAAAACTTGTGACTTTTAAACCTTTGGTTGCGGCCCAGCTGGCGCCGGGACTCGGCATGCTGGGTAGCGTAGTTGTGGGGGCCGAGGGAGGTCGAGGATGAGCTTTCTCACAGACAATGATTGACTGATGAGTCTTGTCTTCCCTCCCACTGCCGGTTAAAGTTTAGGACGGAGGCCACGACGCCGGCTCGTCTGCTCACCACAGCCCGTGGCCGGTGAAGAGCGGGTGGACAGCTGGAGGTCAGAGGTCGTGCAGTGACTAGTGAGCGGCTCCCAGGATTCTGCTGATGAGGCCAATTCTGCCCGACTTCGTGCTCTTCTTGGTGCCAAACGTAATTACAGTTACACTCGTCCAACTCTCCTACTGGCTGTTTGTTTCTTTTGTTTCTTTCACCATTTAACTTTCGCTCAATCCAAAAAAAAAAGCTACTTCGTTTTGAATCTTTTCTGTCATTTATTCATATTGCTTCCTGTCTCTGTAAATATATAAAAGAGAATGTTGTCATCCCACTGTAACCTTTTATCCATTCTTTTACTCTTGCCAGCTAGCTTTAGGACAAATTTAACCAAATCCTACTGTGGATCCTACAAGTGTACGTACACGCCGAATGTGCCCACTTCAACATCTGTTTCATTTATCTCAAGTGTCGTCGCGATATTGAACCATATTATCGCACATCGTCCTCATATCGACCTATTGTACTTAACGTGTATTTGTCACCTTTTGTGTCACTGCATTTGAATAATAATACATGTGTGCATAGGATGTTGTCTGTACATATATTTGCGTGTCCCCGGTCGCACTGTGAATATGTTTCTTCTTCCCTCTGGCGAAGACGCAGCAATACGAGGTAAAAAACAATCTTTTAATAAGCAAGTCAAGCAGAGGAGATGGAGTTCGCTGGGTGATGCTTACTTATTCCTCTCGCACAATAAACAAGCAGAAGGTCACACGTTTTTTTTTTTTTTTTTTTTCCCTCACTGATTGCCCGAGGGAGACTGCGGAATCTGATGTGTTGTGATGGCGTCACTGTACACATAACTGTATGTGCGTGCAATGTCAAACATCAGCAGGGCGGCTCTCCGCCCAGAACATGCGAGATAACAAGGATGGCGTGCAACGCGGCGCAACGACGACACGGGGAACGGCAGGCCTCAGATGTGCGCGTGTTCATTAGAATACTTAAGTTAGCATAATTAACACATAAGAAATGACATGTAACGTGAGGAAACACAATCTATTCTTCCCAAGAAATGCAGCAGCCGAGAGCTAAAGCCAGGCTTTGGTACAGAGTATTAGAGAGACATACTGTATTGTTAGACAGCTGTGGATTTATTTTAATAAACTGCAACATGTATTATTTCAAGAATGTGAAAAAGTTAAACTGCTGCGAGGCAGAGGGAGCAGAGTGCAGGCACATTGTAGTGGTGATGTCTGGAGTTTGTGGAGGACTGTGTGGGAAGACGGGGGAAAGATGGTGTGATGGACCTCGGGGCCCGGTTAAAAAAAAAAGAAAAAGACACCAGAACAGGTCTACTGACGTCAACGCGGCTTTAAAAAGTGGCACCACAGATCCCCCCCAAAATGTACAAATCCCCCCCCCCCAAATAAAACCACATAGAAGTGTAAATACACACAGACCGTCAACGATTCAGTGCTGAGAGAGCGCGCGCAGCCAGCGCGTCCCCTCATTTGCATAAATACATTCACCTTCGGGCAATTTGCATGTTGATGAACTTGTGCTAATGCACTCGCCTGCAACAGATTCACAGAAAGAGATAAGGGAGCGATAAAGAGATCAGAGGAACGGTGCAGGCACGCCGACAAAGTGCCTTGTCTTTTTGAGGAGGTACACATGCTAACGTCAAGCAAGGCTAATGGGAGTTAGCGTCACTTATTACAAGTGGGGTGATTACACAGAGCTGTAAGAGAGAAACAAAAAGATTTCAAAGTGAAAGCCTCCCGACCATGTCATCCAACTGAAATAATGAAAGTAAAGCCACAAAGAGCTTTGATTCATTTGAATTTTTAACAAATTGTTGGCTTCCTTACTTCGAGTTCAATTAGCGCTTACACGAGAGGACTGAATTCACAGAATGAATGTCCAGCGGTAGAAAACGTTTGATCATAAAAGTGTCTTTCAGCTGAGTCATGCGGGGGAAGGTGACTGAGCTACACTTGAGGGGGGAAGGGTTTTTATATTCAGCCATTTCAGGACTTACACTGGCGGTAACACGGGTTACCACATCTCGTCCTGGAGACTTTGTAATCTATCGGAGACTCTTGAAATCGCGCCGTTTTGATTCTGTTAGACATGTCAGCTGCCTTTTGACACAGCCGATCACTCTATTCCCCCCCCCCCCCCCGAGTAGATCGCTTCATTTACTTCCATCAAATGTGCCCTTTAAAGAGTCGTCCACGTCCCCCCCCCCTGCCCAAAAAAGTTAGGTTACATGGAGAGAGAAACGGGGAGGAGTAGGAGGAGAACATTGTGGGAAAATGGCTTTGACCTCAGGGCAACAAATCAAGTCTCCCCCACTGTGCTAAAAGATATAGCAGGTAATGGACAGCGGGGATATGGTCATAAAACCTGCACATTATCTCTGTGAATGTACAGTATGTGTGTGTGTGTGTGTGTGTTTTCTCTCCAGCTGACAGATATAGGAGGAGCCAGGTGCAGTAGCTTTAAAGAAGCAGAGAGAAGGTGACAAGAGACAGCGGTGCGAGACAGATCAGCTCTGTCCGAACACTACTGACCCGGTACTGTGAACAAGCATTCGGTTAGAAATACTGAGCTGAGGTATAGATATAAAAAAAAAAAAACTCCCTGCTTCCCTTATCTCTCCTCCCATTGGCTTAACAAATACCCAATCAACTACTAGAGCTGGATATCACTGCTCATTATCAACGATCATCTTTGTGCCCAGATCTAGTGCAACAAATAAAGTGTCTATTCAAAGTGTTTATTTGTTACATTTTGATTTCAAGGTTCGGGAAGCCATGGTTAAGTCAAGGCATACGGCTGATTCATTTAACACTGGTACCGGCCGATACCCAAAGCCCAGCCCAGGACTTAAAATAGTCGGATTATTGCATCCATGATTGGTACCAGCAATGTCATTTTTTTTAGCGATACCCGGCCCTATCAACTACTCACGTTCCTGTATCGGATACCCGACCGACACAAGGCTGAAACTGAATACCCACAGCAACAGCTTAAGCGTTTTCTTTTCCCTTTTTTGCGAAGGTTACAAATAGATTTGTTCATTTTTGTCCAACAAATCTGAAATGAACGAGCTGCAAGGTTAAGTACAATTAGTGCCGGTAATGTAATGAATTGGTGATCTCAAAAGAAACATACAAAACACATTAACACAGAGAGAGAAACAATAAAGAAACAATAAAAAAAAAAGATCGTAAAATAGGGTTCTCCAACGTGGGATTTGTATCAGGAGTGAAACGGTAATATTGGTAAATCTGTACCGGTCGCTGCAACACCTGGCCTGTTGTGAGAAGAGCCCAACCTTTATCCAACTGCACAACACCGTGGATAACCCTGCATCTGATAAGCGCTGATAGGTAATTTTGGAAGAGACGAGAGGCCATTGTCCCCAAAACAGATGCGGTGTCGACAGCGGGGCGAAAAACAATCCCGTAACACGAGATAAAAGCTATCTGTGATCTCATTAGAGGTGGTAATGTCAAGCTAGCGAGGTAGAAAAAAAACGGCTCTGCCCCAACTATGATGACGGGGCACTTATGGAACAAGATACAGTAAAAACGTCAAGTCATTTCTTTATGTCTGTGCCGGGGTGTGGCGGCGGCTTGGGAGGACTTTGCCTCTTCATTTTGTCAATTTATTTTCTCTAAACAGAGAAAAGACACACACACACACACACACACACACACACACACACACACACACACACACACACACACACACACACACACACACACACACACACACACACACACACACACACACACACACACACACACACACACACACACACACACACACCTACAGTATATGTTTCTTTTTCACACGCAGAATACAACAACAGGCACCGACACACTCACACACTCGCCCTCTCTATCGGCAAGTTTACTCCGTCATGATCACACAAACGGACAGGCCGGCATATGCACGCTAACTTTCCCTGACATTCACACCCCCGCACACACACACACACACACACACACACACACACACACACACACACTCTCTCTCTCTCCATCCATTTGGATGCAGCGGGTGAGTCCTCCCCTCCCTCTGGCTGACGGGATGGTCGGACAGCACCAAGGTTAGCCAAGAACACGGCCATTGTACAAAAAGGCGCGCTTCGACAAGACCTTGCTCTGCACACGGCGCTCGTGGGCCGCACGAGCGACAACGATACGTTTGTATGGAGAATAATCCCTTTTTATATTAATACATTTATTGTTTTGATGACATGAGAAAGAGGTGGTGGAAAAGCAGCACCGCCAATTAACACCACGGTTGTGTGTTTGAGTACGAGCCGTGCGCCTACGTTAACATCCAGTCCTCAGCAGGCCGTCATTTTAGCGCTAACAATCACCAACACGTTCACACCCCCCCCCATGACAGACGAGTGGAATGACAATCAGTAATGGCGGTGTCACGGAAGAATCAAGCCGTGAAAACCGAACGTTGCTTCCTGTTAAGTATCTAGTTCTGACACGTGAACTCAAACGATCACAGAAAGTTGAGAGTGTTAAGAAAACTGTGTCCTCATTAAAAAGGGAAACGTTGCAGATTTCCATCCGGCTGTGGGTGCAGACCAAAGATTCCTGTTGCCTGGCTGAGGAAACATAACTACGACCTTTAAAAACAAGCGTGCCCGAACACTGAAGATACAGCTGACACAAGGAAAAAGGAGGGATGGATGGATTGATTGACTGGTGGATGGGTGAGTGGTTGGACGGACGGACAGAAAGCAGATCACTCACCGTCAATCCTGCTGACGAGCTCCTCCAGGGCCTTGACTTTCTTCTGGATGCCTGGCTGGGCAAAGGTATAGTTGTCCTGAGGAGAAGAAAAACCAGACCGAGTCAATACGGACAGAGGCTCCCGTCTGTAATATCTAATGTTCATACTTTGAGGCATTATAGCTGATTCCAAAAAGTGAATGAATGCAGGAGTTCAATCAGTATGAGCAACAACAAGGAGGACGAAGGTCCCACTACAGCCTGAAATGACCAGATAAACAAAAAAAGGGTGCAAGGGAAAGCATCACAAACAAGAGCTAATGACATCAAGCAGAAATTTGTATTGCAGGAATATTTGTGACATTGCTCCGTAACTTCTCAGATAATCTGTGGCCGACACGGATTAGTTTCCCATTTGACGTTTTTGCAGCCGAGGGTTCGAGATCTCCCATTTTCACTTTGAAGAGGAGAGGGGGGGGGGGGGGGGCTTTTTTTTTTTTCATTTTCAGAAAAGAGCAGGAGCCGTTTAAAAGAGTTGAAGTGTTTGCCAGGGCTCATTTCACACCTCGCACAAAAGCCCGGAGGCGCCTTTTTAAAAACAGCAAACAGAGAAAATAGGCCACCTAACGAACACCGGCGTGACGGCGGCGGCGGCGGCGGCCTTGAAGACAAAAGGAGATGGCTGACTGCGATTGCGGCTGAAGAACAGAGCAGGGCAAGCTGTGAACGGGTCCCGGCCTCGGAATTGTTGGTCTCAAGTGGAGGCATCGTAAAATATCCCAAAGATCTGAAGCCCTTCATTTCACTATTGTCCCCCTCAAGTGGTTGGTGTCCACCTGAGACCAGCTGGTGGACAAAGAGTGCTCGTAATAACGGCCTCCATTGTGTGCACACACACACACACACACACACAAAAAAAAGATAGAAGATATCATGATTAGATATTATATTACGGATTTATTAACGCTGTGACCATGAAGGCTTTGACACACCGTGTGTTATTATGCAAGTCAATTTGTTTCGTTGAACTGTTGTTTTCCTCGTGAATACTCTCACAAAAGAGAATGAATATTTCACGATGTTCGGAGCTTTTGCACCACAAATAAAAAGGCATCAGGGTGGAGCGGACATATTGAAAACGTGCAAGAACCAGGGAGGCTTCGAAAGCAAGAAGAGGCGACTGAGCGACGAGTGGCGCTGTGGTGAACATACATGTTGACAATGTAGCACAGAACATGACTCAACAGAATTATTTTGGGACTATATCGGGATACGGAGACAATAACTGAACCTGGAGCCCATGATGAAGATGAGCGGGGGAGCGGCTGTGGGTTGAACTTGCAGAATTCAATACGTGTGAGAACATGCACGTAAGTATTGTGTGTGTGTGTGTGTGTGTGTGTGTGTGTGTGTGTGTGTGTGTGTGTGTGTGTGTGTGTGTGTGTGTGTGTGTGTGTGTGTGTAAGACACACACATATAGGGATTACGTTTCCTTGAGGGGTCATTTCAGTGTGGCTGGAGAACAGCTGATGTGGCAAACTATCCACCAGATGGAGAGAGGGAAAGAGAAAATGAGAAAGAGAAAGAAAGAGAGAGAGGGGGGTGTGTGGGGGGGGCATTTAGCACTAAACAGCTCCAGTTGTCCTTCAGGCTCAGCAGAACCGAGGCCCACGTGTCCTCCCGAGTCCATCGGAGGCTGGCGGGGTAGAAACCGCATTCTCTCTTTCTGTATTATTACTCCATCTATAGCATCACTTTTTTGTCATCCCTTCCTAGCTGCGGCTAAAATGTGATTTATTTTATTACCAAGTATGGATTTCAATGTTGGCCTCAACAATCCTTTTTGGGCTATCATTATCAAACACACTATTCCTACTCCAACTCCCACCCCCCTTGTTGTTGTTGTTGTTGATCCTATATTTAAACACCGTCTTTCTTGTCTCCCTTCTATTCCCACCACCCCCCGTGTTCATGTGGTTAGGAGCTAAGCGAGTGTGAGGCCCAGTACAAGTAATTACATTTGCATTATTGAAGCTGCTGGCATTAATCAACTCTCTCTCCCTCCCTCCCTCCCTCCCTCCCTCCCCCGCTCTACCTACAACTCAAATGGTCTCTATACCTCTGCTCACATTCTCTTCTTCTTTTTCCTCCCCGTCAGCGTCTTTATTGCTTTTGAATCCGTCTTATTCTCCCTCTCTGTTTGGTCTCTCTCTTTTTTTTTTATTAGAAGTGTGCCTCGCACTTTCTTTAATTCACATTCTCTGTCTGGCAGCTATCGTTGCGTCTATCAACTTGTAAAAGCGCTGCTCGTACGGAACACAAATGTTGTTTTTGAAAAAGGTACGACTCATTATTATTGCTGTACGTTGGTGATTCGATACAGACGGTTTCTTCTTTTAGCTTCTATATCTTCATCTACCTCCATCCACAGAATCACAACAAAAAAAGAAAAAGACAGTAATGCATTTGAAGGTCAGGAGGTTTTCCAGACTCATGTTTGTCGGTGCTTTACGGTTCTTACATTCATTCGTCGTTCATCTCTCTCTCCTTCCTTTCTTTTCCTCTCCTCTTTCTTCTGTGAATTTGCATATTTTCTCTCTTTCCACACCCATTCATTTCCCTCTAAATCTCACTCTGCTCCCCTCCACTTTCTTCATTTTGAAATCCCTCCACAGCCCTCCCTCCCCTCCCTCTCATTCCTTCCCTTTCTCAACGGCTCGTCTCCTCTCCCACCTTCTGCTCTCCGTCTCTTTGTCTATTTCCATCACTTTGGTGGTGCTAATGAGGCTCGACTTGACTAAGTGTTGTGAACATGCTATTATGTGTCCTCTGCTTTGTTTTGTTCCCCGGTGTTTCATTTTGCTCCATGCTGCACTGCATTTTATTTTGGTGACTGATTGTTGTTTAGTTAGATCTTTTTTTTTCTTCTTTTACTTTAGACACATTAGTGACGCGGGTAAGACGCTAAAAGGAATTGAGCCTTAATTCACATTTATTCCTTTTCTTCCCCTTCCTGTCTTCACTGCGTCTCCTATTTCCTCTCTCCACCTTTTCACTCTCTCACCTCCTTCATTCCTTTGTCCCATTTTCTATGTTCTCCCCTCTTACGCCCGTCCTCACTCACTTCCTCTCAAATCCAATATGTCGGATCTTTGATCAGCTGAGGCAACGGGAGGAAATAAACTTGTACGCCTGCATTATTCATACGTTCGCCTCTTCTCCCGCCATCTGACCGGGCGGCGGAGTCGAGCACGCCCACGTCTCAGCCGCTTTGACGAACGGACGCGTCGCGAACATTGAATTCGCCGTCTCTCTTTCTCGGCCAGGTGTCAACAGCTTCTCGTTCTCTCCTCCTTTTGTCCACTCGCTCCGTCGCTCTCTCTCTCTCTCTCTCCTTCTTCTCTCTCAGTCCGCTGAATCAATAGCTCTTCACCTCTCAGTCCATTCTATTAGAGACAACAATGGCTCCATGCCAGACTAAGATTGCCTTCCTATTGTGGAACAGGATGTCTATCAGCAAGTTGGACAGAATCAACACAACAACGCTGTGAGGGAGTGAGAGAGAGAGAGAGAGAGAGAGTGAGAGAGAGAGAGAGAGAGAGAGATGTGAGGACAGAGAGCGAGAGAGAGAGAGAGAGCGAGAGAGAGAGATGTGAGGACAGAGAGCGAGAGAGAGAGAGATGACAGGTCAAGATAAAGGGCAGACAATAAACTGAAGGACAGGGCAATGATCTGTCATCCTCTGGTACGTCTGTGTGTGAGCGTGTGTGTGTGTGTGTGTGTGTGTGTGTGAGAAAGAGAAGCTGAAAGTGATTGTGTGAGAGAGATGACAGGTTGTGATAAGGTGTAGACAAAAGGTGTGGACAATTACAGTTGTTCAGAGCTACGGGAGGAGCGGCCGGATTTCATTCTGTTGCTTTAGTGCGCGCTTGTGTCCAGCTCCAGGGTCGCTGAACTGGAATGTGTATCGGCAGCACAGGAGGGTAGCTAGTCCATACGTTTGGGACGCAGCAGAGGTATAAAAAAGGTACAGGTTTTTTTTTTTTTTTGGTACTGACAAAATATGTGTCTGCAGCATGGAGTGTCGACAACACTGAGAGTCTACAGTTTATTCTGAGGGGGGAAATGTCATGGCAATAGAGCCAGTAGATGAGTCTGTTGTTATAATAAGTATATGGAATCTGGAGCTTTTTTGTTTAGTGAGGTCAACCTTTGACCACCAAAATCCAATCAGTTCATCCTTCCGAGTCCAACGCGGACGCTTGTTCCCTCCGGGGCGTTCGCACAGATTTCACATTCACAAGGAAGGCACGGGCGACTGACGAGGGCGGGGAAAAAACAACAAAAACTAAATGAGGTGAGGTGAGGGGCAGATGTAAAAAGCCGGTCACCGGGTTCCTCCAATTCCCCTCCCCAATTACAGAAACCGTGTTTCTCATTTATGTGACATTTAAGAAATCAGGTCAGTGCTGAAGGCAGAGTGTAACCTGGCTCATGCGTCTCTTGGAACAATTAAAACGTGAGACATCATTTTCTGAAAGACGAGGAAACATTCTCCCACAACCTTTCCGCCGCCTTATTCGAAGCGTTCACGTCGCGAAGTGGCTCGTTTACCCCGAGAGCGAACCGACGCCGATGACTCAGAAGATCAAATGTAAAAGCTTTCTTGTTAGATCCGCAAGGAAGTACAAGGAAGTAACAGTTGCAGAGCGATTAACCTGCACTTTGAGACTGCCTTGGTGGATGAGTTATGGAGCATAAAGAAACCTTGCCGTGCCTTTCATGACCACTGATGTGATCAGGACCACTCGTCGCTCTGAAAACAATGTTTTCATCCAGCAGAAGGCTGCACACGCTTTCCTTTATGCCATTCTTATTGCATAAATGTCTCCACACCAGCCCCTCCCCAGCAGCTGTTACTGCCACCATGTCCACTGAACTGCATGTGAACTAGTTTAGCTTTAACATGAAAGAACGACGACGAGGGAGGACAAAAAACAATTACTTAATATATTTACATGGAAATCCAATTATCTTTTCTTCCTATGAAACTAAATATTAAGTCTGCTCATGTGAGCTATAGTGACAACCAATGACATCATGACTTCCATCCATCAGACTGGAACTTTTAGCGATGACAGAGGTGTGTGTGTGTGTGTGTGGGTGGAGCCACAGTCCTCCACAGCCGGCCACTTTCTTTAGGGATTTAAATCCCTCTTGTGCGCACACACCGCTCTAATATTCCGCTTCACGAGGGAATACGTCTAAAGACGCTCTAACGTCCGGTACACACCGGGACTTTCAGGTCAACGGCGAGTCGTTATACATTTACACGCACACACCAGTGAGTCTTGGAAGGCAGACAATACAAACACATGCACATGTACAAACAAGCTGTCAAGCATCTCTCACACACACACACACACACACACACACACACACACACACACCAGCTGGCAGATCACTCCTCCTGTGTGTGTGTGTGTGTGTGCGTCGGATTGAGTGACAGCCCACTGTGACAGTGGGGGACCCTTGAGGGAACCAGAACAGGACACGGCGTCTGGTTCGGTCAGGCTACCGTCTGCTAGACGTCGGTCCTTGGACCCCTGTTCCCATCCGAGGGAGACCCCGTCTCTAGCTGGCGCCGTGGAAACAGATGGTTACCTTGACAATGAGCGGGCACAGTCCGAGGGAGGGGCTGGAGGCGGGGGGAGAGGGAGCTGCAGAGCGTTGAATCTGTGTTTTACATGAATTTAACGTTGATTGTTTTATCTCGCTGGCGCCCGATTGAAGACATGAAACGGAATTGAAAAGCAGCCAAATATCATTTTTGCTCGGTCATCTCTGATAGCGTTCCAGTCAAAAAGTTGTGAATAAAGACATCCTTGATGTGCTGCACTCTGTGGCTATAAATAAGAATGGCTCTGAAGTGGAATTAAAGGGAGTCTGATGAATAACATCAACATCTCCTGATAGCTCTGCGTCGTGTCAGACAAGTTTTCCTGTTGAACTCCGCATTTGTCGAGGCCGCCGCCCGAAAATGTAATAAGTTCAGATCTCGAGGTGAAATTACATTTCTAAAAAAAAAATACATTTAAGAGCCCCCGCCGTAAAAAAAAAAAGGCGTATCTGCAGAATTAACATAAAAGGAAGGTTTTCATCTGCTGGCTTTAAAAGCGGAGAGCCCGTGGGGATGTGCTGCAGGAATAATGGACTTTTTGACTTCATTTCCCCCTCTGGGCATAAGCAGGTGAAGACACCGGCTCACAGCGCAGACTGGAGCTGCTACACACGGAGAGTGAGAGTTGTGAGCAGCTATACCTTACAAAGACTTTCTGCTTTTACTGCCGAGTTTACTGACGTATTACGGTTTTGGGGGGTGAAAGGGACATGTTTAAAATCAACAACACGGTATCGGGCAGAGATGACAGCTATGGAACCGTTTTAACAAGTTAAATCAGCCGGGTTAGCCGGAGGCGCCGCCCAATTTAGCACGAGTACGAGCCTAATCGGCTGCTGGAGAGACCGGGGCGACGTCGAGGTCGACTTACCTCGGAGGTGCGTCTCACATTGCTAGGCGTACTGATCGGTAGAAATAACATTTTTTTTTGTATTTTTTTTTTTTTTTTTGTCCATTTATTTCAGGTTAAGCTGCCATTTGAATTCACCGTTATTCTAAGAGAATGATGATAGTTTAGAGGCAGAGTCATGGATAAAAGCACTTTAGTGGATCACATGGCTGGATGATCATTTCCAGTTCAGTGCCGTGTTTTTTATTTTTTTTTTATCTTGTCAGAAGTAGATGTGGCCAACGTGCGCAGCCTGTTTGATGTGTAAATGCGCTGCGGGGGGGGATGCTTCTCCATTTAACAGTGCCTTAAAGGTCGTGTCAGGACAGAAGAATGGCTGTCTTCACTCATTTAGCCCTGAAACTGTCACTCGCTGTCTGCTAACGCAATGTGGGGGAAGTGTGCGACATGTGGTTCACTGGTGTGTGTGTGTGTGTGTAGTCCTGGATGTCAGCCTGACGACACAGCTTTAATTTCATCAATAACACACACACACACACACACACACACAAATGTAGCTCTCCAGTCAGTCCCCAGCCGTTAAAAGGGGTCATCCTACGATGGAGCAATTCTCCACATTTTAGTGCTTCTTGAAGTGTGAAGATTAACGGGAAATAAAACATCCTCCTAAACAACTCACATTTGTACAACTGGGACACCTACACACCTCATACCCAGGGCCTGCTCCTGAAGGAAGAGTGTGTGTGTGTGTGTGTGTGTGTGTGTGTGTGTGTGGAGGGGGGCTGCCGTGTTGCCAATTAAAGCAGTGGCTCATTAGCGAGGCTGCTTAAGCGAATTGACAGTCAAAATAGCTCGTTCTCCTTCTCTTAGGTGGGAAAGAGGCCTGGTAGTGAGACAGTGAAATCACAGCTAATGGCCAATTTGCCGCATTATAAATGAGGAAAACTTTCAAAAAGTATTTCCACTGTACACCAGGTACCGTAATGATAGGAAACCACACCAGCTGTTTCATGGGTGAATCTTTTTTTTTTTCCCCCAACCCTGTTTTCCAAACCTCCCCACTTATGAGTTTGTTCCGCATTGTGACGCAATTAAAATCCGTTAAATATTTTACACAAATTGGTCCGAAACAAGTGGACACCGGCGTAGCACCAGTTATCCAGGAGGTACTGGAGATATATATATATATATATACGGTGCTTAAAAGGCAGTGAGCATATGCTCCCCCAGCCTTCAGGCCCCTCAGTTAAGTGTAATAGTGGATAGTGGATGTGAGAGGGCTGGAGCCGAGGTCAGAACAAGGATCACCAACTAATTATGGTGCGGAGGCACTCAGCCTCCGTCACATTGTTTAGAAAGCATTAAGGGGGGGAAGCATAGGCTTCCCTGGTGCATTGCACGTAATTAGTTTGGAGCCAAGGTCACGAACAAACACAAGCGGGGGGGGGGTTACGACAAACAGCATCCGCACACTCCATTCTTCTCTTCTTACCTCCTCTGTCTCGCCTCTTTTCATTTCCTAAATGAATAGCCGACCAATTGATAGTTATTTATGGATGATCACGCTTTATGCACACCACATGCTCCTCGCTATTAATTACCTTTAGTGTGTGGGGTGGGGTGGGGGGATATATATTGAGTGTCACGACATGGAGTATATCTTTAATGCACGAGTGTATTAAACATGAACTCTTAGAAATGTCCGATTAAACGCCATCTTTCCTCAACCAAAACGTCACCTCGCCATCGAGGTTCAGGGTTTTTCTTTCACCCCTGAAACACTTATTTCCATACAACAATAAGCATATCGCCGAATCAATACACTTAAGGACTAACTGCTGTGGCCATCCTCTTAAGTGTTACTTTAGATTAGGGTCACTGACCCGACCGGAGGAGGGGGGGGGGGGACTTGGCGGATGCTTCTTTAACTGTGCCAGGACGTACAATGATAAGAGTAGCCGAGCTAAAACATGGCCACAAGAGACAGAACGGTGACACCCGGGCCACGACTGTTAGAGCCAAACAGAGTTCTGACATTAGCGGGGAGTCACAAGGTGCCCCAACGTCAAACAAAGTCAAAAAAAGAGAAAAAAGGGTTTTTGGGGAAGAAATGAGGAAACAAAATGAAGTTTGGTGCCGCGGCCGGGACGCAATTATCTGGCCTGCGGACACTCGGACCTGCTTGAGAATATGCGAGACAGTCACATTTACTGAACCCACAGCTCTGTACACAACGCTGCAGCGCTGTGTGTAGAACTATCTGCAGACGAATGCACTTGACCGAGCACCAATACTGCATCGTTATGAGCATTCTTCCTTCTCAGGGATGTTACGCACACGACGAGGGTTACTGACGTTACTTCCTTGTTATAAAACGTGGCGAGGAAACCCACAGGAGCAAATGCCAAAAGTTGAGTTTTCCTGAAAACAAGAATGATGACTGGTGCGTTTTCACACACACAAACGGCCTCCTAAGTTACCACATGAGCGGGACCAGTTGTCAGCTGTGTGCCGCTGCAGAATGAATAGAGGGGGGGGGGGAAGACTTGCAAGCAAAACAAAACATGATTAAAAAATGAGTGAGTGGGAAAGCGGCACGAACAGTTCTGATGTGATTCCAGTTTTCTTCAAATGCTAACGACAGACCGGGAGGGGGCGGGGGGGGATCTTTTCATTCCTTTTTCACACATTGTGCAGTGCGGCGTGACCTCGACAAGTGTGTATCCCCGACTATACCGTCCCTGAGAGCTGTGTAAAAGCTCCAGTCAGAAAGAAACTTCTCGATCAGACAAGATCCAGACCGGTATGCCAACCAGTGGAGCACATGACCTCCTGTGATGTGAAGCGGTTGCTACCAAGCCGCTAACGCCGCCAGAGAATCAACACCTCAGCGTGCAGCTGAACACGGCTTCCAGCCACTCTCAGGCTCGCCGTTTTTTGGATCGACGGGCTGTGCGGTTGGGGGAGGTCTCGCCCTCGGGGTCACCATCCGACCCACCTCGTGTTAACCTGCAGACACACCGCGCTGCGAGCCGACCGTGCGGCTCCTGACCGGTGCAAACGGACGGGGAGCTGAGGTAAACAAGTGGCAGTTAGAGGAACACTTCTCTTTATGAAGAGCAGGATCAGAGAAGCGAGTAGACGAAAAGTAGAGGGAGAAGAGAGGCTGGTACAGAACCATATGTGGGCATTTGTTTTATTCTTAGATATTCTAAGACATCTTTGTCGACACGTCCGCGTGCTTACCTGGATGCCGTCCAGCAGTTTGCTCATGCACCAGAAGCTGTCAGCCTCGATGTTCCTCAGGGCCTCTTCCTGGAGACTGGACACGTCAAAGTTTTCCACTTCCTCCTCTGGAGAAGACAAAAAAGGGAGAGAGAGTGAGAAATAAGCAGCGCATGGGGAAAGAGACAGGTGAAACGGAAATGGGAGAGAAAATGTAACAAAGGTGGAAGGAGCGAAAGAAAGAGGACTTCAGGTCTACCGGCACAGCGGGGGGGATGGAGGTTATGAAAGAGATGTATGGAAAGGAACGGAGACGAGAATAAAGGAGGGATGAACCGAGCAGCGCAGGCAGCGTGGCGGCTGAGCGCGTGGGAGGGAAATAAAACTAATCGCCGAATTTTAGAAAACAGCGGTTCAACCTTTTCCCACAGCTGCACTGAATATGCAGAAAATGTCACGCAGCCGCCGCGCGCACGGCATCGTTTGTACCGTTGCTTTTCTATCTGCTTTGTGTCGAACTTGCTGGTCGATTAAAAAAAAAATAGGCACAACGGCATTTGCGAAGAGCGTAAAGAAGGAAGTACGGGCTAGGACGAGGGCAGAACACTGCTGCAGAAGAGAACAACATCCGAGCGATGAGCACCCCGAGTCCCCCGGTCGTCTCCAGCGGGGGTGACTTCGACGACGGGTGTCATCAGATGTCATTAACGGCAGCAGTGTGTGACGGACTGCAGGGGCTTTTGACGGGCTCCTGACAAGCCGCTGACAGCCAGCGGAGAGGAGACGGGACAAGACTGATTAACAATGATCTACAGAGAGACGGAGGAAAAGGGACGTGCTGGCTGCAAACAAAAAAAAAAAAAAAAACTGGAGTTATGCATTTGTGTGAGTTCTTGCATTCCTAATACTCACTTGCACACACACACACACACACATACACACACACACACACACACACACACAAGACCCGGCAGCTCTGCTTGGTATCCTTGGCAACCCCGGTGGAATGTTGTCAAGGTTGTAATGAGCATGCTCAGACTGACGGACGGACGGCGGGCCAGGACTACAAAGCCAGTTACAACTAGGCCGCGTGTGCGCTGGTCCAACACCCCGCCACGCACGCGCTCGCATCACTGTCTCGTCGGCTTGAAGTCAGGTAAGTGAGGACGGACGGGAGGCGGACGGAGAGAGAGGCCGCGGTTCCTTCATTTCAGCGAGACCCTTTCATCCCGTCGCACCCGGACAGATCAAGGAGGTCCGCACACTGCGTTCACACAGCTGCCAGATCTTTAATACCAGATGCGGACGTGTGGTCGGGGAGGGGGGGGGAGGGGGGGCCGGGTTGTGATCAGTTCATTCTGACCACAGTACGAACGCAAGGCCGCGCACACAACCGACGTTATTAGTGCAAACACGCACGGTATTCATGAAAAACCCCCATTTTTTGGAGCGACGTCTAAATGAAGAAAGAAAACCAGACAGCTGATGGGATGAAAGCATTTCTGCCCTGCTTAAATTGGGGCTACAGATGAAGTCAACTACAATCAGCTAAAGATAAATGCGGCGCCGGCACAGCTGTTGGAACGGCACAGAGACAACAGCGGCCGCCATCTGACCAATGTGAAGTCAGTATTCGGTTTGATGGCTTCTCTAAAGCGACGCAGAAGACAATGACAACACATGAATGCGTCTCTCTCTCTCTCTGTCTCTCTCTCTCTCTTTGGGCAACAGCGGTGCCATTCAATTTGTAGTAGAAAAGATTGATTATAAACACGCTGACTGGCAATCCGCGTGGTGTCGTTGCTGATTAACAAGGCGGTGAGAGTGCCGCCGCTCCGGCGTTCTGGGGGGACCTTGGGCATCCCAAAGTCTCAAATCAGTCCTTGTCGCCCCGGCTGAAGCCTCGCTGTCGGGCTCGGTTCCAAACCCGGACCTCGACTCCGGGGCAGATGAGAAGGGACGGCTTCCAGGAGTCCAGTGGTGGCGCTGGAATTGGGGCGTAGCTCATCACAATAACAAGGACACACTAGAGGAAGGGCCCTGGGGCCAATGCGGTGGGAGCGCCTGATCAGTGCAGCCGGATCACATAAGGCAACAGTGCCCCCTGTGGTCGCTGGCGGAACCGCTGCTGACCCGCACACACACACACACACACACACACACACACACACACACACACACACACACACACACACACACCGGCTAGACACTGATGAATGCTTAAAAAACAGCCGGTCATTAGTCACTTCCGTGGCCAGGGAGTCCAGACAGCTCATTCTGTTCACTGTTTAAGAGGACAAAAGAATCAAATCTGTGTGCTGAATGCCTGATGACATCACAACCTGTGGCTGGGTTTCATTCTTGATGAACCACTTGATCCACCTTATGAACGAGGAGCGTTGTGGACCAGCTGACGATACACATGTCCGGCGGAAGCTGAGCACAAACACTAGACGCCTGCATGCAAACGCAACTCTAATAAAAAACACACGCGCGCATTCAAAGTGATCGCAAAGCGCCAACTGTTCACTCGAAAGTGAACAGAATCCAAACTTCCTCCGACAACCCGGATTTAAGGTGACCTCTTATTCTCTTCTTGACATAGTTACAGCTCCCCCCCCCCCCCCCCCCCCCCATCAGTCTGCTGCTCCCATCTCTTTATACACCTGGATTTTCCTCTGATAGTCTCTTGATCTCTCTCCTCCTACACCAACGCTTTGCCTCTCTATTCTCCCTCCTCCCTCGTTTCCCCTCTACACACCCATTTGACATCTCTTCTGTTGCTATTGCAACCCTGCCTCTCCAAGCTGTTCTCCTCTCTCCCCCTCTGCCTCACCTCCCTCTTCCCATTGGCTGCAGAGCCAGTTTCCTGCCAGGCCTCGGGGCTTATTTCCTGTTTGTCCTGGCGCAGGGGGCAACTTGTCCAGGGAGACCAACTGCTTGGTCGCTGCCAGCTGTGAGCACTTGGCACGGCTTGGCATGCAGAGCCGGGGTTACACCTCCGGAGACCGAGTGCCCGGGCGCCTGCACACACACACACACGCGCTCGCGAGTATACACAACACGGGCGCGCTCGCGCCAGTGCCGCCATCTGCCCCCTACAACTATGGGCCACAAGGTAATGTGATGTAAGATGATGAACGAGCTAGTTTAGCCTGATGTAATCATAAAGCGTGCGTGTGTCCCGAGTGTGTGCGAGCGTGTGGCTTTGCAGACAGCAATTGGCAATAAAAAAAAAAACAGTCCCGTTTGACAACCTTCTGTTGGTTCAGATTAATCACAAGCAAACCTGAGTTTTAGTTAGAGAGAGAGAGAGAGAGAGAGAAGAAGAGAGAGAGGAAGAGGGAGAGAGGGAGAGTGAAAGAGAGAGAGAGCGAGAGAGGAAGAGAAAGGGAGAGAGAGAGAGAATGGGAGAGCGAGAGAGAAAGAGGAAGAGAGAGAGAGAGGAAGAGAGAGGAAGAGTGAAAGAGAAAGAGGAAGAGAGAGAGAAAGGGAGAAAGGGAGAGAGAGGAAGAAAAAGGGAGAGAGAGAGAGAATGGGAGCGAGAGAGAGAAAGAGGGAGAGAGAGAGAGAAAGGGAGAGAGAGCGAGAGAGAAAGAGGAAGAGAGAGAGAAGAAGAGAGCGGGAGAGTGAAAGCGGGAGAGAGAGAGAGAGGGAAAGAGAGAGAGAGAGAAAGAGAGAGAGAGAGAGAGAGAGAGAGAGAGAGAGAGAGAGAGAGAGAGAGAGAGAGAGAGGGAGAGTTTTAACAAGATTTCCTCATCCACAGCTCATAAGATCACATGAAGTGGTGCAGTCATTACTTATAATTTACAGCGGCGGTTTCGGGTTAAATCCAATGAATCTAACGACTTACAATTGGGTTTGCCGAATTCCAAACATGTCGCATTCCACTTCCCACCTTCAGAATCACACCCAGGTGACACAGCCGAAAAAAAGGCTCGACAGTTTAAAAAATGGGGCACGCGTGTCGCTGCTAGACATGTAATACTTCCACTTCCACCCCCACCGCAACCTGCACCGACACAAATGCGTCCACCGTCGCACAGTTAGTGTCATAACACCGTTGGTAATGAGAGCTGAACACGGCAGTCCTACTGCTGGATCAGTAAGAAGAGAGCCGGCCTGGCAAACCTGGTGTCGCTCACGCATCAGGAACGTTACGAGGACAGAACTATGGCTGTGTGTGAAGCAAGATGTGAAGATATGGTGGAAGTGATGTGAGTAGAGGTGAAAGTAGGAATAATTGTGTTTTTTTTCCCCCCTTTGAGTTCATGAGACTGTAACTTATCCAAAGTCTCCTGTCTAGTTTCCCCCCCAAAAAAGAGAAATCTAATCAATGAGACGTTATCCAGCGTCTTCATTTCATACTTCTTAGATGTTAGAAGGTTTTTTTTCTTTCTTTCTTCAAAGTGCACCACGAAGCTCACTCATTGAAAGCACTGAACTTCAGCCTCGCCCCGGTGATAAGGATACGCTTCGGGGCCGGAAAATCGACACAATCACTCCAACAATGTTCTCATCTCCCACTATCTGCACTGTAAGCCATGTGTCCATACATCAAACAGCAGGGGGGGGCCCCCACAGCTGCCGGCGAGATAATGGGAGCCCTCGACATCAAGTGGAATACAGCCATTAATACCATATCTGCCTATGTGCAGACGCATAACGATCCACTTGGCCCTCGAGGTAAGATGGTGTCTTGTACGAGGAAGCTTTAAGTGCGTAATGCTGTAGTAAGGCCACGCCGCATCGCATTAACTGTTGCTGCTGCTGCCAATATCTCTTTCCCCACGTTTGTACGGCACAGATGCGTTGTGTGTGAAAAGTGCGATTTCAACCTGCTCGCAGCTGGCGACGCGCCAGGCAGACGCAACATTGCCCCGGGACGATGTGTGTTTGTGCGTTCCTCCACGGCTAACGGCGCTAACACACGCGGGGCGGAGTGGGCATTGGCGACCGATCGGCTGCGCTGCAGGCGTGCGCCCACGGGAGGAACACTTTCTTTCCAGCTAAGAGACGTTAAGGACGATTTGCCAGAACATCGTGGCACGTAATAGGAAAAGTGGGGACAAATAATAAAAGTTAGTGTAGGATCCAGGCTTTTAAGGGCGTGGCAGATATTAGTATTTTTTTGGGGGGGTTTGGACAGTTTGACGGACAAAAGAAGCAATTTAAAGACATCACCTGGGTTCCGGGGACTTACTATAGACAGCTCAAAGAGTAGCAGAAAAAAAGGCATTCATTTGATAAATAATCATTCGTTAAACCCCTACTTTGATCCCAACATAACCGCTGGAAATCACTGCAATTATTATGTCCCAAAAGAGTATACGTGTCAGCAGGTTAATGCGTCATACTCGGGTTTCCGGTCACAACTTTTGGTTTAAAAGTCAAATGCGTGAAGCAGACAAACGTGATGAACCGAAGCACGAATCTACGGTCGCCTTTTTATAAGCCGCCTCCTCCTCCTTGTACAGACACACGTAAACACGTTTTTTAAAATCACGCCCGATCCACTCAAGGCGCAGTAAATCTGCCCGGCTAATGTTCAAAGACACATTTGGGAGCGGCGGGAAAGTTTCCCCGAGATGGAAGTGAAGGATCAGTCCATTAAGTCATTAGTGTGTGTGTGTGTGTGTGTAATCTGCAGGCTTAGTTAGGAAAAGGCAAACATTAGGGGGAACAGTAATAGGCAGACATTATGACTGGCAGCTGACACATTGACACACACACACACACTAAGCAGTAGCCCTGTGGTGTTTGTGTGAACATGTGTGAGGATCCTCTCTCTCTGTGTGTGCGTGCGCATGGGTGAGTGCGTCTCCGTGCGCGGCGGCTTTGTTTCAGACGCCCTACAAGTCTTTGTGCGCCAGCGTGATGATGCAACCGCCCAAACGCTGCACGCCGCCACGGCGGCAGCGCGGTAAAAGATGACTGTTTCAATTGCCTGCAATTGCATCAGGTCAAGCGGAACGCGTCTCGCTGGTGAATGATAAAACTGATTTTTTTTTTTTTCTCTCTCTCTCTCCAAATGAAAAGGGGCTGACAGAGAGAACGAGAAATAGAGACTTGGAGAGATCTGAAGCTCCGCGGTGAGGAGAGCTTCAATTTATGGCTTTTTATAGTCAAGTAATTAACTTAATCTAAAAATATTCAATAACCCCCGTTGCGATTATTCACAGAAGATAAATCATCTTTTGACAGAACTATTTCTCCGGATCATTTCGGAGCTCTATTGCTTTTTATCAGGAGCAATGAAGGAGGATCTCTGGTTAGACGGGGGGGGAAATAAGATCAGGTCCAGATGAAAGCACAGCTATTGATTCGCAGCTTAATGTATGCTACTGTGGAGGGCTGACAACGGACTCCGTGGTTTCAGCGGCCATCTCCACACCGAGGGCCGAAACACGGGACGGTTCCCGACACGCAATTTAAAAAAAAAACGACAACAAAACGCAGCGCAATCCCCTTTGCACATGGTTCTCACGCGGCTTGAAGAGATTTCCCATTTTCTGTAATCGTGTCCACGCTCGGCAAAATAATTACCATATTTGTGTCCTGTTCTCTGCCACGTGTTTTTGATTTTAGTTAACAGCAGCATGCCCCCAAAAAATGCAACACACTTGACCAAATATTCACTCAAATTAAACTAGAATTAAAACGGGCTTTAAATAGAATACGACAGAAACAACGTGTTATTGATAGAATTGAGGCATGTGAAGACTAAAAGTTAATACAACTTATTTCCATAATGGTCCTGGCCTTTACAGTCAATTTAAGTCATTACAGCAAAGATTGCTGCGGCTCTGCAACATTACAGACTTTAATTATATATATTTGTCATATTACAAATCGTACATGTTCACTCTAATACTAAGAACATTCAGCCGACTCTCCGCTTCCCATGTCCTTCAATAGAAAGGTTGTCCACCTCATTTAGCGTCTGTTCAGCGGATCCAGATTTGAAAGCACTGAAAGGATTTTCACTATGCTGAATAATGTTTCCAAAAAAGTTTCCAACTTTGTAGGAGAATACAAAGTGTCGTGTTCTAAGCTTTGGTAGACCAGAGAATATTGAGATTACAAAAGGTCACTGGTGCTGTTTTATCCCACTGGTAACACTGTAACTTTAAAGTTCATTCAGTGGGGTGTCTTGTTACCTTCTAGGACTATATTTTATTAAATCGGGAAATTAGTTCCGTAACAAAAATAGTCTTAAAAACCAACATGAATTAGGATTGTGATAACATCATGGATCGTGATCCCGCATGAAAAGAAATAACAATTTTATAAGTTTTTGCCACATCGCCTACATCTATATGAGAATACTGAATGCAGCCTCTTTAAAAGGAGAAACAAGTAGACACTGAATGCAAAGTGTCAACCCTCAGAAGTCTGAAAGAAAAGAACATACTTCAGGGGAATGAAAGAGAGACATTTATAGAGAGAAAGGTGGAGCTAGACAGCGACTGAGGGGTCAGAACCACACATCTGATTCAATCCCTGCCCGTCCAAATGCTATTACTTAACCCCAGAAACATGGTGATTGCGTTCTGAAACCAAATAGAGCAGTGGAGTATGAGACAAAGCTCCGGCGGGGAGAGAGAGAGAGAGAGAGAGATAAAGAGAGGCGGCCCTCAAAGAGAATTGAAGAACAAATCTCAAACAAATCTGCCGGGGGGGAGAATGAGGCCTACGCCGAGTCAATAATCTCATCCAATGATTAAAGCTGGAGAAATTAGAGAAAGCTAAAGTTGATAAGGAACAAAGTAGAACAGACAGTGTTGCTGCTGGAAGACGGCAGCCGCGCGCGGGGCAATCGCTAAGCAGCTCATTAAGAGCTCATTCCAGCCGTTAATCAGAGGGAGACCTGGAGTAGAAGGCTCGGCCGACACCGGTCAGACCGTCGGGAGGACAGAAGCCGATATTAGCCAAGACCCACTCCGCTGGATTGCTCAATCTATAGACGGACCGACGGGGGCGGATGGGAAACACAAAAGGAGGTGGAATCACGTTCACAATGAATGTCGTCTAGCGGATCACTAGTTTATTGTTTATGTGAAGTAAACAATATATGCAAATCAATATTCTAAAATGATTTGTGTTATAATATTTGTAGGATTAGATTCCATTGGCGGGTAAAAGTGGGAACGTTTCCGACTCGTGTGCTACGAACATTTCCGATAACTCGGGAGCGTTGTGGAGTTCAAAAGTCAACATTTGTTGACAAAAGAGCGACGCAATAATTAAAAAAATTCACATCATGCTTTTATTTTACGCAACATTTTTGCTTCAATGCATATTTGACTGGAAAAAAAAATAACTGCTCCCGCACGCACCTGAATTATCGGGACGGACTAGCAGCAATCTAACAGCACCATTAATTGCATTTATAACCAAAGAAAATGATGTTTTTTTTAGGGCTCTGACACCAAGAAATATAACAGACAGTCAAATCGTCATTAAAAGAAAATCCCTCAACAGAAGCGTTCAATAAAAAACCCCAAAAGGAGATGAAGTTCAGCCCTATTAGCTGCATTAACAACAGAGTGAAACTTCATTACGGCTCCCATCTGTCGGGTGACGTTAGAAACAGTAACACTGGAGTCACTTAAAAAAACCACCGGATGACAGCGACTCCCGTGCTACCGACACCAGAACACAACCGAGTCTTCAAGGCTTGGCACTTTCTCTCTGTGACCACACGTGTTGGGCCAATCATCACACGGCGGTTCAGCACCGTAATCCCCCCCCCCCCCCCCGGTGCGAGGACGCAATTGAAATACAAATGAGTGTGGCACAGCGCAGCGTGGCGTGGCAGGGCTCACTGTGCCACAGCTGAAGCTCCGTGCCAGCAGACAAACAACAGATCAGAGAGGAGATATGAGGGGGTAAGGCAGACGACAGAAGGGGGAGAGATGTGAAGACAAAAGGGCCAACAGTGAAAGCCTGAAGTAAAAGCAAAACCGCAGAATAAGACGGTGACATTTCAGTTGCAGGAGGGGAGAAATCTGAATTCACAGACACGGCTTCTAGTGTCATCCAGTCTGATGAGACGCTCCTCTTATAGGAGGCATCGGCTTCAGTCTGTGTTCTCTGTGCGAGTCTGTATTCGTAATAGCTCACCTCGCCAGTCTGGGCCCCGTGTTTGTGTGTGTGTGCGTGTGTGTGGTTTCACGCTCCTGCAGGCATTTCATCACAGCTGACTGACAGTACGCTTCCATCTTCCAAGCTTTGTCCCTGGATGCCCCACCAAGCCACCCCTCCTCTCTCCACGCACGCACACGGTAACAACGCCGGGTCTGTGTGTGTGTGTGTGTGTGTGTGTGTGTGTGTGTGTGTGTGTGTGTGTGTGTGTGTGTGTGTGTGTGTGTGTGTGTGTGTGTGTGTGTGTGTGTGTACGTGTATAAGAGTATCTGTATCTGTCGCACCTCGACTGTCTCAAAGAGACCTCCAGCCGAGCCTTTTTTTTAAGGAGCATTACAGAATCAGAAACTAATTGATCCCCCGGGGACAATTCGGTCACATTTACATTAAAGAGCGTCATTAATTTTTGTGAATTATTTATTCACAGTATGCCAGGATCTGAGTGCCTTAACTGTTAAAGTAAGAATCATGGCGAAAGAGCAACTGTTGAATGTTTTATCATTTTCAAAAAATAAATGCGTTTTCTTGGGTTTTTCCTCGCTGTGCCGCAAACCGTGGCCGCTAAACCGAGGTACATATCCAACTGTGTGCTTTGTGTACGGTTACACGTCTACTTGCAATCGATCTTTGGCGCGGTCTGAACCTGCAGTGGGAGTCTCTGCGTGAACGCTGTGGAGAGAAGGAGTCGCCGTCCAGTCAGGTTTTTGTTTTATTCCGCTCAACTACACGCTTAAAAGTAAAAGTTTATGAGTTTAAATAGCATTCCTGGCACTTTTATGCTAACAGAGAAAACATATAGTTTGAATCTTGTCTTGTTTTTTTAAATGCAATCCTCTCCGGGGGCCAGTGTTGCAGCACTAGAACATACCTGCTTCTTCTTATTTGTGTAGATAAATGCGAATTCAAATATTGAAAATGATGTGTAAGGGCCTACGTTTGTACCTCCGACAAATTCTCCCGACCACAGAGCGATAGCAAAAGGCAGCCGTGTGACCTACGCGCAGTGAAAGAATCGCAATGGATCAAAATACGACAGCCGTGGCGAATAAAATAACAAATATTGGCAACAAATACGAGTTGCATAAGAGAGAAGAAGTCCATGCAAAATATAGGCTGCACTCCTTCCACTGTTCACCCTGCCTTTTTTTAAACCAGAATGTGTGTCCGGGCCAAATGCAGTAGTAAAGTTCACAAGTTTGAACATTTTTCGGTTAAATGCATCAATCTGGAGAAACTTTAAGAGCAATGTGAAGAGTCTGGATCTCCGAGGAACGTCGTTACTCGCTGCTTTGCCGATTCAGATTCTTAATACAAAACACAAATCAACCGATAAACTAGGATGCATTATTAAGTATGTCATTATATAAAAGGAGTTAAGATGAGCTTCAACTCTGCCCGCTGCTACATTAAAGTAGCCGCCGCGGCGGAAACGCGAGCGGCGGAGGGTCAGCCAGATTCGATGGGAGGAGTAGGAAGACTTTTGGGTTCATTACGAAACTGTGGCGGGACAAGCTGAGACTGTGGCGGGCTGCCAGTTTAGGTAATTAATGAGAAACACAGAGTGACCTAAAGCTCTTACTTCCTAAAAGCTGCATGTATAATTCACAAATGTGCCCTAAGGAGACAGAAGTTGCCTCGCATAAGCAAGTGATAAAGAGGATAAAAGGAACTTTTGGCTGGTGAAAGCTTCAGAGAAGCCCGTAGAGAAAAAGGGGTGTGTCCAGGGATCTGAAGGGGTCTTTATGTTTCACTCACACACACACACACACACACAGCGCTATCAGGACCTCCATCACACCGGCATATTGCTCTTTGTGCTGCTCGTGCCCTCTCCACCGACGACTTCCCTTCTTCAGTACTTTCCCCGTTGCCATTTGGAGATGAGCCTCTCGCTTCTGTTGCAATAAAAAAAACGCATTTAAATTTTAAAACGTACTTAACCCAGAACATTTTATGCTTGTCCTGAAGCTTCCGTCCTCAAGGGTTGCTGCTCAGTAAGCAAATTACCTCGCTTCTACGGGGACAACAACATATGTCGGCAAAATGGTCGAAAGACGTTTGAGAACTGAGAGCACTTTTGTCAAATGCTTAAAAAAAAAAAAAAAACAGACTCTTCACTTCTCAAATATCAAAACCAGACAGGGGGGGGGGCTTTCTAAGTCGGGTCATTTTGAAAATCTTCCTGCTCTGTTGTTTGTCCCGCTCTGTCATTCTCTTTCTCTTAAGCCACAATGTCTCGCTGCCAGGAGACACACTTATATTCCACTACTCTGTCTTCATTCCAGCTGTGCTTCTCCGTCAAACCCTCACCTCTCTGAATTTCGTTCCAAAAGGCACTACTTCATTTCTCCCCCCCCCCCCCCCCCCCCGTCTCTCTAACCCGCTCCCTTGTCTTCATCTGCCTTTCTTGGAGTGGATCCATACTCAGACACGGGCATGCAGATTACATTATGGATCCGCTGGCCGATCAATGGCCGCTCCACATTAAAAGGAGGACCGACCGACCGCCCCGCCCCCGCGCGCTCCTTGGCCCGTCATGGCCCATCCTGGCCCTTAATTAGATGACTTTTATTGTCGGCTAATGGGAGAGGCGCTGCGGAAGACCAAAAAAAGCAAAGCGAAGCCTCACAGGTGGAGAACGATGGACTCTCTGAATCAATTCCTCCTTTGACACAAAGGAGGCCTGCTAGATTGCTTAACAGTCCAGGTGGATACACAACAACTTCAGTGGGATTTTTCTTTTTTTTTTCCCCCTCCCTGAGTTTATCAATAATCCACCAATGGGAACTTTTCACTGTGGATTAACAGTCAGGTGTTAATGAAAGTTGGTGACGGGGGGGGGGTGGGCGGATATGTGGATGGCGTGGTTAAGTGGTCGGGCCATCACTCCGCGTTGCATCATCTGAAGGTAAATGGAGTGCATGGCGGCTGAACGAGCACTGCAGCGCCAGACCAAGGCTCTTTTCTGACTCAGTAAAAGGAAGCCGGAGAAACAAAGCGAGAGATCTAAGAGGAAAGAAAAAACGAACTAAAAACGCAACGACAAAGTGACAGATATGAATAGTGGAACAAAAAGAAGACAAGTAAGTAACGCAACCAAACAACTCTTGTGGGCAGCAGAGTTTGTGTGTGTGTGTGTGTGTGTGTGTGTGTGTGTGTGTGTGTGTGTGTGTGTGTGTGTGTGTGAGATTGGGTTTCTTTTTCCTGCCCTATCCCTACCTGCTATTAGGGGGCAACCATTACACAATATCAAGTGAAAATACTACGTCAATAAATCAATGAAGAATCACAAAAAGACAAACTAGACGGAGACAGGAAGAAGAGACGGGAAGAGAGGAAAGAAAATGGCCAAAAAAGAAAATGACAACAGAGACAACACACAACATGGAAGAGAGAATAGACAGAAAAGACTTCGAATTCAACATTAGTGTGAAGAACAAATGCATTTCTAAAGACACTTTCTGCTCTGCGTTTGGCTGCTTCGTCACTCGATTCAGCTCCGCAGGACATGAGCCTGTATGGGTCTTTGTTCTGCGGCGCGCCGATGTAAGCCGCTTTTCTCAGCGCTCCTCGTTTGGTTTTACAGCTTTAATGGCTACTGATCGGGTCACTGTACCATAATGTGCACTATCAGGGCCCACTTCCAACAACAGCCAATGTTGAGTCCATTAAACAGACATCTGCAGAGTAGACTTTGTGCGGGACATAAACGCACAGGGCCCCCCCCAAATATACACAGGATAATGTGGTTACTGTGGCGTCTACCGGTCTCATCAGCGTTCCTTTCAGAGGCAGCCGGCAGTGAAAAAAGCTCTAAAAAAAGCATTGTAAGCTAACTGCTCAGCAACAAACGGCAAGACCGACAAAATAAGCAATATGGCGGCGCATTGAGCAGCTAAAGAGCCAGATCTTTGTCTCGGGAGTTGGTGGAGACCAAAACAGAGCTAAACGGGGTCAATGTTGACTCCGAATGAGTGTCGATGTCGCTCCCTATCTGCTCTCTGAGTGTCTTGAAACACTCAAGCTGATATGTCGGCGCTTACAACTTGCTTCAAGCTTAATTTCACAGCCAAAAGTGGCCCTAAAACATCTGCCAATGCAGATTTAATCAACGATGGTCAATAGTGTCAATGATAATCTCCTGGCATTAGGGTACAAATGAGCACTCTTCGCTACAAACATTCCTCCTATTCTAAAAGGAAAGATGTAGCAGTTTTAAAAAGAACACTGAATTATTCAATTATTTTTTTTTGCTTGTGATTCTCTACGTCGAGGGCCTGGGGGCCGTGTTTCTTAAGAGGGCAGTGTCAGGATTTGAGTAAAAGAAAAGTAAGACAGATGGACAGTTCTGGTGTTTGACCTATAAACACATTCAAATGTTACTATTTTTAGACTTGTCTATGTCTACATCGCCCACGGTGTGTGTGTGTGTGTAATATATCCATTTTTTAATCATTCTTTAAGGAACTAATTCTGACTCGAGAGACTGGACCTACCTTCACCATCCACTCGTGAGCTCACGTACAAAAGGGAGGGAGAGAAAGAGAGGGGGGAAAGGGGGGGGCAATGCGGTATAGAAGACGGTAAAATAGACGGCAGGAGAAGAAGAAAGAGCGAGGGAGCACGACGGCACCAGAGAGAGTGCGTCTCACACTTCCTACCCCTCCACAAAAAGGAGCGGAATTAGTCCTACCTCATGAAAGAGCCAACGCTCGCTCTCTCTCTCTCTCTCTCTCTCTCTCTCTCTCTCTCTCTCTCTCTCTCTCTCTGCGTCAGAAAGCAGGAACACCAAACAACAACAACAAGGCAGCACGTCAACCCCGCCGTGTACGATGTCAGCCCGGGCACGTTTGAAGGTTTTGCTGGCCGTGTTACGTTATTGGAGGCTCATCAGCGCATTGGAGATGCAGGGGAACAAAGAGCGGCGTGGCGCCTTGAAGATCTGACGAGACGTGGGATTCGCCCACAGAGAAAGGCAGAGAGAGAGAGAGAGAGAGGAGAAACAAATGCAGGGATGGAGAATGTAGAGAACGACGCGCGATAGAGGAAAGCAGACGCGGGAGAACAAAAGATAAAGGAGAAAAGTGGAAAGAGGGAAGGACAGGAGAAGCTAAATAAAGAGGAACCGAGTCACAGGAAACGGCCGTTTGTTAGGTTCACCGAGCTAAAAACGAATGCAGTCTAACACAACCAACAGCCCCGTTCATGAACGCTTGTTCATTTAGTGTTTGTTGTTGATCCAACTTCATTTTGGAGGCTGCACGGTTTGCATTATGCTACAGGAAGTGAACAAAAGTAGAAAACACCCTTTAATAAAAGGAGCACTCATTAGTCCGGAGTAAAAGGCCACGTGTCCGAAGCAGTGCAGAGAAGCAGAGGAGTCTGGGAGTCCAGCCGCATTGCGCGCTTCCCACCACTTCAACTCGTGGATCCCTAATTGTGTCGCTGCGACCACACAAAGTGACCGGAGTGTGCGAGGTTTAGTCCGCAGAGCATTGCGGTTTCCACTCGGCGGCTCTGTTTTTGAACGGCTTCAGAGAGAGCTCGATGGGCCGAGGCACAGCACAAAAAGAAACACAGCGTACATGTGGAATGTATATATGTATATGGCATGGAAGCTCACATGCATGCAGAAACATAAAGAGCTGTATGGCCACTTAAAAACGTTATAAACCGCATGGGGGCAATTCCCAATCGCTTACCGTTTGGACGCTTTCTACAGTATATTCTGGAAAAAACCCATAAGAACTCCCAATAGGTGATTGAAAAAGACTATCAGGCCTCTATTCTTTGGAGAAAAAAAAAAAAATGTGCAATAAGAGGAAATACCAGGAACCTAAAACATTAGTGGCGTTCATCCTGAAAATAACCCAATGGAGGATTCCCTGACTCAAAAACAGAAAGCATTAACTAAATAAGTTCTGCACCTCCACTCATTTTGCGATGCTATGCATTCTAACAGAAGACAATTATGAAATACTTAAAAAATGAAATTTACAAATAGCATGTGCCAGGTTCAAATGCAGCCACAGGCCTTCATTAAATGTATCGCTTCTCTAGTGTCTATCTAATTACTAGAGTAAATGTATTATGATGTTTATTTTTAGCTGTTCATACATTAACAGCCGTATTAAAACCATCCGTAAAAACGATGACTTTTCACGACCGTGTTTTGTACCCGACACAGTACGTTTGTACTGGGAAAGAAATGGAAGTCGTGGGATTCAAATAAATGTGGCGCAACGAGCGCACGCACGCCCGCCCACCGGTTAATGCGCCGTCTCGCACACGTACTGTATTGCTTGGATGTAAGGGACTCATGAGCCATTTGAAACAAACACACAGAGACTCGAGCGCCTGGTAACTCAAAAGAAGATGAGGTAGATGGAAGAAAAAAGGGGGGGGGGGGGGGGGGGGGGGGTGTCGGGTGATACTTACCGATGTACTCAAAGACGTAGACGACAAAGAACGGCGTCACCAGGTCGTTGATGCCTTGCACGTAGCCGCTGGCTGGATGGCGGATGGCCCAGATGAAAAGGATCCGCTCAAAGATCTTGCACACAAAAACGGTACACAAGAGAGACACGGTGTCAAAAAAAAGCACAACTGCATTACAGGAACTAATGCATAAAGGGCAGCTGATTGACGACGGCACGAGAGCAAAACAGTAGCGACGGAGAAGCTTAAGAGTCAGGAAAATGTCAGGTGAAAGTGTCAATTTTGTCAAATTTTCGCCCGACAAGACGAATTCATGAACTGTTATGTTAATAATGACGCGTGTTCACCGACGCCGTCGATAGTTGCTGTCTGACAGACGAACTTTAGGCCTTTTTGAATGACAGGTTTTGATCGGTTTAGGGAAGTGAGCGAGGCGCGTGAAGGCAGAAATCAGAACAGAGCCGAGCTGGTGAAGGAGGAAAGCTGCGGAATGCTTTCTGTGGGAGTCCGGCAGGAACACCGCAGATTGTGGGTATTGATCTTAGCTTGGTGTAAACTCTTGACTTCACAAGAGCAATCACCTCCATGATCACAGAATTAGAATGCATGGGGTATGTATTTGTGGGATGTGTGAGAGCTAAAAAGGTATCCCTGTGGAAGTAATTACTAGCATCGCTCTGGAATCGGCGCCCGAGGACGCACTCAGACTTTTATGGACTGACGGTAACACGCAAAATAACGTAGCGAAGCGCTAACAAAGACACGTAGGAAAAGGACCGCAAGCTAGGAAATATAGATTAAGCAATTCAGGATTTACATAATGAAAAAAATTAATCCGCTTTGCAAATGTTTTCTGAGGAAGGAAGTGCACTTAAATTGTCGGAGACACTGTTAGAAACACTGACTGCTTGATTACATGACAGCTCCACGTGGTGCCTTCAATGGCATACGTTCTAATAACAGTTTAATAATATTGACTTTCAAGAAAAAGAAATGCATCAAATGCACTTTCTTAAAGATGACATTACTTCAGTGAAACATCACATCATTGCGAGCGATGAGTCTGAGTTTGAACCTCTAGTGAAGCGTTTAATGTGCGTGTTGTGCGTTCTATTTTCTGCGTTTGTGTTATTCCACCTCTACCCTCCCTTGCTATCTGGACCTCGTCTGTATTTATCCTGGCGTTCATTGTCTTTATGTCTGTCACACAAAATGCAAGCCAAAAACTTCTGTTGCTGTGCTGCAAATTAGGTGGAATCGGGTGAGCCCAGCTCAAATACATTTTCTCTTTCAGCACAGAGCAACACCTCAGTCTTTTACCTCTTTTCAGCTGCATTTTTGTTTTTGTGCACAAAAAAGAAATCTCTCTTTGAACTTTATTCTCTGCTGTGGTGTTGGTCTCCTCCTCACTTTGTCTCCGTCTCTTCCCCCTCTGAGTCCGTCTCCTCCTCCATCTTCCTCTCTCTCTCTCTCCCTGATTCTCAATATTTTTTAGCACGACCAACACTTCCATCTTCGTTATGGGGGCGTCTGCTTAATGCTGCCGGGCCCGGTGAATTAAAGGGAGGCTTGATGTTCAGCTCAAAAAACACGCACCTTGCTGTACCACACCCATCGTGTTGGAGATATGTCATGTCCCTGTCACTTTCTAAATAACCTCATAGCTCATTGTTTTATGGCGAGGGAGAACAAAAGAAAACATGGTCATGTTGAGGGGTTTTTTTTTTTTGGAAGCTGTGCCCGCAAAACGTCTCATTTTCTATTTGAAGTAATTCAATCAATGTTGAGATGGCCAGGGAGAGATTGGTAAGATGCAAGTCTCTCCCTGGCTTTCTCCCTCTACACCTTTCTCCTCGAATCCCTTTCAGCAGCCTCCACACCTCCTCTTTCCTTATCAAAGCCCCATCCATCAAACACGGAGAGGTGCTGCT
Source organism: Pholis gunnellus (assembly GCF_910591455.1). Lineage (NCBI taxonomy): Eukaryota > Metazoa > Chordata > Actinopteri > Perciformes > Pholidae > Pholis > Pholis gunnellus. The sequence goes on from NC_136549.1 coordinate 7,358,910, forward strand.
GCTTTCAGGGCGTGTGGGTAATGGGACTCTCTCTCTCACTCTCTTTTTTTTCTTCTTTTTGTTGTGCGGCCTCTTAAGCTGCCATGCATGTGTCACGCCGGCACCTACGCAGCGAAACCCACAGCCGGGTTTACTACGGGGCAAGGAATGTGTGTGTGTGTGTGTGTGTGTGTGTGTGTGTGTGTGTGTGTGTGTGTGTGTGTGTGTGTGTGTGTGTGTGTGTGTGGGGGGGGGTATCCTCGACAGGTAGCGAGAAAAATGGACGCAAACAAAATGGCGCCGAGGGAAATAATGAATCTGACACGTAAAAAAAATGAAAAAATCAAACGTAGCTTTAGAGGCTTTAAAACGTGATTCCTCTGTCAAGATATCATGGGCTCAATCGCTCAAATAGCCCACGCGTTCATCAACGGCCACTTTAAACTGCGGAGTTATTCATTGAAAAAGATTCCTCGATAACGGCAGACGGTGATGAATCGAGCGCTTTCAGCCTCTGATCACAATTCGGAGGCGGTAAAAAAAAAAAAAAAAGAATGTTTTCTTTTCACGTTCGGGAACTCGTAATTGCTGATGATCAACTTCTTGCGAAGGCCGCATTGTTCTCCAGAACGAGAAAGTCAAACGCTTAAGATACCACTTATGAAATCACCGCAGCATTGCTTCAATACCCCCCCCCCCCCCGGACAATGGAAAACACTGTTGACTGCCTTCCGTCTCGACTAAATCTCTCCAGGCCCCACAAACAAGTGAAATAAAATGAAGCAGGGGTGATTTTCAGGTGGCGCCGCTGCAAGCATAATCATATTTTGAACATAAATAAAATAAAGGGTGGCCTTTGGATATATGAGGTGCACGCTGCTTGGATATAACGCTGGCTTTTCTTTTTGCATTCAAAGATGGGATGAGAGGGAGAAAGAGTTCTGTGAGAGGGGAAAAGGACATGTACAGTAGTAACACACACCATACATCCCTCTCATCTCATCTCCTCTCCCTACCCGAGTGGCATCCCGTACAAGACGGGTGCAACGGGAAGGTGGCGTCGCCTGTGGCGCTGTGTGTGTGTGTGTGAGTTAATGTGCACTGATGAATGCTAGCATGTCTCCTCGCTGTCCCCGGTGTGTGTGTGTGTGTGTGTGTGTGTGTGTCTGTGTGCTCACACACACACCTCTGTGTAGGTGTATACACAGAGCCGTGGACACCTCATTAGCCTGCGCCTCATTACGGGATTTTTATTTGGGGCTCTGTGCTTCTCAGGCCGCTGGTTCTGCGTGTGACAGGACCTCCCAGAAGCACCGGAATAATAAGATAGACCTAACCTCGTATAAATGGAGGGAATCAAGTTCATTTCCGTGTTAAGTTGCATTGGGAAGCCGCGCCGATCGTCCCTTCAGGGCGGTCGAGGCGACTCCCCGCACCGCTGCAGAGACAAAAGTGACTTACACCGCATTTACATTTTAAGTATTTAAGGAACCGTTATCCGAAGCAGCTCGCAGCGATTTAGTAGTTAAGGATTCCAGTAATGTAGGCCTCGCCGTATGTTGTTCCTAATGTGCCCTAACTACCGCGTTGTTGTTGTTGTTCTATCAAACATACTTGCTTAGCAGGGTTTTTAGATAATTAGTTCCCTAAAACGCCCGACTAACAGGAAATGCTTCGTTCAGTAGCACTAACAGAGCGGAGCAAAGAGTGTGTGTGTGTGTGTCTGATCACATACAGACGACTGAAGGTAGTGTAGAATTCTATATGTAATCTTTGTTTGTGCCTCTGTGTGTGTGTGTGTGTGTGTGTGTGTGTGTGTGTGCCATGCCAGACCATGCAGTAGCGAGGGTTCCCCCCCCCGTTTCAAACTCCCAGGCAGACAAACTTTCTTTAACTCTGAACTTGTCATTCAAGCCACTGTGATTTCATTTTTAACGGACACTCGTCCCAACAATTTGATGGCGTTACCGCCCATATCTGCCCAAAAGGAGATGGGAGGGGAGGGGGGGGGGGGGGGGAACCCTGCTATAGGTGAAGAGGTGTGTGTGGTGCAGCAGGTCTCACCTCTTGGACAGAAGCTTGTTGAAAGAGAGGAATAAGAGGATTAGTTCTCGGTATGTCAATGTGAATCTGCAGAGAGAGAAAGAGAGAAAAAAAAAAGACAAACACTGAAGCAACGGGCAGGTTAGCACAGATCTGGGCATCACAGAGACGGAGGGAGGGAGGGAGGGAGAGAGAGAGAGAGCATCAGTTAGAGGATTGGTGTCCTTGACTGAATGCAGACGGGGCTTCCTGTGATCTGAAATGGATAGCAGCGGTGGTCTTGAATGCAAGTGTGCAGATTTGGAGACGCCTCTTGCGACATCGTGCGCACGGGAGGACATTTTGTGCGTGCCGGACCGCGCTCACACCATTTCAGAGTGTCTGCCCCGCAGACGGACGATAGGACAGGAGGACAGATCCATCAGAACGGAGCCAGGCGGATTGCAGGGCAGCGGTGGCGGCGGCGGCGGCTGGAGCCAAGCCGGCCAGGACCGGACCAGACCGGACCGGACCGGACGGGGGACGGGGGGTTTAGTGAGAGTGTGTGCGGCTTTGTTGCCGACAGGACTGGGGATCGAGCTGTACTCACAGTCCTGTCTGCTCGGTCAGCCTTACCTCTGTCACCTTTGGCTGCAGCACCAAAGACTCAGGACTCATCCTGGGAATGTCTATTTGGATCTGACATTGGAGAGAAGGGTGTTAGAGAGACACACACACACACACACGCACGCACACGCACATTGATACTTAAAGAGTAGCAACGTCGTCGTCCCCCTACATGTACTTGTCCTCAACGTTCAACAATTAAACATGTGTTTGGTCAGCTGTAAGACCTCCCCAGATGTTCCCAGGAAGGGGTTTAAACCCGAAATGAGAAAGTTCTGACGTAAAGGGAAATTCTGCCATTTTTAAACAAGGGTCATGATCTCATGACCGTGGCCCGTCTCACTAATGTATAGTTGCAGTTCGCCGCGATGGGTAATTAGTGGGGCGAATAAGCCTGTAACACAACAAGGCTCTGCCACCGTGAGTGTGTTTAAGGAGGATTACTGAAGTCTTTTTGCCCCCTAGTGGGGACACAAAGACTGTTTGAGGCCGTCTTTACCAGCACAACTCGATCAGCTGTTTCAAACACACAACTCCGGTCTACTTCCTCTGTTCGCCGAAATAAAGCTAGAGTCGGTTTCTTCAACACTTTCTCTTGGGATGAAACTAAACAGCAGCAGAACTTCAAAAAAAGCTCGCCGTGCAGGCTGGGACTTCTACAATGGCTATATGCATAAAACACACACACACACACACACACATTCTCACACAAGCTGTTTGGGCAAGTTCCCAACGACATAAACAGATATATATATAAAAGAGACAGATGGAGAGACACAAGAAGAGACACTAGCCACGGGGACAGATGGCGAGATTTGCACCAGCTGAAGGATCAGCTAATATGAGCACACACGCAGACAAACATAAAGACATATAGATACATGTAATGTGTGCAAATACATCTACAGCCACTTAAACATCATATACACAACACCAAACACATACAAACCCACCGCCGTGTGCGACTTGAGTGCCAAACCGACATATGTGCGAACACACGTAATCTCTCAAACACAAGCACGGCGGCGGGGGGGGGGGGGGGGGGGGGGAGAAAATCACTTAAAATCACTGCACAGTCCGTCAACACAAACAGTGTTGGAACAGGCAGAATTTGGCAGAAAAAGAAGCATCAAGACGCGATCCAAACAGCCATCAAAACTAAGTATGCCAGCTTTCTGGCACAGGGCGCAGCAGATCAATGGGAAATTGGACGGAATATGAGAAATGTGTGCGGTTGTTGTTGTTGTTTTTTTGTTGCCATCGACAGCCCAGTTTGATGTTTCTCATCGCCTTGAAATGAATGGGAAGTAGTGGAGTGTTCAAATGAAAGCTTTTGTGAGGTGGTGAGAGAGAGAGAGAGAGGGAGTGTAAAAAAAAAAAGTAGATATTATTTTCAAAGCCAAAGAAAAGTGTTCATTTAAGGCGCTCCCTCTGAAGCTCGCGGCTGGCTGTCTCTGCTCTGTGAAGCTCGACCACGTTCCCGCCGTGTCAACACGGGACGGACAAACGGACAGCAGCTCTGAGAGTACATGAGGGAGGAAGAGGAAGAGCACGGGGCCTGGTTCCAGTAATCCTGTCTGTGAATCCTGTCAACACACACACACACACACACACAAGCAGCCACGTGTCCCGTCTGTACTGAGGGGATACATTAGTGACGAGAAGCTGTTCCTGTAATTGAAAATGGAGCTTTTTTCTAGTTTCTTTCATTCTTCAGGTTCTGGGATTCAGACGTGTGTTTAATCAATCCTTTTAAAACACACAATGAGTAAACAGGACCCGAGAGCGTGCGAGTGTATGCGCTTACATACATACACATAGATATATATATATACCTGTCTGTATGTGTCCTGATGGTTCTCGTCGTTGCGGGAGTCATAGTATTGCTGGATGAAGCCGAAATATTCTTGTCTCTTCCTCTGCAGGACGCTCTCTCTTCTCTCTGCATTAGCTGGTAGGTAGCCCTGGAGGAGAGAGTCAAATGGTGAAAGATGTGTTGTCGTTAGAGGTCATCAGTCAGCCAGACTCGTGCTGCGTGTCTCCTTGTTCCCAGTCTTTACGCTGAGCTGAATAGAACTCTCAGTGAGAAACGTATGTAAATTGCCAAAAAAACGGCAAAATTATTCCTAAATGTCAAATGTCTTACAATGTGATTCATGTAGAGCTGCAGAAAAAAAATATCTTCACACTGCGAAACTGAGACGTGGAAAAATTTAATTGTTTGCAAGAAACCATTTGTTGCTTTTATTACATTTTCTTTGTATTTATTGTATTGATGTGTTTTTTTATTGCTTTTTATCAACTGTACTGTTTCATCCGTGTTTAAATATGCAATATATTTTCACTGGCTATCCATGGTTACATTACCTTGTATATCGCTGTTTATTTTGTTATATAAATAAATAATGCTGCTATTTGCATCTTTTATGTACACTTTATCATTAATCTGGTTCTTTAAAATTGCCATAACTATCAACATGTATTAATCCTTAAACCACTGCACTTATTCTAGTACGGGCCCTTATATAAACTTTAGCGAGTAGCTGGTAATAGCCTCCGAGCTAATATACCTGTCTATTTGTGACACGGACTCGCTCGTGTGTTCCACACGGGACTCATTAACTCAGCTCGGCGGATACTCCGTAAAACCGTCTTCTCTGAAACCGAATGTTCATTACATGTCACGTCTCTCTCTCTCGCTCGTAATTATTTGTCTGCCAGCATACACCGGTTAATGAGCCTCTTGGTCTTAAAAAAAAACAACCTCGGCTGCGAGTTCAATCACAAACCAAACTCTCGGGATCACGCAGTCTGTGAATGACACACTTCACTTTGCAGAGAAAACTTTCTGCTGCTTGACCAAGCCTCTGAGGGGAGGTACCTTTCTCTCTGTGTGTGTGTGTGTGTGTGTGTGTGTGTGTGTGTGTGTGTGTGTGTGTGTGTGTGTGTGTGTGTGTGTGTGTGTGTGTGTGTGTGCTTCTGGGAATGTGTTTGTCAAGACAGTTCATGTGAGCATGCAGGCATTTGGGGAAGTGTGTATCCTTCTTGTGCAGTCAGGCTTATGCAATGAGGAGCAAGTCAACTCCAAACTGAACAACAAATCTAAAGTCTATTAAAAGCGAGAGCTGGGACCGGGGGGGGGCTCTGAAATATTCACACAGTTTAAGTCTTCTAAACAGAACTCAAAAACACGACTGCTGGCTCGCAGGAACTTGTCCCCGTGATACATAAAGCAGCGATGTGTGTAGCCGATAGAGCGACAAAAGGCCCTTTTCCTCTTCATGTTGTGCATATTACCTGAAGTGTAACTGGAAGAGTTCATACATGGATAATATTATGATGAAAGTCAGTTACAGGTTATTAAGTTCAGTTTTCAGGGACCTTAGTTCAAATAAATCGATGACTCGCTCGTCTTTAGTGATAATAAACTGAATATCTTTGAGTCTAAACAAGACACAGAATAGTTTGACCCCTTCTTGGCTAAAAGCAGTAATTTGAGAGGTTTCTTTCCCGTCTGCATCATTCAATGTGAGAAGAATTCCTCCTCTCCGATTCCCTGGTCAATGTCTTTTATTTCCGTGCTGAGCTGCAGAGCAGAAGTGCTTTAAGTTCAGCTACATTAGCCGACAAAGACCCAAGGCCGTCTGCTGAAGAAGACCAGGTGGTGCGGCTGAAAGCTCCAAAAGAAAAAGGGTCAGGACTGAACCTCCACGCTCAGATCTTAAAGAATGTTTAGCCAGAGAGACGCAGTGCTCCGTCTCTTCACCACTCTGTCCGTCTCTTACATTTATTCGTCTCGACTTTCAATTTAAACTGAGCATTTTTTATTTATTCTTTTATTTTCCTTCTGAGAAGCCATTTGGCTGCTGCTCAGTCACATCTGAGAGCAGATCTGTTTTGGACCGGCTTGAGTGGAATCGCCATCAAACTAAACTCGTCGTCTGCGCCATCAAAGACGGTCTGCGCATCAGGTCGATAATGACCGTGTGTGTGTGTGTGTGCTATATATATATATATATATATATATATATATATATATATATATATGTGTGTGTGTGTGTGTGTTTGTTATCTAAGTGCATCCTTGTCTTTGTTGTGACTCTGCTGTTTGTTGGGAAGCTGGTCGCCACTTTTTGGTAACACGCCAGCGAGCATATCGGGGGGAAAAAAACACACACAAAGTATCAATTTTGGGCAACTGTTTAGAGGAAAACTAATAAGAGCGGCAGCAAAAAGTTGCTCTCTTTTATGGTTATTTGATTCTTTTTTCTTTCTTTTTTTACCTACACAAGGCCTCTACTAGAGAAGCCTGGAGAGTCTGTTGCAGACGCAAACACTTGGCTAACACACACAAACACCTACTCAGGGGTTGTAGAAAACACAACACATGTGCACGCTCGGACACATAAAACACACACTTCCATCTTCCCCTGCCGGCCCGTCTATCTCCTCCAACTTCAATAACACCGTCATTCAAAGCATTGTCGTCCCCCTCCCCCCCCCCATTCTCTTTATTGGATTCAGTCACGACGAACCGCGACAAACCGAGAACACGTAGAAGGAGGCGGACAGACTCCTCACTGATCCCCACACGGACTGCTGCCAGCCCCTGCCAGACGGAACTCGGGGCTAAGATGAGGCCTGACTGGGACTTTTTTTTTTTTTTTGTCACATGTTGAAAACGCCTCCATATGCACACATATGCACTCCAAAAGCGGCCCGCTACCAAAACAGCAGTGTCTGCCAAACGAGGGAGAGGAGAGCACGTGCGTGCTGAAGGTTAATGGACACACCGCAGCTGCATCACTGCTCGATAGGACACACACACACACTCAGGGATTTGGAGGCCATAAAAGGACGCAAGCTGTGTCGCACACTCCGCTGTGATTTGAGTTTTTATTGCTACTGTTTATCGCTAATAACTGGGTATCGCGAATCAGAAACTACTTCAACGTGTCAGTGTTGGTGTGTGTACCCAGGCTGTACACTGGGCGAGATAATTGTCATTTCTTTGAACATAATAATTGTATGTGTCTAATGAATAACTGGTGAGAAGAAGAAGAAAAAAAAGGATGTGTGCCTTTCTTTTAGAAAATAGAAAATGACTGAGTATATCTCACAGTAAAGTGCATTAAGTGCTGAAGATCCAAGTGTAATTACGCTTGAACCCGAGTGGCTCATTTCCATTTCATCTGTGGTCCACTGGTTAAAAAGGGGCGAGTGGAGATGTTTTTTTTTTCTCTGATGGAAGGCAGAAAGCGAAGCATAAATGCAAGACGTCTCCGCATGACCTGCCAGTGGTACAAAATCAGTCTACCAAAAACCTCATCTCTTCATTCTTCCTCGCATCAGTCTACTCCTCCATCCTTCCATCCCTCTAATGGATCCTCCACTTCAGTAAAAAGAAAAACATATGCTTGGGGAATCCATTTGGGGGATTTAGATTAAATTGTTTGTACTTAGCAGCCGCACATCATTCTGGAAGCAGACTGGAAACAAACTTGTCCCACTGCCGGAAAGTTGAACAGATAAAACTTCACTTCTTTCTAAAACGCTCTCGTCGCTCGTGTCTCTACGCGTCGCGTTTTATACTTAGAACTAGTAAACTGAGTTTCACAACATGATTTGAATTTTGGAAACATGAGAAGCGACTTCACACCCGTGACTTACTGCAACTTGTACGGCTGAAAAGGTATTCAGAAACTTATATTTGGATGGTTTTGGTTCGACGATGTTGCCTGGAACTGCATCTGAGGCTTTCCCAACCGAATGACCATAACAGCCAAGTGAGAGGTGCATTCACCCAATCGGCTGTCGACGGGTACGCTCTCAAACTTTGCCCCGACCATATCGAATGAGCGTGAAACGGTGGTTCGGTCGAAATGAGCTTTCGATTTTGACCTTGCACATGTCCAAAAGAAATAAAAAAAATTAAATAACTCTTCAAAAATGACTTCCTGGTGGCCTGCAGCTGCACCTTTTGAAGCAACACGACTGGAAAATCCTCCTGCTCCTCTGAAGTCACCGTGATGTACGCCCAACAACGAAGGCGCCACTAACAGGAAAAAAAACAGATGGAGTAGGAGTGCATTCTCCTGCACATATGCAAACACAAAAGGCAATATATTACTTTGCATCTGTTTACAAAAAGCACTTTGCTCAGGTCTGAGGAGAGGATATTGAGAGGAGACGGCGGATCTGCAATCCTCCTAAATTACAGTGGAAGTGAAAAAAAGGCAAAAAGGAAACTAAACGCTTCCCTCCAAGGTGTGAGATGCCTCTTCAGACTGCGCATACATTCTCAAGTCCGCCTCACATAAAGAATAAAGTTAAAAATCATTGCCCTCTTCTCTCAGGCGATGGGATGATGTGCACTGTTGTGAGGTAACAGTTTAAGCATAACGATATCTGAATCAGTCCCTGACACGTCTCATATAAGCCTTCAGCTTTGTCAATAATTCCACAGCCAGTTGGTTTCCTACTCCTCTCCCGCTTCACATTTAACAGCCACACTCCATTAGCAAATGTACATACTGCCCGCGGGGCGGACGTTCTTTCACAAAGCAGGAAAAAAAAAAAAAAAAAGCCATTTCATTTCTTCGTTCTCCTTCGGGCCTCGGACGCAAAAGGCTCTTTAAAATAATGAAATAAAACGGTTATTATTTCCGAAATAATAGAAAAGTTCAACCGGGTGTGTTTTCAAAAAAAAAAAGCTGGGGGCAACCTGTGGAGCCTCTCCATCAAAATAAGGAAACGGGGGTAGATGGAGCCATCCGGGGAGGCGAGTCATCGCTGTCGTTGGAGAAGTTTGTTTTTGTTTTTGTGCGTTATAATTTCCACACAAACCAATAACAGTTAAAGACAGTTAAGCACGTTTCCTGCGAATGCAGACCGCTGGGGGAGCATCACCGAGCTCTAAACCGAGTCGGGGGGGGGGGGGCCTGTTTCTCGTCTCTGGCAGGTAAAAACAAAAAAGAAGAAGAAGAGCGTGGCTCAAGCATGGCTGCCGGAGGAGAGAGAGAGAGGAAAAAAAGAAGGTTGGTGCACGCTGGTGAGCAGGAGAAGGGCACAAGGGACACCACTGGAGTGAAGTATTATTAGGTGCCTCTGCCAAGTTTATGGAACACAAGCGTGGCCTGAGAGTCTCAGTGTGTGTGTGTGTGTGTGTGTGTGTGTGTGTGTGTGCCGGACGGAGAATAGATTTTCCGAGCTTGATCCCTCCCTATCTATTTCTCCACTGGATCATGCCACAGACAGGACGGAGAAGGCAGTCAAGTGTTATGACACTTCAGAAGATATGATTGCTTTGACACTGTGCCCACTTTTCGCTTTAATCCGAACCTTGGATTTAACCCGGAGGGACAATTCCCCCCGCGCGAGGCACTAGAAATGCATCGAAAGCCTGACACGTAACCTCAGAAATGGATCTCGAGTTTTTGATGGGTCCCCCCCCCCCCCCCCCCTCCTCCTCCCCATATATGTTTATCAAAGTCATCTTGGACATAAACGTCCTCAATGAAACAAATAAACAAAATGCCTCGGCTTGGATGTTGGATAGCAAAGCACCCGCTTGTTCTTTGTAACAAAACAGCTTGTAAATCAAGTACCGAAGCCGTCTCCTAAACTGAGGACATGAAGGAGCTGCAAGGCTCTGTGCCTTCATAGCTTCGTGTAGACGCAACAGATGAGTGGACTACTGCAGCAGTAGAAGGCTAGACCCCCCCCCCTCCGCAAAGGGTTCAAGGTGATAACATTTCTCTTGAGTTCTCTTGAGCTCAAATGTCCCACGCTCCCGTCACAGACCAAATATATATATATATATATATATATATATATATATGGTATCGGATCGCAGCCGGTATTAGGTAGCATAAACCAACAGATACAAACACTTTCAGCCATTTCACTGCTACCCTCCAATAGAAAAGTCTAATAGCTTGATCGCCAACCCACGTTTGGTAAAACTTGCTTTTCATTTTTTAATTATGTACTGTATATTTTACTTTTTATTATATGTTATATTTAACTGCCTTGTGTGCGTTTTTGATATTGTGTTCACAACCACTTGCCGCTCTCTGTGGACGAATAAAGTTCTACTTGACTTGAATATTTAATATATATATATATATATATAATGAATACAATATTAAATATTTGGGGTTTAGTATGACTTTCAAGAAACTGTTTGACATTTTACCACTCTCGTGTTTGTAGGGTAGCTATGGAGCTGGAGCCAGGGGGCCATTAGATTAGATTATCAAAGCTTAGCATAGAGATTGTCAGCATGGGGGGGAACAGCTGGACTCACTCCCTTCAAAAGCTCCCAAGTGGCCCATTTCAGAATCATATCAATTTCATGATTGAATTATAATTGTTTATGCATTAATGTGTTCACTATTTCAATGTTGCAGCTGGTAAAGTTACAGCTACGTTTAACTACTCTATATACTTAATAATCAGGCTATGTACTACTTAATAATACATCATAGTCTATTTGTTGCGTTCTACTTTGTGTTAAGATTCCCCCGTCTTGGGGTGACGCAAAGTATCCTAACTCGTACTTGAGTAGCCTAAATGTACAGCTTTACATTCCACAACTGCTGGAACGCAAACTTGTTTACAAGAACACAAAGTTCCTGTAGATCTAGCCGCTTGATTTTAGCTATTTAAGTGCATCGGATTGATGCATCGAACTATAGAACGTTTCCTGTGGGGAAACACTGTACACATACAATCACATGGAACACAAACTCCAACAACACATTAATGGGGTGTGCATTAGTTAATCACCCACACACGCATATAAAAACACACACACACCCTCCCCTCCCGTCCCCAGATTTAACTTCACATGGCGTTATGAGCCCTCACTTCAGTCGAGTAGCTAACAAAGCGGCCGTTAATGGTTGAAGCACCCAGTCGGTAACCTCCCACCACCGGGGGAAAAAAACAAAAACACAAACAGGCGCGTGCACGCGTGCAAACACACACCTTTAATGACTTCTTTTCTGCGGCACATTAGCTATTGTGCGGTAATTAATGGGAGAGTCATGGTGTTCAAAAAGCCAGTCTTCTCTCTGCAGACTAGGAGCTGTACGCCACAACAATGGCTTAATGAGTAAACACGCCGCGCGTCTCATGAATAAATTATTTGTGCCTCGCAATTAATTTTCCCTATTGAAGTTTGAAAGAAAAAAAAAAAAAAAAAAAGCAGGACTGTTACCAGTCTTCATAAATCAAAAAAAAGGAGGGAGTCGGGGAGAGAGGACATGACGGCAACTTTTTGTGTGTTTGTGTGCGCGTGTGCCTCGGATCCTCTGTAATGCTGTGTGTGTGTGTGTGTGTGTGTGTGCTTTTGATGAATCTGGGTATTTACTTGCGTGTTTATGAATGAGGTTACATAGTCTGTTTTTTTTGCCTCAGAGCGTGTTTGTGTGCATGTGTTTTCCATGTTTTACACAAATTTGGTGTTTGTTTCCCCGCTGGGTGTACATTGTATATGCGCGGCACGTGTGCGAGAGTGAGCATGCCGTACGTAAGACTTACTGAAAGGAGCTTCCACGTTATCGGTCGCACCTGTCGCGGGATTCCAGACCAGCTGAGTTTCCGTAGCTCCTCTGTGAAACAAGAACAGAAGCACCAGAGGGTTTATTTTACATTCACCACGGACACACATGTATAGAATTGTGGTACAGGGATGCTTTGAGGTAAGTCTTTCTGACAAAGTCAATCATTTGACCACATAAAGTCCTCCTCTTCTGTACATGTTGCTACTTAATGATAATGAAGAAGTGGATTGCAGCACACTGTAAAACTAGTTCATCTTTATACTGACTGACTCTAACTTACAGCTTCCCTTCCCGTCACATTTCCCTTGGAGAGGTTTGATTCCTCTCTCATTGCCGCCGCACCAGACTGCATTAATACAGCTGTGCAGAGAATTTAAAATATTAATCTCAAATATCGATACTGGCGTCAGTCAAGCTCTATTCCCCTTCCCTCGTTTTGAATTTTTTCCGACCACAGACCACAAAGCTAGAGGACGTGCATTACTAGAATAACTACATAAAATAGACACAAAATCATTGTATTCAATATTTTTTTTGTTGTTTTGCCGTGTTGGTCCGTCTGCCTGACTCCATGTGAATGCAGCATTCCTGTGATAAAAGGAATCCATCCACCATGACACAGAAATTCAAAGCATTATTGGGTTAGTAAGTCATTCTTGGATACCATTCAATCAATCAACAAAGTAGCAAACCAGCCATGTCCTCGCCGCCAAGGCTCTCCCAGTCCCGTCCCGCTTTCACTGCACTGAAATGCTCCGGTGGGTTAGAAGAGGATTATTAACTAAGGCCGGGTGGGAGATCCGGCTGGGCTATAATGTAAAATAAATCTGGAGAGGTGGAAATTGAACTTTTAAATTGGCAAAGAGCAGTTCCCTTTGGGTCCATGAAGACCCAGGAAAATATGGCTTAATGTCAGGGATGCTACACAGACATCCGACCCACAGCCGTCTCTGTAACACACACACACACACACACACACACACACACACACTGTCAGTAAGACAGGATGGGTTGGGTGTAGGGATCAACAGTGATCCGACAGGAGATGTTGCTTTTGTCTTGTGGCATTTAATAACCCGTCTCTTCTATTTCTAACCTACTTCCAGTGAATCAAACATAATAAGTAGACTAGAATAAAAAAGGTGGAGGATTTCACTTCCTTGCACCAAACTGAGCTGTGTTCATGATATTCTGACCCCCACTGCGTCTCCGTGACACATTTCCAGCTGAATAGACTGATCCGAGAGGGAAGTGAGATCACTGAGCGACCGGGCAGCTTCAGGGTATTCAACACATACAGTATCTGTTTGCTTACGTTCTTTTCAGCAGCAGTTCCAGGAGGTACCTGGATGAGAACATTAACTCATCCATTATTCACAGATAGGTCCCCCTATTCCCGGGCCCAGCATGTCTACAACCCCCCCTCCTCCCTCCCTCCCTCTATTAGCATTCAACAAGACGAGTTGCCACGGCCAAGCTGAGGCAAACATAAAAACACAATGGGAAATCTCTTCACTTCTAATTGCGCTGCCACTGATTTACCTGCATTCCAAGAGAGGACAGGGGTTAGATGGGACAGGGACGGGGACGGGGGGGGAATTGATTTCCGTGCGAATGAAATGGCACAGCCTTGATATACTTTTCTGAGTTCAAAAAAATTAAAATGAAACAACTGTACCTAGTAAATAAGCCATATTCTTCCTCGACTCGAAATTCAAGGCACAGGCTGGGAATTGATAAGCCCTTCGCACGGAGTGAACGGTATTGATTAGCGCTGCCAAATGACTCCGCCTCGCCTGTTCTTCAAGGCAAATGCAATGGAGGGCCAGAGACAGATAGCGGAATAGGAAATAACAATCAGCTAAACAGCAATGGGCTAAGTCCATCGGCTAAATTGAGTGAAACGCATTAGAGCTTGTTCAGCTGATGGGAGAAGCTATTTATTCACTATATAGTTCCTGTGCATCTCCCACTTAAGATTTCTCCCTTACCTCGTCCCCGGTGACTTTAATTATATAGAAATTCAATACGGTGATGCAGTGCAAAGCACGGCTCTGTTGGTTTGGAGCGAGTCGGGGGCCCCGCAGTATGGAGAGGCTTTCAAACACCCCAAGGTTACCAGTGCAGCAGCAGCAGCGAGTCGCATTTAAAAGCACGGATGAATAGAGGAAGAAATCTCTCTCAGACATGACACCCACCATAAAGGTTGCTGCAGGTTTTCTACAGATTATCTCTGTGTCTCTTACCTCAGAACTAGAGGAGAAGGCAATGTGTGAAAGTGTGTGTGAGTGTGTATTGCTACCAGGCTATGTTGAGTGCAGACATCATTTCATTTCGCAGACATCATTTCATTCGCAGACATAGTCCAGACACAGGGAAAAAAAAAAAGCTGTCTTCTATTAAAAGCGTTTGCCTCTCACTGAATCTGTAGCTTTCAGGCAGAGATAGGACTGTGCCTGTAAATTCAATTTGCCCCTTTTCCTGAGATTGGCACTACGAGACGCTTAAACGGTGAAGTCCATCAATTCTACACATCAAAGTATGCTCACAGGCCTTGGGGAGTATCACTGCATATGCGGAAAAAGGTTGTTAGAAAGCCTTTGTGGCTCCAGAGGGAGCCGTGTGAAAGCTGATCAAAGCTGCCTCGAGTGACGTCACTCGAGTCGAAGGAGGGCTCCTTCAACTGCTGGATGTCAGAGAAGCTACGTCACCTAACTCGGTGAATTAAGGACTGTTCACCGAGTCCTTCGTTCAGAGGGATTTCAAAGATGCATGTGTGTAGCTTCTGCGCTCCTTAAAAAAAACCCACAATCGTTTGCACACGATGCATTTTCTGTCCCAGTCCCCCCCGTTTGGAAACAGGGAAACGCTATGCTAACGCTAAACAATCAGTTGCCATGGATTTTGAAAGCGGTGAGCTCACTAGACACCTGTAGCCCGCTGCCCATCTCTGCTGGAGGCTCGCGACTACATTAGCCACAGTTCGGAGTTGGATTGTGGGTAATGTAGGCAACCGCTTTTGACAAGGAAGGAGAATGCGATTGGTTTTGTTGCATCGATTTGGATCATTTCTAAAAATTCCATCAGATAAATTGATTGGGGCGCTCATTTAATGACTCATTTCCGTCAGTTTTCCCGTTTTATCAGTGAAAACTCTTCATCAACTGACACGGCATAATACGATATTGACGTCGGCGCGGTTCGTTAGAGTACATCCTTTTCTTCGCAGGCGTATGAAAGACTAATTCCAGAGCTGTGGCAAAATTGACCGACACTATTGCGCGTCAAAGACCACGTGCACACGTTTTTCAAATTCCCATCAACTTTCACAGCTCCGATTCATTTTCACCCCTTCCAATCTCTTTCAGCCAGTACCTGTGTGTGCGTGTGCATGTGTTCCTATGTCTGAACGCATGCAACCACGTCAACCTTGTAGAGCTGGACAGCCGCAGTGAAGTGACGTCGAAGGCGCTAATGACAAAGCACAAGACTTTCAGGGTGAAACGGTTGCCCCGTGTGCGCCTCTACATTCATTACGAACAGCTAATCGAGGGTGTCTCTCCTCTTGCCTCGCACCTTTTGAACCTTCATTTGCCCTGTCGGACGAAGAAATGAGTCCATGAATCTTGTGGGCTCGGGCTTAATTAAACTATGTTATATTTCCCCCCCACATGTCATTAATCTCCCCACAGGGGGGCGGGGGGGGGTTACAGAGGGGAGG
Organism: Pholis gunnellus; assembly: GCF_910591455.1. Classification (NCBI taxonomy): domain Eukaryota; kingdom Metazoa; phylum Chordata; class Actinopteri; order Perciformes; family Pholidae; genus Pholis; species Pholis gunnellus. The sequence goes on from NC_136549.1 coordinate 7,374,828, forward strand.
GGTGAGAGAGGACGTGAGGTGCAAGTTGGCTAATAGTCTTTACATCCTGACGCCGCAGTGATCTCCAGAAAGCCCCCCGTTACCCTTTGGGCAAACACTTTGTATTTGCAGGAAAGGCTTGTGGGAGAACAAATGCGTGCACTGAAGGAGCCTGTTCTGTGTGTGTGTGTTGGTATGTGTGTTTGTGTGTGTGTGTGGGTAGAAGAGTGCGAAAAGGGCAAGGGGCAAATATTTACTCGGCACCATGTGGACCAGCGGAACAAGACCCGTTAGACCCGTACATCATACACAGAAAAGTGCAAACACAGCTCCCTCCTCCCGAACATTCGCCGTCTTCCAAACACTCTCCAGCAGAGAGATGGACCACTGCAGGACTCCCGATCACAGTTACCCCAATGAGAGCCCAGACGCCCTGTAGACCCAGGTAGTACTGATGCACTGTGCGGCTCCAGCACATGAAAGGTTCTACTCGCAAAGATGTATTCACATTTGAAATTAGTCCTGGGCTGAAAGGCTGCTTTGAAAAGGAAGCCCTGCCTAAGACAATATGTAATCCATAATCCATCTCTGAATGGACTCTGTGGCGATGCTTTGTTTGCAAAATACACTCTCATTGGGAATGGTGTCTATACCCGCTAATCCCCATTCCCCGGAGTGGGCGGTGACAGAGAGGCCAGCGTGAGCGCAGTTGGCGTACGGGCTAAATTGCAGATGTCGTTTTCATTAGCGCGTGGCCGGCTCGTCTGACTCTCTGGGGCATCTCCGGTGCATTATGAATGAGCTCCACTGGAATAAATTAAAAAGGCATTTCGTGACATTTTGGAAAATGAATCTGTTTGTTGTTGTTTTGTTTTTTTTGCTCAGCGGGCACTTGTCACAATGTGGCAAGAAAAGTTTCCCCAACTGTCCCGCGGGGCGACGAGGGACTAGCTGTCGCCGTCAGTTTCGGTGAGCCGAGTTAATAATGCAAACAAGCCATTCCTAGCTGACAAATCTGTCACTCCTCTTTAAACATAGTAATCTGCACGACTTCAAAAAAAATAAAAAAAATACTAATTGAAGCTGTAAAGACATTTCTTTAACAGGTCTCTACAGGAACAAGGCGGAGGCAACTCATTAAAGCAATTTACAGTCAATTCACCCCGCAGGCTGTCACTTCAAAATGTACGTATAAAAGTGCAAGCGGGGGCAGGCGGGAAACAGAATTCCCCTTGTGGGACCAATAAAATATCACATTATTATATACATGCTTTTGGAATTAGTGCTATCAGTATTGTGGGCGTTTTATCAAGCTGGAAGGCACACACCTCAGGGGGGGGGTTGGTTGGTTGGTTGGCTCTGGGGGAGACGGGGTACCGCCCTGGAGGAAAGCTATGTTCCCTCACAGGCATGAGGAACACCTGTAACGTCAGCAGTGTGCGACTCAAGGGCGACCGCTGCTAGTCCTTCCTCTGCGTCTGCTGTACTCCATTATGCATGAACGTACAGGGGTGCACTTTGTCTTGGCTGGAGTTAAGCTGGGGACCACGGGGGCCGATTAAGACACCACGTACCTTCTGCTGAACAACCGCCGCGACAGCTGCTCTGACGTGGTGGCCCTCAGAGGTAATGAATGCTCAACGAACTCTTGAAACATTCAGAGGGCAACATATAACTAAAAGCCATGTTTGTGGGTTTTTTTTTTACTTGTTTGGTCAACCAAGATAATCAAAAGGGTTCTGAAACAGGAGCCTCGCTAAAGGGCCCCCTCAACCGAGCCTACGTGGAGGTTTGAACCACTCACATGTGGGTCACGTGACCATTTTGGCTACGTAATGTTGTGGCAGAAACACTACCATTAAGTCGTGGCTGAAGAGACGAGACGTAGTTCTTGGAGTAGCAACCAGCGGGAAGTGTTTTAATGAGCACAAGGCAACATACAAAAAAATCCGAAGTATTAGTTCTTACTCTTATCGTCTAACTTCAGCCCCCTTATGTCACTTTCCACCAATGAAACCAGATTATATCGATTATATATGCTGGACTAGATACCAAAACAGAACATTTGAGTTAGAAAGATAATTCAAATTCACCAAAAACAGAGGCCTTCTGTTTCCAGAAGTGAAATAACCTCTCCGCCAGTTCAGACATGTTTGTAACGACAACGGGACAGCGAGGAGGTAAAGCTGTACAATTTAACAGCGGAGATGAAAGAGTTGAAAGAGTCGCTGGTTAGGGGGTCGGCTGCAGCACAGAGCTCACGGTTCACGGTTTTCCAGCTGCTATACAAGGCGACAGACTTTATTTGTTTCACCTCTGTCCCGAAAAGTCCTTTCAACCACCCTGAAGTCTGTGTAAACCATCGAAAAATTATATATGTTGTCCTTTTACTTTGTTATTGTCATCAAAAGTGGTTATTTGCATAAACACACACAATTCATATGATTAGCAAATAAAAGATTGTGTTTTTAATTGATAAAAAAAGTGGACAGAGCTTCACTGGCTCAGACTATAAGCTACCGAACAATACGAGGAGGTTGTGTTCGAAAAAATCGAATAAAAAAATCAAACGGAGTATGTGTGTGTAAGTGTGATTGTGTGTGTGTGTGCTCCTGCACTTCCTCCATGTCTGCCTGTCTCCTCACCTGTCAGTCAGTCTACCTGCCCCGTGTGCACGGTTGTGTACGAGGGGCCAGCGAGAAGAACAGAAGGCAGCGAGAAGCGCCGTCTGTCAGTCAGTGCTGGCTGAGCGGGGAGCTGACGGGAGCAGGAGGGAAGCCGGTTGGCGGGCCGGAGCCATGCACTATTCAGGCATCGTTCAGACGGAGCGCAACCACTGGGCCAAAACACCACAAGGTTCTCGGCAAAAGCTTTGGCACACACCTGCCAAAAAAAAACTAAGGGGGTTTGCACTCGGTATAGCGGTGAGCTACCTCAGCAAATCCAAAAAAATCGACATGTTTTCCACTGCGTCGTGAACCTTAAGCAGCACGAGAATCGGGTCGGGTTTGTCTCCTGCTTTAAAGTGCAGCAATAAATAATTACGATGTGTGCCACCTGTGTGATGCCCATGAAAGTCGTGGATAACATTGCAATGGCAAAAAAAAAAAAAACGGAGGTTAAATGCCGCCGTTGCGGGCGTTTTCCCAGTGAGGTCAAAAAAGAAAACAATACAATCGGGACGGACACCTTTCTCATGCAGTTCATTAAAAAGTTAAGCTCCCCTCCTATAAACCTTGAATGCTGTGAGAGAGCCCTGAACGGTCTAACTCATCTAGAGGACAAAGTGATGGCGCCAGGGAGCAGACGGCTCATAAACTAATGGCGCTCTTGTAAAAAGATACTCCCCTCTGGATTATACCTGCTCAGGAGGCCTGATGGATGGCCCAGATGGCCGGGAGAGGACACTGAGCATAGATGAGTGTACAGGTGTGACAGTGTGTGTGTGTGTGTGTGTTCTTTTGGGTGCTATAACGCAGACGTGCATAGTCAATTTCCTGAGGCGTGCCTCGCCGATAAATGATTTAGATGACACAGGTTGCAAAATACCTGACATGGTCACTTTTTTTTTTTTTTTTCTAACAGTTTTATGAGGGGATTATGGAGACATTTTGAATTTCAGTTATGTCACTTTTACAGGTAATGGTTATATTTTAAGGAATACATTTCACATTTCCGCTATTCTAAAAATGACCTCATTCATATGCTTATCAAACAAGTGGAGATTCAAAGGGTGGTAGATGTGGAATTCAGTAAAAGTAGTAATGCTAATAGGACGACACGTCCTTTCTCATGCTCATGTTATCCTCTACACTTAAATAGCCTCATCAATGAGTCAATCAAAACATTTCTGGAAATATTTAATAACCAACGAGCGACACGGCAACATTCTGCAAGTTGTTTTCAATGGAGGCCGACAGCAAAGTACAAACCGATGGCAGACACGTGCCGCCGTGTGACGGGCTTGATCGATAAACATTTTTTAAAGCGCTCCAATGACGCCGTGAGTCGTCGATATACGTTTATTATAGTCATATGTTTTAGTTTCACTCGGTTCCGTTCCATCTAGAAAAACAAAAGGTAGTTAGCTAGTTTCCGGTGCTATTTAACGGCACAACTACGTCAACCAGCTGGCCACGCTCGGCCATTTTCTGGACACAACATCACTTCCCCTGCACATAAAGCAGCACTTCCCAGTTGCCCTGCAAGAGAACAGGTTGCGGCCTTGTAAGGACTGACTTGTGTTCAGTGAAGCTTCTCTTAAAAAGAGAAACGGATGAAAAAAAAAAAAATTCACATGGAAGACCAGCGTGTAACAACGGAGTAAACTAAGCCAGACAAGCTGCGAGGCTGCTGACACGGGGAGACAGCTGGAGGTTGGACCAACCTTATTAAGTCAGGTGTTTTGCCCGGGGACATGCGAGGAATCAGCCAACGCGCGCATGAGCATCCACGCCCAGATGCATGCACACACCGCTGGAACACACAGCGGGGTGCAATTTGAAAGCAGAAAGAAAAGGGAAATAACAGAATGCCGAGACGTCGGCCTCTCTCGCAGTATCCACTTTCCGGGAGAGGACACTTATTCAGCGGTGCATTATTCTTTACTTGTTGAGGTCCCGAAATAAAAGAGGAAGCTCCTGAGAATGTTCCTGGAATCCGTTTTGCTGTAAACTTGCCACATTTTCCCCAGAGATTTTAACGATGGGAGACGGTCCAATGCTTCATTATCTCCACTTTCCACGCCAGTGACCCCCCCCCCCCCCCCCCCCCCCACACACACACACACACACCCCCACACACACACCCACACATCTATAATTATCACACATGGACTGGGCTTTCAAAATGAGGCATTAGGGCCGAGTTAAATTGAATTACATCACCACCTCCCACTTTGACGGTCGGCTTTTAACTTTGCAGGCGGCGCTGATGGTAAGCCTGTCATACGGTGGCTGCTGTGTAACAGGATTGCGCGGCTGTAGCGGCTACAGAGCGTGAAAGGAGCGGGGCCTCCTGACCGTGGTTGCTGCAGCGAGGGGCGATGGCGGTTGGGGGGAGAAGCGTGCCGTAGACGGTGGCGGAGGTGGAACGAAGCGCTGCAGCACCCCCTCAGACAGAGGGCAGGTGTGAGGGAGACTCGTATAAAGACCACAGAGAGAGCAAACAGAAAGTCTCTGTTTTTACTTTAAGAGGGAAGAAGAGGAAGAGAGAAAGACAAACAAGGAAAGCAACTAATGAAAAAGGCTTGTAAAAGATAGAGCGAGGATAAATTGCCAGGACGGAGAGGAAGGGGAAAGGACCATTGCCATAGCAACAGCGGTATTTCTGCCATCCAGCAATAACTGCTCGGTGTCACATGCCGACTCTTGGTCTTATAATCCATTTTAGACAAAAGATATGCAGGAAGTCTGTAAAGCCCACGGAAAAACAACGCCTTTTGTTTAGAAGCTGGAAACTGAGCAGCTGAATACTATTAAATCACGGAACTGTGGAACCAGCGGTTCTAAAAGTCCTTTTCTCCTTTTCCTAGACCACAAATGTAGAGACGGCAGCGGTCAAATGACCACCAAAACAGATACAGTTTGTTCGTCAAAAGAGTGGTCCTGGATCGGCTCGAGTCAAGCTGGAGAGTCAAGTAACCGGCTATTTATTCAAGTACGTTTCTCCCACCGGCGGTTGGCAACTTGCACCCGTCTGCGAATAATGCAGCCGTGGTTAAGAGTCGCATTAACAAGAAGTGAAACTGGCGAGTGGACTTTTTCCTCGCTTTTTTTTCTCTTTTTTTTTTTTAAATCCCAGCTACAATAACTCCCTCCTCGCCGAGCGTTCAGCGGGTGCTGTGATCAGGTTCACTCGACAGACAGGCTCGCCTCGGGGCATCAGGAATAATTAGCTGGAATCAGCCTCACATCAATCACCCGACTCATAGGTCGTCACCTTCTGCACGACCTTACATGCTAAACAGGCCGCTATCACAACCTGTCGCAAGGCTCAGTGGAGAGGGAGAGGGAGAGGGAGGGAGGGAGGGAGAGACTGACGAGGATGTTATAGACGCGAGTACAAAGGAAGATCACGACGGCGAGTTAGGCAGGTGAGAAAAGGTGAGAAAAGCAGGTGAAAACGTGTGTGCAAGCGTTCGTACTGTTGCCTTTTCCCACCATCTATCCCCCTCAATTAAATCCAGTCCCAAAGTCTCAAATCACACGAGCATGAGGAGTGGAACTTAACGCGGCCTATTGCACTCTGCCACCATGACAACACTAACAAGCCTGCAAAGCAAACAGGAGGGAGCTAGAATGCAAAGTTATGCGTGAGGTCTACCAACACACACACGCACACACACACACCTGTGGACTCCGGAGAACGGCGGTGCCGACATGTCGGGGGGCTTGGCCCAAAAGCATGGCTGCCCCTGCAATTAATTACACCGCTCAAGTGAGGAAGCTGACCGATGGATCATCCCGGCCCCCATCTTCCTCCGGGCTCAAGGACGGTCGGTCGACTTTCTCCTTTACATAAGGGGGCGTCGTCCCCGCTGACGGCGTCCAATGGCACGAGAGGGAACTTGGATGTTGAGCGTTATGTGTGTCACGGACGGTGACCTCTGCTTTGAGGACAAGGAGCTTAATCCGTCTTGTCACCTTCCTCTTAACTAAAAAAACTGCTAAATGTACTCATGTGTACATGAAATGTGGAAGTAGTTATGTCAGGATTTCTAATCAGACATAATACATATAATACGGTGCATTTTTCCTTCAGATGGTGGCGATTCTTTTTTTTTCGTATTGTCATCTATATCTCATTCTTTGCTGGTGCAATGACCCAATTTCCCCACGGGGATCATTAAAGTTTCATCTTATCTTATCGTATCTGCCCCTAACCCCCCCCTCCCTCCAATCCTTCACTTAATTATGTCCCACAAATGAAGTTCATCTTTCATGCTGCCAGCAGCCGGCAGCGTGGCTCGCCCGTTCTGGGCTATCTCATCATGGCGCGGAGTCTAAACTAAATTTAGACAGCCGGCTTTGTGATGCCTGGCAGGCCCTAATGGGGGCCGACACCTGGAGACACTCCGCTGATGTACAGGGTACACTCTGCACGAGCGAGGGGGGGGGGGGGGGGGGGGGGGGGGGGGCAAACCAATGTTGACTAACGCTGACGACTTGTGAACCACTTTTGTTTGCAAAAAAACTTTTCAAGGGGATCACACGTAGAGGTGAAGCACTGTGCTGACTAAGGCCGTTCCAGCTTAATGAAATCCAGCATTTACATTTTAGGATCTTAGCCAACGCTCCTTGTGTGTGTGTGTGTGTGTGTGTGTCTCTCAAAGTAATCTACATGTGGCAGTTAAAGCAGTGCCACAAATTTGCACTTGTCTTCAAATTGTAAACCAATCAGGTCAGTTGTCTGGTGACAGAACATGATTTGTGGCTGCAGGTTAACAGACTGGTATACGTAATGTACCGGTGGCAATGCAAATACCATTATCATTAATCATTCAGATTACGAAAGCCGCACAGAGAAATAGCCGAGCGTTGAAGTGCACAGATGGCCAATAAGTCAGCCAATATTAGCTCGTTACAAATATTGACGTATTGACGATTGAGCTGCGATCGGACACAAAATAAATCAGACGCAACCTTCTGTCCAAGCCTGACCCCGAGCCCCAGACATGGCAGCGGTTTTGAGACCGAGACTGATAAAGATTTCCACTGTAAATTAAAAAATGGATTTGTTTTGGAGTATGCATCTACAGCAAGCAGCAGAAAGACTGTAACTGAAAATATGTTACAGTCTACTTATACAAGAGGATGTGAACAAAAGGCTTGTTTCTAATAATAGCCGGTCTCAAATCAATGCTTGGTAGCCTCTATAGTTGTGGTAGATTAGGACCACAGCCACTGGTTGAGAATAGAGGCTACGCTATTTAAACTGTGTCATCTCCACACTGAAATATCTCCGACACGCTCTTTCTTTAGTATTTAGCATATTTAGGGTATTTAGACAGGCACATAACCCATCCTCTTGCTGAGCACAGCACTTTTTGAATTGTCTCCCCTTCTTCTCGCTTCATGCTCCCCTTCTGTCAGGCACACACACACACACACACAATGCTGCGTAAACACATAAAAAACACTAAAAGACTCTCAAATAGGCTTCTAAACAGAGATTTTTCCAAGAGTTTGAATCTACACAACTCTCATAGTTGATCGACAGATCTGTAAAACTCAGTTTCTCCACAAGGAATCACACAGAAGCACCACTTTAAATGTTTGAAATGTTTAGTGACTGCCTAAATAACAACTGGGATGTTTGACGGCATCAGACTACTTCTATATATATCTATATCTATATGTTTTCCTGTGTAGGGGTTGACCTGGATGTAACTTCAGACGCTGCTGTGAACTTTGATATTTCTTTAGACTTCGCAAACTCGTCCGATTGCCTCTTTGATGTAGTTACTGAAACTGTGAGATTGATGCAACAAGTCGGCGTGTCACAGTTGCCAAAAAGTTTAGTTTTCGGGGGCACAGAGTCAGGGGTAAAGAGGGAGAGGAAGGATTTCACGGCCACTGGGCCGGCAGTGGGAGCGGACAGTCTCTGGGGTTGGATAAACAATAAAGGCTTGTCTGGTTAGAACAAAGGCCTGTCATTTGCTTTTGTTGTTGGTGGTATTTTTTTTTTTTTTACCCCCCCTTTAATCTGCATGTCCAGATGGCTGGATGACTTCCCCCCCCCCCACACCCCACACCCCACACCCTCACGGCATCGTTAAAAAACGCAGCACAGCTGGCAGACAGAGAGTGAGCAAACTAAGAGTGAGGAGCAAGAGAGTGCGAGGAAAGAGCTCAGAGAACAAAAACAGGAGAAAAGGAGCACACACACATGACAGATAAGTGGGGGGATCTTTTGGACGAGTATCTCTTACCCAGATCCGTGTTGGGGCCGGCCAACAACTGTTTGAACTTGTCCAGACGGGACGCCTCCCTCTCGGTCATGGCCGGGGTGCCGGATGTGTTCTGGTCGGCCATGCGAGCCACCAGCGGGATGACGGGCGGCCGGTGGGGCAGAGACCGCTGTCTGTGGAGTCCCGCGTGCTCACTTGCTGCATCTGGTGGGAGGAGGAATAGTTCCGAGACAGGGCGAAGGGTTACACAAACGCATTACTGTGGTCTCTACACACATATTATAACTAGTGTAATAGGTTGTTGTTGTTTTTTTTACTTCCATTCACTGAGCCTCCCCTGACGCTGTGTGGAGCCCCCCCTGGGGAGGCCGGTCTCCCGCTTTAGAAAACTTCTGCGCTTGAGGGGGGAGGGGGGGGTCATCAAAGTTATTAACATTCATCCCGACGAGGAGATGAATGCGTGTACAACAATTTCATGGCAGCCCATCAAATAATTATTGAGATATTTCAGCCCGGACCGGCGCGGTGGTTGCACCGGCTGAGCAGACGAGACACCTCGACCCATGACGCTCGCGCGGCCAAACATTTTTAATTAGTGAACTTCACTCGGAGCACTTGACGCCGAAAGGCCCGACATTATCGCTTCCGGCTTCTTCTGAACGGTTCCCTCGATTCTGTTCGGAGGTCAGTTTTTTTTTTTTTGTACTGCTGTATAAAACTTTGATTAGCCTCTTCCTGTGGAGGGAGAAATGTTCACAGCCTACATTAGGCTTCCATTTCAGCAGGCAGTAAGGCGACACAGTAACTGCTGTGCACGGCAACTTTCAATGTTAGCGTGCTGACTGGTTAGCCAAGTTAGCAAAGTGAAGTTGAAGAACTGCATTTTCAGGTTTAGGGAGCTGATGTTTCTCGATCTACGATTGAAATCTGTATTTAAAAAAAAAAAAAAAAAAAGTACTCAAGAGAAGGAATATAGCAAAAACCGATGAGTCACATCGTGCTAAGCTAGGCAAAATTTGGATCCTGTCCAGGTGGTGATGAATGCGGTTAGTGTTAGAGGCCTCCAGGAAGGCAGCAGTTGTGGTTACGGCAAAAAAAAAAAAAGAATCCAGATTTAACTGTGAGGGCTTTATAACGGGTAGACAAACGCATTAATTCAGTCTGCCGAGTGCCACATGTTCCCCCAGATGTGCTAAAATAGGACAGAGCGAAACATTGGCACCACGCAGGCAGAGTTATGAACAAGCTGGTGTTGTCGGGACTTCATTGTGGAAAGGGATGTTCCTTCTGTCGCACTAGACACTCAGCTAAAGTTCATAAAGATCCCTGAGAGCAGCACTGCCAACATTGCTCAGCGCCGTAGCAAACCGCGACATATAAACGCGCATCGAGTCGCACAAACACTCCACAGCAATTAAGAAAACTGGAACGCTGCCGGTCGCAATACCCCTTTCGGTTTTATACAAGGACACATAAAAAGCTGCAAATCTGTTCTCAACTGTTTTATTTGCACTTACAAAAATTAAAAAAGATCATCAAAGCCTGCGGAGGCTTCTTTGCGGTGGAACCTTTTGTGCCATTTTAACAGCAAAGCCCTTTTTTTTTTATTGTCCATTTAATAACTTTTAACTTTTAAAAAGGGCCGTAAAAGACAACGCCAAGATGGAGGATTTAAGTCAGTAACGTTCAGTCACAGTTTACTGCATCATTATTATTATATTATAGGGAAGAAAGGGTAAACGACAACATGGATGCGTGTGTGTGTGTGTGTCGCTTCACTCTCTTACACACCGGGCGTGCGTGAGTCGGTAATGTTGAAGTATATGGAGGGAGTCTGGGCCTCGCTAATGAAAGCCATGCTGTGTGCCGCTATCTAATTAGAAGGGAGCGAGTGTGTTTGCGCTATTCCTTGCCGTCATCTCTCACACACACACACACACACACACACACACACACACACACACACACACACACACACACACACACACACACAATAAGGAAAAAGACTAAGAAGTAGAGCAAAATCTACAAAGAAATGAGACGCAGCAAAACCAGCAGTCAGCCTTACTGGAACTGTGCATAGCAAGTTGTTTGCCCAACCTGCCAAGTACATGTATCACGGTTTTTATATAAGCTTCGGTGAACGGCGCCGTCTCGCTCATCCCTGCATCCGACGCGTCGACGTGGAACGCATGCACGCCTGTGTGTCGTCTCCTCTGAGGAGATAAGAGGAATTGCCTGCAGGCAAAACAGGCTTCTTGTGTTATCTGCGTCGGAAGGATGGCAGACACCCAGAAGGACGGGAGAATAGTCAGCCACACGTTCGGCATGTACGGCGTCTGCTGCTGATGTTATAATCTAGGAAGCAGCGGTAGAGCCATCTCTTCTTTCCTTTCCTAGTGCGAGGAAGAGGATCAAACGGTTACACGCGAGGGTACGGTGTTGCTACACTGCTGCTGTGCCCCTGTTTTAAGTCAAAGCAACAAAACCAAAAAAAACACCCGACATATGGAGGCGGTCTTGAACAGTGACACGGGTCCAACAGGAGCCCTGACACAGAGCAGTTGTTGTGTACTACAGGGGGAACAGAGCCAGACAGAAGAGGAGGAGTTGGAGGGAAAATTGTCTCTTTCTACTGTCATCTTTATATATTTATTTATAAGATGTATTTATATAAAAGAGGAAGGGGAAGAAACAGACGTCTCTGGGATTACAATGAAGAATAGCTCTTCACAACAGCACAGGGGTGATGCAAATATACCGGTATTGGCGATAACGGATATTAAAAAATGAAATATTGATAAAAGCAGTTAAAGATCAATTAGACTTTTTTCTATAGGTATCACTATAATATCCGCACCGTGAGTTCTTTTGTCCATAATAATCATGTAGTTAAAAATGAGACATCCGACAGCACTGCTTGGCTTTTGTTTTGCTTATGCGAGAGCAGAACAGGGTATTCTGACATAAATAAGTACCCCTTGCTACACTTCCTCCTACCTGTGAACAACACTCTGAGCGCTATTGTTACGAAGGCTTTTGTATTTGCCCGTTCTGAGACTCTGTCAACACTGAGCTCTGTACACTCTGTGTAAACCACAAGCACGTTCAATCAAAGCGCGGCATTGGCAGTCTGTCATTGGCGGAATCTGCCAAATATTTTCCCCCCCTCATTTCAGCGCTGTTTGGATGCTGAACGCTTCTGTTGGCACGTCATCCTATTTGAATGCGGTGAACCGCAACAGTTGTGAGACCACAGTAAATAAATACGCCAAAGTGATCACTAGAATCCTTTTCTAAATGATATTATATTGATGGCATAGTTTTCTACATGTGCACTAAAAGTAAAAGCAGTCTAGCTTTTGGTACGCAGGTGCTCACTAACCTTTAGGAGACCCAATTGGAGCTTCGCTTTGGGACTTTACAAGGCGGCCTTCGGTGTGAGGGCTGCTCTGGGAGGCGAACGAGACCTCTGGGCTGGTCCCGTCTCCTTCATCCGCCCTGTCCTCCTCGTCTTCCTCGTCCTCCTCCTCCACCTCCTCCTGCGTGTCCTCTCCTCTCTGTTCCAGCTCTGTCGTGTCGTCCTGCCTCTGTCGCTCCTGCTGCTTGCTGTGATTCTCGATGACCTGCTCGGTTGACAGGAAAAAAAACAAGGCGTGGCACGGGTGAGCTTCGTGAACACACCAAAACATTGTGTTTTATTAAAAACATAAGTATAGAAAACCCCTTCCTCTAGCTGTTCACCTTATTGGCCGTCTCCATGACCACCTCAATGTTAAGGTTCTGTGCAGCCATGGCCAGCAACTCGTCGTCGTCGTCCCCGACTTCCCATGCGTCGCTTGTGATGCTCTCGAACTCCTGGAAGGTGGTAGCCTTCTTGGGCTTGCCTGGCGTGGCCGGAGGAGGCCTGTTGCCTGCTTTAATCAGGCTGGAGGACAGAGACGGGGACAAGAGAACAGGGAAGAGGATAAAGGGGGGAGAGAAGGAGACGAGAAGTGCTCAATAATGAATGAATTATTCAACATTCGGCAGTCTACAAAATATCAACTTTTTAACGCACTGGCTTGAATTACCACTAACAACACAGAAGACCTTAAGCACTAGAATCAAAAGCGGGTCTCGCGACCTAAAGAGACCGACTCTGGGACCTGTTCAAAAGAAACCGAGCCGCTGTCTTTGTGGTGCAAGGACACCGTTTCATTCAGCCGGAACAAGAAACGCAACAGAAAAAAAGAGAATTCAATTAAACTCAACCTTTCCTTATCATGCGATGCGGGAAAAGGGGGGAAGGTGGGAGGAGGGGAGGTGCTCTGATTTCTTACAAAGACAAGCATTACCATAATAAAAGGGAGAGACTTGTCCACATTAGCTTACTTAAGAAAAGAGAGAGTCTGAACCTATACACGGACAAAAAACAAGAAAATTGAATTCAACCCCCTGTGGAAATGTACATGATTAAACTTCAGTCAAAGGAAATGAAGGGATTTTTACCAAATAATAGACTGTTTTTCTATCTGTGTGTGTGTGTGTGTGTGTGTGTGTGTGAGTAAAATGAGATAGGTACAGTCCAAAAAGTCAAAGATATTTCCGATGCAGAACTAAATAATGGTTAAATAAAAACAAAAAAGTTTTGTACACACTTAACATTTCAAGAGCTGTACATTAAACATTTACTATAAAAAGGTCCAGGCTTTTTCTTTTAGTTAATGATTTCAATCATAAATGTTTTCATTCCCATCATTACACACATAAGACCTGTGTGGGTACCCTGTAGTCCTGAAATACTGATTCTTCCAACTTCCCTTTGAATTGTTCATTTTTCAAATCATATAACATAACCTGTTTGTACTGGACATGGTTACAAACTTTAAAATAAAACTATGTCTTTTGTCCTTTAAGTTGTCGAACCATTGTCCGGTCGGTGCACTTCCACGGACACTTGCAGAACAGCACGGGCCATGCAGTGCAGACAAAAGGTTATCAGAATTATACTGCAAGGACCAATGCATGCAGTTTCACATATGTAACCCATGTTGTAATGATGTGTAACAGCAGGGTGTCTTTGTCGAATGGCAGAACAAACACTTCCACATTCCTGGGTATGTGGCTAAAAGTATAACATGTTTTACAGTATGAAGTGAGGGGATCGGTAGCTACCCTTCAAGATGTCTGACTTGTTTCGTTGCCTTCTGCCAAACACTCATCCTCTACCGGTAATGGTGAACTGAAAGGAACTCAAACCAGTAGATGAAGTCCTGGCTTATGCTGATGTCCTTAGATTTGTTTTTACCACTTCAATAAAAGTATTGGGTAATCATCCATAAAGTAGGTGGTGCTGATCATCAAGGAAGTAGTTCTCTTAAGTAACGAGACAGACAACCCTTTAGCCTAAAACACATCAGATAAGCTTGTCTGTTTGTCAAGGCATTATGTGATTGATGAAAACTGGTCTTCCGTGATTAGGAAATACATATCTGCACTGTTTCGTGCAGAATAAATACATCACTTCCGCTTTTGAAAGTTATTTTTGGAGAAAACGTAGAGGAGAAGCGAGAACGCCAACTTCAGGCTCGGGTAGCATGACGTTTAGCAACTGAGGCAAACGGTTAGCATCAGCAGAGAAACTAGCAAGTCCAGACTAGCACCAAACTACTCCAGTAACATCATAGTGCATGAACCTACAGTGACGAAGTACTTTTAACTTACTTAGCATGGAGGAGCGGGTCGAGAGGTGGATGTTGTGCGCCGTACACATGCTGAATGCTGAGGAAGTGAAGAAGAGAGAATGTAAATGAATGAGCTAATTCAGGACTGGCTGTCAAGCTAGCCATGCTAGCTTCTGAATACCAAAAACAAAGCCGGTTAATGCTACAATATTGGGGCTAAGTGACATGAAAACGACCTGCTGCTGTAAAACCATGGCTACTTCGTGTTATAAAATGGTTATAATATAATTAGTTAGAACTCTGTGACTGCGGTGTGTGGGTAAATTGCTTAACTGTTAGCCGCTGTTAGCAACGTAGCTCTAAGTCAGCTAAAAGCGGAGAGGCGTAACCTGTAATTGAGAGCTAATTTACCACAGACAATGGCACGTTACAGGGGGTGTAACTCGCAAACCTTGTGCAACATCGGAGGACCGTCAGTGAAAGTGAAAGTTCCGTTTGAAGCTCCACAGTGCAGCGTCAGTTCAGTGAGGCTAGCTAGGCTAAGCTAGCCGACAGGAGGGAACACGTCACTCACCTGCCAGGAACCTTCGCTGCGTTTCTTTTCCAGAACTGTTTCTTATTTCCGTCATTCGACATTGTCCCTCTATGGTCCAACCAGTCTCAAACACAAACACGCAAACGCTGTCGTTATCTTTAAAACGTGAAATGTGTGTTTATTTACACCATGTACCCTCCTCCAAAACTCAGAGAGCTGCCATGTTGATACTGCCTAATCGGCAAGCAAACGCTGCTGTGATTGGCTGGACAGAGACTTCCGCTATGTGAGCCAATCACAAGTGAGATCTGCTGTTAGGTGGCACGGGAAGCTGCCAACGTCATGATCTGTCTTTGCTTTGTTAAAAGAAACCACGAGCTGTGTGTCAATCAAAAGAGAGACCATCAGCATCAGGACCAGAAACAGTGAGAGAAAATGAGGCAGATGTGTTTGTAGTTCAATATTTTTTTTTTTATTATGCACCAGTGTTAATTATCTCTAAAGTGTATTAGAAGTATTTTCAGCACAATGCATAGTTCAAATAGCGTGTCTCTCATCATGCCGGGGCAGTGTTATTACAAAGACACATTTATTGGGAATTGCGTGAGCATTTTTACCTACACTATGATTTAAGCTTAGGGCAATTTATCTAAGGGCCAGATCCAGCCTGAACATGGAAATACACTATTAGTAAAAAAGACCTCCTCTTCCCTTCTTATTACTTTGCCTCACTCTCAACGCAGAAGCCTGTTGAGGAGGTCAAGCCCACATAAACACAGTTTAGTCATCATTTGTGTTAATGCTGGTGTTTGCCACGTCACTGTCTGGAGGTTGTGCGAGGTTACGGTCATTATTAAATTCTCAGTCTGCCACAGTGTGGAGGCACCTCAGTGCTCTGAGTCATGAACCAGAGGGCCCGTGTGTTTACGCAACCCGCTGATGTAGTGTTTGTTCAACGGAGTTGCAGCACGCAGGATAAAAGGCGAGAGCTCTCACTCCTTCACCATTTCACGGTACTGCAGACGTCACGCGTGTCCATTTGGGGTGCCGGTGTTAGTGGGAAAGTGGTCAAAATTGTCATACCTCTGTCAACATTTTCTGATAAAACATCTAAGATTTAGTTATTTTTCATTGATCTCTAGAAAAAAAACTACACTTAATAGTTTTTAGTTATAAACAGCGGCATAAGGTGGTTACGAAGGGCCCCAGCGCACGCTACAATGAGGGGCCCTACAGTTCCAGTACAAAGCACACACACACTCACTCACACACATATCATTAGGCATTTATATATTTTAACAACAATGTGCTGGAAAGTCAAATAGGCTATTGTGTCGGTCACTGCTGATCAATAAATCAACCCGTACACATCTGTGAGTTGTGTTTAATGAGAAATATCAAAAAGTCTCAATGAAAATAGCAATTATTTTTTGAAATTGTAATTACATAGTTCAGGTTGCAATTTAGACTCAACTTACGTTTTGAAGTATAACACACTGGATGAATTGTTTCCTTGGCATGAACTGTCAAAAATGGTTTAAAATTAAAACAAACTTGTAATGTCATGTATTATGTTATTTCCAAAGTGTGATTGTTGCAGGACAGCCCAGTGGCCTGTGGGAAGTAGGCCAGTTTCATTTTCACGATAGAGGGAATCATCTCTCTCCCACACGATCTTTGTTTTAAGTCCCCTCTTGTCCTGGCGGCAGCGCGGGGCCAACACTGACTCAACACGCTTCAGACGCAGAGCGGCGTTCTGTCATGCGGGGCCCGTAACGAAGTAGAGATGAGAATCATCGGGCGACAGCGTCGCTAACGGCGCGTCCGACCGATGTCATGGAAGAACAAGCCCGACTACTGTCTTCGATGCTCTTTCACAAGCACAGGCAGGTAGAAGTTGCTCTGAGCCGCAGTGTCTTAGCGTGGAATGAAATGGAGAGGAGCAGAAAACGCAGCTCTGGAGTCATTAGCAACAGTGCTGAAACAGGTAAGTCCAACAAGTTGAATGAGTTTGCTTTGTCATAACATGAATAAATAAACAGCCTTTTGGGTCATATCTTTAAAACCTAAGAAGTATATGCCAAACAGCCCCAACTAATCCTGTGGAAATTCAGAGAAATAAATATTTAAAGAAAATATGGAAATGAAATATAAACACAAAAGGTCAAAAACATCAAAGGAAGTAACCATCGTTGTTTAGTTTTCATTTAAAGCCTATATATCCCTCCAAGAAATAATTTGCCTTTGGTAACCATGTCATCCATGCAAAAATAAAATAAAAAAAGTCTGGAGCAGCTGTCTTCCCACTCGCTGCACTCCTTATCAGGATCATGCACATGTTGAGGGAGCAACAGTCGGGTCATGTTGCCACTGTAGTTTAGGGGTCTGTAGCCTGACAAGAGCAGGTCACACGCGTGGGTTTGTCAGACAGAGATAAATAGGAGGCTCTTGTTTCTTACAAGCAAACCCTAGAAGAGGGTTATTTAACATGTCCCGCTGAAGGAGTTTGCTCATGCTCTCTCGTTTGTGAAAGGGGCTTTCTGCCTCGGCTGGCTTTGAGAAAAATGTCAGCTTTTTTTTTCGGGCCACAAAACAATCTTGTTTTCGGCTCGGCCACTCAACTTTTTCCGGGGGGGGGCAAAAAAGGAGGCAGAATTGGAGAGGGGCTTTATCCCTTCAGGCCTTCTTCCAGAGCCACTTGCCAAAAATTGTCAGAATACTTGATTAATTGATTGCTGTTGGGATGTAAAGACAATTTCAACAAATGTAACAAAAAAACAAATTCTAGAATACATTACTTACCCCGCTTTAATGTTTACACCCACCCACTAACTGCTGTTGTCCAGCTTAAGGTGCTAACTGATAAAAAAAACAAAAAACCTAACAATAAAGGGAAACTACGGCCATATTCAAAATTCATACGTGTTATTCCTTTAACAGTCCAAAAATAGTTAACGTGAACAACTCTCGACCAAATCCCCCAAAAACCTGATTGTCAAAACTCTTAATTTGCGAGTCTAAAGTCTGGTGCTGCTCCATAGACTATGAATTGGGAGAGATGTTGTCGATGACTTTCCATCTTTTGCATCAGACAACTTTCACTTAATCCAGACGTCCTCATAACCTCCTGAGGCTAATGTTTGTTCATCTAGATGAGTTCCCCGGTCTGCAATTACTGTACCATATCGAGTGGAGTTATTACAGCTGGCACTGCACACTTCAGTTTAAACCTGGCCATTGACCTTCCTGAAAGTGGTATCAAGCGCCCTATAATAACCTGCCATAAAGACTTCCATTTATTGAGTCAATGTTCAACGCGGCTTCACCAAAAATCTCCCCCGGCGATCGCTGCGACGAGAGCGTCTCTGTTTACCCCGGAGTCAGGAATCAAGCAAGGAGACTTTGCAGGTGATAAATATCCAGTAAGTCCAACATCAAACAGCGTAGAGCCGCACTCTTTATGAGGAAATCAATGACTGTGACTGCGTAAGCAAGCTGAAGTGGCTGATTATGTTTATCTTTGTGTACATGTACTCTTTGAGTGGAATGTGGCTATCATTAGAAGTCAGTGCGGTCGGGTTAATCAGTGACTACGGAGGTGACCATCTTTGCACCCACCCGAAGAAGGAAAACCTCCACGTGTTTCACATGTTGTTGACATGCGTCATGGACCGCACAAGCGCTCCACCCTTCCCTCTTTGTACAGTTCTCTCTCTCTCTCTGTGTGTGTGTTTGAGCTACATTTGAAGCTGTAAATCCGTGCAGCTGTCGTAGACTGATTGGTGAAATGTCCTTGAGATAACTTGTTCTGGTAGTTTGCAGGGTTGTTAGTTTCTAGACGCCAGACCCGTACCGGCACGGTCGCAGGTTCAGTGCCCATGACAGCAGAAATAATGCAAATGAATGAGTAATTAAGGAGTGGGATGGATTAGTTTTTCTTTGTTACGTACAACATCATTTTCCAATGTAGTTTACTTAAAATGGAATAATGAGGCGCCAAAACAAACCGGGGGTATAAGGGGAAATGCGACAGATAGAAGGTGACATATTAGTTGGTACACATTTAACATTTTCTATCAAACAACATTTAGAAGTCAAGAAAAATCTGTGAACCGCAGCACTGAGAAGACAGAAAAAAGTGGATCCCAGCTGATAGCAGAAATTCATGCAGCGTGACTCAAATTTGACAGGTCTTCTTTGGCTCGTATTTTTCCATTTTCTTTCTTCCCAAAATGTCTATTTCCCCGTCTAACATCAAACTGACACATGAGTGCCATAAATGCCAAGAGTAACTGATATGAGCGGTACACACCACTCCGGTCCTGATGCTCATGGTTTAGACAACGTTAGCGGATGTTACCTCCTCGACATTTAAGTGGATTCGGTCGAATCGCGAGCGTCAGTCAGTCAGTCAGTCAGTCAGATGTGCTGAGTAGAGAAAACAAGACAAGGGTTTCCGAGCCAGGAATGTTTTGTTCACACAACAGATACACACAGACAGAATCCAATCACTGAGATGGCATGACCTCTGAACCTAGAGTAAATCCTACGTCCACATAATCCCTGAGTCACTCCTCTTATACAATGCATGCTCCCATCTTGGAGGAAAATCTTCACTAAATCATGGCATATGCTTTGGAGAGCATCTCCGCTTTCCTCCAAATCTCTATGCTTTGCGAGTCGTACTTCCTCGGGCCCTCTAAGCCTGGATATCTCTCGTGGCCAGTTTTCTTCTTTTTTTTTTTTATATTTGCTTTCCCATATGGCAGAGCTGGATACTGATCCGACGTGTTACAGTCAGGGATTCACTTATAGCAATACAGGAAGTATTGGAAATCAGGCTGAAATAGGGTATCAGCATCACAGAATTTCCCCTGTAACAAAATCCCTTCGCAAAATCCACATATAACAAGTAAAGAAGCAAAACAAAGCTGCATGATTTTGTGCATCAGTTACTCGTAGAACTACAGTAAGTCTCAAACGTTTTGAAAGGAAGAAGGAAAAAGAAGACTCGAGCCACGCTAGCAGCGCTGTGTCTTCCGTGAACAACTTAAGTGAACAGTTTGACCTTTCGACGGCACCATGCTGAAAAGCCAGAGGATCAACAAAATCATTAAGTTTCATCCTCTGGGGACCACGACGATCTGTACCAAATTGCATGGAAATCCAGTCAACAGCTCCTGAGGTATCTGACGAAGGGAAAAAAAACTTCAACCTCGCATAGGCACCGGAGGAAAAGTCAGAGCATCACCGAAGTCATTAGGCTTCATCCTCTGGGGAACACGAATGTGTGTAGTACATTTGATGGCAATTTATGGAATATTTGCTAATAATGCAGATACGATATTTCAGTCTGAACCAAAGGGGGTGGACAAACGCACCGACATTGCCGTCCCATGAGCCATGCTGCTGGTGTGGCTGAAAATCCAAACGCAGCTCAAAAGAACGACTTGTGTTGACCGCTACTTTTGGCACATGTAGTGATCCAGCAGTACCATTGCACCCCTATTGACTGTTATATCCTTCCACCATTGCTGTGCTTTGTTCCTTCTCCATCTGTTTGCCTAAGCCTTGACTTAACAAACCCATTGTGCCCGGGAGGAATCCACGCGTCTTGTTTGACAGCTCACTGCCATGTGTACCCAGGCGGAGCTGCACTTTGTAATCTAAAGCGGGTGCTCAACGCACAGCCCTGTCTGTAGGTTGTGAGATGGCAGCAGAGGGAGGGAGAGAGAGAGACCGAGGAATAAACAGTGCCAGAAAACAACAGCTGGAGATCGGGTCAACCGTATTACTTTTTTTTTTTTTTACTGCTTTACTGGCAGCCATACAGGCCCTTTTCATTACAATGATTGCATTTATTTACCTGCGGCTTGGGTCTGTAGGAGCAAAGAGTAGGACCTCCTAAAGGTAATTACACAAAGAATCAATGCCCTGGAAGACGACGTGTTGGTGCGGTTGAGTGACGGAGTGAGTGCTATCCTCCACCTTGTTTGATATGAACTCATATTTTTTTAGGATATCTTGCAGTAAAACACTTGCATACATCTGCAGCTGATATCCAGCACGGGGCCAAAAGAATGCTTTAAATATTAGGTTGCATCACCCGACAACATAAACATTATCAGCCTCACGCCCTCAGTTCAATCACCCTCTTGGGCCCGTGTTGCATGCCACTTGGAAATGCAATATGTGCAAGCAAAACAGGAATGGTATGGAAACTACATAAATAGTGCGGGGACACCTACAAGCGCGAGCATTTCCTTAAGCTTGCGATGGCACATTGTCGGTGCCAAAACCTCCGTAACAATAAAGGGATTACATACTGATCCACTGTGTAAAGGGAGGGGTGCCGAGAACAACAGCAGAATATGAATATGAATATGATGACAGCTTGTTGATGTTGGGGGACAAAAAGAAGGTGAGGCCAGGCTCTGTGCTGTCACATATATCATATACACAAAAGCTCTTGTTCACACACACGCATGAAAGCATCGGATGTATCGAGTTAACATCAAATCCTGCAAGATCATCCCCAAAGCACTGTCTAGGAAACCGACATTTTTTCGGTGCAATGCCACACAGTGTTTTGGGTAGCAGGACGAGCAGGATCGTGATGTGTCCACAGATGTACCCCGGCAGGCACAGGTACTTGTTGATCCACCACAAAAGTACAAAGCAGTCTCTTAACGTTTGCACCAATTTAGTTTGAACTTCAGCTACTGCCACGAAAGTCGGTTAAGGTCGCTCATCAGTTGTCACAGGGGAAAGATACTAACCCGCCGCCACAGAGACCGAGCAGCGGTGCTTTCTACCTGAACCCATAAAGGCCCGGTGGCACCAGCATTTTAAAAGGGCAAAAGTTATTTCAACGGAATTGCCGCGATCGAAGAGCTGCATTTAACTGACCCCCTAAGCTCCATTACATTAACTGGAAGATCCTCTTTGTTCCATCGTTATGGGATGCAATCGTTCCCAAGACCAGTGGCTCTAAATCCTCGTTGAGTACCGCTGGATTTTTACCCTTCAGGTAGTTAAAGGGCCACTTCACCGATTTTACACTTTATGCCTTCTCTTATGTTCTTCTTTTAAAATGATATGCTTAAACCGGTCACATTTGCAACCCGTGATTAACCCCGTGTCTAAAGAGTCACGAGCCAAAAAGCTTGGGAGCCACTGATGCATGCAATCACGTGAAATACAAATTCACAGATCGTCTACAAGAAGTCCTTCTCGATTCCTGGACGCCAGTGAAGACAATCGAGCCTCCCCAGTTTTATTTCTTGAATACGTTTTAATACGTTTTGAGGGCTGAAAACGTCTGCTCCACAGAGGCAGCAGATATTGGGATTGTCACCGCCCAACATGTCACGCTAGCCCACTGACCAATCACGTATGGCTAGGCCAGCTAGCAGGCTCGGACACGTCAAAGAATACGCCCAACATGTCAAACTAAAGATCTGATTGGTTGAACACTATGACAATCAACAGTATTGTCCCCATTCACTTAAACTGCACATGGATTCACTTGTGAGTCTGCAGGCCTCGGGCCTCTCTTCTTACCTTCTTACCTTACTGTTGGCCCTTGGGCATCTTCACATTATCAAATCTGGCCCTCTTTGAAAAAAGTTTGGACACCCCTGGTCTACATTCTAGAGACGATCTGAAAACTGGTCCTGGCCCCTTTAACAGATTACAACAGTGCAGGTGTTAATCCATCTCATGTGGTTGGAATGGAAACCAGTAGCACCCCGTGCCCTGAGGACTTGGATGTTTCTGGCTCGCTGGAAAAAAAGGCACCAACAATGCCAGAGTTGTGGATTACATTCACACTCTCTGGGCAAAGCAACACACTGCCATTGCCAGAATTTGTGGTCCATTTCCTGTCTTGCACATTGGTAGTTGCACATGCCAGGGTTAGTCTCTGTGCTGCCTCTTGTTCTCATCGGATCCCATGTGATTGTGCCTTTGAACTTGTCCTTATTTCCATGGCCGTCAACTTGAACCTCTCATGTGGGGAACCTGAAGCTTGAACTGAAACTTCACATGTTGTTTGACATTGCTGTTGTTGTGGACATTTTGGGAAATACAATTATTTGATTTCTGGAAACAGGAAAAGAGCAAAACCTACCAGCACTTCTAAAGCTGAACAGTTCCTTTTGTTTGTTTAATCTGTGTGAAATCTAAAAGTGAAATACTTTCATATAGCGGGACCATTGCTTGGACAGGTGCACCTCCTGGTAGGTGGATTGTTTTGTCGGTTTTCCTCTGTTTCCAGTCTTTATGCTAAGCTAAGCTAACCAGCGCCATACATTTTTACCATACAGACAATATTAGGTTTTAACTCTCTGCAAGAAAGCAAATAATTGTGTTGAATATTCCTTTTAAAGTGATGTATTTGTCCTATTGTTATTATCTGCTTAAATCAAGTTAAATTCAAGTCGATATTAATTTCATAATTATCGGGCATAAGCAGTAGGAACTACTTTGTTTTGGCCCTGCTTCAGTTGGAATCCTACCCATGCATCTGGTAAATGACGTACAGCCTACTCCTTCGTAAACAATACTCTTTGCAAGTCAGGCGATGGAAGTGTTTTCTTTTTTTTCATGACCCACATAGTTAAAACTCGGTGGCTTTATATGAAAACATTGATATCAATATCACCTGGCAGCCTCAAGTGTTTACTGCCCTGCTTGTGACACGATCTCTTGTGGTTTGTCTCTTGGAGATGTTAGGGGCTCGTCCTCTTTTCGGAGTAACTGATAGCTGAAGCCGCGCTCAAGCACCGGCTTGGTTGCCACAACTTTTCTTCACAGGTATCACCTCAGCTTTTGCAGCGACGCAACACACCTTTGAATACTTTCTTTCCAAGTGCAGAGCAAGTTCCAGACGTTAGGAAAAAGAAACCCTTAGTCCCTGAAAAGGGACTTCTCCTTTTTGCAAGTATAGCGGACCCCTTCGGCTCACAGTAACACACTGAGCCCTGTGGTATGAATAGGCAGCACACACGCTGGCTGACTGCCGGTGCTGAGATTCTTTACAAGCACAAAGAAAAGTATGTCAAAAGCAGAGCAGAGAGGCTCTGCCTTGTATGGCCGAGGGCTTAGCATGTAGCTTAGAGACCGCACTGAGCTAAAGAAGTAGGGGAATTTATGTTCTGTGTGTGTGTGTGTGTGTGTGTGTGTGTGTGTGCGTGTGTGTAGTGATATAAGACATTATAACACAGTTCATTGATATCGTTGGCTTTGAGCTCATTTTTTTTGGGGGGGGGTTAATTTGACCAAGTCGTTCTAATGAGCGGCCTGACTAGCGACGGAGAGAAATACCGCTTGTACTGTCTCGGTGAATGATGTTGGCTTTTTGCCTCTGACAGGAGTTGATGTGCCCACCGGGCTAACACAAAGACAAGATTTCATACGTTTTTTCATTTTTTGAGGTTTGACCATGAGCCAGGGAGCTTCAGATAACAAACATGTAAATGTGTAAAACACAAGATAAGCTATTCTAATGTATTCCAATGAATGTTTTGGCACAAAATCGGATACAAGCGTGGTGTTCGGATATGAAACAAACAGCCAATGCAAGATTTTGTGTCGAATTATCTCAAGTCGAATGAGTTTGGGCTCTTTCCCACTCTACGGTATTTGCGACTCAAACGTGCAACATTTTACCGAAGAGGATATGCTTTTGCTTATCTGCGTACGCTTGCATGACTGTTAGAACATCATCCTGAATACGCCACGTCTGTTTTTCTCAGGACACGCATGTTGCACAACAGAAATAGTAAAAAGTAGATTTAGGTATTTCGGCTATCTCCCTGCGAGGCTTTTACGTCCCACATTCTGATGCAAGTATTCAGAACGTCGGCTTAAATCAACAGCTCAAAAGAAAATGATCTCCCTCAATGATCTGTTACTCCCTAAAGACTCATTTCAAACATCCCCAGGTGTCGGTGTGACCTGAATCCATAGACCGTAGCCTAAATCTCACTGTCAATAATGAGCCATCGTAGGCCGACGCCTTTTTTCCCCAGAAAACATTTTTGAAACGTCACATTAGGGAAAGCACAGGTGTAAATAATTCAACTAATAATGGCTGCGTTCCATTTAGGCTTCAGCTGCAGGGCTCTTGATGCTGTGCACGGTGGATCACTGTGTGTCATGCTTACTGGGGCACCTCAATAGAACAGTCATAATTCATGTTTTTAGTTGGCTTTTGCTTAATCTGACTAACCAGAACACCTGCTGTGAGAACATAGTACCCAAGGGACAGCTTTTTTTCTGACCAGCAGCCACAAGTGGGAATTAATGGTAAATGCTAAAACATGTTTAGAAAATGGATGGAATGTGTTAGTCAGTAACTTTCAGTAATCTATTATATATGTGTATATATGTTAATTCAACACCCAACAATCCCTTTTCGGCAGAGCTCTATAGGTGCCATATTTCAAATACCTGGAATGAAACTCCTCGCTCTTGTTTTTTTTCAAAATAAAGCTATTACACACATGGCCATAACTCTTCCTATTTGTCAAAGTGTGAATATCGATGGCTATAAAGTTATTCATGCCTGCATGGCGCATCATCTTTATTTGAGAAAGAAATGAAATCCTATTCCCTCAGAGTCCCGGGAGAGAAATAATATGTCGTGCCTCCCTCCCGCCCATCCTTTTCACCATATCAGCTGAATACGTTTGTCGGAGCGACTGTAATGCCTGTATGTGATGCAGTTGAAGAGGTCAGTTAAACTCATTGAAAGTAATATTGCCCTTTCCCTTGCACAAAAGTGCACTTTTGAATTTGAATTTGAGTTAAAATATAGAAATGGTCCACAAGGGAAATCATATATATTATATTGTGTGATGTAGAGTAAAGCAGCATTGAGTCGCCCCCTTCTTATGTCATGATTTCTATGCTTTTCATCTGGATTTCCCCCTGGCCACTCTTGTTTCATGCTCAGACCAGCTTGTCTACACTTACCAGTATGGATGCGAAAGGAAACCATTTCCCAGTGACTCCCTTTTATTTTCCCAATCTCTGCCTTTGGAACACAGTAATTTAATACCCATTAAATCCTTTGATGTGACTTAGCAGCCCTTTAAGGCAACTGACCCGACCTAATCTCGTCACTGCCGAGGCGGTACCAGATCACGCCATACTCCACTAATTCTGTAAACCATTCAAACCATTCAAACACAGCCAAAGCCTTTCATCCCACGTCATTTTTAAAACTAGCAGACTGAACCCCGTTCCCCCCCCCCCCCCCCCCCGTGGGGGAGAAGAAAAAAAAAAAGAACAAGAAGATGCAGTTCCTTCCCAAACACACAGCCGCTCTCTTGGGATATGGCTGTTACTCCTCTTGTGAAATAAATGGTAAGCCGTTCTAAGGTCGTACGATATGGATGAAGCTGTCTTCATTTTAAAAGGGGGAACCTAGACTTACTTAAACCTTCATTTCCTTACTTGTTAGCAAACATTTGCCTGTTTACACATGCACATTTGCATTAATTTGATGAATTTCAGCTCTGTTTTTGACCTCCACCAACTCCCGGGGGACATGCCCCGGCTCTTAAGCTGCTAAATGTTCAACTTCATCAGCTGGTCGCTAACTTTACCTGTGTGCCATTTTGGTGCTGGGCAGGAAGCGTGTATAGCGGGTTTGCATGGGAGCTTCTTCACTGAAACAGCTGCCTGCTACATCTGGAAATGAGCGCTGACGAGTTCGACGAGACCGAGCAGAAACAATAAACGGAAGTTATGGGCCGTAAAACCAAAAGAATGATGTGGAATGAATGAGGGGAACGAGTGAGTTGGGTGATACTTCTTTGTGGGGTTGTCTCTATAAGTGACCCCCTTTGGTCATGTGATCCATTGCTAATATATAAAAAATATTGATTATTGCAGCTTTAATGATCTTCACAAAAATGATGAATGATGTTTGGCAATACGTCTTAATAGTCACTTCCACAATTGCTTTGGTTTGTCAAAAAATGTGTGTATATACACACATCAGAGAATGTATTACACAGACTAGCCGTTCCATCAAAAGAGCATCATGCACCGGTTATTGTTGTGTATTGCAGTTGAGTCAAATATGCATTTATTCATGTCTCTCCAGCACACAGCCATGCTGTTCAGGTGTGTGAGATAGTGGCTGTCCTCGACACCGACGATGATCAAGACAACGCAGCGACCAGGAGGAGTCGGAAAAAGGCAAAGCAGCACTCCCAGCTGTACCCGCATGCATTCACAGGTATAAAACACACTGAAAATCACACTCAAAAGGGACATTCCACTGATTATTGTGGCTCTGGAGGACACAGTTGCATTATAGGAAGTGTAGGATCCAGTGCTTTTTTGGGGGGGGGGATATATAAGGGACTAAAAGATAGAATAGCTAAGCCATTTTCAATCTGTCTCTCACAAGTCCTCCACCTTTATGCTAGTGCAACACTTAGTAGCTGAGCTGCTGCTCTAAGAAATAGATACAGTGTCTTTTGTTCCCTCCCATCAAAGTTGCCTGAAGCCAGTTTTTTGATCCCTGTCACTTTCATTCTACTCTAGTAGGTCAACGCCACATCGCAGTTACATGTTGAGTAAGTGTGCCAAAAGCCATTCGTCGGCTCCGCCAATCGCAGGTGATCTGACACGGGAAATAAGCCCGTCGACAGCTCCGCAGTCTGAAAGTAATGCATTAACAAGAGAGTCCCTCACAGCTGAGCCGACTGGGTCTAAGATGGCAGCGTGCCAGTGACTTATGGGCTCATGCTTCATTTTGAGCCATTAGATTATATCCAAACAAGATCGGATTTACATTATCTATCGCAGCCAAGTGTTCAAAATTACCTTCGCTAATGTGAGCTTTTACTGGCGTGAGAGTGACACGACTGCATTCCCACGATCCGTGGAAACTTGGCTTCAAAGGATGATTTCTACGCGCACTCCTAAACGTCTCTCTGCGCTCACCCCACCGCCAGCACGAGGTACTGTAAGCGATTTGGTCTGAAGAACTTTCCTGAAAAGTTAACTTCCCTATCTGATGAAAATAATGCTTAGTGTGATCATTTGACTTTGAAGTGCTTAGTGAGTGAATCGGCTGTCAAAGTGCTTAGCGAGTGATTTTTTTTTTCTTTTTCTCCTTCTTCTTTTGCTCCTTAACGTAAATATTTCAGTAATGTTCAGAGCAGGATATTATGTCTCTTCTATTTCTCTGACTATCAGCAGAGACCAGTTTTACATAACTCTCATATGCACTCATTTCCTCCTCATGCACACTTCTGATTGGCTTTAAAGGATAAAGCCAGGGTTCAGTCTCAGTCTCGGGCCATGTCTGCTATTTAGCAAAGCCAGCTGGTAATGAACATACTTGGTGCAAAATGGCCAACTGGACAAAAGTATTACACCTCTCTGCTGCCCAGATTCGGTGTCACAAACTGTGATGGGTGTTTGATTGTGAGGGAAGGTGCAACTTTCTTTTCCTGAAATCAACTTTCTTTTGCTGATAATCTTTTTTCCATTCGCGGTCTAAGGACAAGGTGTTGGTTGACGGTTCAATTCCTGCAACAGTGTGACTAGACCTAACGTTTCTACCGACGACCGTTATAAACAATCGTAATACAGCAAGCTTCTCTGTTTCCTTCTGTTTCTGCTTCTCTACAGTTTCCTACGTTAGAAGAACGAGGCAGCACCAGTGGCGGTGTAGTGATGTCACCTTCCGCTCTGCCAGCGAGGGACTCTGCGAGCGGTGGATCCAAGTTATCAACGAGCAGCTGTCATTACTCGGTGTGTACTGTTTAATGATGTTCCCTAACAAGATGTGGGAAAGTACTTTGAACTCACTCGGAGCTTCTCGACGTTTATCAGAATCATTTTATGGACAACGCGCCATTAAAAGTTCCACGTATTAGGAATCTGGCTTAGTGAGCACTAGGATAAATGCAGAGTAGAGTACTAGATTTAAAGGAACAGTGTTTAGGATTTAGGGGGATTTATTAGCAGATATTGAATATAATATTAGTTTTTATTAGTGGATAATCACCTGAAACTAAGAAACGTGTTTCCGTAAGCTTAGAATGAGCCGTTTGTGTCGCATAGGGAGCGGGTCTTCTTCATGGATTCCGTCATGCTGGACTGCCATGTTTCTACAGTAGCCTGGAATGGACAAACCAAACAAAAGCAAAAACCTTTTTACATTATGGCCACCGTAGTTCTCCCACACACTTGGGAATGGGAGGCGGAGCGGAGGGGTATTCAGTTTGGTGCAACTAGATGCCACTAAATCCTACACACTGCTCCTTTAATTGGTTCAGAAATCGCTACTTGTAGTTTGCCAGGTTTCTCAAGAGTTTGATGCAAAAATGTCCGGTGGGAATTATTTGTATTGCCATGTTCCATTAAAAAAATATAAAATAACCCTTATTTAGACACGACAAGAACCTATCCAGGCAGAGTATGTCTGTTTGGCTACACAATACATAAACTAATCGGACCCCAAATTTCATTCTAATGCTAATGCTGTTGTGACTAGCCCTGTTCCTTAACCACGGTATAACGCATCTTGTGTTTCTCGTGCAATGTTGGGCGTTGAAACAAACTGATAAGACGTTACCCCAGTGTGGCAGCGAGCTACCTGGAGCTATAGCTGGAGGTATGGCATAACTTGGAACAGTTATTTATACGTTGGTTTTTTCTTTGATGACCCGCAGGGGTTTGCAAACATTTAGAAGAACCCACAAATCCAGTTTTTATGAATTTCCGTGCCATATTTTTGGAAATCCGTGCTTGGTGCGAAACGGCTTCAAGATTGGACTGTAAGATTTTGTGCCGTACAGTTTATTCTGCATGGAGGGAATGGGAGTTCTGTGAGGATCAGGCTTTTTTTTTTTTTTTTTATCTCTCAAGCAATTTCAATAGCTGTCAGCAATGGGCACAGGGGATATGGAATACAATCTTTTTTTCTGAATGGTTTATGGACTACTTCATCGGGACACCAGCATACAGTTTGTAACATAAGTCACTGTAACGCCCAAGGAAAACCCCTGAAACCCTGAGATTCTCTAAAGGATGCTTTTATTGTGAGGTATAGCGATAGTGTTTGAGGCAAACAAAAGGGAAAGGACGGAAATCATTTTCCAGATTAATATCACCAAGACCAAGAAACTGTATATTCAGCTTATATTTACGTTTCGGACCAAACGGTAGATCATTAAAGCATTCGAGACGGGACATATTGCTAAATGAGCTCTTCTACTCCTTAACCAGACTGTAAGTAAAGTGTGCATTATTGTCCATAAAAAAACAAACCCACTTCATTCTTTACAGTAGATTCAATGCCCTCAGGAGAGCCCAGAGGCAAACCGACAACACAGGTCGGCCTCCTGCATTTCTCTTCTAGATAGTACCTCACAGGCACAGACATAAAGAATGGAGCCAGCAATAACCAATAGTCTGATAAAACATATAAATGGTGGTTTTACAAACTTTAAAAGAGTGTACTAAAAATATCTTGGGCTGGCTTGCACAAGAGAGTCTGTTTGTGTTATTGTCCAGATGTGCTCCAGGGAATCTTTATTTCTCTCTCCTCCAACATGCAAGACGGGAAAATGTACACAACGGCGCATCATCCATCAAAATCTTTACAGATGTAAGGAATTTAACACGTTTTCCAATGATGAACTAACACATTACATGACCTGGAAAAAAGGTTATTATTACACCATCAGTCACTACACATTGAGCTTTATCACATTTCTGACCTGGTTGAGTGCAAAAAAATACAGCGCTTTACATGTATAACGGGATTGCAAAGTGATTTCACGTTTGAGATCTTCAGGATTTAGTGTGTAACTAGCATGTGGAAATTAGAGCGTAAGATGGGTTTAGTCCATTTGAAGCGGCCTACTTGGCCCCCCACTTTGCCTGGCAGGATGAATCAATTCAAGAAAATTAACCGCATCCATTGCGAAGATGAAGCACTAGTGTGTTCAATAGTGTTAGTCTCCTCCACAGTGCACCTTTACATCCCCCATTGACAATCCATTTATGTAATCTAATGGAACTTTTGTCTTATTGCCAAACAAATATTGCACCCTATATTTCTTTGTGCTCATTTAACTCCCGATCCCAATCCATTCATTTCCAATTGGAGCAGCTGCTGTATCTCAGTTTGTTGTCCTAAACGCAGTCTTCCACAGCAGCCATAAACAAGCCATTTAGTATTCTCCATCGCGGCACTCTGTGGGTTTATCACCGAATGATGCAGCACCTCTGAATTGCTTCACACTCCTCCCATAGTCGGTCGACACACCATTTATTTCTGGAGAGGCGTGTTTGCGGGCACCAGTCAGTTTGACTGAGCGTTTTGAGAAAGGTCTCTGGTTAATGAAAACTTCATCAAGCTGCTTGTCAGTGACACAGTTGTAGAAAAAAGAGAGAAAAAGGTATATGCTGAACCTTTTTTTAATGACTATCTCTCACCCCTCCCTCACTTTGCAGCAAACCGACCGAAGAGCCTTCTGGTGTACATCAATCCCTTCGGGGGGAAGCAGCGCGGGAGGCGCATTTACGAGCAGAAGGTGGCTCCACTGTTTGGCCGCGCCTGCATCTCCGCCGACGTGATTGGTGGGTCCCTATCAGTAGCCTTCCTCAACATTTAAATAAAAAATGAGTCTCGGTGGCCGCCGTATAGATCTCCGCTGCCACCGTGGCCTCTCCGAGGGGGCCGAAGAGGCTTGCAAGGATATGATTTGGCTGATAGTGCCATCAATCTTGCCACCACCTTAATGGAAGCTGTGATAGTTGATAAGCTTGGGTATCCAAAACACATCTATTATTCAATAAGTGTTTGCAACAGCTACACATAGTCTTGCGGTATTGATGGTCACTCTCGGGCTTCCTACAGCAACTGTGAATGGCAGGATTGCATTTCTCTTTGTTTGTTGTTTGTTGAGGGGGGGGGGCTAATATACAATAGCTGAATTAGGTTGTTTTGTGCCACTCTGAGCATTAATCTGCATGACGGGTTTCCAGGGACTGTTTTCAAAAGTGCAAAGCTTTTCCTTGTCCTGTATTTTTAAAATGCTAGTGCTAGTCAGGGCCACAAAAGAGTCCACTGTTTTGTCAGTTACGTTCCCTTTAATTGAAGTTGCACTAACACTTGCCGTTTGATTTGTTTCCATAGTTACAGAGCGGGCCAATCATGCCAGGGACCACTTGAAAACCGAGGCCAATCTGGATAAATATGACGGGTGAGTGCTCAAGCAGGGCGGCTTCTGCTTTCAGGCTTTCAACACCGGCTCTTCACTGCGACAGGAGTTAACTCTTGTCTGTTGATATTGTAACACAGCCTTCGAGAGACTCTGCCACGAGCTGCGTATCGTCACGTGTATCAATGTATTATCGCACATTCGGAGTTTGATATGAGGCCGTGTTGCGCTGTAAGAAATTCGGAGCCTATCTAGTGCTCGCACGGCTCCCGACATGCCGGCGGCTGAGGCGGTGGTTAGCAGCTCACGGTGCTAACGGCGCAAAAACAACGGACAACAGTGCTGACAGAGCAAACAGCGGGGGGAACTGGAGGGTGGGCGCTACGTTTCCGCCTTCCGCGGCGCCCATGAGCTAGCCAATGAGGCACGCTCACATGCACTAACATTAACACACACACACAGGAAGTGGGACTTCATTCTCTGCTTAGGTAACTATTACTCCACTATGTCTTTACATAGTTGTTTGATGCTATATTAATGCTCTGAATATTGTACAGAGAACCTTGAACAGAGTTGGATCTCTGTAACCTGGCGTGACCTTTGATCAGTGCTCCTGATTACAGTTGAGAGACAAACATGAATAAACATGCTAGTAGGGTAACAAAGAGACACCGTTTTTATCCTTCCTGTTCGGACTTTTTCCTTCACCCTCCAAGTGTGTGCCAAGTTAACATTCTGACCCGATGAGGGCGCTAAAGAAAAAGTTAAAAGATCACCAAAGTGATGACAATTTAGGGGGAATATGAATGTATGCACCTAAAGCCACGGTAATCCATTTGATAATTGTTTCACGCAAAACCACACATTTTAACCTAATGGAGGCGCAAGAGGAAAAGTCAGTGGACCACTTAAGTGATCATCGTCTCGGCGCCATGGTTGTCTATGAAAAAAATGTCAAGGCAATAAGACGCAGAGATTTCTGCAAAGAGATTTAATGTTTAAAGACAAGGACCCGAAGCAAGAACCCTCGGGAAAGGCAATTCAAAGAGAGAGACCGTCTCTTCGGATGGCTGGGCGTGTGTGTGTGTGTGCGTGCATTATATATTATATCCTTGTGAGGACCAGTTTCAGTTTTACAACAGAAAAGGGAAATCACTTTACTTTCCTAGTGTAAAATCAAGTCTTAACCCTCAAACAGCCCTTTTCAAAGTGCTGTGTAGGGGTTAAGATTTAGGGGTTTTAGTGTGCTTTGTTATATATATTCCAAGATATGCATTGAATCAATGTAAAATAGATTTAATAGCCATCGGCATAAAAATGGAATTTGATACGATTTGCTTGAACTATTTGACCTAAAGGTAGCTTGTAAACAGAGGATAGTTGAGGACCCAGGACAGATCCCTGTGGTGCGCCTGGAGCAGAATGGGTAGTGGAGGATTTACAGTACAGTGCCTGGAGCAACACAAAAGGTCCTTTCAGAGAGATCTTTTACCCCGGTATGATTACTCAGAGCTTTAGACATTCAATTCAAATCAAGTGGTCAACTGAAGCAAAAGCAGCAGTTCAGATCTAAAGGCAATAAAACAGATGCCACTAAGAACGCGCATTCGAATTTCCACACTTTATGATCATTTTAGGAATGTAGCCGATTCTATTCTCTAGAATAACTCTACAATAAATCTAAATGTACAAATCAGTCACATAAGCCACATAAGTTTATGTTTTCCAGAGTTGTACATGATGCAGCTCACGACCGCGAGCAAAGGGTAAAATGCAGCTGAGAGCCGAACATACAGGTCATCAGTAACGGGAACGTTTTTTTTTTTCTGCCGAGCGCTCCGTCGTCTCCCGCTTCTATTCATCAGATATTCAGTCCAGCAGATCATGGTTAGAGTCCATTATGCTTTTCCTCTGCATTCATAGGTTTCAGCAAGGTTTTTATACAGACTTTACAAAAGATGGAAAGGCACAGTGTGATATTCTTATTTAGGGAATGCTTTCACAGTTACACCTGCTGCCCACTGCTGTTGTTGTCAAGGTCTTCTGGCTATGTCGTAGTTTTCTTAAATCCGCACATGTAGTGGAACTCCTCAGCGTCCGTCTAGGCTACCTGTATGACCCGAAACTATTCCGAACAATATTCCAATGTTCAACAGATAACTGGTGTACATCGTTGATGTCGTTTGTCCGTCCAGGGTGGTGTGTGTGGGTGGAGATGGGATGTTCAGTGAGATCCTGCACGGGTTGGTCACCAGGATCCAAACAGACACCGGCGTGGAGCAGAACCAACCAGATGTGGAGTTGGCGTCGTGTCCTCTACGCATAGGGATCATTCCTGCTGGTGAGCTCCGGTCATTATATCACATTAAAACATGTACAGGGTTTGGGAACAGCAGCGCGTAAGGAATGGTTTTGGGGATAATGA
Source organism: Pholis gunnellus (assembly GCF_910591455.1). Taxonomy (NCBI): domain Eukaryota; kingdom Metazoa; phylum Chordata; class Actinopteri; order Perciformes; family Pholidae; genus Pholis; species Pholis gunnellus. The sequence goes on from NC_136549.1 coordinate 7,409,548, forward strand.
TCTCTGAATGTCATATTAAAAGGAATTTCACTGAATGCAAAGATTGAAACCACACCATTGTTTCAAAAAAGCATTGAAATATGGAGTCTCAACTCAATGTATGTCAAACAAATGTATGTACGTAAACTACAATTCCACCCTAAAATTCCATGCATGCCCCGCAATGTTGCCTTATTTTAAACTACAAACAGCCACCTGATAATTTGCCTAAAGGAAACAACTCTGACTTTTTCTCAAATGGAAAAACTCTTGCTCCACTTCCACCACGACTCGCTCCTCTCCACCTACACATGCGGCGTGGTCAACAGCTGAAAGCCCCGAGTTTACACCAGGGTCACTCGCAGCTGTCAAAAGTTGAAAAATGTTCATCAATGTTGAAAAGCGCTCTCCGTCGTGAGCTACTCCTCCGGTTTTAGGAGCAGTGTCCCTCTCAAGATGCTCGTACATATTATGCAGCAGGATAAAGAGACACATTCTGAATTTCTATTGTGAATCAACTATATTAGCAGATACTGGGTTTGGGAGTCCTCCCGCAAAAACACAAATGTAAGGTTTTCTTTTTACCTAAAACTATTCTGTTTGGGCCAAAAGTATTACTACAGACCCAAAAAGCCTTTAAGACAAAACGTACTATAGTTCATACTTGTATTAATTACACATATCACAGCCTTTGTCTGAACAGTTAACTCCAGCCCCCTCGTTCACAGGGTTTTTAACGTCCTTTACGGCCATGAGATGCGGCGCACAAACGCTGGCGCCGTGCAGTTATTAATCACCATTATGGATCTCCCAGACAACCTGATATGGAGAGAGGGCTGAAAAGAGTACCGGCATATTGTGAAAAAGTCAAGGTACTCCACAGAGTACAATGTAGAAGTGCCAAAGTATCGCCCCCCCCTTCCAGCACAGCTTCAGATACTTTAATGGTTAGTGTTTATGTGTTTTGTCATGATAAGTGTTGCATGACGGATGCCAAGTTTCTAGAGTCAGAGGTTTAAATGGGCATAAAAATCTCACTTAACAGAACTGTTATTGATTTCAATATTGAAGAGCTTCAGCCCTGCTGATCCGGGGTTGCTGGGTTACATAAGAGAATCTCTATGGCAACAGGGCTGGGGGGGGGGGGGGGTCCCACCAGGGGGCCTGCGGAGGGGTCAATCCTCCCAAGTGCCACGAATGGAAACGTGCTGTGTGACATTTTGAAATCACCGTCATTTTCCTGAGGATAGGAACACAGTGCACGGAGACCAATATGAGTCTATCCGGTGCACAGCTTGACGGTAATAGCAGAGGGCTTTAAAAAATCAGCTGGGGACACAGTCAATTATTTTAAGGCCAATTACAATCATAATTTGGATGTTGTTGACTCGGTTGTTTTGCCTTTTCACAATTACAAATGAAACACAATTTTAGATAATCTCATCTTTTCATACAGCTGAATGAAGTACATCTTGAAGTACACTTCAGCCCAATAACGTTAAGCTCTTAGTAAAGACTCAGGGCTGCAGGGATGAAAGCTCTCAAGTAGATATACAGTAGTTCAAAAGATGTTTTGAAATTGAATTGGTATGCCCTTCATGCAATGAAAGGACTTTATTGGCTAATTGTCCTCTGGTTTGCTTCCACCAAGAGTTAAGCAAAGCCTACAGTGACCAAGGCGATCCTCTCCGCTTTTAAATTCAAAGCAGGTTTTTGCCATTCCTCCCAGAGCATTGTTAAAGCAAAGGCATGCTGATGAGCAGTACAGCTTCATTAAAAAAAAAATCAAGAGTGTCTTCTCTACTCGGTCACTGACGGAAATAACTGCAGACAATCGGACGGGAGAAGTCCGATTTCTGTGAGAATAGCAGCCGCAGCAACAATAACAATCCAGAAGTTACATGAAAAAGACACGTTACAATGAATTGCTCCTAATAATAAGTATTGTCTGTGTAGTCAAAGCCTGATTTATCTCATTCCTCCCTGCAGAGCTGCACCAGTGAGCTACACTGTTGCACTGGGTGACCGGCTCCTTCATTACAATGAACACGGTGTCATTGAAATCAATCGCCCCTTACGCTGTTCTGTTCTGTTCTGACCATAAAGGTATATAAAATGACTTCAGAAAAAAGAATGTCCCTTGATGGTAAAACAGTTGTAACCCACCTTTTTTTCTTTTTTTTTAAGCGCTAGTAATGTCTCAGATAATGGTGATAATGTAAAGTGTCTCTTTACGTCTTGTCTAAAAAGAGAAAAATAGCTGACGTTGAGCTTTTGCTATAAAAGCCATAGACGTGTACTCTTTAGATCCATGCTTCCACACCATTATGGAGGAGTGTATCTTTGCCGCCTGGCTGCCATTCATGATTGTATCAATATTGCCGTCAAAGTCACGTTAACGTGTCAGGAAGATATCAAAGCCCTCGGTGCCAAGGTTCAAATTTAGAGTCGCGATCTCATTTATGGCCTTTGTCACCGAGCTGTCATACCCGCAAATGCTCGTTCTGTCAGATGTTTTTCTCAAATGCCGCTGTACTCCTGGCCCTACCTGAAACATTGAAAGTAGCTTATTTTGATAAAAAAAAAATTCTTTAATAAAGGTCCACTTGTCTAGTTCCAAAGGGTTCACTCTTGTCGTTGTAAGACACAGTCTTAGTGCAGCTATAAATACATGAATGTACTGAGGATTCAAACAGCAAAGATCTCCTTTTTTGGGGGCAGCACTAAAAATCTTGACTCCATTGTTGTCCCTGAGATGAAGATGATTTCACTGCCTAGATGATCTTACTGGCGAGACAGTTTTGGGGGGAAATGCAGATTAAAAACTGGAGCTTCTCCGCTGAGGGTATGCCTTCTGACAGTTTATGCTCTCTCCTCTGAATATGCCAACAGGCTACTGCGGTTGAGTAACTTAAGGGGAATAAAACATTCAACATCTGAGGGCTGAACGTCATTGAACATCTGCGTGTGCCACTTATATCCATTCAAAGTCAGTTGGCTTTTACTGGGTAGCTTTAGAGAAGTCAAATAGCGTGTGACACCGCTGTTTTTTTTCTTTTGCGCTCTGCAAAATAGCCGGCATTGTAGCGCTGCCGGGAGCAATTTGAAAGTGTTTCGGATGTGATCATGAAGCTCGGAAGGGGGAGCAAAGGCCAGATAAGTGATATTCAGAGAAAGTGCAGGAGAAAGTCAGAGGCAGCGGCGGAGGGAGCTCATCTTCATTCTCATCTGTGTGTCCACCACTGAATGATAGACCTGCTCTCCTCTGTCACACTTCTGTGAGCCCGCTCAAAACACCACTAGTTAGATTTCACTCGCTATAACCCTCCCTCTCTCTGTCTTTTCTCAGCGGCAGTGGGTCCATTTCACCACTTGAAGATGATCAAAGTTGGGCAGATAGGTCTGAAATTAGGCCATGTGGCGCAGGAAAGAGAGATGGAGCCTTATTACCTCTCAAGTTGAAAGATTTAATATCAAGCGCTACGTTTTTCTCAAGGCAGGGGATGCGTCTTATCCTTCATTTGTTGGCTGAAGAGCGTTGATGATAGCCCAGGGCCCGGAGCTATCCTATTAGTTCACTTAACTGAGACGTCTCCTTACTTCCGCCTAATAAAATCATCCCACTGAATTCCTCGTGCAAGGTTGCAGCTTTGAAAGACGTATAACTCGACCAAAGGGCGATATACATTCAGATTTTAAGTATGAATAAGAGGTGTACACATGTTGAATACATCTTTGCAGCTTTACCTGCCGATAGAGTCTCCCAACATGCCTGTATAGTCAGTTTCCATTACTGTAGATTCGGTAGACTCCGCAGAACCATGAATAAAATTAATGTAAGATATTATTTTAGAAGGTCTGTACAAATTCCACTGGTCGTTCTAACCAAACTTCACACTCCACATTTATGAAGTCAGTAATTTCACAAAGGCAGTAGATTAAATCACTTCCTGTCCGCAGCAATAGAGGACAAAGCAGTATTTTTTAAATGGGCATGACCTTTGACACATCCCTTGACAACAAACTGGGTTAGGTCAACCGGCCAGACCAGCTAAGATGCATGAAAATAAAGAAGTACTGAAACTACACTCCTTCTACAGATGTATGGTCCCCCCACAATGTATCATGATGACTTGGGTCAGCCCCTGTCTTTTCCTCTTGTGGTTTGTAGTGAAATGTCTTAACAACTATTGACCGATTAATCTGCAGGCCACCGATCTAATTTGTCCAATTCTTTGGTTTATCACCAAACTCTCATTTTGACTTTGTATTCCGTGCTAATTAATAAATGTTGTGTAGGCATCCCAGCTTGCAAGTAGGTATTTGCAAAAAAAATCCAGGAAGTGTTCAACTATGTGCACACCAGTTATGCCAACAGAAAAAATTTGATGGATCACATAAATTGTTGTGTTAAAAAAAGAAAATGACACAATCCGGCGGGAGGGTGTCTGAAGTGAGGTGGAACTTCTACATACTGGCTTTGAATAGTCATGGTTTGCTGTTAGCAAATATTGAGAATGGTATATGTGCGAGTGAATATTTTTTAACTTATCTTTATCTTATATCTTTAACCTGTCTATACAGGAGCTATAACGGCTGACCATCGACCTGTGTGTCTCTTATCCAACAGGGTCCACTGATTGTATCTGCTTTGCCACAGTGGGAACCAACGATCCAGTTACTTCTGCTTTACACATCATTGTGGGTGAGTTGGTAATTGAAAGACTCATGGAAGACTTACAGCACACTACGTGTCAGGGTGGTGTTGTGTGTGTGTGTGAAGCTACAAACGACCTTTGAGCGATTATTGCAGCAGCTGGTTTTCAGTTTCGTGTTCACATGTATGTTTGGGCAACAAAGTAGGGAGTTGGCTTTCTATGACTCTGCTGGGTGTGACTCAACAGGGGATTCCCAGCCGATGGACGTGTGTTCAGTTCACCACAATGACATCTTCCTCAGATACTCCGTCTCGTTGCTTGGCTACGGTTTCTATGGCGATGTACTGACGGACAGCGAGAGGAAGCGATGGCTGGGTCCTGCTAGATATGACCTGTCAGGTATGAGGGCCATCATTTTCTAAACTTGAGTGACTCTTCAGGCTAAGCCTACCCACACACTTTAACCTTGTTCTTAAAAACCCTTGGCGCACTGACCTCACACCGGCTTCTTTTGAATGTGAGGTGACCTTGAGTTCCTCCCTGAGCTTGCTGGTCCAGCTCCGGGTCAAGACTTTGGAGGATTAAGATATGAATCTAACACGCAGCCTTAAGCTTGTGGGTTTCAGTGCAAGCGTTTGTGTAGCTCAGTAGTTGGACTCACCAAGATGTTTCTTCCCACTGAGGCTAAACGTATGCAGACTGTAAGGTGCTTTAAACAACTACAATGGTGAGATTCATTATTAACCAAAAACCTGGGGCGTACAGGCTCATTTATGAATGAAAATGTCCCCAGAATGCCATATTTAGGACATATCCATTGTAAAGTCTGAGTATCCTTCATGAAAAGTAGCAACCAAGAGAGATCGACAAAACAAGACCAATTATCAACAGCAGTGCTAGCAGCTCTGTGAGGCTGTATTTAGGCACAGTGGTGCTTTATAATGAATGCTAACATCACAATGACACTGCTAAAAACCTAATGCTAAGCAGTTATCATTTTCACCATGTACACCATCTTAGTTTTTGCATGTTAGCGTGCTAATATTAGCTCATTTGTCTTAATTAGTGTAGGCTACCGTTAAATTAGCACCGTGAGCTGAGAGAGCCATTAAGAGGCAATAGAAATGCTCCCAATCTTATATTTAGCGCCTTTTAAAGCTGGGGTCGGCAACATAAGCACGATTTTAAAACACCCAGCTAAAAAACACCCGGCCAAGTGTTGCCAATTGTTTTTTCGGTGAAAGTGGCTAGCAGCACTAGCGTTAACTTCGCTAAATGTAGCGAGAAATTTGCCAAGTCGGCAACACTGACAGCACGTCCCTTCGGGCCTCCCTCCAAAGCTACTCCCCCAAAATTAACATAACGTATACAACAAACATGGCTGTTGTTCACAGCTGTCAAGCTAGCAGCTCGTGGAAGACTCAGATGATGCGCAATGATTGCACAAGCAGAGTGTGCACGGGTAGGCAGGCAGGTAGCAGTAGTAGTAGTAGTAGTAGTAGTAGTAGTAGTAGTAGTAGTAGTAGTAGTAGTAGTAGTAGTAGTAGTAGTAGTAGCACGTGCTGTCAGGATGTAAATAGAATTTCTACAAATATAATACATGACCTGACCGAGCTTTAATTCAATTGTATAGGCAGAAATTAGCATGGCTCAAGCACAGAACTAAATACGCTTTAAAAAAAAAATATATATATATATATATATATATATATATATATATTAATCAGGCCCCAGGGCTACCAAACACAACAAGGCATTTAAATACAACTGTGTTATTTTTACTATAGCATTATCGCTAAACTTGCTAAACCCAGTTAAACCTACAACAGCCTCTAGAGAATAGAGGAATTAGAATAGAAAGATAAGGAATAGTGGTCCAATTAGTTATGCAGATGTGTCGCTTAAAGAACTGAAGCTGTAATTAGGGTAAATTAAACAAATCAAGTAAAACATATTGACATGCATTCTGTGGCCCACACTGTGTTTGTGTTCCAGGCGTGAAAACCTTTCTGAGTCACAACTACTATGAAGGCACGATCTCTTTCCTCCCTGCTGAGAACAACACGGGGGACCCCAGGGACAAGCTGCAGTGTCGATCCGGGTAAATAAAGCATCAGAGATATCCATTTCTGCAGCTGTTTTACAATGTGCTAACTTATCTGATGCACTTCAATGGCAGCGGTGCACCTGCCAGAGCTGAAATGGGATAGTTTACGTTGTCAGGAAGCCCATCTGATTTATTGTGGAGAGCCAATTCAGTCTTTTCCAAAAAGCGCTTCACTAAGTGCTTTGTTTGTTTTTTTTTAGATGCTTTGTGCAGCCATTGTTTGCGTTTGTTATGGGAACCCAAAGGAGCTGAAAAGCATTAATATGCCATGTTTCCTGACATCTTATTTTACCATAAAAAGAGATATGACTGTGCGCCAGAAAGGCTTCTCTGGCTGCAGACTCCTTACATTGCGAAACGCAATGCAAGTTATTTAAAGGTGGACTGAATGTATTTCCTCCTAATGAGTCATCTAAGCTTGTTAACACCTTGAATGTCACGGCAACCCTGATGGTTTGATGAATGTAAAACACGGTTACGCTGATATTTCAGGTGCCGCGTCTGTCAACACGAGCCCGCATCAAAAGACACGCAGTGGGAGATGTCAGAGGAGAAGGAAAAGTCTGATAAAGGTACGAGTTTGGGGGGTTTGGCATCAAATTAATCACACATGAAAAGCCCATTTCTCATTTCTCTGCCTCGCTCTCTGTTTGTTTGCCTATTTTGAAGCCAAGTATTTCTAAAGGGTGCTGTTAGAGAGGAAAGACAAAAAAAACAAACAAAAAAGGAGATGAGACAATCCCACGCTGGCTGTCTTTTCCCTTGAAGTCACTCTCGCACAAATCGGTGGAGATTTACATTTTGCAGTACCTGAGGTAGACTGAATGTAAATAACAACGTCATCTTCTCCTTTTTCAAATATCTCCATTTTCTCTTGCGGTTGTTTTTCTCCCGCGGCATAGGAAAATGAGATTCTTGATGAGTTATCGACGAGAAAATATCAACAGATTTTAGTGACACAGCGCAACTCCCCGCCGCGCCCTCCGGAGCATTTTTTTTATTTATTTTTTTGCCTATCGATTTTCAAATCTCCCCGCATCCACCCCCTGCGTCAGCTTGATGAGATTACATGTCCCCAGACGAGGCAGGTGTCCGTCCACTCAGCTCCGAGTAGGACAACGTCACCTCCTGTTTTTACCGCGTCCGGCCCCCCCCCCCCCCCCCCCCCCCCCCCTTGACCGTGGTGCACACGCACACATTTCATTATCTCTCAACCCACTGACAGCAGCAGCACAAACCCCTGGAGGGCAGATGAAATACGGACTCCTGTGCGTGTGCGCTGGTGCGCCCTGGTGTGTGTAATCTGAGCTGCAAAGACGCTGTGTGTGTGTGTGTTTTTTTCCCATTCTAATTAGTGTCATGATATGAAATTCAACATTTTCTATCCTGGCCTGGTTATCAGGGACTTCTTATGGAGTGTGTGTGTGTGTGTGTGTGTGTGTGTGCGTGTGTTCGGGGGGTGGGGGTGGAGGGGGGGTTCATATTCCTGTGTAAATATGAAAATAGAGCGCAACCTGTTTGTGTGCGATGTGTGACAGACTCCCCACTAATCAGGAAGAAATTTGGCTTCGCCAGCTCCGACAGGTGGTTTGTCTCACGCCAATGCTGCCGTTTGTTTTGCGATTTTGTGTTTTTCTGTTGTTGTTTTTTTTCCCCTTCCTGGCGCGGGAAATCTCAAGACAACTGCTAAATCAATGAGGCGTGACACCCTCTGTCTCTCTCGCTCTCTCTCTTGTTCTCTCGCTCTCTCTCTGCAAATGAGCCAGCTTCTCCTCCGAAAGCAAATACTCATTTGGAAACATTCTTCGAATGCGGAGCCTACAGTCCACCCACCGTTGGATTTGTTGTTGTTGTTTTTATTTTATTCAGCTGTAATCACTGCTTCTCATGTACAATATCAGGTTTTTTTTATGAAGACTCTGCGGGCTTGTTATCATCGGTTCGCGTTATCACCTCTGTAAGTTTGTTTATGCGAAATGTGGGAGCGCGGGGGGGGGGGGGGGGGGGGGGGGGTAATGAATCGTTTTGCTTTCCAAGATCATATAATTTTCCCTCTGAGGTTTGGATGTCTGTGATCACTTTTTTTTTTTTTTCTCCCCGCTTCCTCCAATGACTCTCACCCCGGTGACGAGCGCTGGCAGCCCCCGCGGGTGATTCTGTGTCTTTTGATACGCCATCAACGGCAAACAGTCGCTAATCTCCGAGGAGCAGAGTGGTGATTTGTGAAGTGCAACCGTCGCGTCTGTCATTTGAGATTCGAAGGCCGCTTGTGCATTCAATCATAACAAGCAAACTTGAGGTTAATCCAATCAGTCTTCTATCTATGTGACCTCCTCCTTAGATGCTGTCAACCCTTCCTCGGCTAAACTTGATTGCATTTTAAAAAACAGACGACGCTCGGCTCTCAGGGTAACACACACACACACACACAACTTTCAGCATCAATATTTCTATCTTGGCTCCAGGGTAGCGGTGCTCTGAGAATTCCTGCCAAGACATCTGGATCCTAATGGACCCTCATCAGCATCGCTGCTGATGTGCAACAAGCGGAGAGCTCTCGCTTAAGGACTTCTAAAGCACTTGCAAAACACACAGTATCATTTCAAAACCAAATTTGCAGAGATTATTTGTTCCAGTCGAACATCACTCACGCTGCGTTCTGAGTTTGTATTTTTTTAACCGCGTGTATTCATGATGCTTTTCAGGTTCTATTTGATAACGCCACCCATGGAAGAAGACGTTCAGGGGCTCTCGGACCTTTTACGAGACCCCCGATATTTTGCACACTGATCCCTCGTCTTACTTGTGCAAGTTAACAGCTGAGAGCTGGTAGAATACTCTAAACTAAATCTAATGTGGCAGGTTTGCAAAATGCTGCAGTGCTGCTTTGCATTGTAAATTAATTACAGTACGGTGTATTCACTGCAGCTCAAGGTCTGTTCATTTTAAAAGTTTCAATGTCAGATGGAGGGAATTTTTATACTGCAGTGAAAAGAGAAGAGTTTAGTAAACCAGAAACTATGAGCAGAAAGGTCGACAACAATCGCAGGTGATTGTGTGCTTTGGGTTGTAGTTCCGCAGCACTTGATTTCATTGCGTGAACGGGACAAATTTCATCCGATGTGGAGTATAGTTAAATTAAAAGTGACTTAAGTTATTTAGAGGATACTGCCAGCTCCGAGCCCCCACAGGTAACTACAAGACTGGTAAACCTTGATGGACGCTGTATTTCATTGAAATGTTTCTTAAAGACGCAATGTGTCGAATTTTAAATGAGGTTGCAGATTGCAACTAACTGAAACCTGTTGCCAAGCGTGTAGGTAAACAACCTTGGCCAGCATGAACACAACATGAGTTTTGTGGACGGTGTCTTATCTAATGCGGTTGTATGTTGGACTGAAATGAACAGGATTAGCAAGTTTTTGACTCCTAAAAAGTGTGTTGAGTGTAAATACAATCTTCCGGTGCATCACTTATGGTCTGCATTTGATCTATCATTGAACAAGAATGTTTTTTGACTTCAGCGGGCCAACAGAAGTATGCACAGTTAAGTAAACTTAACTCTTGACTTGTTTCAGATGGGAGCAGTGGTTGGAGCGTGATCCGTGGAAAGTTTATTGCCATTAATGCGGCCAGTATGAGCTGCGCGTGTCCCCGCAGTCCGAAAGGCCTCTCGCCTTCCGCTCACCTCGCTGACGGCACCACAGACCTCATCCTCGTCAGGAAGTGCTCCCGCCTGGACTTCCTCAGGCACCTTGTCCGACACACCAACAAAGAAGACCAGGTAGGAGTGAAGGAGGTGTATGATTTGTCTTCACGAGCACTTCCTGAGGTATTACCCACCGGGAATATTATTCAATTTATGATTTCATCCCTCTAAAGTAAGTGTCTTTACACGGTGTATGAGTCATGCTCTGGAGAATATTTCTAAATGATATGATCTGTATTCAGCAAGAAAAATAGATCCTTCAGAGAGTGAAGGAATCACTAAAATAAAGAAACTTTTCAATTTCATCCTTTCTAAAAAAAAAAAACTAAAAAAAAGCCTTCCATCAATCACTTTGCTGCAGAATCCAGCTCTCATCGTCAGGAGTTGCTCGATCTGTGCACGGATGAATTGAGTGTGTAAAGACTGTAAACGAGCGAGAAGAAGGCAGGAGTTTGCCCACTTGCTGTGCTAGCACCTCCATTTGCTGACTCGGCTCAATTTCCCAACTATGGTTCACTTTAGTTCAAATGCCTTAGCCCTGGTGCCTTCCCACGTATCATAAATAACCCCCACCCTGGTCCAGAGAGGCACCGGTTATCGCTGCATCAGGGATATGCTGTAGGGGAGAACAGGCTGATACCAGACTAATGCCCTTTTAGGATAGCACAAGTATTGCCAGGGGAAGTCTGGTGATTAGTAATTATTACCTCAGGAAGGACCTCGGGAAGTTTATCCCATCTAGAAGGAACCTGTAAGTAATTTCATCGACAGTAGTTGCCTTGGTACAAGTGGGCAATTGCAAACCGTGTGTTGAGCTCAGACTGAAATCCTCAGGTCAACATTTTGACTGTTGCACCCGCACCTTGGACTACAAGGACGGACTTCAATAAGATATGATTAGATTGGGATGATATGTATTCGCAGTTTTAAAATGAACAGAATTCAGCAGTAGAAAACAGTTTAATAATACCAAGAAAAATAAATGAGAGAAAACACAAGCTGCTGCTGCTATTACAACGGAAATTTAGCAAATTGAGGAAATTGCTGCTTTGTGTGACATCAAGCGTGTCCTTGGAATACCGCGGTCGCAATAAAGCACATCACATCCAGATGACTGAATGACATAACCAATGTGATCAGGCAAAATCAAATCAACAAGTGAGTCAGTAAAACATTTTTATACTGCGCTTTTCAGAGACATTAGTCACAAAGTGCTTTACAAGGGGATTTAACAACAATCATTTCTTTTATAGAAGATGAAATGACCAGCCATGTGTTTGCAAAACTAGAAAAGAAATAACTTTGCCTCGTGACGCTAATGCAGAGAATGACTCCAATACTTAGAATCAGCAGCAGGACGCAACGGTATCCATCTTCTGTAAGACACAATTTGCATTTTAGAGACGACAATGTTGGTCAGTCCACCATCTTGGTGTGTTTTATCTCAACTGTTTGATGGATATATTGGCCATAGAATTTGGCACAGACATTATCATCCCCCTCAGGATGAATTGAAATAACGTTGCTGATTTCATTTTAAAATGTACTTTTCATCTGGCACCATTATCAGGTCAAAGTGGGCCCAAAATGACTTTTTCCCCCATAGACTTACATTGGGACATGGTTCGTCTGCATGCGTGTGAGATGTCTGTATCTCAGCGGGTAATTTCTTTTTTTAAGCTTCACACGAATCCAGCTCTGTTTATACACCCATGTGCTAAACAATAGCATGCTAACCCGGTAAACGAAGATGACAAACATTCTACCTGCTAAACATTAACATGTTAACATGTTAACTTTGACAAAATGTTCGCATTTAGCTCGACCAGACTAATTCGCAGACCCACTGAAAGGGACCAAATTGCCGAACATCGCCTCCAATACTTCTCACTCGTCGCGGTGGGCGTGTCAATGCTTGCAAGCTAGCAGTTAGCTTGTTCATTAGCTAACATCGTGTATACAAGCCATGTGCACGCACTCTCTCCCAAAATGTACATGTTTTTTTTCCAAGAATCTATTTTTTTTTGTCTGTGTCTGCAGTCCTTTCTTTCAGTTACGAAAATATATCTAACTTTATACAACTTGTGTTTTTTTGTGTCCCTAGTCAGTCTCGCTTCGCCTGTATACCCATAATGCCTTCCCAGGGGTTTTGCTTGTGTCCCATATAAAATAAATTGAGATGAACTTGTGTACTGCCTCCAGTGGGTCTTTACCTTTTTTGCCTTTCAGACCTCTCTAATGGAGAAAACCAAATGATATTATCATTAACCGTCTAATGACCACAGATCGTAGTGTGGTATTGCATTGAAAAGACATGATGCAGTGCGTCTGTAGCTCAAGGCTGTCTTTGCTGCTTCACTTGCAGCACAGAAAGGTAGACAAGTAGTCATATAAGTACGGTGAGTGGGACTCTGCATCAGAGTTCACTTAATATCAGCATCACTGTCCAGCCAAGCGGAGAGAAACAAGGAGTGAGAAGCCACTAAGCGTATTCATGGCCTTGTCAGAAAGCCTTTTAGGCAGACAGTCCAGCATGAATGCAAAGCGGCTCCAGTCATAAAATGGGTCTGATGTGGAGTAAATGGCTGTCACTCCGCTTTTGGGATGAGAGAGGGCGAGAAAGGGAGAGAGAGGGAAAGGAAAAAAAGGTGAAGAAAAGAGTCGGGAATAGAGAGAAAGTGGCACCCCGTGAAGTGGAAGAAAGTGCGCCGGACAGAGCTGAACCTTTCTGCGACACTGAGTGAGATGAAAGGGGACTTTGACAAAATTATTTCTTTTCATCTCTCTCTTTCTTCTTCTCTGCACTCCGGCTGTTTACATAGTTTTTATGCACCTCCATTTTATCTGACCTCTTCTCTCCCTCCCTCCATTTCACATTCAAACTTCTCTTGGGTGTTTTTCTTTATCGTAGTAGGGGAAAGGAAGAATAAATCTACGTGTGGTTTAACTTTTTATTATAAAATCAGCTCAATCGACAAACAATCAAGTAGAAATTCACTTTTTACCTCACCCACTAGGAGCCTGTAAACTAAAGAAGAATAACATGGTAAGAATTGTTTTACTGCCCAATATGATCTTCATATTTCAGAGAAATAGCACTGAAAATGGGCATAGATGCCTTTGTCCAGTTTCAGTGCTAGAGTGTGTACGATTAGAATAGTTTATGTTCATTTAAATGTCTAAATAAAAAAAATTAATGAGCCTGAGTTTTAAATGAACCCCAGTCGATTTATCTACCAAAGACAAATAATTTATATAATAGATTCACTTTTTAGTTTGACCGTAATCCATAAAATTGAGGCTGAGGCACTGAAATGATCTTTTCTCAAAAGTTAACTTCCATCTTCAGCATACAGGGTGCGCCTTTATCACTTGTATGCAATTGTGTTCTGCATGGAGTTTGTTAATTCCCTCTGATTGAAGCACCCTTGTGGAAACACCGACAATAGAGTAATCATGAAAATACTTGAAAAAGACTCAAAATGCATTCGACTCTAAAACGCTTTTTCCTCAAAAAACAATTTTACTCAAAATGTACCTTGGTGAAGCCCAAAACAAAGATGGACTCTTGTGTTCCCTCTCAGCCTCCTGCAGTTTGAAATGAAACTCTTCAAGTGCGTCTGGAGAGTGGCGGTCTTAACCTTTGCACCATCTGTGTGCACATCTGTTCCTTCATACATCCTTCCATTCATCTCTCCTCCTCCTCTTTCATCTATTTCTCATTCCCCAGTTTGACCACTCGTTTGTGGAGGTCCACCGGGTGAGGAAGTTTCGTTTCCAGCCGCGGCACCATGAGCTGGTTTCACTAGAGGACCCGATTGAGAGTCCAAAGAAGACAGGCTTCAGTCCCATATGCTCGGCCCAAACGACCTGCAACTACAGCACCTGCCACAGCAGCTGGACCTGCGACGGGGAGACCCTGCCCGACGCTGCCATCCAAGTCAGGTAACTAATCACACGATCACCTTTGAATGTACAATACAACTTCCTGTCGTAGTTATTTAAAGCACTCGCTTTTCCACGTTTTGTTAGAAATAAAGAAGTTTTTCAACTCAAAACTAAAGAAAGTCAAATCTGAGGTGCAAACAAACAATCATTTCGACTCAGCACCGGCAAAAACAATGAAATGAATTGTGATTTACCAGTAATGATGAATGTTTTGCCCGTATATATGACTTTTTAATGCTGTAAAACTGAAACAATCATTGTGACTGCTGAAGACAGGCGTGGTTCAATCACTTTTCCACTGTGCCAGCTTTTTTTGCATTTTATGAAGCCTGTGACGAAGAAATTAACTTTTTGAGGCGATGAAGACAGACAGGATCTCTCTCTCAGCAGAGATGAGGACTGGCAAATGGCTTTGAATCGGTGCACACAATATTGTAGAAGAGATGTAATGAAAAAAGCTGTGAAATACTTGCGGGGCTCATACCAATTGCATCAGACAAAGACTGTTCTTTTTCTGGGTATTGCAGTTTAAATGTCTCTAAAGTGTCTCTGAGTATCATGACTTAAAGCCTAAGTAGAAATATATTATGTTCTGTATGCTAGACGGCTCTATATTCATAGTGCACTCAAGTAAGACTCGCACGTAAACTTTTTAGCCATGCTAGCGTTTTAGCGTGTTAGGTGGTATGTCGGTAGCTGTACTGCACAATGCTAATTAGAAAATGCTAACACACTTACCTAATATGGTGAAGGAGGTTCACATTATGCTAAACATCACCTTAGTAGCATCGTCAACATCTTAGCATGCTGATTTTAGCATTTAGCACAGTTTTAAAGAGCTGCTAGCATGGTTGTAATCTTTTATTCATGTGCTGGCACAACACTATTTGAAAAACAGGCAACGGACCATAACGGAAGATATAACATTTCAAAGTACAATATAAACGTCGGTATCTAGACAGCAGATGGCACCGTTTCTGTAATTAGCTGCGGCAGCTGGTGTTAGCTTAATACGGAGGAAACATCTAGCCTGACCGGGCAACCAGCGGAGACTCTAGGAAGCACATTTTTTATTTGGATTAAACAAACCAGATGTTAATTGGCTAGCTCTAGAGTTGCTGGTAGTTGGATTTTATTACCATTGTACAGAACAAGGCTAGTTATTTCTCCATTTCCAGTCTTACTGCTAAGCTAAGCTATAAAGTAAATACGAATATTTCCCAAAATATTGACCTTTTCTTTTAGACACATGCTAGAGGGTTTCAACATGGTCATGGAAATGTAAGTCGTCTTGATGGTCAGCACTAGCGTTAGCTGGTGAGAAAGAAGTTCTCCTACTTGGCCAGACAACGATAGCAGCAGTGCCATTAGCGCTGCTAGTGTCCAACAGTCTGTGGTCAGGAGACTCTTTCACTGTTCCCCGTTGGCCGATCTTGGCAACTTGGCGGAATTAGCCCGCCTCATTATTCTGGCCCTGTCCACACTTAAAGCTTCCTCCACTATCAGATCTCTATACAGCCGGTGTGGCACTGCTGGACGCATCATTTATTTCATGCTCCATTGTACTTTGCCAATGATGCATGGCGCTGTAATGTTGCTAATTTAACGGCCCTCCCCATGTTAAAAGGCTACTCCCCTTTAATTAAAGCAGAAGTCCGTCCTTTTATTGCCTCTTCCTCTACGCTAATCGCTCTTGGAGTGAGCCAGCCAGAGTGCTGCTCGGATAATTAATGGTAATAGCCTGGGCAAAACGGAAAGAAAGAAAGAGTTTTGCATTGGAAATGAGAAATACACATTTGGAAAAGGAAGTCGACCTGCCACAATGATTGAACCAAACAATTAAAACAAAATAGTGATGGAATTACAACCCAAACATATAGTGCCACCTTGATTTTAGAGTAAACATATGTTTATTGAATTGGTATTTTTATTTCATGTGTGAATGGCATTCTGGAAAAAGAAAATTCACATTGGGTTGAAAATGCTAAGTTACTGCGCTGTTCCATCATATTAACGTATCGGTGAAGCCTGCAAGTAAACAACAGGTGTTTCTGTAAAAATGAAGGTGTCATTTAGCAGACAAAGCCACAGGCAGTAATTGAGGCTATACTGTACGATAGCAGCCATCTATCCCGTTCACAGCTCATTCTCTGCCTGTGCACTTTTACTTTTTATTGTATGTATCAGGATGTGTCATTATAGTGCGTCGGCCCCATCTGCATTCTAACATCTGTTGTAGGTGTCCCTTTTAAAGATCTTCATACTTAACACACCGCAAACATTGTCTCATCCCGAGTTTGCTTGTCAAGTCTGCACACAGGGGTGCCGTTCCATTGCTTTTACATCTGCCACATTGACAGTAAAGCCTCATTGAAATGAGCTGAGTCATTAAGTTGATGGTTTGTTATTCAGGCTAAATGATGCCTCGTGCTTCTTTGTGTGTGTGTGTGTGCGTGTGTGTGTGCGTGTGTGTGCTCTGTTCTCCTCTACAGTGTCCATTGCCAGTTGATCAGGCTGTTTGCCCGCGGTATTGAGGAGCAGCAGCAGTGTTCGTTAGAAGACCCGTGTACACTGTGGGCCGCGGAGCCAAGCACACACTAGTCAGTGGACTGAGAGCTGGACGGGACATTCAGCTGCTGGAAAACAAAAACTGAGTTGCACTTGGCACGAATTTCCTGGAAAAAAGACATAAATCCCATCAGTGTAAATCCCAAACGCTGGCGTCCCATCCCTCCTCGGTGTATTTGCTCAAATGAAACTTGCAGGACGCCCCCTCAATGCACAAGGCGGTGTGGTAGAAAAAGCTGACAAGGCTCCCATTAGTAGCCGTTAAGAGGGAAAAAGGCCAAAGAGAAGATATACTAGCTACTGCATGATTTGTTGTTACTGAGAGATAGTTATTTCCTTGCAGCCATTTGGGAGTCTTATGTGCAAAATTGCCTAATGCAGCTTCTACAAACCCAAAATGTGATATGCCAGCGCTGCCATATTCAAACCTCGGTTTCAGCTTCTTTTTTTTGTTTTTTAATATCAGTACTGTTTTTGAAAATGGAAGATTTTGAAGCCCAGAGGATCTCAAGCCACCAGATGAAATGACTGAACTGGACTGAGCTGGACTCAGCCGCGACAATCTGTGCTGCCATGAAGGAGAACACAAATAGGATTTCTCCCCGTGTAGCAAAGAGAGACAGCCGAGGAGATACTGCTTGGTGAGAGGGACGAAGAAGAAAGGCCTCTGAAGTACACCGATAAACTGACATCAAATGCCAAAAGAAAAAAAAGAAAAGAGAATCATGAAAACTGATCTCCCCTCTTTTTGGGGAAAAAAAACTCCATCTGTGACCCAGGTGGAAGCAGAGATGAGCCAGGGGCACTAATGAAAAGAACTGAATACCCTGCTAATACCCTAACAGGACCCCGGTGGATTCTGGGTAATAAGGTAAAGTGGTTGCTAAGTGATTTGGTGTGTCTCAGCACTGCTGCGGTGCACCTGTGGCTCTAAGCTCTGCTCCTCCCTGGCCAAAAACTACTGACGGTTGACTCATCACCTGGGATTAGCCCGAATTACACATGGTTAACTGTATTAAAGATAATCTATTGTGTGGTTTTTGAAATTAGCCCCATTAGCTCATTTTTTGTAAAGTCAGACCATCAGAGAATGCTACCTCTGCATTGATAAAAACTGTTTTAAACCACATACACAATAATGATACGTTAGGGTGTGTGTGTGTAGGGTTAAGTGTGTTTTCCACAATTCCTTTAGGGGCGTGCAATCATTGGAGTGTGTGTGCGTTAATGTAGTTGTGAATGTGCCAGTGTGATGAGTTAGCTCCATCACAATTAGCCTCATGACTGCCGTTTTGCAGATGCTCTCTGCACTGCTGCCGACACAAGCATGGAGCAAAGACAGGCACACACACATGTTCTGTCTTTCTATGATGTTTCTGACATTCAATGTCTTTCTGTGTCTCTCTCTCTCACACACACACACAGACACACTCACACCTTAACTTGTGTAACACCATGAAAGGCTGTTCCTCTCTATGAATCATCTTCAATGTTAATACTGACTCTGGAGGTCTATTATGTTTTCCCTTCATTGCCCACTTTTGTCAGTTAACAGTATGATATTAAGAGTTGGATGTTTTTAAATCCTCTACACACACACACACACACACACACGCACGTTTGTGTGTATAAACAAACTATATTGATACGGCAGCTGCTGGAAGCTAGCAGGCTAGGAAAACTAGCGTGCACCCATAGCTTCCACTTGGAAAGCTGACGCTAGTTAGCTTAGCTTACTAACGTTAGAACTGATTCCCGGACATTACTTATTGTTATCCTCTTTCAGTAGCTGCCGAGTGCCTACAGTCGTACTTGGTTTGTTAGCAAAAATAATTCTTAGTTTCAGTTCGACTTAAAGTTGTTATGCAATCTTGCTGCTCGAGTCAACACGTAAACTGTGATGTGAGTGGATACGTGATTATTTTTATGGAAATATTCAATAAAGTGCTTTTGAAATGTGGTTCTCTTCATGTGCTTTGCTCTATCTTCATGTTGTGCGCCTCCCTCCTTTTCTCTCTCTCTCTCTCTCTCACTCACTCACTCACTCTCACACTCCCACGGATGCACACAAAAGGTCAGCACTACCTTGCTCTGGCTCTCTTAATCTCACTCTTTCGCTCTTTCTGTCTCCCTGTATGAGTGGAATTTAATAGGGTGCTCTGATCTGAGCGAGATGTTTCATTAAAGAACATCAGACATCAAAGGTCTCTGCTGAGATGGAGTGGTATTTCACACTGTGCTCATTCTGCACAGCGTGGTTCTTGTTTCTTTATTTGATACCGCGAGGCGGTTTCCGAAAGTGCCGAAGAGTAATCTGAATTTCCCACAAATATCTTCGAGTTACAGACAATGCGGGTTGTCCTAGTTACCTACAAGCAGCAGAGTCGAACCAAACAGCGGTGTACATTTCCTTTCATTTGGTAAGTAAAAAGGAATTTCTTAGCCGCACCACCTTTTACAGCCAATGCACTGGTAACTAATGCACTATTTCAAAGTGATGCCAATTATTGGGCGCTACTGGAACTCATAGGTCTACAATGATTGAACAATAGTGTGAGTGGTATGAAAGAAAGAAAATGACGATTCAAAGTCAATTAAGGCGAGACACCTCAGGTAAATAGGGTACGAAACATGAACCAATAGATATTGCCATGAAACTGCCCAAGTTGAACACCTAAATTAAGACAATTATTTTTTGTAATAGTTTTCTGAAAAACAAAATATGAGGCCTTATCTTATTAATTGCCAATGTGCAACATTTCCAGAGCAGAAATGTGAACATTGGATAAAGGTATAGGTTTGAAATTAGTTTTGTACTCTGTTGACAAATTAAAGTCAATGTTTTTCACCGAGGGAATTTTGGATATCTCTTTATATCACGCCATAAAACAGCTATACAAAAATATTTCTAGGAATAAGATGTTTTATAATTCAGGCTATGAATGATGTATGGACAAACACCTCTGTAGGAACTCTTCAGAATATAGACGGCAATGAAACTGGAAAGTTTGGTGAAGGAGAAATCTACAGATGCAAATAGACAAAGTAGTGCAATAAACACCTACATGAGTATTTTGGATGTTTTTCCACTATAGTCAAGAAGATATGTTATGGCAGCAAAATAGCCTAAAATCTGTAAATTGACGAATGCATGAAAAAGTCAATGTTTGCCTGTGGTGTCTTAAAGACAATATATCGAAGTCTATTATCTAAACCCTAAACTCTGACAGGCTGATGTATCAGCCTCTCCTCAGGCCTAACAACATAATTACAAGTGAACAAGACATAGAAATGGTAATACTAAATCACGATCCACATTACACAAGTTAATGAAATAATTATATGGAAAGCATAAAGGGCTCCATTAATTTTATATTGTACTTAGATAAAGTTGAAGAACTCACAAGAAATATAGATTTTTTTTTTTTTTTCCTCAAATCGTCAAAATTGATGGAGCAGAGGCAAAGTACTCCTGCATGTTAGTTATTAGTCACGTTTAAAAGCGCTACACTTAATTCAAGTCGTTAGTCTCTCTGCCTGTTTATTTCGATGTTTATAATGTCTGTTACAAATTTGTAGTCTTATTAATAACGTGACGACGTAGAGTTTTACAGTTATCTCTTTTCATCAGCCAGGCATTAAGCAATTACCAGATAAACATCTTAGTGATTCTAGGAACAATCCTATTGTTTCATATCGGATAGAAAGGCCTGAGGTTCATGAGGCTACTTCATGGCCTGCAAGTTACAGTGTTACAGGAAACTTCTCCGCCCTGTCAGTACAAAGCAGAACAGTCAGAGCCGGGACAACGCTAAAGCCCAGAAGAACTATCGTGTACTAACCATAAACTTTTGAAGAGCGCAGTGCTTAAATCTGTGAGTGTGTCGTACTTTCCGAAGGAGAAAAGAATGAAATAAAGGTTATCCCTGTCACTTGTGTTCCTTTTAATCCACAGAGATTTTAAAGTTATCTCCCGCCATCTGTGGCCGCCATCGTGTGACGGTGCTGACCTGCTGCTTTGAGCAGGTATCCAGTACCGTGGAGAGACTGTCCTTTTTGAAATGACCGTAGATTACTCTGCTATGAGGCATAATGTGACCGCAAAGACGAGGCGCATCGTACCGGCCGCCTCTTGTCCGCCGTGGCAACCAAATTGTTTTCCCTCCCTCTCTCTTTCCTCGCCTCATTTTCCTGCTTTGCCACTTCCTTATTGATTGATTTTCTCCCTCTGCCGCTCTGCAGCAGCGGCCCCTGAGAGCCGCAATCTCATTCCCGCATCCCACCTGAGACGCAAGGTGGGACGAAGCAGGGGGGCAAACACCGTCTACTGCACACACCGCACACACCTCTGTCCCCCAATCCTGGTCTCTTTACACAAATAAAGTGCTCCTAACTGGAGATGACGGGGCTGTTGTGTCCCCTCGACGCTCTCATTGACTCTCTGTCTCTATTTCACACACACACACACACACACACACACACGCATGCATGAAGATGCAGGTCTTTGCTCTCCCAAAGTCACACTCAGAATATAACAGATAAAACAGACATTTTCATCCTTTCTTTTTTATTTTTTCTTTGTATTTGACCTATACATCCGAAATATTCCCATTATTATTGGCCTGATTTGGCCTTTTCGAGCAGTTCCTCTAATCAGGAGCAAAGTATGATAAATTTACAGAAATTTTTTTCTTTCCTAACCTTTGTCTTGTTTTCAAGTGTGAAAAACGTGAGGTCGGGGGAAGTCGCTGCGGTGGCATGTAGCGTCACACCCGGGCGCGGTCGTAGGACACCGGCGATCTGGGAAAATCGCCGTTTTCCCCACAGCAGGCCGGCTACCGTGGAGCCAAACAAAAGTCGAAATATTTCCTTGTTTTGAGAGACTGAGGGGAATTAGGTGGGTGGTGTGAAAACGGTGGAAGTGAGAAATAGAGGGACAGAGAGAGCATCGCATGGGCGGTGGTCCAAACAGCAGCAGTGCTGTTGCCTACTTCTCCTTGAATCGATCGCGATGGGCTCCCTGTGAGAGATTTAGATCAATGAGGCCATGGCAGTCCATCTTCTCAGTCAGGAGCCACTACCGGCCTCTTATCGCTCACTCTCCGTCTCTCGCCCCCGCACACCTTCACTCACACATCTCAACTCACTAATGCACTCACACACGCTGGAGGTCAGACCTCAAAGCCGGAACCATGCAATCCTTTTTTTTTTTTTTTTTTCAATCAATATTTATTATGATATCCATGGTGGAGAGTGGGGAGACAGTGGAAAAAGCTGCATTTTACACTCTTGGAGGAGCTCTCCATGCTTTTTAATGGGATATTCAGGTCATCGTGTCATACTTGTTGCATTTACAATCTCACCCAGAAAGAGATGGGCTTGCATTCGAGTTACAAGATCTCATGATGGCTTTTTGGTACAATTTCAAAAGCCCTACTTGTAAAGGGAAAAAGAGCTGAGACTTACTTAACTAATCACCAAATAAATTCTTAATTGATTCATAGTTCGAGTAATTTTACAAGCAATATGCCAGCATCACAAATGTGAGGATAGGATTATGTGATAGCATAGATATAGATAAATATTTTATTTTTCAGCTGTTAGTTTGGACACGATAACACATTTGAACAGGTCACTTTTGGCTGCGGGAAACTATTTTCTGATATAAATGTGTTATAAATGAGATTGGGAGCATTTCTATTTCTAGCAGCTCTCAACATGGCGACGACTGAGCCTGCAGCTAGCAGCAGTGTTTACCTGAGTGGGAACCGGAGAGAGTGGGCGCTGCGCTTGTTAACCTGAAACTCCCCCCTCTCTATCCCCAGAGAGAACGCAGGGACAGAAGGGCTGTTTCGGTTGAATAATGTCAGTCGAGGCTGCCCGACTCATTGACCCTTCATGTGACTGAGCTTTGTGGGAGGTAGAATCCATTGCCCCCGACCATGGGTCTGAAATATCAGCAGCCTGACTGTGCTGTGTGTTGATGAACTCCATGTCGCTGTCCGTGGTGCTGAAGTAGCGGATGGACGGACGGATTTGTACGTTTTCTCACTTTCTTCTAATTTTGTCTTCGACTTGTAATATTCTCTAAACCATATTACTACATTAACAAATTGTCTACTGGTTATAAGCAATAAAACATAACTATTCCTTTGCTGTTTGGCGTTATCCTCCTACTTTGATTATTTTAAAACATTCAATTCAAACAGTTCGGCTCAGAAACTCACTGCGTCTGGCGCTGAGCTTAGGCACTTATCACCAATTCATCATGACTACTGGGTTAGCAATTTCAGCACCACACCATTTTTCCGTATTATGGTAATTTGGAGTAAAAGCCAAGGCTCAAAAGGAGAGGCCCTTGAATCAGCATTAATACAGCAATTAGCAAAGCTATATACCCAGCGTCTTCTTAATCTTGCAAATCGTAATAATGGTCTGGAAGCATTGCTCGGATTTGTGATTTACTCCACAATGCGTTCGTTTCAGGGGAAGTTTATTCCAATGTGCACTGGGGGTGAAGACTTCCTTTTGAATGAGTTGGGTTTTTCCACGCTTCCCTTGCATTATTTATGCATTAAAAGATACATATTGCCAGAGTTCATTTTTGCAACACTCTGCTTTGAAAAAGATTAATGTCACCCTGACATCTTGGCGCGATACTGACTGAGTGTTCCCAGTCACTGGAGGCCTGTCAGGATGTCTGTGAAGTGGCCACCATCGACACATCAACACGCTGAGGGTGGACAAGTGACAACATGATTACACACCATAATATGACAATATGTGTTTTTCTCTCTAATAAAGCTGGGGAAAAAAGCTGTTTTTCTCACTGAAAGGACTGTAGGAAGATTCTGTGTAAATCTTAGCAGAATATTGCACAGAGGTTCCACATATTGACACATATTTTGATTTTAATACAGTAGTTCAGCTGTTGCCATATGCAACCAATGTTGGACTGAAAGTGTACAAACTAGTAACTATTGGTTTTACATTTATTGTCGTGTGCTGTTAGTTACAGTTTAAAATAATTTCATTTGACACAAATACTTAAAATGTTAGTTCATATTAATTAGCATGAAAGTGCTTCATCAATAGACAACGAAAACCGGGCAATTACAAACTAATGACTAATGACTTTTGCAATCATTAGAACCTTCACTCTGGCGATCCTTTATTTATGAATAGTGTAACAGCGCCGCAGTGGAATCACATGCAAATGATAAAACGTGTCAATATGTCGTTCTGTATAGAGAATCAAAATATAGCCGCGCTGCAAGCGAGGAGGGGCTCTAATGACATAATCCATATACATAGTAGAACATGTCAATTGGAGAGAAGCTTAGTCCCTGTAGCAGATAGATAGTCAATAAGGAAGTCCTTCCAATCTGATGAAACATGAATCTATTTCATGAATATTTCAATGCGTCTCCAGGGCTGTCTTCCCGTGTCCACACAACTACACAGACCATCATTCACACAGAAGAGCGACAATTCAAATATACTCAACCCACATACAGTAAATAATGTGCTACTCTCCCACACAATAAGTTGAATTATTTTTCTGGTATTTTTTGTGTTTATTGGATTGTTGTCAACTGATTTTGTGTGAGCCTTGACATTTATTATATGTTTTGTATATTTCTGAATTTATGTATTTCATTTTCCTTTTCAGTTTTAGTTCGTTTTTCTCGTTTTATTAGCCTGTGGCTTCTTGACCTCTCCTGACCGTTTATATATTATTTTCATTTTCTGGAAATAGAATAAATGCAACGCACAAGGGAAATCTGAGTGTCGAAACAGCCATCCATACATTATCTTTAACCGCTTATCCTGTTCAGGGTCAGGAGCCGGTCCCAGCTGACACTAGGCGAAGGCGGGGTCGGCCCTGGACCGGGTGTCAGACTATCACGGGGCTGAACACATGGAGACAGGCAACCATTCACGCTCACATTCACACCTATGGGCAGATTTGGCAAAATAAATTAACCTAAGCTGCATGCGTTTGGACTGTGGGAAGAAGCCAGAGAACCCGGAGAGACACGTGGGAGAACATGCAAACTCCACACTGGCCCCCTTTTGCTGTGAGGACACAGTGCTAGCCACTACACACACACACACACACCATGCAGCCCCAGTGTTGAAACAGCTTCAGAAAAATGTAAAAACAAACTGCTTCCTATGACTATTATCATACGGTATCCTCTATAATATTTGTAGTAAGCTATGGATTTGGAGCTGTTTTTATTAGAACTACCTTTTACAGAAGATATGTCTGATATACTGGGTTGGTATCGGCTGTGGCTTGACTTCCACTTTAAATACAGTTTGCCTGTCAATGTCATTATCAAATTCACTTTTTAATGGGAGTTGCAACACAGCTTTCAGAGGGGATACCTCTAAACCTGAAACTCAAATTATCTTCATGCCTCAACACCATAAAGGAACAAAAGTGTAATTGAGATGGTGAACTGACACTTTAAAAACACACAAGGAGCACATGTCCCAACAATAAGTTATGAAGACCGGAATGCAAAGTACTCCAAAATTGCACTTATTCATTCTAAGAGCAAAGACGACAGCACCCAACTCAATATCCTCTTTGTGAAGTTGGGTTAGGAACCGAAGTGCTGCTGCAGGAGTAGCTGCTGAATCCACAGTGGCGCCTTGGCCTCTGCCAGCGGGCTACTGCAGAGTGCTTTGTATAGTGACAAGTCATTACCTCGGCTGGCGCTTTGTTAGCAAACAGGTCCTCCTATTCAAGTGATTAACAAGTAATGAGTAGATTGCTCCAGCAACAGAGTCCCTGTTTGTGCAGACACACATAAAACGAGTGTGCACAAACACATTCGGCGAACATGCCGGACTTTGTTTTGTGCTACGCACAGATGTTATTGTGTTCCTAATGGTGCTTGAAGTAATTACACCCCGTAATGTTGCTCGCCGTCTAGTCCTCTCCAGCAAGCCGCAGCATGGCAGCTCAGAAGTACCATCCACAGACACCGTTCTCCCCCTAAATGACTCCATTAGACCGAACGCATCCGCAGTCGCTTCGTCTTGCGCGAGAATATGAGGCACGCTTCACCAAGAGCCTAACTGACTGCACACAAGTTGGTCAGTGGGAGCAAACACACAGGCAATTTATTAGCAATGAGCATTGTTAGATGCCAGTGTGTGTGTGTGTGTGTGTGAGAGAGAAGACTTTGACAAAAACTTTATCGAACAATTCAGAACAAAGCTGTGCATCCAGAATAAAGCATTGTTGTCAAAGTGTAAAATACATTTTCTACATAAAAGTAGACTAAAATGTATCTTTTTTACATCAGCTTCTCATTATGAATGACTTGTTGGTTGTTGTGAAATATTTTGACTTTTAATATGAGAGATTTCTGCTTTTTTTTGGCTTTATTTCTGTGCTCTTCTCACTGCGTTTGAAGCGAGCGAGACTCAAAAAAGGTAACGTCTCCAAATTCCGTGCATCAATCAGAGTTCAGCCAAATCTCAATTAAAAAACGGTGATGACTGTTGTGGGCCCGTTTGTCTACGGCGCCAACACAGTCAAACCAATCCAATCTGATCAGACTACACCCAGCACGGTCCTAAAGACGCAGATGAGCAAGGGACTGAATCACCATCAGTAGCTTCTTTTTTACCGACTTCCGTATGACCTTTAACCTTTCCTTTAACATAGAGCAATGTCTGTATAGCCTTCTTGCAGCACCGGATTGGAAATGCTCCTTTTCCTCTGTGTCCTGGTCTCTGTCGAGGCAAGGTGCAGCCCAATCCAATATTAATGCACCTCAGCCAGTGTGACTGAAATGACTGCCTGCTGTAAGGCAGTTTGCCCTCCAGAAAAATCCCAACAGATACCCCCTTCTCTCCATTCTCCAATCACCCTTACGACCCAAGTCTCCAAACCCCCCCGAGGGGTATTTTGTTTAAGTCATTTTCTCCCGTGTCGATGCCTCTCCTCCTTCCTCCCTGCCTCTCCTCCTTCCTTATCCATTTGATGTCACAGACTTGTTTTCCCGTTTATGACTGTGGATGATTGAGGCGCGTTGCTCCAGTGTCAGCCCTGCTCCGGGGGAGAGAACGCAGCGGGACATGGACAAACAAAAACTGTCACCTCTCTAAGAGGGGTTCAACTGACATTGGGGATGGGGGGGTGGGGGGGGGGTGAGAGGGGATTGGGTGTGAGTGTCTGCCTGTGTGTGCAGCCGTCTCTCCCTGGGGGTAGACATCTTATCCCAGCGGCGCCGGGGAGAAAAACAGGCCAATATGTCGGTGCGAAGATGTGCCGTGGGTAAGAACGGATACGAGACCTTGTGATTTACCCGCAGTGACAGGACCATAGGGCGTCCTACTTTAATGTGCAACCAGCCGACGCTGTCCGACTGTGGGAGACGTGGAGACGGAGGAGAAGGGAGGGATGGAGGAAGGAAAGACTTTGTATTTCTGGAATTCCTCTTTTGAAAGAGCACAGCTTGGCACAAAGTTGTGTACATTTCCGAAGAAAGTCGCAGGTTTCTTATTAATCTCATCAATTAAACACTCGACAAATACACGACTGGCAATTTTGGCAGGCTTTGGCACGCTCACAATGAAAAGAGGCTGAAATGGTGTTGCACAAATTGAATCACTTCCAGCGCTGCGTTCCAGATGAGAACAGAAGAAGAGTCACCACGAGTTCAATTATGTGTAAACTTTGTTTACGTTTGGCGTCGTGTACCTGGAACGCTTCGGAGGTTGGAAGTTAGAAATTTCAACATGTGAAGTATCTCCAAGCTGTCGGGAACGCAGCATGACTTGTCAAAACACAGCCAAAGTGTTTGTAGTTGGTCAGAATGGCTACCCTCAAAGACGAGGTGAAAGCTCTCTGAAAGCTGTCACGGAGAGGGACGATGGGGATAATGGGGGACACTTTCAGGCAGTTGCTTCTTTAAATTGTACACACAAAAAGTGCTGTGTGAAGAATGAAAAAAGGGAGGGAGGGAGAGAGAGGGAGAGACATTCAAATCCTGCTTTTCCTTCCACGGTTTCCACGAGCGCTTTGTTTGAGGCGCACTGACAACTTAAGTCCTCAGTCCCATGAGAGGAACGACAGGGTGATGTGTTCCACGTCTCCAGCTGTGTACCTGGAACTGCGGTTGCAATTTTGCAGAGGCTTCGCTCCCCAACGGCAGTATATTGGTTTAGAGGGTGGCCTGCCACAACGATGTCACTCCATCCATCCATCCATCCATCCGTCCGGGCCAAGTCTAGCCATAGCCGGGTTGTAAACTCTATTGATGGAATCAGGACATGACCCGGGGCCTTTTTTCCAGAAACTTTCTCAGTCTGAAGTCCTATTTTATCTCAGTTTAGGATGACATTTAGGATTGTGTTATAGACACAGTCTTATTTCAACAGAAATTAGCTAGAGATCTGTCCTAAGTTAGGGATTCTCCAAGCTAGGATGTCATAGACTGTCCTACATTTCAAAGAAATGCTCAAAATGGGTTGTTAGGACTGTATGGCATTGACAAGGGGGAACAGGATTGAAATACAATGATCTAAAGGCTACTCAAACCACCTTGCAAAGATGATTCATTTTGAATTTTGAACTCCTTTCGGCAATATTCAACGCCCATCATGACCAAGCTAGCTAGCTAGGATTGAAAGCCTTTGATATCAAGGCTTGTCCATCTTGAGTAGCCTATCGGTACATTCTAATTCAAAAGGTACAGGCATGACAGGACAAGAATCAAATTTACAGTTACAGTTGGGCTTTCTAAAGTTAAAGGGGACGTATCATGAAACACTGAAATAAGACAATCCAGTCCGTTTTTGTGGGCTACCTAAACATTCGATTCAACAGGTCATTTAGATTTGACTCCCATTCCAACGTCACATGCAGGCTCATCAGAACTACCTCTGCAAAGGTGCACCGTATTGTTCTCAAAAGAAATGACAGCCGACTGTTTTCCTGAAGGAACTCTTAAAGAGACAGGTGCTTAAAACGGAGCGTTTCAGCCAGAGGATGAATACGGGTTTATTCAGACGGACAGCATGAGAAAAAGCATGTGAAAGCATGTAAACATGTTCTAGTAGAGTCCCAAAATACAAGTATGAACATGAAAACAAGCATGATTATGTTCCCTTTAAGATAACAAAGGAGGTCTGCGATAGGATAAGACACAGCCATGAGTTGAGGAATTGCTTCTGTAAAAAGGAAGATAGGACTATCTTCCTCATCCAGAAGCAATTCATGAAACATAAGTTAAGATAGGACAAGCAGTTAGGATATTTAGAGGCCCCAAAACATCATCATTCTGAACAGAACCTCTGCTTCTGCTCGTCTACAAATAAAGCAAATTCTGTTTGTGCAATTGCTTTGATATTTGTATCTCTGTACTGTGTGTCTGTATCTGCCTACACAGTGTGGTTGGTCAACATGTCCTTTGCTCATCATGTTAAATGGGATGCTGAATTGTGAGAGATCAAACCTACACTGCGAGAATCAGATCCCACTTGAGGATTCGGTCTCTGAGCTGCTTCGGAGCTTTACTCTATCCTTCTTGAAGGTTCTATTCATACAAAAGTGGTCATTGCTTCTGACAGCAAAATTGTGTATCTCAAGGGGGCATCGCTTGAGCATCACTGAGCTGAATTCAAGCCCCTCACCGGACCCCGCGTTCATGAGGCTGACACCTTCGAACTGCCGCCGTGCAGGATGTAAGGAAACCAGCATTAGACTTAATTTGTGTTTTCCATAAACACATTCAACGGCGCTATCACAAATAGATCTTTTTGAGCATGTGAGATGGAGCCATGTCCCAGAGTCCTGTGCTTCCAATTGCTGAGCTCTCGGGGTGAGGGGGGGGGGGGGATATAGCATATAGCAGGTCCTCTAGTGCCCCCATCAGGATCTTACCTGTACCTCCAGCCCCCCTCTCTGTATTTCTTCAACGCCCTATGCGTTTGTTTCCTCCTTCTCCACAGCATCTTTTTTTTTTTTTCACTCTCTGTCTGTCTCACCCCCCCTTCTCTCTGTTGTGCGACTCCAGGAAAACCGTGGAGCATTGCCGTTGTTGGTTGTTGTTGGGGGGGGGGGGGGGGGTGCATTAAGAGATGGCAAAACAGACATGCCGGGTTTGCAAACACCGGCGTGCGTACAGGTGGCGCAGAGCTAACAGACAGGAATCGTCACATTGTTCCACACAGAACGCTGCTGTTCCACCGGGACCGCCGGGCCTCCGCATGCAGCACGCACAGATGGACGCAGGTGCGATCACATATGGCGCAACCTGAGGAACACAAACATGTCGTTGCACATGCGTACAGGTACACACGGGGAGAGTGAGTGTCAGTGAGGATTATTATTGCTTTTTTCTTAGCTGTAGTTCAGAGGGAGAGGGAGAGGGAGAGAGGACACGCGCCGTAAGGGAGGAAAAAGCAAAGACAGCAAGCTAAGAGAAAAGGCAGGACAAACCTATATCTCCACTTGTTATTGTACCTGAGGCCAGAGAGTCGGCTCGCTCTGCAGCCTGGCTAATGGTGCGACATTCGCCAGCATATTTCACCAGACACATTTACATTTGCTGCCGCTCTGACCTAGTCATAGCACATCTCTCCCTCATTTGTCCCCTACGTCTGTGTGTGTGTGTCTGTGTGTGTGTGTGTGTGTGTGTAGCAAGGATAATGACTGCATTGATCAGAGACGTCCCCAATGGGTGGTCTTGTTCCGTCAAGGCTGAGAGAGAACGAGAGAAAAGAGAGCGGGGCCAGAACGGGGTGCCCTCTGTTGCTACCCGCCTCATCGCATTAGCCAATCAAATATCCATCTTTGGCTGTCGCCTTCCTGCTCCGTGCAGACTATCAAAATCTAATCTGCTGCCCTGTTTTTATCGCCTGTCATGTCTCTGTTCCTCCCTTCCTTCATCATCCCTCGCTCCGGCTCAAAAGTATATCGCCTTTGGCTCACGCGAGTCAGCTCGGCGGCTGATTTACAAACCTTGGGGAGGGGGAGGGGGGGGGGGGGGGGGGGGTACTGCATCCACCTTTTTGGTTATTCAGCTGACTTAGCCAGAGTGAATGGAGTGGGATATTAGACCCTGCAGCTCCTGTTGCCACATACTGATTGGCAGCATATTAAAAAGGAGAAAAAGAAAAACGTGAATAAATGAGAAACATTGAATGCAGATGTGTCCACACAGGGCATGAGGGGTCACGGAAAGGTTTCATGAACATGATCTTAATTTCTCTAAAATATGGGTTGTGTCAGCTATAGTGCAGCGAGGGGTTTTTAACACCATTTTAAAATGAGTGTTACCTTGTTTGAAGTTTTAACAATAAACTTTTGGTTTTCCTGGTTCTCTAAGGCCCTCGTACACGTGCAGTATAGCCGCTGTAGTTGTGCTTTGTTTGATGTGCACCTCCTCGCACGCTTGTTGTTTTTTTTCTCCCGGCTAGTTTCTGATGACGTTAGAGATTGTTTGATTTCGATGAGGCAAGTTGAAGAAAGACTCACAAATCCTCAGTCAGAAACACACATCTAACAAAAAAACACCCTAATTTGAAACTGTCTGTTCGTCACAAACGTCACTTTCTATCAAAGCGAATAAACAATGAGAAAAGCTACCGTGCGGCTATGCCGATCATTAAATGGATGAAGTAATACAAACAAGGCTGCTGTGGGGAAAGCGTGTTACAATGGCAGAGATGCACAATGGCACGTGGCTAATGCTGGACGACGATTGGTTGGGTTTTAGGCAACAGAAATACTTTGTTTACATGGTTTCATGTTCAAAATAATGCAACAAGACCAACATCACCACAGTAAATAAGCAACGCCCGCCCCTTTGCATGCATTCTCCTTTTAAGTAATGTCACGTAACGGCGTGATGCAGCATAATGCAGCAACCTGCTGTTCTTCTTCGCTTCACTGATGTCAGACAGGCTGATTTCTATTAAGAACAACTTTTAATATCCAGCTGCCCCGGTAGAAGGTTTCAGTCGTTTTAGTAAAGAAAACAGAAGGAAATGAGTTGATTAAGACTGGAGAGTAGAGGAAGAGGCAGATCTATTGCTCTGATAACATTTCTGTGATGTGGTGTGTAAAGGATCACACAGTCTCTTGTGTCTTATTGATTCAGTCTTAACGGTATAACGGTATCGTCACGGTGAAGTTATTGCTTCTTTTCGAGCAGCGGCGCGTCACACAACACACACGTGCCTCCGCTGCCGGCTTCCTTCTCATAACACCGTTGAATAAAGTTGCATGCGGAGGATTTAGGCGTCTCTCTTATCATTGGGAAGAAAAATGTATAAAAAATAAATAAAAGCGCAACACTTTGAGGTTTGACAGCTCTGGAGTTCCATTAAGAATTCCTCTAAATTTACAGTGAGAGCAAACCTCCACAGCTTGCCGCCCACAGAAACAAGGCAATCACTCACCTCAGCCCCTCTACGCAGCCAGACGGCATTTACACAGACACACACACACACACACACACAGATTCAAAGACAAATGTTCGCACACACATGCAGACGGATTCAGAAACACACACACACACACACACACACACACACACACACACACACACACACACGGCCAGGAGAGAGTGCAGATGATGGTACTGATAATTTCTTGTTGCTGACAGTTGGCTTCTCCTCTAAGTCCCGTGTGCGTGTGTGTGTGTGTGTGTGTGTGTGTGTGTGTGTGTGTGTGTGTGTGTGTGTGTGTGTGTGTGTGTGTGTGTGTGCATATGCGTGGGTGGAAAAGGTTACGCCTGATGCCAGTGCAAACAAGAGGCGCCGGATCTGGCCGCAAACCACCAGCCAATCTCGAAAACACTTCACCTTTGAGACGTGAACACATTAAGGAGAAACACACACATATGGCTTGTTTCACGCGCACACATGAGGGGCCCAACGCGTGGATCGATCCACAGGCAGAGAGAGAAGCACACACGATGCCCCTCTAGCACAGCGCACACATTCCATCACATCACTGGGGTTGACGTGCATTCCTTAAAGGACTTTGCTATTTAGTCTTGATGACATTCAGAAATTTTGGATGTTCTTGGGTTTTCTAATCTCTTCCCCCTCGAAACTCCCAGAAGGAGCGGGCGCGTGTGGAGGTGTGGAAGGATCCCGTCTCGGGCATCAGCGGCGCGCTTCTGTGTTTGCGGATCGGAAATAGGGTTGTAATTGAAAACCTGTATTGCGGTATGGCGCTGTATTGAAATCCCCGAAGATGAGGGCGAAACAGAGAAAGACAATGAGAAAAGTGGGATAATTGAGAGGCGGAGGACAGACGCGGAGGAATGAGACGAAACAAGTTGCAGCGTCGCTATTCAATCGCGGATAGACACAAAAACAGAGCGGCACACACACGTACACATCCGATAGATCTGTAGCTGTCCCCGGAGAGGTTGGCTGATGTCTCCCAGGCACGCATGAATATCAAATGGCACTGTTGTGGATCAAACTGTGGCGTGTTAGTAGGTCTGGAACAGAATTAAGTGGGAAAGGGAAGATAATAAATTGACTCAATTTTCACAGCCGATGCCAAAAAGCTTCTCCCCACGTGAGAAGATACGAGGAGAGTAGGGCACGGGAAAGTGTTGGAGAGGCCTAATGGCTTCGATTTCTCTCCTCTCTCTCTTCCCCCCCCCTCTTTCCAAACCCCCACACACACACGTACAACGTCACACTTTCAATAAAGGGGTAATAATGATAGCAAGGAGGGTTAGAGTGCTGCTTTGATCGCATCATTCTTCTAATGTCCAGCAGGGGGCGTGTAACGACGCGCCGCCGTTAATTAGACCACGGATAGTGTGTGAGGAAGGAGTCAAGGACAATACAAGTTTATTGGATGTGTGTGTATATATATATATATATATATATATATATATATATATATATATATATATATATATATATATATATATACTGTTGTTGCTATATATATATATATATAGCAACAACTTACCTCTGCCTGTTTCCTCTTCCCAGGGTGTTCGGGCAAATTACTTCCCCGGGGGCCCGAGCACCCATTTATATTTCCGGGAAATACCAACTACAGGAAGCAGGTAGGGGGAAGTGAACATATGTGTTGCTGTATTTATTTAGATAAGTTATGGGTTGATCATTTACATTAGGTATAGGACTTATATATCTATATATAGTTGTTAATTAATATTTGTATGGTTGGTGTGGGTAAAATTAGGTAAATATTTATTATACATAGATAGCTAGCAATAGACTTACCTGTCGGTGGTATGGCTGGTCCAATTAGATGGACCAGGTGTACAAAAGGGCCCTCATTTTGTTTGTGTGGGGGAATTAGTGGAGGCCACTAGACACTGGTGGGAACGTTGGTGCAATGGTCGATTTGAAAAATAAAGTACGCGTCTTCTGAAACCTCTCTGGACTCCTGATCTGTTCATTTGCCTCCATGGCCGCTCGGGCATGTTTACAGGGCGACTGCCCTTGTTGCAAAAAAGAAACCAGTCTAATTGTATACAAGTCTATGAGAAAATGACTCTACTTCTCACTTTATGTATTAGCTCAGTAAACATTGTAAACATGAGTTCATGGTCTCAATTATAGTCTTCTTCAATACAGCAGGATTTTAGTAAATGATGGTCTTATTTAGAGTGAAATAGACGATCAATGCTCGAGGGCGTAATTACATTGTGATTGACAGGTCGCTGCCGCTACGTTGTCCCGGCGTCTTACAACTTTACCTTTTCACAATGTGTTTTCAGTTCATGAAATTTTACTTGTAACATTTTCGTCGCCTTAAAATGTCTTTTTCGACGCTCCACCCTCTTGTGTCACTTATGGTTGCGAAAAACCAAGATGGCGACGGCCAAAATGCCGAACTCATGGCTCCAAAAAACGGCAGTCCACAAACCAATGGCTGACGTTATGGTCACACTGCTTCTACGCTGTCTACGGTGGCTACACCCTGAGAAAGATGGCCTTGAGCGGACATGAATTTGCGTGTGTGTGTTTAAGTGTCCATGCTTTGACATTCAGTGCAGATGGGCAGCAACACTAGGAGGCAGGGGAAAGAAAAGACGGACACAAAGGTGTGTGTTTCTCTATGATTGTGAGTTTCACTCCTCAGATGCAGTCTCGGGTTGCAATGCAACTCGGGGAGACAAAGACGAGAGATCAACAGACATGAGGGGAGTGCGAGCGAGAGGCGATACTGGTGAGAGAGAAAATCAACCACCTCTCACAGAGAGACAATCAATAAGCTCTCTTCTGAGTCCATTTCCTATGGGCTGGCCTGGATAATAGCATTGTGCCAAAGCCGCCTGTGTGTAGCCTGGGAATAGGCTCGGGGTGACGTGATAGTAAAGTATGAAGCCAGCGCTGCTGTGGGACTCACACTAATTGTTACTTTTGTCATAAAGAGGGCAGAGGAATCACTGGGAGAGGTGTTGTGGATTCACAGGTACAATGTCAGGGGAGTTTGAGCACAGGCAGATGAGGAAAAAGGTGCCATTACTCACACCGTTTGAATGTTCTGTTCCAACCACAGTGTGATATTTATGTGTAGAAATAAAGCCAAGTCTTTTTCAGATGTAAGGACGAGAAGGGGAGGAGGTTTATCTGGTGTCGGAGGCAGTAAGAGATGCAGACAATCACGTGTTAGCGCCGAAAGTATAAAAACCTGATTTAAAATGTCTTGTTAAAGAGGCAGAAATCTCTTGAAGATAGAGCCTTGAATTCAATGGGTTTTTGTAACGTTTTTGACGTGAACTCATTTTTACTTCTGCCAAATGCATTTACGCTTCAAAAATCCTCAAGTATCAAACGTTTTGTTTGCACAGAGCTTATGTCCTGCAGTAATTCAAAAATCAAATTGAAAATTGAATATATTGAATATTGCAACATGCTTCATGACCTCGCTCAACAATATGCAGTTCCTCAAAGAGAGAAGCGCTTGTTGTTAGAGAAGCTAATGTTACGTCGGCGAGCAAGGTAGGGACGCTAGGACCCTGCGTGCAGCCTCTTTCGTGGTATATGACGGTTTTTCTAAAATGTTTTCAACTCCCCCCCTGTTACTTTTTGTTAATGCAACAACCCCTTTTCAGCAAGGGAATGATTCAAATCTCACCTCATCTTATACTTTCCATGCATCATGCACCTGCCTGTCCCTCCAAATCTCCACCAGGAGCACAAAATAAAACCCAGTGTGACACATGGGGGATGACGAGGGTGGAATTTCCACTTCGGTGCAGGTGAACCCAATGATTCATTAAAAAGAACGAGCAAGTCAGCAGGAGTGCTGTGGCGAGGAGGGATACTTGGGTAGGTGGGGGGGGG
Organism: Pholis gunnellus; assembly: GCF_910591455.1. Classification (NCBI taxonomy): domain Eukaryota; kingdom Metazoa; phylum Chordata; class Actinopteri; order Perciformes; family Pholidae; genus Pholis; species Pholis gunnellus. The sequence goes on from NC_136549.1 coordinate 7,445,840, forward strand.
GGGGGGGAGGAGAGGAAGGGCGTGGGTGACGCGATGAGAGGGAGTGCGGAGCAGAGGCTGTAGTTCCCATCCATATGCTCAGCCAGTTGGTTGGTGGGCCAGGAGTCAGGTCTCGGTGATCATGAGCTTCACCACGCATGACCGCCAGATCATCACACACACGACCCGAATGCACACTCTCTGGGGAGGGAGATGCAAATGTAGTAGTGTGTGTGTGTGTGTGTGAGACTGGCGCGGTGTTGGACAGGTGCGCCAGATGTCCATTTTCCACTCCTGTGGTCATTGTCGCTAACATACTCCGGTATCATGGGAAGGGAAGGGATGGAGGGGGGGGGGGCTAAATAGCAGACACAGAAAGCAGCCTATCTGGCGTCCAGCCGTGGAGACAGAGAGGAGGCCGGACGCATCTGCCTGGCAAGTGAACAGGTAAACACCTCGCGCAGAATATATACTCGCCCAAGGATGATCTGTAGAGATTATCTGATTACCTATAAGAATCCCACTTTTATTTGTAAACTGTCTAAACCGCTCCTGACCTCCATTTTTCTACTGTGTGACTTATCTACTCTCTTTAATTGCCTTTTAACCACCACTTATTTGTTGTCATTTAGTTTGGTTTTTCACCAATTAACCCATTATATCTCATTTGAATAATCAGTTCCTGAGTCTCCAGTCTTTGTGCTAAGCTAAGCTAACCAGCTGCTAGCTGTAGCTTCATATTGACCTTACAGGAGTGGTATCAATCTTCACATATATCGGTAAGAAAGCAAATAGCCATCAGGGTTAGGTTTTACAGTCTGCAAAGATGCAGCAAACAGTGATTTGTTGTTGAAAACCTCTTTTTCTCTCCAACTGATTAAGGAAGTTTAGGATTGGATTATTCAAATAAGAAGATTAATGTCATACTGTAACTGATTTCTCAGAATCACTAATTGTCTGCTGTTAGTCCTAGAAGGATGTAAGCACATCCCACGCAAAATATATATATTTTATACAGATAATGATAATGAAATAACGTTGCCCGGCAACAAATACTGCTCCAGGCATTAAAATGGTCTTTAGTTAATATTGAATTTGGAAGAATTTGAAAAAGACATCTCATTGTTACGGGGCTAAACAGAATAACAGTAAAACAAAACAGAAGAATTCAGAGTATCGTCGGCACTGTTCTCTGCTGTGAAATGCACGTGCTCTCGCTTCCTTGATTGTGACTAATAGTATTTTGACAGAGCACCCAGCTGGCGTATAGGCAGTATGGGGTAGCACATCTGCTATCCCTCTCAACTTCAGGCTGACCTCTCTGAGGGAAGCCGACACACAAACACACTCACACATACAAACACGCATCGCAGGAGGCCGCCGTCCCACGCAGGGCAGCTGAATGAGCGAGCTAACAGCCTGCGACCGCGCTGTAATTATGAGCCTTTTTCTCTCATTCTGAAGCTCTTTGGTTATTCTACGTCGACCACTGGAACTTTGATTTATTTATTTCTTTTACCGCCCGCCCAGATTGGTGACAAAAACTAATGATGAAGGAGAAGGAAGGAAGTGTGAGTGTGTGTGTGTGTGTGAGAATAAAGTCAATATAAAACCTTGAGAAAAGAAAGGAAAAGAGTGGGAAGAGTTAAGACAGTGAGACGGAGAGAAACAGCCATCCCTCAGCCACAGTCTTCTCAGCAGGGTTTTCCATGGAGGAAAGTGCCAGCCAGCTGCCTGTAGAACAGAATCATTACACCGTTAACCCCCAATCCATCTTCATTTGACCACGCTGTAAGAAACTATATCAGTAAAGAAGCCGTGGAGCTCCTCGGAGTTGACTGTGGAAATGGGGTGGAGCGAGGTCTAGGACCACTAAACACCCAGAGTCTGGGCAGGCCCACGAGTGAAGGCTATACCTCTCTCTCCCAACCTCTACCCCCCCCCCCCCCCCCCCCCCCCCCCACCCCTCCTCTGTGGATCTGTGGTTGGGCACAGCAATGAGAGGTGACTCGTGGCCGATTGTGATTTATGTGGCGCTGGGTTCGGGTGTGCGGGACGTGGCCCGGCGGAGGGGAGAAGATGGATCCGAAGCGTGACCGAAGGAGACAATCTGATTACAGCCTTCTACCTCCTTTCATCTTCATCTTCAACGCTTGCTGGTTCACTCGCTCCTTCAAAAACCACGTCATGTCGCTATGGTAACCTGGATCCTGGTAAGAAGCCAAGAGCCTGGAAAAGGCGACCTGATGGTCAAGGCAGAGATGGACACATGCTGGTGATGAATGATGATGATGTGTTTATGCAGAATGCCAACCCCACAAGGAAACTCCCATTTAGAGAGAGACAAAGAGGGCAGATGGATCCAGAAGAAGGGATATACAGAAAGGAAAGAGGTCAAATTGGATCAATGAGACGTCGCACCTCTAGTTTAAACCATAAACAATCCTCCAAGATGAGCTAGTGTCTATCCGATCACCCAGTTGTCTACCTCGAGAGACGCCAGTATTCCTGTTCCCATTCAATTGGGAAGAGAATTTTAAATGTTGCAAAAAAAAGAAATTCAAAATTGGGCACATTTCCATTAACTGGTTTGGAGATAATAAACTAGCCTGTGTAGTTTCTACAGAAGTTGGATGTAATCTGCCAGGAAACACAGTAGAAGCAGAAACATGCGACCCAGAAACAAAAACAAGTCGCCTCGGCCGATCTACTTGAGAGGTCATGTGAGAGGGGGTCTTTAGGGAATCTGTTTGAATTGGGCCACGCTTTCAACTAACTCCAATAGAAACCCACCTGCATCATTAGAAGATGCTCAGAGAAACCGAAGTGGTATGAAGTGTGCAATAGTGTGCAATAGCCCACTTACGGTGGGCGGAATGGGCAAAACCAACACACGACTTTCACACAGGAGACCGATGTTCGTGTCCCGTGTGAAACAAAAATGCAGCGTTGACTTACTTTGGCGCGTCAGTCACGGGACCTGTTAGTCAATCATTAGTCACGTGACTCACGGGAGCCATTAGTCAAGTTAACGTCAACCACGATCTTTTCCTGACCCTGACTGAGTGATTTTGTTGCCTAAACTCAACTTCTTGTGGAGACGGAAGTATATTCTAAAGGCCATGTTTCATGCTGTCCGGAGTCAGAGACGAGCATTCGCACGTTATTGTATCTGAGAAGACACCCAGAGCAGAAACCGAAGCTGATCAGTTATCTGAGCTTAAATGTTTTCTTTGTCAGAATTTATTCGACAAAGGCGTTTCCATAAACCAATTAGAACATCAACTCTTTTTCGACAATGGCAAAGAAACACATTGTGAGCCTAAAAACTTTGCACAATTGGGCACAACCTACAAGTGATACTTTCAGTTTTGAGCTCTCGGCTCCTCTCAGTCACAATTGCGTTCAGTGCTTACTCTTCAGTGATCTTCTGTTCAATTCAAACACTTGACGTTGGCATTCATGTCTTTTAGGATTTTACCCGTCAACTGACCCTTCCAGCTCATTTATCACCGATATCTCAGCTGACCCTTCCACCTCCTTTTAATTGCTTGAACTTCAACTGAATCTTAAGCCTCTCTCAGCACTGTGGCTTCAACTTCACTCAACGCTCAACTTAAATCGACACTTCAGCTCCTTTCAGTGTTAAAGCTTCTTCAAATGTTTGAATTGTCAGTCGTGCGCTTCTTTTTTTAGAACTTCATGTTCTGAATGCAGTCAGGTCAAAGTCATTTAGTTTGAAACAGACCTGATCACAGTTGTTACGGTGATGTCAGGTTATCATTTAGGTCCAACTACATTAGAAACTCACTGTGTTGCATTTGAGAGATTTGGAGATTTTTAAACAAGGAACTGAGTGGGAGCTGCAGCAGGCCTGACATTACGTATGTGCATGCTAACATGCTGCACAGTCAGAAATGGCACATTTATCCCATTTTTATTCAGATAATTCGATAAATCCATGAGCCAGTCGACGGATCCGCTCGATCTCTGTCAATTGCAATGAGTGTACATGCAAACATACATCTATGCAGGCATGCAAACATACATCTATACATGGACGTCTTATGCTGAACTAGCCCTGCTGTGTTCTAAGACTGCCACCAAGTGGTAGGATGACGTAATGTGAGTGTAACTTTCCCTATTCCTGCACTGGTTTTTGAATTTGCAGAGAGACGATCTTAATCAAAGATAATGAAAATGATACTGGAATTAAAATGATTGGCAGAATTCACAGTCCTGCTTCAGCTCTGCACAATCATCTGAGGGGGGTGCGAGAGGAGGAGGAGGACGATGGATGAGAGGAAGACGGGGATGGACTTGAGCTGGAGAGAGAAGCAAAAGAAAAACAGACGATAAAGCACCCTAAACTCAATTCCTAATATACATATTTACATAGGCGCAGACCAATGGTGACTACCGAACGCAGCCGTAATGATAAAGGTAAGCATCTCTTTGTTCTTCACTAAATCATGATACAGACATAAATATGAGTAGCTGATTGTCTCATCTGCAGCCCGGGGGAGAAGTGAAATGTTGGTCTTCTCTGGATTAGATCATTTATCACCGTCATCAGTATAGTGTGTATTACAGGGCTGCAGAGAGATGTAAAAAAATAGCTGACCACAGTGTGCAATCCACCCCTGACTAAGGCTTTGGAAGAGACACAAAAGAGCAAAACCCCCGCTTAAAAAGGTGCTGGGCGTAGGAGTTTTAACGTCAATAAATCACTATCGCCGTAATTTCAGACATTACAGGCACTTTTAAGATGAAAGTTACAAAGTGCTTGGCAGTCGAAGGGCGGTAAACCCGGACAAAGTTGGGATTGAAACAGAATGAATGAAACAGAATTAAAGGGGGGGGGGGGGGGGGTGAATAGAAAGGAAATAAGCAGCCCTGGAGGATTGGAAGTATCAAAAAAGGCTCATCTGAAATACAATGCAAGAGCTCAGGAGCCAAGCACATACAACTTTTATTATTTGTTTCACTAATGGTGAAGAAAGCAGGGAGGAGATTCTGAAAGGTCTGCCTGGGAACACACTCAGAACCGTTCATTAGAACTCTTGCATGGACGTGCCCGTGAAAATGACACAGCCTTGTGTCGCGCCATGCAATTATGCGACCCAGAGGAAGCATGGAGGCTCACTTGGTCTGTACATTAAGACAAACATCATCATCCAAGTGATAAATACTGTATTTCTCTTTTGTTGAAAAGGCCTGAACACAGGTTTTGTTAAATCAAATTCAGTAACGTTGGGGCATGTGAGCAGCAATCCTCGCTAGCAGGTGAAAGTATATACTTCAGAAAGTAGAGCAACAAATCCGCATTTGACACCACGGGGAGCAAGACTCAAGTTGGTCAGTTGTATTAAATAAGAGTTATGGTTGCTGCATATCATTTTCTCTCAGTAATCATCAGCCCAGTAGCCAGGAAAAGAAATGTTGGCATTGTTCTGTTTCTGCAAACCACAGGGACGTTGAACGTGGACGTATTTGCACTCTAGCATACAGAGTGGTTGAAAGTTATGCGGTGTTAAGACCCACATAACAAGTGAGACAGTCCACGCAGGACGGGGTGGGACACATGCAAGACTTTCACCCAGGAGACCGATGTACGTGTCCTGTGTGAAAGAAAAAGTGAATTGCAACGTTACATGAGGAAATCTTCAAAGGGCGGTTGTTGTGCTCCTGTTACGTTAGGTTGTAATGTTACTTTTATTATGGTACTTTAGTATATCAACACAAACCAGGATGGGTTTTTTTCTAGCCTTCAAATTCACAACTTTAATGAAACATGGTAACCATTCGTCGACATTTATTCATCGTATCCCGTGGTTTGCGGACAACGTACAATGCCAGCGTTTTCTTCTCTGGCATCTTGTAATCAATAAAAGTTCCCCTTCATTCAAAATGAATCGTCCAGTGTGAAGCTTCCAGTACACAAACACTTGCATCTTGTCTGGAGGGGTTCTTTAGCTTCATTTGGACTGTCCACATTATAGAATCGACTTATCAACATCACCAAAACTTAATTTATTGACGTATTAAAGGTGAGCTTCAGATTTAATAAATACCTTACACCTTTCTGTAAACATGTCTAATGTTACCATCATGGAACCAGCCGCCCTGGCCATGTTCATAATTATAGTAAAGGATAGCATAGCTGCTGCTAACAGCTAGTGTGTATAATCCAGTGATGTTAAAGCACCTATACGATACAACTGAGGACTCGAGGAAGCAATAACATGAATACTTTAAGACATATTGGAGATTGATCTCGTACCCGAGGCTCAGCAGAAGCTATTGCCAGAGGACGGGGTTCTTATTGATGCTGATGAAATATGGGTTAGGCCTGTTTCTGTTAATAGTATCTGATTTAATTAGCTCCAAACAGGTTTCAAACTACAGAACCATTATGCTCTGTTGTATCTCGTCTTATTCAGGCTATTAAAAAAAGGAATTTGACAAATATTTAGAGAACTTCAAAAACACAGTGCACACAAACGCCCACACAAACGCAACACTTCTGCTCATTACCCTCTGGCCTCAGCAAAGGAGCCGCCGATCTGCCGTGGACTCAATTACTTCCACCTTCCTCCCTCCCCTTCCCTTTTGGATGTGACACGAATGAATAACCACATTATGATTACCCCACCGGCTCCGTGGCGCAGCACAGCCCTCCAACTCAAAAAAGGACTTTGTGTAATTAAAATGGAGACAGCGAAAAGCTTGGGAAATAACTTTGAGTGTCAGGACGGGAAGAGGGGAAAATGAGAGAGAAGGGAGAGGATGGAGGATGTGAGGAGCCCCTGGTTTGATTACTGGGAGAGAAGAGAGACAAAACTAAGACAGACGCGCCTAGATGGAGAACCAAAAGATGCACCGTGTGCCGTTCACCCCAAAAGACCGCAACAAAAACGCAGTGACAAACAACTTTAATTTGGCACCATGTTCATCATCTTTAACAAGAAGTGGCTACTTTAAAAAAAAAACTCTCGACAGCTCTTCCTCCTCAATTGGAGGAGATTGAAGCCCCCACCTCATACAAGATGGCTTAGAGAGGGTACTGTATGTTTAATTTACATCGAAGTGGAACACGGCTGACATCACTTCTTCGTGGTTGTGAGCCACAATGTAGCGGTCCAACTAAGATGAGTGAAAATCCATTTCCTGCTCAATTTTTGAATCAAAATCTTATTTCATTTCCGTCCTCTTTTCTCACATGAATGAAGGCATTGTATTGTATGCATTTGTTGCCGTTTGTTGTCACGGTTTTGGTCATTATCACCTGATTGAAAGGGATTTATTATGTGTCGAGATTTGTGTCATCTGCAGTAATTTGTTTTTCCCTCTAATTCTGTTTCATCACCTGCTGTGCGCAGAGTGGTTTCCCTGCCTGTGGCCAAAACCAATATTGGAAGTGAATTAAAGCAAATAGTCAAAGGACTCAATTAGTGTGAGCGAGATGTTCTTCTTTTGTTGTGGCTTTGTGATTCGTGTGTGTAAACTGCCCGCCTTCTAACAAAAGAAATGTCTGGTGTAATGTGAATGTGAAACATTTGTTAAAAAGAACAAAGCATCGATGTTTACATCTCGCGCCGCCACGAGCCTCTCGTCCGCGAGCAGATGCGTCGCTTTTCTGCACGGTGACACGGTTTGGCGGGATTAGTTCGGTAGAAAGAAAGTAGTTCCTGCCGCCGAGTGCTATTGTCCCATGATGTTGGAGAGAAGGCAGACGTCTCTACGGCCAAGATCTCCAAAACCAGGCAACTCACACCAAAACAATCTAGATTAAAAAAAAATAGCACTGCAGTTAAGAGGGAAAATATGTATTTTTGATTTTAGGGTGAACCGTCCCTTTAAGTAACACACCTACAAAACACCTGGATAAAGGTGTTAACATGCTACAGTGCCCCAGTTTCTATTGGAGTGCTCTAGCTAGTACGCTCAGGTTTGCTTAAACCAGAATACAGTGTTTACAGGTGCAACTCACACCCTACTTACACTAATAATTAAGAGCACATGTAGGCCTACACACTCACTGCTGAAAGAAATACCAAAACAATGAGCTGAAAGATGCTCGTCTACTGTGCTTTCTCGTCGCCATCCTCTGTTGCATCGAGGGAAAGAAAACCCAGTAGAGTGACACGTGTCGCCACCAGCCATCTCTAATCGTGTCACACACACAAGCGCGAGCGCACATTCCTCCACCCCCTGCCTGTGTCGTCCTTCTGGAGGACGGGCGAAATGAAGGTGCCAACGACCAGCAGCTCTCGTCAGCCTTCCCCCTCATGTTTTTCTGGTGACAATCGGTGCCACACTTTATTACAAATACACACACACAGGAACACACCGCACACATAGATTCCCCCGTCAGATAACCGTGACCTCGGATGTAACGTGCAGACAGATGCTGTTCTCTCCAAAGCATCCGCTGTTCCTTTAGAGACCGTGAGAGCGAAACACGTTGGACTGTGAAGTTATCCGATTGTTAAGCAAATAGATTCAACGAGGAGTGACGCCTGGTATGCTGATTTACCATACACATGCCAATACGGTGGTTGATGAAGCGTCTTGTCACGTTATCAATCAGAGACAAGCGTTCTCTGTTTATTGGCAGATATTTAAGGCGCTTTGCGTTCGCTTCGCTGACGGCCGGCGTCAACTGAAAATCTTTTCTCCTCAAAGTGATTTGGAGAAACCCTTTCAAAATAAAGCACTGGCCCTCGTCTTTGCCAAGGACACGGAAGCTATTAACCATCAGGACAGTCCATTCTCCAAACCACCTGCCGACCTCTTCGCTTCAAAACCCAACTCCCTTCTTATTCATCGAGCAGATTTGGTCATGTCTGGAAAAAATAAAAGAGTTCCAGGCCTCTAATTATCTTCAGGTTTGTTTTTTTTCTTTTCGGAAAAACATTAATGCGAGTTGAAGCCCGCCCTTTGACAGCCTAACAAATCTGTCTCCGTTCAAAAGAGGCAAGCATGCTTCGACAGTCAGCGAGACAAGAGAATAACAATTAGAACATGCCATTTAAAAACACAAACAGCAGAGACACAAGGCGCCGGTCGTGTTCCTTCATTCGTCGAGCGCTGGGTCGTGACACCGTTCAGTTATCTGCGGGAGTTATCTCTCGATGCGTTCCCTCCCTCATCTTAAACATCTGCCAGTCAGTCAGTCAGTCAGTCAGTCAGTCAGTCAGTCACACCCACCCACACACACACACACACACACACACACACACACACACACACACACACACACACACACACACACACACACACACACACGTTAGCTCCTCAGACGTGTGCCAAATAAACATCATTAAAAGCAGGCGGCGGCTGCCCCCATGCGACACCCACCATGCGTGTCGGGTAAACACCCCAACAGCTCATTAGCATCAAAAGTCATCAAATCACAGTGTGTGTGTGAGTGTCTGTGAGAGTGTGTGAGTGTCTGGGAGAGTGTGTGAGTGTCTGTGATGGTGTGTGGGTGTGTGTGTGTGTGTGTGTGTGGCGGATGTGTGCATAAGTGAGTGCGTGATGAGGATTTTATGTGTATCTGTACTTGTACGGTGCAGTGGTACAGGTACAGTAAGAGGATATATACATGTTTGCGTGTGTGTGTGTGTGTGTGTGCGTGTGTACTCACTGGCATGAGCGCCTGCATGTATATGGCTTCGAGCGATGGGGGAAAACAGTTCATTGTGCAATGAGCAAACTTCTGCTAAAATATTCATGAGTGGCCTCCTCAGTGGGGTGCAGCAGGTTGAGTCAGGTCGAGCTCGTTTAAACAGCAGAGGGAGCTAAAACGGGAGAGGACGCTCCGGAGAGCGGCGGTTTGTTGAGGTCAGTGGTTTGACATCCGCTGCAGCAGCAGTGACGCAAATGCTTGATGATTGAAATATGTTCCAAGAAGACTCGAAAAGATTTAAACAATATGAATGGTGTTATGCACAAAACAATGTGTGAGTGCTCTCTAACTTGCCCTGTGTCTAGCACCCATTCGGTCCTTTTGAAGATTTTTAAAGTCACAAATATACACTTTTTTTTTTTTTAAAGGCTCAGTAATTTCGTTTTTTTAGCAAACATTACTCAGACAGGAGTAAATACTGTCGTGTATTTGTCAAGGACTACTTTTAGCGGCGGATTAATACACGTTTTGTTTGCTTTAGTTATAACAGCAGGACAGGGTTGTCTCGTCTCTGTCTATGGCACAAAGGTAGAAGTTGTATCAGGCTTTGGGTGCACAGGCCAAAGGTTTGGGCTTTTTATTGGATTTGTAGACAACAAGAAAGATATTGAATATTACCAGCATTAAGTGAGTCTGGCTAACTGTTGCTGGACAGCTGTCACTTTTTTAAAAAGTGGCTATTTTTAGATTTCCCATCAATTTCCTAGATTTGCTTGAGACATCTTCTGTTTTAAAGTGAATGGACGTTTGAATGGAAGCACGTTTCCTTCTACAAGGGTTCATGGGATATCTTACAAAAAGTCACTCCGTATTATTCATTTACCAACGAAAGCCAACAACGAGTCAATTTACGCTTGCTGCATGCATTCAGTCTTTTCAAAATAAACCTTCACAGGAAACAAATTAGTTAGGTTTAGGCAACAAAACTTCTTGGTTAGGTTTAGGACAAGATCGTTGTTTGGGATTAAACAACAACAGAAGTGCAGTTGCTGAAGTATGAAAGTTAGGTGAGGGTTAAATCAACAATGATTTCTCAGAATTTAGTACCAGAAAAGCTGTTTCGGAAAATAATGCAGGAAGTCAGCCGGCTCTGCCAGAGAGAAATCCTAATATGGACCAAAAAAACAAATAAGCCTGACAAACGTTCTCTTTGTATTTGGCAGGTGAGGAAGTTTCATTCAATTCTTTTAGTTATTTCTTTGAAAAATGAACACAAAAAAATGTAGCCATGTCAAGTAAGGAAAATCTTCGAATATGCAATAATAACGTGGCTAAAGGCATGAAGATAGATGTAGTATAGTTACATAAAGCGTCAGTATACCGCAGCCGGAAGAGTGTGAGACAAGACTTTCCAGACAAAAAGCCAAACAGCTTAACACAACAGCCGAGCGGAGCAAACAGAAAGCAACATTTCTTTGGCTATTTATCTAAATGTAAAGAATCTGATCATTTAAAAAATATATATTGCGTGTGGAAATGCATGTAAAAATCAGATATTGTGTGTTTCTTCGACTATAGAAATGGAGACAATGCAGTTGAGGACTTGAGGCGGACACATAAGATGGTTTCCTTTTTTAAAAGTTCGACATTCAGCGCGATTAAGCCTAAATCGCACAATTTCAGCTCTAATTTCAGGTAGCGGCTGACCGGTTCCCTTCATGCTGCAGTTAAAAAGACGTCCACTCGAGCTGTGAAAATGTGCATTTGTCTGCGAGTACTAAATGTTTAAATTCAAGGAATATATATTAGAAAGGCCGTTTGATAAGACAGTTAGGCCTAAATCTTCAGAGCATAAAAGATGAGTAAACCCAATACAAAACTAAGATTATCTACATTGCCTTTTCGCCGTGCTTCCCCCCCCATTACCATGGCAATTTGTGTGTAAATGAGTCGCCAGTCAACGCTGTCCTTGAGGTGCTCTTTACTTCAGAGTTGCAGTTTAATTGAGGTGCGATTAATCCAACTACTCTTGCCGATACGAGAGCATTTAACGCTTGCATCCATGTCTATATGAAAGTACGTTTAAAGTCTATTGCAGCAGAGAAGTATATAAATAGAGCACACTAAAGGCTAAAATGCATAATTTATTTGATTTGAGAACTCACTTAGAGATCAAAGAGAACAATGAAGACAATATGGTTTAGCTTCAAAAGAACAAAACGAATCAATCCTGGCTCAGATACAAGAAAAGCAACATTTCATGCTGAACAGATTTCCTGTGGAGGACCTGTCACGGCGTAAACGCACACTGATCCTGAACCTGAAGTGTTATATATATTTATTTGTTTCTATTGACACCCCTGTGTGACTCGTGACTGTGAACGTATTCCCTCTGTAACACACAGGAGCTCTGACTTCTTCTTCTTCTTCTGTTCATAAACGCTCTATTTTGAGACGGCGGTTGAGACGGAGTGTCACAAACTTTCAACCATGTTCGAGGCAGCTTGAAGAGACGCCGCGTGACACCTCAGTCATTCAGAGGCGTCTGTCTGGGTCCCACTGCTTCGCGTGATGGATTCCGTGTATTTTTAGTCAACCCAAAGGAGGCATAGAATAGTGGCACCATTTACCATTTTTACCACCACGACTAAGTGGTGCCACGGTGTGACAGAGCAGCTCAGCCTCCTCGTCCGCGTCGGGGGAACGCACGCGTGCTCATTCTGCACGCACCACTATCAAAAACCTTTAGTTGAATGACTTGCTGTGTCTTTTAAGTCTATATATATTGGCTTTGTATCTGCACACCTTTAGCAGTGGCATGAAGCAGTGTTGTCATTTAGCTCAAACTCCACTTGATGACTTGGTCATATCGGCATGATCTAATCAAAATCAATTCATTTCAATGTAAAGTCCATTTCTATTTGCTTGCAAAACAAAGAGAAAATGCATTAAAAAGTAATGCACTGCATGGTGTTTCACGGCAGCAAGAAAAGGCTCATTCTAAGGTCACGAAAACACAACGAATCTTATTTTCAGGTGATTTTACAATGAAGAAAAAATACTTTATTCTATATTCCATTCCTGCCAATAGAGCCCCCTAAAAGTTACACACTGTTCCATTATTTTTTTACCCCTTGCAACATGATATCATCTGTACCAAAAAATAATGAAACACATTAAAAAAAAAAGCCTTTACTGCTTAACCCTATATACCCATGGTTATATTTTCCACCGGATCGTTACCCAACACCCACGGTCCACCTTGCACAGGTGTTTCCACTTCTCTGGCCTAACGAGACCTCTCGTCCGGATTGTGAGCGTACTGTTAGATTTGTACTTTGCACATTCTACCTTAAAGTTTTATATTTCTCACATAACAGTTGAGTAGGTGGTTTTTGGTGACTTCACTTTGTTTCCAGCTGTACCCAGTGTCAACCTGAGCAGAGGGCTAATCAGCTGCAAGATTGGAAACACCTGCGACAAGGTCAGCGCTTGAGTCTGAAACATGGGGGAGGTAAGGGAGAAACAGCAGAGTTGTTCTTTATCTCGTAAAAAAATGGAAAATAAAAGAAACGTTAACGATCAAAATTGCTAGCAAAGCTTCTACTTGACAAACTGCAGGAATATAAAGTGCAACTTTTAATCCAGCAGATTATGTTTTTAATATTTCTGATACAGCAGGAGCGCCAGACGTTCAGGGGCCGAGATGTGTGTGTGTGTGTGTGAGAGAAGCGGCCCGTTACGAGCTGTGGTGGGTTAAGGTGACCTCTCTGTCTCTGTGTGTGGTTGTGTGTGTGTGCTGGAGTGGAGAGGACAGGCACTTGGACGCCCAGCCATCAGTCATTAGTTAAATGTTGAAATGTTGCTTCCCCCTAAAGGACGGAAGGCCATTCTGGCCATAGCTCTCTCCTCTAGCAGCTGTCAGCGCCCAGCGCCGTCTCTCTGTTAGCGTGATACATCTGCTGGTCTTACCCAAGCACTCATCGTGGACGTTCAACAGTTATTATAATGCGTGCGGAAATAAAACCACTATCATACGGTGCATGCGTGTAATAAAGATTACTGAAGACAACAGTAAAAAAAAAAACTTGAATATAAAATGATTTCTTATGATCAACATGCTTGGCCTTCTCTTCCAAATACTACATACCAGTTATTTTTGATCTGGTTGAGGACACAGATCAACGTTTAGTGAGCGCACAGTTCAATAACGCTCCTGTAATTGGATTCTCACACAAAACAGCTCCAAGGAGCAACAGCAACAGCTTCTTTGTCTACATGCACGATATGTCTTTTATTGCAGATCCGGTGTCAGCTTTACCCTCCCAGTGAACCTTTTCCGCTCGTTCCGCGATGAAGACTACAAAGCTGCGTCGAGAGGTTATACGCCCGCGCTGAGAGGAAGCAGCTATTTCTGTCTGCGGGGCCACATTGTCTGCTAATTCACAAAACACACCGCTCACTGTTTTTACTGCAGCCAAATGAGGCTTTTCGTGCTGGGTAGAGGCTTCCAGAGCGCATGAGAGACAAACACACCAGCCATAGAAAAACTATAAAAGCCTCTGGCTGGTGATAATGGTTGATGGGAGTATCGCCCATAACTATGTGTGATTAGAAGTTAGTCAGCCTCTTCTTCTCAGGCACAGGGCCGTAGCCGGAAATTAAAAAATACCGGGGTCATGAGTTACGGTACCCTCCCCAATTAACCGACCACCCCCCCCCCCCCCCCCCTCAGTTACTGCTGCTCCACACAAGTGAAATTCGTACTCATTTTTGAAACACTTGACTTCATTCACAAGTAAATAAACACAGGCTTCTCATTTCTAGACGTTACAGGTTAAAAGCAGATTTAAATAGATGAATTTAAAGTGCAGTTTTGAAAGTGGCGAGTGACGGAGAATGTCTGAGGTGCTGGGGGAGGGGGTTCCAGAGGGAGGGGGGCAGCGATGGAGAAGGCCCCTGCCCCCCCCCCCCCCCCCCCCCTCCGCGGTTGTGGGTGGGGAAGTCGATATGTTGAGTGCAGTTTAAGCATCTCAGCATGTCCATAACATAACTATAATGTAAATAAAACTGTTTCCATTTACCATACAACCAATGCCAGATTTCCGAGTTTCAAGGTGTCAAGAATTTGGAAATTATAGACCCACAAAAAGAAACCGTTACTTAAGCCCTCTCCATGCTGTCAGGAGTACGGATTCTGATGGAGAAAGACTGACTCCTGTGGAATCTGCCTAAAACACCCCACATCCCAGAAGAAATACCCAAATGACCTCAGTGTCCTCGGTGGTTAGGCACAGCCCTGCTCATGTGTTTGTCCTTTCCCTGATAATGTGTTGCACAAGCAGCCCAGTGTTCCACGAAATGAAGATAATTCATGGAAAAGACTGGTTGGAGAAATGGTCTTCTGTACGGGTATAAAAAAAAAAAAATCAAGACCCTCCACTAAATATATATTTGTACTTTCCCCTAGACTTGGAAATATCCTCCCCCCCCAATTTGTGTAAATAACCGGTAAAAATCGTTTCACCATTATTAACTAAAAGAAGCAACGTATGAAGAAGTGATTACTCTGCTGGGGAAAATTGAAATAAAGTATGTCAAGGCTGAGAAAAAAAAATACATGAGCCTGCCCTTTTTCTGACCCCCTCCCCCTCCCTTATAATGTTCCTACAGTCCCTATTAATAGAAACACTAACATTAGTCTGTGAAGATTAACCACAAGTGCAGGATACGTGTGATAAAACGTCCTAACAATGTGAAATAAATATCTTCTACGTGACAGTGGGACATACGATATTAAAATATGCAATATAATTTAGGAGGGACCATAATGAATGAGAGCCACTTGAGCTGCTTAATGTCCATAAACCATATCTCTGTGATATATTGAACACAAGTAGTTATGCTAATGAGGTCATTAATTAAGCTAATTCTCATTCATTAGCAAATAATTCTATGTCAGCATACTCTTCTCCACATAATGGCCAGTATTAATGGGAGCTCGGCATCTTAACTCATTAAGGAGATATAGCGGTTTTGAGAAAATCGTTTTTCTCCTCATTAATATCTAAATTTACCCAGCGAGGTGTTTCAAAGTCTAATCAGATCATCGACTCTGCGGAGCGCGTAATGACGGGATGATCCTTCACAGCATTGTTCCAGTCGGGTTTGTACTGTACAGACGTAGACACGTCATGACGAGGCAGCGTGTGTCTCCGATTAGATGTGAACATTCCTTCACTTCCACCAGAAAATCATCCCTCGGAGATTTGGATCTTTGCGACCTCCCAGCAGTCATTTTAGGTTATGTACCAGCCTCGTTTTTTTTTTGTATGTCCATTTTAATAAAGTGATTTCATATCCCTCCAGCAATCCTGTCTCCGTTCTCATCGCCATTCATGCGCCGCTCCGTTTTGTTGGGAACGGCAGAGTTTTGACGTACAGGGGTGCCAGCTTGGTTCACGGAAACATTTGACACGCCGGTGCCAATTAGGTCCAAAACCTTCCCTCAGGACTCTCTCTCTCTCTCTCACACACACACACACACACACACACACACACACACACACACACACACACACACACACACACACACACACACACACACACACACACACACACACACACACACACACACACACACACACACACACACACTTGCGCATAAACATTCACAACCTTCCCCGAGGCCTCCAGCTGTTTGCTGTATAATGAAGACGGTTGGAAGTGGAGAAGGGAAAGGCTCTGTGCTGTGTGGCTACGTGGAGCCCCGCGGAAGTATTTGATCCAACGGTGGTGCGACTGCGTTTTTATACGTTTTTAGGATCACATATAAGTCAAGCTCATGCTGAGCTGTCACACGATCGACCCTTACTATTTGAAAAAGAGTTTGCAATGGTTTGTTTTGCACTTTTTGAGTTTCTGAATTTGCTTTAATGAGGTGCTGCCTGAACTCACAAGAGCAAAACAGAATGCAAACATGTCTTCATCCACCTCCTTATTGATTCTTTGGGCGTCCAATGGATTTAGACGGGTAACATGCCAAACACTTTCTTATTCCCACACTGGGAACAACGTTGTGAAATATGCTGGAGCACCTACCCCTGACCTTTGACCTCCCTGTGGAATGGGGAAAGTAAAAGAAAGAATATTCTCCCAGCATACCGATCTGCACACAAGGTCTCGTAGTGACCTCATGTGGCCGTCCAGACACACTGCAGTTAGAGCCAAAACAAAATCCCCCTTTAAATCATGTTTGTCCCACCGAACAAAAGAAGACACACACAAGAGCAAAAATACCTTAAATTCATTTACTTAAATTAAAAAAATGTACATCACATTATCCTTTACAATAGACATGTCTTTTAAAAACTCTGTGGTTTTTGTTTTCTTCACTGTACATTTCAATCATTTGTATACAAATTCCTCTTTGACAAAAATAATAAGAGAAATAAATGAGGAAGTCGATTGTCACAGATGACAAATTAATTAGTCGTAATGACAGCAGTAACACTTAAATGCGCAATTCACTGACCGTACCAAGTGTAATGATGCCGACTGCTTCAGATTCTTAACATTTATTGAGTTTATACCTTTTAAATTCTCTTCAGGTCATAACGTCGGGCTGTTTGCAGCCTGGAGACTAGTTCACTTAGTCTCTGGTACAGATCGCTGTGCGCTTAAATGCTTTTTGGAAAAGCCTTCATTAACAGTAACACAGTTAAGAGGAACTACATTATTTAATACAACAGAGAGGACACCAGCTTGGACGCGGGGGGGGGGGGGGGGGGGGGGGGGGGATAACACCATTGTTTTTTGACAACAGTTGGACACTAAGTGTGGTGTGTTGTTTGCCAGAAGCGAGGTGCACAGTATGGCAGTCATTATGTGCAGCTCATAACATTAAAGGAATATGGAGACATTTTTGGGAAATGCGTTTGTTAGCTTCCTCGTATAGTGTGAAGTTCACAGAGACATGATCTTAACAATCTAATATTACTCTTTATTCATGTCTGTTTTGTGTGGCCTTTAACAAATAGACCTTTTTATGTTACAACCGTGTGTAGGAATGTGCGTTTCTTGTGATTACAGCTTAAAAGTTAGTTATGTATGAATATTTTCTGTGCTCCTAAAGTAATCGTTTAAATGTATAATCAGGAGGGTTTCAACTTCTCACAGCAAGTGCTGCAGCGAGACCGTTGATGTGTTTGAGTGCATTTAAACGATGATGCAATCCCTTGATTAGCTTAGCTTAAAAAAGTGGACGAACTACAGATTGACTACAAATTCTTTAATTGAACCACAAAAGTAGACTCGAAATCAAAGTTATTTAATTTACAACTCTGTGGTAAATATGTAGCTACAGCTAGCAGCATGAAGACTGGAAACAGCTAGCTCGGCTCTGTCCAGAGGCTAAGCTAAGCTAAGCTAACGGGCTGCTGGCATTAGCTTCCTATTAAGCATACAGACAAGGAGAGTGGCATCAATCTTCTCATCCAGTTTCCCAAAATGTCGCACTATTCCTTTGACATTTCCCGGACGCTTTTCTCCAAATGTGCAAAATTTTTATTTTCATTTAAAAAAAAAATAAACTTTGAAACACACTCTTTTTCCTGCCGTTCTCTCACAAAAGTCAAACACACAGATGTTGTCATTACAGTCCAGCACGACCATCTCTGCCCTCAGCACTGAGGCGTTGGACATGACCATTTACATGCTGCAACGTTTCCTATTGGTCACAGGTGAGCAGAAATAGTCATGTGACAGTGGTGCAGAGCCAATGAGAGCGGAGACAGTAATTCAAGAACAGCAGTCCAGTCTTCATAACTCCGGAGTCAAAAGGAATTCAAACTGGGTTTAAGAGAAACAATTTTTACAACCTTCTGTAAACATGAGCGTATAGGCAGAATATGGCAGACAGAAAATGAAAGATTTTGGCAAAAAGAAAATATATATATTTGAGACATTTAGAACGTGATACATTCTGTGCTCCATCCGAGTGCAGCCTTGTTGGGGTCTCCAAGACCCCCCCCCCACAGGGAACTGGTTTTCAGACGAAACAGATTAGAAAAGGCTTCAGGTAAAAGCTTTAAGGACGACAAGGAGCCGTCAAATCACACAGTGAGACAGCGTTAATTACTGAAGTCACCTGCTCTAATATCACACAGGTTTTCCCCCGTTCATGGATCCAATTTATTCCTAAACAAAAATAGAAAATCCATGTCTGGGAAGGCAGCCGATTAATGACAAGCCAAATCATACAAATGGATGTCAAAGAAAGATTATATTAGTTTGAACTACAAGTAACAACAGTGGTTCTTTGAACTGGTCCGTTGCCTCTCTGGCAACTTCATATCCAGCTCAGTCGATTCTAACTGGTCATGATGAGAGGACAACTTGTTTAGACTTCCAGGGAAACCTTGACATCTGAAGTCTGGAGTGCAGAAAACAATCTAGATTTTTTTAGAGGAACAATGACACCAGTGCGATTCTAGGATAGTTAAATATAAAGACGTGTCCAGTGAGTAAAAATGACCCGGAATAAAAGTAAATATAAATGTCAAGGTCTCCCTTTCAACAGTGTTTCGTAAGATGTACACACTAGAAACTAAAGCTTGTGCTGCTGGGCGTTCGGGTACACAGGAGTTGGGAGTGTGGAACAGCTACCGCTCTCTCGTACTAAGATCTGAAGAGACATGACCTCCAGTCCCTCATCCCGTCTCCATCCCTCTCCCCGAAAAACAACACGGCGACGTGTCTGATGTCGTTTTGGCATCATATATTTCTACATATCGCGCCATTCTGCACGAGTAAAGACCGGCTTTATTCTCGCCAACGGCGTCTTTAAAATAAAGTGACATTGAAATATTCTGTTCAGTCTAGACTGGTATCCATATAGTTCATATAGTACTGTTTACAAGCGCTCACGTAACAAGCGGAAGAGCACCCGGATGACAAACCTCTACTCACTGTGGCATTACAGAGAAGTAGAAAAAATAAGCCAAAAAAAAAAAAAAAGAAGTAATTCGGCAAGCCTTCAGAGCTCATAGTCCTGGTTTTCCAGTTTAAACAAATAGCTCTAGAATTTATATCACTGCTCATGAGTCGGATCAGCCAATCAGAAAGAGGCATGTTTAACAGATATTTCTGTGGTCGGGGTGTTTGTACCTTCTTCTGTCATGGCCAGGTTGAAGAAAGACATCAATGCGTTATTAATACGAGGGGCTCTGAGCCCAGAGAGAAACACCACGGGGACAGAAGTGGGAGCTTTGAGACTATTTGCTCAACACTGACCACGGATTCCAGCTCAAGTAGTGAATATTTTTTTTAAAGTATTCACCGCAACTTAAATGTCAGGAATTCCAGTTACCGCTCTACTAAAGTGCAGGGAGAATACCATTGGTGGAGGAATAGAAAACCTCTCTCTCTCTCTCTATATATATATATATATATATATATGTGTATATCTGTACAGATTGTGCCTTGGAAAGAGAAGCGTGGACATGGGGAGGCCGTGTTCTCCGCTGGGTCGTAGCTCTAAATGGCAGTCAGTGTTTGAACCGTCTTAACAGCGGTTGTGCTCTCGTCTTGGACGCTATCAGCAGCTCCCGGACCACCAGTTACTTGTCCCAAAGGCCGTTTGTTAAAAAGAGACATTTTTTCAAAAAAGAAAGGCATTTTTGAAAAGAAAAAACAACGAAAAAAAATAACCACACTTTTCACATACGCTCACTTACAAACACCGAAGCTGAACTCAGCGTACACTTTCTGTTGGGTCGACAAAGAAGACTAAAAACATACCGTTGCTGCTGAAATGCGTCTAGCAAGAAATAAATCGGACAGCAGCAATGTAAACTAACAGAAAGGCTCTGTGTCAGTCAAATGGTGAGCTGACGTTTTCACAGCTAATACATATTTATTTAAAAAAAAGAAAACTAACCACTCACACATGTACACTCATAAAACGTTGTCGGGCTACGACACGAGGCACCGATCAGCCAGTTAAATGTCGAAATGTTTTTGCAGTGATTTATAACTTCACATACTAGTTTGTCTGGCAGTTAAAAGAACCTCCTGTTTATCTCCTACTTGTTTTATGATATTCATTTGACAGCCAAGTCGAGCACTTCTCGACATCATCCGGCCACAGTAGAAATCCCTCCGCCGACTCGCCGACGCAGAGAAAAGTAGAGCCACATGACGCACTTTTAAGACCATCACTTCTGCCCACACACACACACTCACACATGCAAACACAGAAACAAGTAAGTCAGGAAACCAGCTAGCCAGTCAGGTGGGAGAGGAGAACCAGCCCCCCCTCGCCAGCCTTCTGCTGATTTGATAAAAACCACACCGATCGTCCCTCCTCCTCCTCCTCCTCCTCAGGAACAGTTAGCGGATTTTGTGAATTATCCAACACCCATAAAAACAGTGTGGGATGTCACTAAACCCCAACTACATGCAGCCGACACACCCAGATGTCCCCTCCGACGAGGAAGCTGACGCCCATCACAAGAGGAGGATGAGGCTCACACGGAGCAGAGGAGTGTGGTGGGTTTTCTTCTTCTAAGTATCTTCCAGTCCAGTTGAATCTGAGGAGGCTCTCTGCCCCGGACTTTAGCCCCAGTATGGAGGTCTGTCGCCCGGGATACAGGCCGTCTAGAGCTCGGCGCTGGCCGGTGGTTTGGTGGTGGTCATGATCTTCATGTACTGGGTGAAGATGGCCTCGAAAGCCTCGTCTCTGTGGATCATGGCGCCAAACACCAAAGGCTGGAGGGAACAGAAACGCTTGGGAATTAATATCTACGTTGCAAGACGTTATGGAATACAGCAAGAGTCCAAATCACAAAGCAAAAAGGGCTTCGACAGTGAAGAATATCGTCTGGATGAATGAGTAATAAATGAATTATGACACAAAGAAGGGATTCATCTAAACGCCAAATACACTTGGTATGCATTGTGCTGCAGAGAGGTCTACTGCCAGCCAGCATACGGTCTCATAATACCACCTGTTCCTCGAGTGGCAGTAGATAGTCAGTCTGCCCTCGGGCCGACGCCACAGGCAAGGATTTTAAGATGTGTTCTTTTGAGCGGCTCGCATAGTTGGTTGAATTTTTTGCGTATTCTTCCAGCTGTCAGTTAGTAGTTCTCTTTATTTACATGGCTGATGATTGTACATTTAGATTGTATTGAGCCAGCAGGAGAGGTGAAATGAGGTATGTGCTGACAATGATGTCTTGAAGGGAACATGCAGGTTTGGGAAAACCCAAAACCACCATGTGAATGTAAACAGGAACAAATGTCTCTCCATACTGTACCTTCTGAGTGGAAGGAGTGGCTATAGAGATGCCCATCCCACTTCCTGGTAGGACTGACAGCACTTTGTACTAGTGAGGAAAAACAAAAGAGGGTTATTATTACTATTTTTAATAGCGCATAATTATACAAGGGAAAATAAAATCCCAATTCCTACATCATGTACAGTATTTATATCTACCTTTTGTATATCAGTGATGTCCACCAGCTTGATAACTTTATTCTTCTTGGACGAGCTGGATCTGGAGCTGGAGCTCTCAAAGCAGAGATAACTGAAAGAGAGAGAGAGAAAGAAGCCCGCTTAAAGGGGTCGGGAGGAAAAGCCAGACGGACGACAAACTGAATGGACTTCCTGAATGGAGTTCCATATCCGAAGAGGTGGAGACGTTTAAAGTTCAGAGGTATTCTCAGGAGGAGGGCTGTCCTACTTGATCCCCGCGGACCGACTGACGCAGAGAGGGAGATTTGTTGTGGCTCTGTTACGAACCCTCTACATTACTTAGTACCACAAACACACTGGACTAAGCGGTTACCTGCGCCTCCTCTCTGCTTCACCTTAAGGAGTAACCATTTTTAAGGGTTTATTCTACTTTTCCCCACTTTATCAAATACAAAAGTTCAAATTGACTTCTGCTAAACATGATATTTTAGTCTGTATTTCAGTATTTGTGGTCATGTTCTCAGTCTTAAACATGACATGATAAACTACTTCAGAACACTTTAAGCCCCGAGGCTACAGAAAATTGCAATTTTTTTAATTAAAGACTATCCATGAAACAATTGACATTTTCTTCAATCTCCGCCTCATGCAGTCAAGACATTTAATGATAAAAATATGAGCACTTACTTCTCTGTGACGTAGAGCACTCCGTTCCTGATGTAGTCTGTGGGCATCTTCCTGTCTCGGTTTATCAGGCAACACCTCCAGCCGTTCTCACACACTGAAAACACACAGGGCAGAGAACAGTGAGCCGGCTGGTTTGCAATCATCATGAGAAAAGAATATGGTAAAGATGTTCGCTTATTCTTCAGACTTGTGGAGATTTGTTAAGCTCAAATGAATACAGGCACATGATGGGGTTTATCTCATGCTGCAGTAAGTCCCCTCACCCGCCAGAGGGCGCTCTGACTCCAGCAGGTTGAAGATCTCATGGAACGCTCCCTTCTTGGTGCTGTGGGAGCGCCCGGGCTCCTCCTCCCTGCTCACCCCACAGGGGATGGTGGCGAGGCTGCTCCTAGAAACCACCGGCTGAACCTGGAGAGAGATGGAGGTGATGGAGGAGGAGGAGGAGGAAACAGACAGGATGGCGAACCGACGGAAGCAAAAAGAGAAAAAAAAACGTCATGAAGGAGACGAAAAGGGGCACGTGGGAGGGGGAGGAAGACGGATAGGAGGGGGATGAATGAAAGTGATAATGAGGTGAGGGAAAGGAGAAAGGACAGGGATAAATATTTAAAATCCACTCTCTCCACACAATACATGTTCCCAGAGCTACGGGAGCTATGTTCACAGCTCAACTTTCAGTACTGCATTATGTGCTTTCTATGCATGTGCACAGGCTCAGGTGTGGCGTGCAAAGCAGAGAGTGAGGCCACCATTCACTCAGCGCACACAGCAATATAATCAGACTAAATGTGTACGTGTTTAGTTCAGAGGGATCCTTTTAACCGAGTGTTTCAGTTACAGGAAGTGTTGATCAACTGACAACTAAAAAAAAAAAAAAACTAACAACAATGCATTTCAGGATCAATCACCACGTGTAATGGAGAAAGGGAAGGATTTACTGCGCTAATATGAAAGGGGGCTACTCTATGTGCATTTAAACTATTCAGTAAACACACTGCTACTACTCCTCACAGCATCTATGTCAATGGATCAAAAATTTTATTTAATAACTTGCAAATGGATGACATAATTCAATGTAATGTTAAAAAAATATATAACGATTAAAAAAAAAAAAATATGACAACAGACTATGAGTTATCGTGACTTTTTGATCCATTCCGTCCACAAACACTGTGTGTGTGTCACACATCTTGGCCACACACACACACAAACACAGACACGCTTATAGGTGGGCTTGCGTCACACCCGTGCGCAGCAGAGGAGCCAAAGGGAGACACACCAGAGTCCCTACCTTCTCAGTGCCAGAGAGCTGAGAGAGAAACGACAGAGCACACCTGTGACTGATGCCACAGCAGAAGGCGCCAACACATGCTCACACACTCCATCCTACGTATGAGAGAGACGCATGCACGCCAGGGGCTGAGTGGAAATGTGTTATTGACAGGAGTGATGGTATTTGGATACTTCATTGATGTCTTTTGTTCTCTTTGCCAACTCTTTCTTTGGCCACTTTTAACACGTCGCGATTAGCTTCCATGCTACATTAGCTCGTCGGCTACTTATATGGCAATAACCTGAATACACACATTCTGATCATATTTTGTCTGAGACAGGATTCAGACCAAGCTGTGTTGGATGGAATGGATTGTGTGTGCGTTTCTGTACAAGTAACTTAAGTTTCCGAAAAACGAGAACCCGCGAGAGGAGGCAATGTAGGAGCTGACACAGATGTGGATGCGGACGCGTTTCTGCCCCCTTACCCGCCGCGACATAGTGGCGTTGGTCCTCTCTTTGAGCTGAGGGTCCGTGGGAAGGCTGTTCCACACGATGAAGGGTGTGTCGTACTTGTCCCGCAGCTTGGGACAGCTCTTGAACAGGAAGTCTATGATGAAGAACTTGATGCCGGCGTACAGGCCTGGAGAGGAGGGAGAAAAGAGGATGAAATATAGGAAGAGGCTATCATGAAAAATTGGCACTCCCTTCTTAGCTGGTCCCGCAAATAACCTTTTTTTAAGGCCCTCCATTTTTCAGTTCAAAGCCTTTTGTCATTTATCTCAGTGCCTCTCATGGTGCAGACAGAGTTCAGCATCCTTCACCATCATTCAATTCTTTCACAACATTTTCTTTTAGTATCCTCCACACTGAAATATTTTGAAATGTGGAGGATATTTCAATATCTTTAAAGCTTTTGTTGATTAAATTCCTGCAGACCGACTCTGTGGCAGAGACGGGAAAGATACCGCTAACTGTACGTCAAGACGGTTGTATGATTCGCTCTCTGAGCAACAAGCATGTCTGTAAAAACCTTTCGTCACAATCCATCTAAAAGATGTTGAGATAAGTTCACTCTCAAATGTGTTAAGTGACTACCAGCCAAATTTAGTCACGGAACATTATTGTTCTACACCCTAAATACATGCATTTCACATGAAAAGTGACAACTGTACTCGGCGGGATGAATAAACAGTACCATTGTTTCAACAATTATTTTGACTCTAAGCATCCTCTAATGATATATGAGCCCAGAGCACTTTGGAAACACTTTTGTTTACGAGAAATAGGAACTAATATTGTCAGACAGACATGCCAATAGCCTGCAGCTGCAGAGAGACGGAGAACAGTTATAAAGTGCTGCATGAACGCATTTGTTTGTGTGCCTTCGTCCAAGAGCCAATGCAGTATGTACAGTATGTGAGGGGGGGTTAAGGAGCTCACCCATCATGAATCCCATTAGCTTGTATGGCAGGACGCAGGAGGTGATGAAAGCCACCCACAGGCAGATGTAAAGTTTCCGGGTGCTCTCCGGCTGCACCCACATGAACAAGCTGACACACACAGACAAGAAAGAAGAGACAAAAGTTTATTGAAGTATAACCATTTGACTTTTACCTCAGCATTTAGGAAAATACATCATCCTTTTTAAACTTACTTCTTTATCTTCTCCAAAACATCGGCCATTTTTCCAAACAGGTTCTGCAAGGAGAGTTTAAGCACTGAATTAACCGGTGCCGTTCACCGACTACGTCAACTGATTTGAGAAGTAACCAGAGTTGTGTTTGTACCTGTGCTTTTTGTGCAACGTCAAGTACGAGCTGGAACTTCTCAGATACAGTCAAGTCTTCCTTCGGAGGCTCCTGCTTAGAAGAAAGAGGACAGTTACAACACGACTACGCATTCACCTCCACTGAAGCGCATGTTCTCCTCCCGACACTCAAACAGGAAGCAGTTAAACAGGAAGTGAGAAGTCGACTTACCATGGGTTCAGAGACCTCAGGCACAATGCTCCACTGGATCCTCCAACCTCTGGATGATAATGGAAGAAGACGTGAATAATGTGCAATTTTATTAAGCGTTTCGTTTTTATAAATGTGGGCCATTGAACTACTCTTAAACCTCTACATCTTTATAAACTGCATCACTTTTAAGGCGACCAGGTGTCCCAGTTTGGAAGTCCGGGCAGATGTCTGACTACTACTAATGTGCCCTCATTTCCTAGTGATCACCAAAATGCCCCACTTAAAATGAATTTGTTGATGTTTATAGAACTTAAATTTACTTTGGGCTGCACAAACAGGAGTTAACCTCGTTTGCTACGATGTATTCGTCTCCTCTAACAAGAATAATAATCATCATATATTCAGACATGTTTAAAAAATCTGCCCATTATCATCACGATGCAGTAGCTGCAGGAGATTCGGGCTCACACGGGGTCAGCAGTGTGCATCTGTTCACCAATAGCACAGCTGTGGCCTCAGTAGGTACGTTTGACAGGGTTGTATTTCACAAAGCTCACAGTAAACCTTCTCAAAGCTGAAAACATCTTCAAGCTAGCCATGACAGCAGTAATGGGGACCATATATAGTAACAAACTGACTGGTATATCTGCCTTACTGCCAGAGAGAAAATGGTTTTACCTGGCGATGAGGTAATTTAAGGACAAGCGCAGGATAGCCAGGAAGAGTAACATGGGAATGGCCCAGCCATGCCAAGCAGCATTCATGTAGATCTGCAGGGGAGAAAGGTCAGAATATGGCCACCAACAATTACTACGCCTTATAGGACCTCTGGGTGTGGCTTTAGAGAAAAGATGAACATAAAGATTCCCTTTAAAGATGATTTAAGACACCGCCATGAAGCATTTCATTGCGGCCAATATAATGCTGGAGGGCGACGCGATTAAAGCCACCCGTCAACACTAGAGACGGGATCGTCGAGACACTGAGGTGGCCCCGGCATGTATGGCCACTATCTTTGGGTGGAAAATGATTCGGCGTAACGCCGACTGTGGACATTAATGAAGATCTGATTAGACCTCTGGGCTCCTTGGCAGAACCACTATAATCTATCCTTGTGGCGCAGCAATTACTTAACCATTCATTTCAATGCGCTGTCATGTACGACCAAATGGGGTCATCAGTCAATATATAGATCTCACATTGTTTTTGTCTGTTAATAACGCTTGCTCAACACAGTACAAAGAGTAAGGTGGTGGCAGTTATGAATAAGAGAGGCGCACACTCACAATGAAGGCAATAGCTGAGGTGTAGACAGAGTGCCAATTAGATAAGGCGGAGAGGTTCCTTAAGAAGTTGGTGACAGGTCTGGCTCCTCGCTCTAAAATAAATAAGAGGAGAGGGATGTATTCAGTGTGGTTGAGGACAAATACAAAGTGCCTATCAATACTCATGTCAAGGCACTGGAAAGTATCTTTAAAGTGTACAGAGAGAAATTGTATTTTCTAGATGAGGGACATTTCTTACTTTAAAAACAGTTGTTGAGAGTGTGTAATGGACAATTAAAAGCCAGTTACTTGAACTTGCGTGGCTACTTCAGAGTGAACAAAGTATTCATAAATCAGTATTCTTACTGCGCTTCTATCACGGTTTTGCATTTGTTCGTGTGCATTTCGAGTACTCACTGAGTCGCCTCATGTTTTCTGTTAACCTGGAAGGAAAACACAAACAGTGGAGGTCAGAACACGCAGACGCTCCAAACATATACGTACACAAAAGAAGAAAAGAAGCTGCTTTGTGTGCTACACATAGAGAGAACACGTTGGCCTTCCTCAGCATGACTCACCTGCCTTTATAAAGCAGGAGAGAAAGACGAGTGAATTTGAAAAGTGCTTCCAACTTCCTTCGTCCTCTAAAGCCTGATTTGAAAACATCTCATCTAGCAACCAACACAATGCAAGTGAACAGTTCACAGAGCAGTGCGTTGGCAGCACATATCAAAAAGGTACATACACCAGTGTCTGATACAATACAAAATCCTGATTAATGTGACCCAATCTAAGACTGCACAGCTTCAGGACTCCCCAGCATCTCTTTGAACCAATGCAGAATCAATACCCGAGGACAGACACTTCATGTTCTCGGCCCACCTTTTAGCACTTAGCGGTTCCTCGGCCTCCACGGTGCTTTCCTCCGGCTGGAAGCGGAAGTCCTCGATGTAAACGCCGAAGCGCTCGTACACCCACTTCTGAAGGCGCGAGCTCCAGACCTCCTTCTGCTGTTTATCTGCTGGAGACAGCACCTCGGATCAGGTTTGGTAAGTTCGCCAAAATTGTAGCAATTTCCTACAACCTGAGTTGCTGCACCGAAAAAGGCACACATTGTTGCACTCCATTTCCCTTTTTAACCGCTCTGGTGTGACTGATAAGTGTACACTAATCGACTGTGGGTGAATGTGAAGCTGCGTCACTGAGAGAATAAATACACACGGTTTTAAAAAAAAGGGTGTCTAAATGAAAGCAGTTACCACAGTCCCATCAGCCCAAATGACTCTGTTCATCCTCTCTTCTTCCCTAACAGATTACACTCACTCTCGCTCTGTCCTTTCGTCCACACACACATACACACACTCTTAATCCATCCTGACAACACACCGACACTCACACACACCTCCGACACTAGTTAGAGCACAGGCCTGTCTGCCCTAGATGATGTGAACTACAATCATAACCCATTTTCCAAAATTAGCCTCTCTCTCTCTCTCTCTCTCTCTCTCTCTCACTGTGTCGTTGGAACTCAAACTACGAATGTTATCATCACAGCTGTTAGACAAAACACACGCCCTAACGCACACGTTTCAGAAACACCATCTGACTACTGCTGCATTAATGAGCTCCCCTCTCCCCTCGCTGACGTATTTTAGAAAACACATGCCGCAAAACATCCGTATGGCACAGACGTCGCAGATCTGCAGTAATGACATCAATTAACGTCCCCAGTAGAATTGGTTTTTATTAATGCAATTTGTTGTCGCTTGCTTGCTCTTGATACCGCTAACTGCACACCAGGAAGCACAGAGTAAGTGTGTGTTTCTGTTTGCTGAGTACACACACACACACACCACATATGTCCTGCAATAACCTGAGCACTTCCGACAGCGCTCTACCGCACACATCCTACATCCCCGCCTCCCCTGCTCGTACACGCAGCCCTCTTGATTTACTCCTACGCGCTTGGAAGACGTCAACATCTTCCTTCCCAAATCATTTCCTGGACTCCCACTCACCCCATCCTCTCTCTCTCACGCTCCCTTCTCTTCCTCCAGGGACTTACCTGTCCCATTGTTTGAGGGCGACTGCTGTTTCCGGGGAGGCTGTGGTGGAGAGTCCTCCAGCCTGGTGGAGAGAGAGAGAGAACGGGACAGAGTTGTCAAGTGCATGTCTCAGGAAGTTTATGTTTTAACATGTGGTGAGTTGTTGCATTGAATACATCTGCTGTGGGAGGAGTTAGATAGACACATGGGGGGGTAGAGACAGACTGAGGAGAAACAACTTCAGTCTCAATCTGCTTTAATGTAATCTCACTGGTACAATCACTCAAGGGCGTAGGTTTGCATATGGTCCATAGGGACTAGTCACGACCAAAGTTTGGGAAAGACACAATTGTCCCCACCAATGTTGTGTTAATTTTAATTGCCTGTTAGAAAAATATATTTTGCACAATATATTTGCAAACTCATTCGTATTATTATTAGTGCTGGGTAAGTTAATTCATTAACGCCGTTTTTTATTTTGAAAGTCCGTTGCTCGCTGGCAGCGGGGGAGGAATGGAGACTACTGGCCATCGCTGCGGTAAAGTCAGCAGACACTCAGATCTCCGTGGTCAACTCAGCAGACACTTACACGTTAGTGCACCTATACGCTGAAATTAACGGTAAACGCATTCAAACGGCACAGATCGGGAGCGAGCGAAGGACTTTGAAAGTTAGCGGAAATATGAACGTGAGACAACATCCGGTTCCTTCAGACGAACATCCGGTTTTCAGAATAAGATGCCAACAAAGTATGAATTATATTCACATTAAGTATAAAACATGCTACCTGCATCTCGTGAGTTAAAGAGAAAATACACCTAAATTGTGCGTAAAGTGTCTTTATTCTTTGATCGCTGGGTAACCATAATTACCTCGGAGTTACAGCATTCTATTGATGAACAGTAGAGCTTGCATTCACATGCTCCGACTGTCATGAAAACATAGGACACACATTCTGATGAAACGTGCTGAAACATGTTATTCATGTTGCACAGCAGTGGAACGTTTCACATAAAGTCACACACTGAGCACAGATAGTGAAGAGATTTGTCTTTTAACCCCTAAGTCTATTTTGAGGCCTCTGCTCGAAAATGTCATACCCATACTCAAAGGGGCTTATCTCACTAACTACAAGGTCTATTTGAATAATTTCAATGGAATTATAACACTAACACTTGTGATAGTTCGTTAATATGTGTACATATCAGTGTATAGGTTACTGGTAAATGCTGAATGAATATAACACAGCTCAAATTGAAATTGTTCAGGTTCGCCTGGAAAAAAAAGCACTTTTTGCAGCAGTAAGCCTAAAACTCTCCACAATCATAGCACAACATGTCAGCAGTCCTTAAATTGGTAGTAAATTGGTAGTGTCCCTACCAATGCTGAGACCAAACCTACGCCCTTGCAATCACTGGTGCCAATACAAACAGAACATTCTGGGATCATATAAAAACAAAGAGTGAGAAAAAAAAGCCTACTCTGAGACTAAGAAAACACACATTAGCTTTACTCTTCTATTTGATCTGAACCAAGCCAAGTCTACGCATGTGTATGAAATGGAGCAAAAAAAAAAGATGAATGATCAGTTGTGCTGCCATAAATAAATAGGCGTAAAGGCAGAAAATAAAAAAAATCAATCAAATGATGAAACAGCATTCCAAGAGGTTATTGGCTTTGGCAAGCTCGTTGCCCTTTCATCTTAAATAGTTTAATGGTAGTCATATGTCATGCTAATGGCCAATAAACGCTTGCTCGAAAAAGAAATACCATGTTGATTAAAAATATATATATATTTTGTTGATAAAAAAAAAAAGAAGCAATTCTTTGTCCCTAGGTCTTGGGGCTTCGAGAAATAATTTGGTAATGTTTCATATTAGATGGTTTAATAATTTCCTAATCATTTACTGGTAAGTTTGTGTGAAATAATATAAAGTCTATTGACCGATGCTTGTCTGTAGACACCAATTTCACCTTTTTTGCATGTACAGGTAACTTGCTTGCCTGATATCAGAAAGAATTTCAACTTATTACTTTCCGTTCTCCTCTCCAGTCTGACATTGCGCAACTCAAACCAATTTCCAGTGTGAGGGAGGGGGGGGGGGGGGGGGGGGTGAAACCAGAGTGTTTACATTTTGGCCACCAAGCTCTACTGCCTTGCTCGAGAACACGTGGATACCAGCCACAGCGAGAGAGCACCTACTTGTCTCCACTGGATACTGCTGATAAAGGATTACCTGGAGAATACTCCCAGGTCAGGGTGCATTAGTTTACCTCTTTCTGTGCCGATAATCACCCGGAGAGCACCAGTGGAATTTCCCCATTGGCCGGCACAGAAGCATCATCTGATCTCTCTCTCACACACACACTCACGAGGCGTACATACACACCCTGGGTTTAAGAGTGGCTCACTCGGTGCCAAGATGCGCAGGCTTTCCCTGACACCAGCGGGGCTACTGTGTCACAGTGTGCACTTGGCGACACGGAGAGGCGCATGACTCGTTTCTGTTCTGTTTTTTTCTCTCTCACCATCTCCCTCAAAAACACAGCTCCTTATGGATTTCCCCACCCACCGAGCTGCTGAGGCCTCTATTTATAAGCACTCACGCACACGGCATACAACTTTAACTCTGATAAACTCTGCTGAGCTGAAATGTTAATGTTAAGTGCAGTGTCACCGTTTCCTGTATCGTTCCCTCACTATCACTTCCCCGTCCTCATCTCCCGACGCCCACGTCATGCGCTCGCTGTCCTTTTTTTTTTTTTTAGTCTCACCTGGTCTTGAGCACCTCGTTCATCTTCTGCTCCAGGTCTATCCTCTTGCTCCGCTCTCTGTCAAGCTCCTGCCGCAGAGAGTCCACATTGGTCTCTTCCCGCAGCTTCCGTAGCTCCTCCTCTGGAAGACACACAACACAAAACACTGGAGATCAGCATCGCGCATTTTTCAGATGTATCCACAATAATTCAAACATTATGTGGAAGATGTCATAAAACATGTCAGATTCACTACCCACAGAAAATCTGATCTATAAAACAATATAATTCAATTATGAACTGTTCTTTTAAGTGGAATCAAGTTTGAAGTCATAACTTGAGACACAAAAAATAAATCCTCCACTCCATCATCTCCTTCACCTTCACGCCCCCCCCCCCCCCCCCCCCCACACCACACTCCTTGTCTATCAGCTCCCAGCATGAAGTGGGTTCAGGTATCAGGGCTTTCTAAGCCCGGGGTGCAACATCAGCGGTGTTTCCTCTCAGACTATTGTCCCGGACTAAAGGGACACATGAATATTGGAGGAGATGAAGCAATACAAAAAAAAAAATGCACATGAAGAGGTACAAATGAATGAAGACCTGCATACATTTATGGACCCAAAGAATGAGGAGCAACACAAAAGCACATCCTTCTCAAAACACACAAACTGACATCCACATATACGGAAAAACACAGACCTCTTGACTTCCTTACAAAACAGAACGTTGCGATCACTCTGCTGTGGTACCACTTTAACAGATCTGTTTTCACAACAGACAGGCTAGTACAAGCACAGGTGTAAATAGAACCGGCTCACCTGGATGGAATGGAGCCATCGCTAATGTTATTATTTACAACCGCGCTTTCGCTGCTTTCGTCTGCCGCGAAAAGGGTCTAATGGAAACGGCACCATGCTGAGGATTTATAGGAAATTGTGCCGGGGAGACAACACCATATGGTGCTGATAAAAGAAGCACAAGAACACTGCCGCAGAACACTTCAGATCAATACCTGCAACACAAGAAACAGGACCTGAACCGGTAGTACCCTCATTCTTTGAAGGGACCAAACTGACAGTGAGGAACGTGATGAAAGCCGGGTCACGCAGCCTCTGCAAAGGAAGATGTATATCACCTGCCCTCCCTCCTGAGATCATTTCATCACACAGACAGTAGGGGATTCATATATCAACAACGTAGCTGCCAGTTTCTCTTTCTCATCACCTAATCTCATAACTCACTCATCCTTTATCTCTTCCCGTTAGCGCTAATAAAACATTCAGTGGCAGCGCCTCCTGCAGCTCAAGCGTCGGCAAACAACACAGTGTGCTCTCGTGGAGAAAACATACACTGGATTTCCCCTGCGCCAGCTCCGTTTGCCTGTCTCCCTGTCTAACATAGGAATGTGTTTATGGTACGGTGTGTGTGCGTGTGTGTGTGTAAACAAGACAGAGAGCCGGTGCGTAAGCGAGAGGCCGGCCGAAGGTTACTAAGCAGCTTAGCACTGGCTATGTTGCCCTGTGCCAGGTTCTCCACTGTCAACCGTAAACCTCTTACACAAATGACTAACAGCGGCAGCAATGCACCGTGGGTAGTGTAGGCAGAACTAGATCAGTGGTTTATTCTGCACTGAACGCAGACACAACGTATTGTGGCAAGTGAAGGGTGACAGGAATATAGTCTGTCAGTAATATTCTGCTAAACGCTCCACTATATTCAACAGCCGGCTGCTACCTTTTTTTATTTGGCACTGGGTCTATCGCAGCTGAAAGCAGCTGCCTCGGCAGATGGGAACGAGGTGGTTGAAAGTGGCGAGACTGAAGCAAAAACAGTAAAGTTGTGGGCCATGAAAGCGAAAC
Source organism: Pholis gunnellus (assembly GCF_910591455.1). NCBI lineage: Eukaryota > Metazoa > Chordata > Actinopteri > Perciformes > Pholidae > Pholis > Pholis gunnellus. The sequence goes on from NC_136549.1 coordinate 7,479,777, forward strand.
AATGATCCTAAAAGACGCAGTAAAACTCTCGTGAGGCTGAAGCTCACAGAGTCGGGGGATAATTCCCTATGGGGGCCGGCGGTACAAGCGAGCCCTTCCACATTGCATAATCATCATGTCGTCCATTGTTGATATCCAAATATTGATCGGTGCAGGTTCAGTTACTTCAGTCTCTGGTTGACAGACACAAAGCACATTAATCACGCTACAAAAACTCATTTGAAATGTTTTGTGATTTACAGTGAAGTACAGTGACTGCATTTTTAGTGCTGCTCTAAATAGTGACTACTAGGTGCACTATACTTATACTCTCTTCTCCCCCCCCCCGCCATGTCCTGCCCTCATACTGTAGGTCACTCCTTCCCTTCACCTTGTGCAATTAGTTTTATGTATACAAATCTTCTTCATCCTTTCTCCTCCCCTTTCCTCTCCATAGTTTCCTTCCTTCCAAACTGACCAATTCCTTCCCAGTCCATACTCCTGTTTGATGCATCACACAGCACGAGCGTGACACAATGTACTTTGTGTGTCAGACACACACCGATGGAGTACGATCGTTTTCCTGTCAACACAGAGGCCCTCTCCTTTAGATGGCATGTTAATAACACTGTCAGCAAGCCTGCTCGCCTTCTAAAATTGGATTGCCAACATCTATATATAGATCTTCATCTTGGGTTTCCCGATCACGGGGTCTCTTTGGCCATTATGAAGGCTAGTAACGCAGCCATTTATCAACAACACAGACTCAGGATGAGCTGAATGCTTTCCATGAAACTGTAATATCGGAGAAGAAAAATGCCAAAATAAAAACGTACATTTGATAAGAGTTACACATATTATTATCGGCTGATAAAGATTGGAATGCAGCAGATGTGATGTTGAGGGTAGATAATTGCCATTGGAGGAGGTTTGGTTTGTGTAGTACAGCACATTCAGTATCAGATAAGGTTAAAGTCAGAAGACGAAGATGGTGAAGATGTATATTTAAGACAAAATATCTGAGTTTTTAGATATCATTTGAACATTGCCATGAGTTGAAGTCAAGTTAGTTTGAAGAAATCTAGACAAAATGGAACAACTGACGGAGTCTGTGCTCGACTGTCTTACAAAAAGTAGAAGTTGATTACAGTCAAGTGGATGGTTTTAGCGAGATATTTGGAAAACTTTGTCCCTTACTGGAACCAAAAGCTAAATTAAAAAAGGATGGGGAAATGTGGTGGGGCCTTGGTGCACCTGAGGTGCCACGAGCACGCAGCAACCATCATGGCCGAGTGTCATATGAGAGACTTCCTCCATTCTGTGTCACGGGTGTCGATTAGTTGAGCATTGCACGTTAACATCCATGTTTTCTTGAACCGTCTAGACACCAGACAACATCCTCAGTGTCCTGGTTTTACCGCTCAGCTGCGGGGGACTGACGTTGCTGTGACCGTGATTCACCACGGTGGCAGATTTCTAGTTGGACAAATATGAATTTGGGTTAAAAACTTGCTTCGGTTGACTTGGTTGAACGCACTGAGGTTGATCATATATGTGTGGACAAATATTAATCTAGTAGGATAGAGCATATCGAGCAAATGGAGACGAAAAATAACTGACATCCTGAGGTTTGAGCTGACATAAGTTTACCTTGCCTTATATTACAATAATTAATAATTAGTTAGATATTAAATATCTGATTTTGTACATGTCTGAGGTTGATCAAATGAAAAACAGAAGTCTACTGTACCACCTGTGTACACTGTGTCGTACAGTGTGGTTGCCAAACAGGGCTGGCTAATGTACAGAAGTTTTAGCATCTTATTCAAGTTTGCAGTCCGACGTAGTTGAAATTCCAGATTTTGAAGCTGACAAACTTACTGACATTGAGGTTACTTTTGTGGCTTTTCATCTTGTCGACAGCTCCACTGTAAAGCAGCTCAAAGCTGTCAAAGGTGAAGTCCTCCATCCTGCACAAAGCCATCCGTCTGTGCAGCCGGCCAGTCCCCGGTACGCTCGCGCACGAACGAGCCGGCAGGGCGGCCACCCTGGCTCTCTCTTGAAATTCAGCCATGGCTACAGGTTCCCCTGGTCCGGTCCAGCTTGTTTAGCAACCCCTCTGCCACCTGATGACCTCAAAACACCAAACCTGACGACCTCGGGTACATGCTCCACGTTTACATGTCCCATCCGGAGAGAAAGCCGAGATCAAGGACACGTTCCTCGGTGCTGATCGGTCACCAGCTACGCAAGAGACTGATGGTCAGTGATCGGAGCTGGTCTGAGAGTGTTAGGCAACCGGTAAAAAGAGAAGCAGGGCAGCTGAGGTAGGGAGAGGTGGGGCTTTGCTGGGTGGCCAGCAGACTAAGAGGGCCTGGAATTTGAGATTTCTGAACCCACCGGAGCTGTCGGACACTCGCACATCACGCATGTTCGAGTGTCAGCCCGGTTTGATTGGAGTGGCTGTGCACATGCGTGTGGCCGCGCGTTACGCGTTTGTTGCGACTCGGCTTGTGCGCGTTCGTCTGAAAGAGTGTTAGTGTGTGCGTGAGTACTGTAAATACACAAGTGGAACGAATCGCTTTATATCCAAGCAGGCAAAAGTTTTTAAGACCTCAAAGGAAAAGTACTGTGTGAGTCGCACAATCCAGGCCAGAGACAATGGGTCCTTTCATTAAAAGGAAGGTGGGGGGACAGGGGGGGGGTTCAGCGAAAGAGAGAGAGAGGATCAGCTGCTTCACATTGGCCTCTCATTGTTCCCATTCTCTACAGTGTTCGCCACAACACTGGTTGATTTGAGCGTAAAAGGAAGGTTGAGCTTTGGAGCCTCCAGCCGATCGGCAGATGTCAACACAAGACACCAAGGAGAGAGGAAAGATAAGGAAAGGAAAGGAGAGGAAACAGTATTAAAGTTGTGGCCTGGCAAGTGGAGGGTTTGAGAAAGGCCAACATGTAATTGGCAATAAGGATACATGATGCATCTCTCTGTATAACCCAGAAAACAACGTCATGTTCAGTGAGACATCATGTTCTCTCAGTTTTGGGGCTCTCTAAAAGTCAATGAAGTGAATTATAGTTCAGCAAAGATAGCAAATATTAGGGATAGATACTCATCATTTATTAAAAGAATATTTAATTTATTTTCCATTTAGTAGTATACTGTAGTTCAGGTTGTACTTGGAGCGAACAAAGAGCTACTTGTGTATTGTCTCCGCTTTCCTCGCTGTGGCCTCGATATCTCCAGGTGATCTAGATTTCACCTCACCTTCCTCCCCCCTCTATTATGTTGACTTAATGGCTATTAAACTTCACAGTGCTCCCTGATCCAACAACAACACTCCTTTTTGTTGATACTGCGTGTGTTTTTTTACATGCATGCTCACATATTTAATATAGAAATGATCTAGATAAACAATGTTCCCTAATCCAATGTTGTGTCGGCGGGGAGGATAGCGTGTGCTTGTTTGGAGAACAGTAATGGGATAATAGATTTCATTACATCATAGATATCTGGTCAAGACTGCAGGCGCCTCGAAGCACCGGGAGCCGGGTCCTTAAGGGAAATGGCAAGAAAACAAATGGACACATCCACAGCTCAACTCTGCAGTTCTGCTGGAAGATATCACATTAACTCATTAAGCTCAAAACACTGAGCACAGAACTGTCTTTACACACATGGCCACCTGTTGCACACACACACACACGACTAAATAAAAACGTTTCAACTGGGACACAGACTAGAGTACAGCGAGAGGAACTGAGAAATCTGCGTCGGCTGTGTGTAGACACCGAGGTACCATGAATTACAGGGCCATTCAGCGTGACACTTTTCTTGCCAAACTCGAAACATCTCAACTATAGAAAACCTCTTGCTTCTGAGCTGTCGAAGCCCGTTCTGCCTCAAAAGGCTTAATTTCCTGTCGTACAGAGCTCACCTATGACAGAAAAGACTGGCCTCCTTAGCAGGCACCAAGCAGAAGTTATTCATTATCATGCAGCGTGTCTCGCAGCTGTCTTAGAGGGAGAATGAATCATCATCAGTGTGTACAAGTAATCGGTAATGAGGCCCGCAGAACACTCAATCACCTGCATAATTATCTCCCAGAATATAAAAACAAGACTTTTCAATTAATTCCATGTTTCTGTCGTGTAGCACCTCAATAGATACCAAAAAAAAAAGGCACACAATATGCCCATCAATTACTGAAATCCATTTCTGAGGTATTTTACTTCTAAATGAATATTTTAATAAGCTTTCAACAAGTGTGCATGTTCCGTTTTGTCTACAAAGACAATTTTAAAAACTTGAGTTGTTAGTAAGTTTTCACAAATTTAGAGCCAGAGTAATTTCGCAAAGACAAGTCTGGAGGAACGACTACAGAACAGTGAGCGCTGGCTTTTTAGCTCGCACAACCACACAGGTGTTTCAGTTACTGACTAATTGCTCTTAGCACAGGTGTGAATTGTACAATTAATGATGGCTGAATTCCATTAAGCGGTTTCCGGGCCCAGGGCTGTGGTCAAATAGTAAAATAAAAATGACAGTCTGTGTGTTTTTTTCGAAGCACTTTTATTTAACCTCGATGGAAAACATCATGCGGTCAAAGAAAGACGTGAAGAAGAATTCACAAGGAGTAAGGAACAGACAACGAAGGGAATCTTGCTGCACTTGACTTGGTTCTGCCGTGTCGCTTTAAAACGTGGCCACTAGGAATAGTGGGACAGAATTATCTCCATCCCTTTCATAAAGGAAGGACCAGTGTATCCTATGACAAAGGAAATAAGAAAGGAAGCATTTAAGCACCTTTCCTTAGCATTTAGAGGATTCAAGCATCTCCTATAGTGGCTGCCATTTAGACATTTCCTCATCATTACACTCCGGTAGGAACCTCCCTAAGACTATTCAACAGCAGCCCTGGTATGATGGCTCGCTGTCATGGCTTTCTGGCAGTTGACAGCTGAAGAGATCTGATCCATTGTTAATATTTGAAGTCAAGACAACCTGTGAAATTAACTATGAAAGGAATAACGAGACATTTCTAATCTCAATGAGCCAATAAAAATGATGCCGCTGTCTGTATCGGGTCTAATCAGGCAACATGAGAGAAAACACATGTGTGGGTGCACTGCGGGAATTAAATACTGACATCTCTGGATTCTAAATATCCATTATTTTTTTAAAGACCTGTCAGTGGGGGATAAAACACTTGGATGACTGTTTGATGTGCGCAACTGGGACGTACTTGTTCTTCCGGGTAGTTTCCCCAATACCGGTGAGTAGCAGATGGTATTGTGAAGAAACGCAATGCACTACAGCCGTATTGCAATTCATCATCGTTGTGCCGCTGCTGCATAGTGCATGTCTGTGCAGCCTTTATGTGGTGCCTCTCTGCCCAGTGTGAAGTGGGGACAGCAGCTAGGTCGCTGTTATTGATCAGAGAGTCACTGTAGTGCACAAAGCCTGGCCAGTGACCTTCAATATGAAACCTCAAATTGGATAGTGTGTCTCTGCATCACACACACACACACACACACACACACACACACACACACACACACCATCACATGCATCTAGTTCTCTCAAAAGCTATTTGTACCAGTAAAAACCAATACACCCAATGACAGCAGGACCTGTGTATTACACAGTGCAATGGGAGAATATTGAAAGACTGCAAACACATACACACTTTAGCCTGCCAGGTCCAGGATGGACATCGACCTTGCACATATTCTATCGGGTCAGACTAAAAAAAGCGGGGCAATGCAAAAACAGCGAGATAAAAAGCTTGAGGAATCAACAAGCCGAGGATAAAAAAAAAAAAGTAGGCAGAAGAGAAAAGCACCGAGAGGACAGAAGGGCAAAGAGAAGACGGTGACGTTTGGAGGTTGCAGTGAAAGAGAACTAAGCAGAGACGGAGAGAGGGAGCAATAAAAGCTGAGCACATTAGGCCCGTCCTTATAATTACACAAGGTGATTTCCACTGGCACCAGCTTCTGACATTTTATCACCGGTAGGAGGGTTGGTTCAGCTCAGCGCCATCACCCAAGGGACAAATTGCGGTTGATGTATCCCTCTGTTCTTACATCTATTACTATAATAATCATAGCACTATCACAAGGTTGTCATTCAAGCCAACCGTGTTCTCAGAGTACACACAGAAACATACATTCATATATTCCAACATTGGTAATTTGGTAAACCTCCATTGTGTTTGTGTATTCTGTTGTTGCCGCGCACAATGGGCAGATGAAGCAGCCGGTTCGTGCATAAGGAAGGAACGGTTGACCAACTAATGATCGGATTACTGAGAACTTCATGATTGGAATTTGAGTGAGACAGGCTGTGTAAGCTTTGGATTTTTAGACATACCAATACAAATGATACGGTGCATATTATAGTAACCTGGTTAGAAGCAGCCAGCACAGAAAGATTCTTGGTGAGGATAATCCGCAGACCTCACTGTAGACAGTTTATCAGGTTTATGTAGGTCTGTGGATTATCCTGCACATGTAACCGCAACAACGTCTCTGAAACACACCGTTATGTTTTACAGATTTATTTCTCTCATGCTTTGCACCACAAAAAATAAATTTAAAAAAAAAGCACATTCATTGTAAGGCTGACTCGAAAGCTTCCTCGCTTCAACTGTTGCCATGGTAATGAACGTCCAAAACAGTATTCGCTTGAATTTTTTATGACTTTTATTATTATTATTAGACTACGCGGTACCCCAGAATGATTGTTTTTGCTATTTGAGATTTAATAAAAAAGGAAAAATTCTTGAAGTCAGATTTTTTTTTTCTATCTTCTCTCATTAGACAATAATAGCAAAGAAACGTATGAATAAATAAAGGGAAAGTACAGACGGACTTATTAAGAGACCACAGCACCACTTCACTCGGTCAATGTGGAATGAGGTGAATGCACATATTTAAGCATTTATTAAATGATTGAGAGCACGCTGCTGGCCCTTTAAACTAATCAGATTAGTCCGTTGCGAGGTGTGTATGTGCATACGTGCAAACGTAAAGGAGAAGAGAGAAAAGGAAAGAGGAGAACAGATGAGAGGAAGGACTTGAATGAGGCCCGGGAGAGGAGAGAGAAAGGAGGAGGAAAAGAGAGGAGAAACAGGCGGAATACAGCGGAAGGCCATCACCACCTCCACTGCATGCGTGTGTGTGTGCATGTGTGTTAGCCTCCTCCAATGTGATCTCTCGTTCGGAAACATTGTTACAAATTAACCAATTAAGTGCCCTAAGAATAGCACTGGTAAATCACAATAAATGCCAAAGGGGGAAAGGCATGGGCCATTGTATCCACACACACACACACACACACACACACACACACACACACACACACACACACACACATCGTCTGGAATGGAAACTCATGCCTCCTGTGAAGGAAAGGAGACAATATACTTAAGCAGAGTGTTTTGTTTTAGCATACAGCGTGGGCCCCGGCTGTATTTTAGGCAGCAGGGAGGGAAACACGTCAGCGTGAGAGAGAGAGAGCGAGAGAGAGAGACAGAGAGAGAACGCCTATGCTCAGTTCACTCCGACTGTGAAAGAGATCCATGAAACCCAAATTGTTTCTTGGGTTAAATGCTGATGCATCATTAGAGCGGAAAAAAAGCACAAACTAACACATACTTCAGGTTTTGAATGAGTTTTAGTTACGGTTTCCTATCTTGCCATTATAGTCCTTTTTTCCTTTGGGAAATGTTCTTATCTTCTCAGTGGAAAAAAACAACAAAACACTGTGAACTTTAAACTGAGCTGAAAGATAAAAGTAGCCCTGAGGAGGCGAGAAGATTTGTGGAACTAATTCATATTTTGGGCGTTGAGCTACTGGATGTGCTGGCTGTTGACAACAGTGACATTCAATTATGAAATTGTTTTATAAGAACTATGAATGATTGAGTTCGTCAAATAATGGTTTTCAATATTGACAAAGCACATTTTAGTATTAATCGTTCAGTCTATAGAATCCCAAGGCGATGTCTTTACATTCTCTGCCTCGTTTAATTAAAGCCACTTCCTGTTCTTGCACTGTGAGCCACGCCTTCTTGCAGTATGTATTTGTGTCTTTTCTGCAACAGCCGTTCAACGCATTTACATTCAGTCAATACCTCCCTATATAGTAGGTTTCATTGTTAGTGCAGGGGTTCGCCACTCACGCTGTATTTTAACTTCTACCTACACTTTTAAAAGGAAATGATGCATGCATGTAATCAGGCATTACAGTATACTACCGTCATTCATATCAGCCTTACCGTTTACAGCTTTCTTTAGTTACTTCCAATGCGAACCCAGCGCTTCATACACGTTAAATGCTTTACAACTGGCAAAGCACGAGGTGGCTACGCAATGCATTTGTCGCAGAGGGTCTGGGAGCTGTAGTATCAAACTGCAGTAAGTATTATAATCAGTGTTGCCAAATCGAGCAGGGCACAAACCTTAAGGATTATGACTTTAAGTCATTGCATTTCTAAAATCTAAATCCTCTCAATGTGCAACCAATAGCTAGTCTTCTGACAGTATGTTACGTTGTTTCCCTATATTATGCCCCAGAAAAGCCATTACACAACACATAAACCCATAACGTGTCACTACAAGGAATCTTTTGTTTCACCCCCGTTAATCTCATTAGCTTTAACTCACGACAAACTGCATATAAGCATACGAGTCGGTAATCATCGGTTCTCACCCCGTAACGGAGAATATGATGAATGCACACTTATGTAGGTCCTTCTATAGCCGCCTATATATATATATACTGTGCGAGGAACCACGCACACACTCAACAGTACATTGTTTAGAGTGCGATGACTAGACAAAGCACAGGAAAGCAGAGTAGAGTGCAAAGGAAAATAGTAGAAATGGAATCCACAAGAACTAGAGTACAGGGCAGAGAGTTCAGGACTCCATTAGGTGCTGATGGACGGCCGCGCTTCAGTTACACCGTCCAGAGAGAGGACAAGAGGTGAAGAGTAGGGGTGGGAATCTCTCGGCACCTCACGATTCAATTCTGATTCAGCTACGATGAGATTATAAAACAATTATCGATTCATCTTGATGCATCAAAATGTTTCAATAAATGATTTTCTTGGACTGCTTTTTTTAAAACACTGCATACTTGTAATGATTCAAGATTAAAACACAGATGAATTTCCGACCATTATCTTTTAGTAATTCAATATTGGTAACAAATAGAAGAGATGTGTCAACTGGAGGGTTACAAAGAGAACCAAGAAGAAAATGAATGAAATTGGGCCTGTAGCAGCATCCTCGTAGTGACAACACAGAATCCAGAGTCATGTGACATAACAAGCTGCCCTTATTCACAAATAAATAATACAGACTTACCTTCTAACAAATCCCCCTGTTATAGGCAATGAGCATTAGCTTTTAAGCCAGGGGCTGCCGGTCAAATCTCTGCTCGTATTTTACAACGTAGACACGGTGCATGTGTATTACGTCTGTTGCGTTCAGGGGCAGCGGTAAGGAACAGACAGCCCGGTGTCACAGTATTGTTAATCATAATGTTGAGAATAGAGTTTGACATTTCTGATAATTGAGTTTTCTGCATCGAGTCATAATCGTTCAAGAGAGAATCACGATGCATTTAAGAATCGATTTTTTCCCCCCACCACCCCTAGTTAAGAGGCACGAGAGCAACGGATAACCACAGAGTGAGAGGATAAGGGAGACGCAGCAGAACGGAGAGAATAAAAACACTTGAGGTAAACATTTCCCAGGGGTACTATTGCCCTTTCCAATCAACACCACAAGGCAACATGCATGAAGGTTCCTCCCCTTCGGAGTCACCTTACAAAAATGCCAAGTGGCTGCCATCTTAGGTGGAGCTATGATTACAGTTCTGCATTCACATCTTTGAGCTCATGACAGTGTCACAGCTGTTTTTACGTGCACGCTCGTGGGTTTGTCGGGGCTCAGAGGAATCTCAGAACGTCGCGCTGCCGTGTCTGACACAGAGGGGAATGAAGGGGAATCAAAAGTGCCATAAAAAGACGGCCAGGGGATGACGGGCAGAATCTGAAAGAGCAGCTCAGCCGGTTGGAGGGAAAAAGGCAGGTGGGGGGGGGAGAAAAAGAGGGAGGAAATGAAAGGGCAAACAGGAAGGTAGAAAGGTCCGTGAAGGGTGAGCTAATTTAGCTAGCATCCTGCGGTGTGACAATGAATCGAGCCATTTTAGCTGAGGCACAGGCATTATGAGAGGACATAGCCCGAGGTATTCTCTTTCTCATACACACACACACATTCTCTCTCCCTGTCTCTCACTCTCACTCTAATAGACACACATAGTCGAAAGAAAAAGAAGGGGGGGTGGGGACTTCACAGTCCATTGCATAGCACAGGACTGTCAACGTGCTGCACGGTACAGGACAACCCGTACCCCTCATCGGATACCGGGTTAGACAAGCTCGTACACGTGTGTGTGAGCTGAGTGGGTGGACTCGGCATCGTGCGGTTAGTCTCGCATCAGGCTGCCTCCCCCTCTTTCTCCCTGCGATCACCCATTCTCCCAGGCTTAGTTGTTTGGAACTACAGTATACAGATAAACAGTATATCCAGAACTGCAAACTGCAATACATACTGCAAAGAATTACAAGCAAACAAAGACATATTTATGTGACTAAAAAGGTTACAATTAACTTTTATGAATTAAAAACAACAACTATAAAAAGGGATAAAGCTGGAAGACAAATATGAGGACAACGTTGAGATAGCAATCAATGTTCCTCTAAATAGAACCAGGATTAACTAAATCAACATCATGCCGCGAGAGCCGATAGAAATAGTGAAGTTTTTGTTTTTGGTGTTTTATGATGTGGCCTGCAACTCGATAACAACACTTATGGACACTGTAGGTTGCGAAGTCACAGCTGGTATGAACAACAAATGAATGAATAGAAGGATTTATAGGGTAACTGAGGATACACTGCCCGGTGCATGGACGCGTCACCTCACAGTGTAGCGTGGCAAATTGATTAACATTAGCTCAGCAGCTGCTTGCCTCCATTATGCTTCCAGTGTAATTGCAGGGTTGCATACAGACATACAGTAACTGTTGTAACTGCCCATTCTAAATATCACATTAGAGAGTTAAATTATTACTTTGTGGGCTGATTTGATTCCCATCATCATTTGAAGTTGACTTGCTTCTGTGAAACTAGAGACAAGCTCGTTGTCAGCTCATTGAAATGAATGCTAAACATGATCGGAAGCAGTGGAACCAAATACTGCTTTCAGATGCAACTGGGAATTACTTTTGCTTTCAAGTTGAGTTGGGCAACCCATGACTGCTTCTGGTAATAAGCAATCACAATAGGGAATTTGCACACAGCAAGAGAGAGCAACGCACAAGACCAACCTCCTGCGAGACTGTGGCTGGCGTCACAAGAAGCTAACAGTTCTAAAGCCAACGCACACAAGATCTACATTACATCACACCCGTTTGCCAGACAATTTTCTTCCCAGAGTGACCCACGATAAATGCATTTAACCTCCGTAGGCACGAGAGATAGATGTCATTAAGAGCTGTAAGTGCATCCCTCTCAAAGAGTCAACTGAGAGCGTGTTCATTGTTACAGTAAATTGATGAGACGGCAGTAAGTGCCAGCATTGGCGACGGTGTCGAGGAGAGATTTGACCCGCGGCTCAGCTAAACCAGAGCCTCTCGTCGAATAGGGGACGCTTCCTGCTAAAGTCAACATTCGGTAAATAATCACGAACGGTAGACAGAGGCGGCATCTCCACAACACAAGACGGTGAGCTCACACATTTTCCTCAATCTGCGATTTCTCTGATCTTGATGCTGCAGACGATCTCACCGCCCACATACACTATAGAACCACGAGCTGACCGCCACAAATGCAGGACTTTTCTCTGGGAACTGACAAGAGGGGATTCTGGGTGATGTTGGAACTATTTAATTACATACACACTGATTTCTTTCCCCCACATACTCATGTACACAATAGTCCCGTCTATTCTTCTTGTTGTCCTTGTCATGTCTTTGAACACTGAACAACACAGAGAGTTATTAGAACTTTTCATTTCTTTGAATTCTTATATTGTAATATTTTCTGAATCTGTCTGATTTGTGCAACTTCAAGTGATCAGCTCTGTAAAAAGACCAGAAAGTGTCTGAAACTGTGGTGTGGTCCAGGCCTGGTGTTGTGATGTGTGTGTGTGTGTACTCACGTAGGAAATGTTTCTCCAATAAGGCAATTTCCAGGTGACCTTTGACTTCATTGAGTCGGTCTGACTCTGACCTCTGGAAGTCCTGGATGGCCACTGCCATGGTGGGAGACCCCGAACCTGCCTGTGTACGCACACAAACACACACACACACACACACACACACACACACACACACACACACACACACACACACACACACACACACACACACACACACACACACACACATTGATGCATACAGGGGACCATGCGCACACACACCCATACAAACATTCGCATTCACAAACAGAAAAAAAAGAAAAGAAGAAGAATAGCTTAGCTTTAAGAATGACTTGACAACAAAATACATAGCAGCAGGGATATTCCACATGATCTAACACACACATGCACACAGGCTAGCATGACTCACGCTAACGCTTCCGCTCCCGGTTTAAGTCCAGCTGGAGCGGGATAGGATGAGGACGGCAAAAAAAAAAAAAAAGAGGAGATTCCTCCTCTTCCGACTACGGCAACAATGATGACTCACGCACCCTTATGACTAAGGGCTTCAATCCTGAACACACACAACTAGCCGCAAAACATGTGTGTAGGAGGACAAACGATTGAGAGGTGACGACAGTGTGAGAGAGGAGACGAATGAGGGATAGCGTGAGGAAGGAAAAAAAAAGAAAAAAAGGGAGAGAGTGGTTGTTAGAGGGAAAGGAAAGAGCGAGAGACGGCTGAGCTTGCGGATGACGAGCACTGCAGGTGGAGAATCTCTGCTCGACTACAGCAAGGGTCCTTTAAAAGACTCCTGCCCCACACACACACACACACACATACACACACACGCTGCAGCAGCTTCTCCCCGACAGCAACCAGCATGGTTTGTGTGTGCCTAAGTAGACACACCGCAATGTCTTTCACCGATGGGCTCTCTGCAAAGACAGAGCGAGAGAGAGGGAGCGAGAGAGAGAGAGAAATGGAGAGGAGGGAGGGAGAGTGAGATAGCACCAAACTGACATTGACCTGAAAAAATGTGCTTTGGAAGAGAGCCAGAGCCTAACAAGATAAGATGGTGGGGAGACATCGAGACAGAGATGGAGAGTGTGTCCCGGAATAAAGAAGCACCTCAAAGAAGACAAATGACAGCCTCTCCTGGAAGCGTGTCATGGAGAAGAAAAAAAAAGGTGGTTGACCGAAGGAGAGAAACAGAAAAGGGAAGGAGGGTGTGAGAATTAAAAAAGGAGACAGGAGGATAGAAAGGAGAGAGAGCAGACGTAGGGGGTGGGGGGCATGGAGGAGATGAAAGGAGCGGATGGTGGGAGAGCGCTACGAGCGCTCGGCTGCAATGCTCTTTGGTTTGAATTTTGTCAGCTTTGTTGTGTTTTTTTTTTCAAAATGTAAATCCGGTTGGTACAAAACGCCAGCACACCTTCATGTCGTTTGAAGCGGTCGTCAACCCTCATTCAGTACCTCCTGGTTATTAAAAGTAGGTCAAGCCCTGACGTCACCCTGGACGATTATGGGCTGATTAATTATTGTGTTCCTCATCTCCCTCTTTCATGTCTGCAGCTGATGCGAGCACAGGAATCTCACCATGTCCTGCTGTAAAGCTCTTTATGTTAAACACTCTGTTACGGAATGTTGTGATATGCATTCGACAAAATTCTACAGCAACACTTTCAGCAATGTGTATGAAAAAGTACGAAAAAAATATTTTCTGAAATGTTTCACCAATAATCAGTTTGTACTCATCCTTGCTTTTTACATTCAAACTATTCCAACACTTCCAGAGACATCCAGATACTCGATGACATGACTATCTAATCGGATTATCGTTCAACACAAAATTGATTGGCCAGGATAATGGTCCTCACATGGCCACAATATTCAATTATGCAACGTCTGTTATGAATGCTGCGCTGAATCCCGCCTCTCTCTCTTCTTCTCTACTGTATTGTATACAGGTGCATGCGGGTGTGCAAACAGCTTTTGACTGCAGTGAAAATGCAATTTTTGAAAGGCTAAACACCAAAAAAATATAAAATTGACTGAAGCAGAATATTTTGAAACATAAAAACAAATGGGATATGATGAAATCTCTTTTTTTCAATCAATTTTGACTTTTAGACTAAGGACTGAGATAATTAGAGAGACAAGGACACAGCGTCACTCGCTTGTGGACGTTAGTGGACTATAGCACACAATCTGTAATAATAAAAATAATACCAATGTCAACGTTATGAATGAGGTTTCTAACTATTGGTCACAGCCCTAGTAATAACCCATGAAGCCCTAACTACAGCAGGAAAGATGTCACAGATGCGTGTTGCAACATATGAATCTCCGGTCCAGAGATTAGAACTTCATCTATGTGCATCTCTTCAGGTTGTTCTTGGACAATAGTTTTCTATATCGTTGTTTTTCTTGCAGCAATCAGTCAGTAGGGGGAGTTCAATACTGCCCAACCCTATCGGCTCTTAAGTCAAGACTATCTTTAACCTGAACCTGAACCTCGTGGTGGAATTCCATCAACCCATCAGTCGGGAATCTCTCAGATTTCTTAGTGTCTCCATGACACTTTACCCGTCTCCGACCGGATAAGTTCGGGATGTGCCGTGTCAGGTCCAGACTTCAAAAGCATCACGCAGCATTTACCCCCCCCCCCCCCCCCCCGATTAGAGTTGTGGCTTAACTAGACAAGGCGCAGTTTCCAGATCTGCACATCTCTTCTTCAGGTCAGCACTTTCCTGCTTTTATCCTACAGCTTTTATCATCTTCTCATTTCTGCTTCTTTCCGATGCGCTCCATGAACCCGGCCTCTCTGTGCGGAGAGAGTGAAGTGAGACATTCTGTCCATGGGCTATATGCTTGCCTTAGTACAGGACTGACACACAAAAGTTCTAGTTCATCCAAGAGAACAGCTCCAGGGATCTCACACACTTTTAAAAAAAACCTCTTTCTTCTATGTTTTGAGAAGGCGTGTGCTTTTTAAGCCTGCGACTTTCTCATGAGGCTCAGCGGCAGTAGGAAAGGAAAAATACAGAAGGTGGGATTTCATAAACACACACATCACAGGAGACTCCTCCATGTTCGGTAGATTGCTGGTGATGGTTTTTAAACGTCCAATAATTAACAATCAACAAGGATATCTGGGCTTCTTACACAATGGACAGTGACAGACCACATAGGTGGACCAGTACTTGTACGTATAATCCTCTGCCGATTGGTAGAAAACGCTGACAAGGTAAAGGATACTGTGGTTACACTCTACTTGGAAGACATATTATCTGAACTGCCTGATCTACTTTCACTTTCACCGCTACCCAACCGGATTTCCCGTCAGCCCTGTTGAGTTTCTGACTTTCGGGATAGGTGAACATACACAAACTGTCTGAAGGTTTGTTGCCGACAGAGGACCAGGAGAGCAATTCTGCAACATTCGCGCACTCGAATATTGTCACTTTTAAATAGAAATGAAACGGCTTAACAGAACACAAACAGGACTAGCACGGTGATAAGAGGCAGCGGTCTCTTTGCAGCAGCAGCTACGAGGGAGTAATCCACAGCTCCTCATACAGCCTGTTGGCAAGAAAGAAACCCTCGCCTCAAGTATTCTGTGGTGGATGGAAGCCAAAACCAGAGGAAAAAAAAAAAACTTGCGGTTTGACTTACAATTCAATGGTGAGATTACTATTCAGAACGGCGGATTCTTTCTGGCATTATAGAGTTGATCTTTGGCATTCGCTATGAAACTGCGAGAGATAAGAGACTAGATTTTAAATCCTGAGGATGTGATTACAGGCTCGAGCATTCATGAACCTCTGCTGAGAGTACCGACTCCTGCATGGAGCGGCAGATTGAAGAGCCGTTCAGCACCGATTGTTGGCGACGAGGTTTCTAAATCATAGTTTGAAATATATATCGTTTTTTGAGACTTTGAGAGACTCTAAATGGATCTCATGATATCTAAAATGATATTTGTTTAGGGTTATATGTAGGGTTGGCTATCTCAAATTTGAACCGAACAGCACCCAATGGTACCTTTTCGCTAATTTAAAATCGCTCTGTGATAACAAAAATGTAATTTCAGTTGTAAAAAACACATTTTGTTATGTATTTTGAACATTTTACATGCCACACCCCTTTCCAAATCCTTCACGTTGATTTAACAGGAATCTGTACTTTTAAGGAATTACATCGGCAATACAGAGTTCGGTACCCGGTAACATTTTAGTCCTTGATATGAGGGATTATTCCTTTATCTTGACCTACATCATCTTACCTGCCTGACTTCAAAATATACTATAGATGGAATGAATAAGATGACACAAAGCACGACAAATGCCGTGAGGAAGCCACCTGATCCAGCAGGAGAAGTAAGGAGAGGCCAGTGAGGTTGTCTGTGCGGTGACTGAACACCATCTGCCCAGTGACATTCTGCCTGTTTAGTATGGACGACACCGGCTACTTTGTCGTAAAGTCTCAGTGCTTGCAGCCCAAGGGCACACTTCATTTTAACATGTGATGTAATGAAGGGGAGGTTTCGAGGACGGTCATTGCGTGGTCTGGTCCTGGAGAGGGCGTCTACGTGGGCTCCAACGTGCCAGCAGGGACCTATAAAGCTCTGCAGGGAAGATGAGAGTTCCACCGAGCAGCAGCAGCTTTTAGATTATTGAATGCAACAGCATGCCTCGTGTGTGTGTGTGTGTGTGTGTGTGTGTGTGTGTGTGTGTGTGTGTGTGTGTGTGTGTGTGTGTGTGTCCCAGCAGGGATGGGAGCTAGCTCGGTCTATTTTGGGGCTACGGAGTGTGACTCATCAGTGCCATGATGTGGGCGATGCCGTCCCAGTGGGCTGGTGCTCACGCAGGCACACAGCACAGACATGCCACCACCAGCCTACAGACACATGTGTGCACACATTAAGGCTCAGGTGCATACATGCAAATACACAGAGTACGCTAAAAAGGCCCAAAAAAAACAAAAGATAAATGACTAATATATATATATATATATATATATATATATATATTGCTCCAGGACCGATGTCATGGTCTAATGATGGCTTTTGTCTCGAAGTATCATTTAGCATCAAGCCTTGTGCAGATTTCAGTGGGTTGCAGGAAAACCCTCAGAAATAGTGAAAAGAAGCCCACGCAACAGACATACCACATTCTATTAGAGGAGAAACAAAGAGAGAAAGTCCCCGGGGCCTTCATTCAGGAAATGATACAATCAAGTGACTAATCCGGTGCTTTCAACGGGGAATGATAATGACAACAAAACTGCCGTTTTAGTGACTAACAACTATGAGAGAGAGCTGCAGGTTTCATGAAATATGAACGGAAGAAATATCAGAAAACATCATCCGTTTATTTTCGTGTCCGAGGCCGGTGAGTTTGTCCTTTCTCACCATTTCCTCTTCATCCGGTCCATCTCCTGCCCACTAGACATCTTGGAGTCCAATCTTCTGACGGCTCAAATCCTGTCCTGCAGCCTCTTTTATCACTTTCCCCGCCTTAACCTTTCATCTCCTTCCATTTTTTCATTCCCTCGCTGCGATCCCATATCTGCTCATCTCACCGCTGCGTTTCACCAGCTCTGCTCGTCTGCCGTTGATTGCCATCTCTAGTCCACGTCTCCCACTGGACTTTATCATTACAACCCCTCCCTCCATCACTCTCCCTTTCTCTTCAGAGGAACCGAATACAAGTGGGATTAAAATCAACAACATGGTCTCGTTTTTGTTTTTTTTAGCCCGAAACATGTTTTAAGATAACGAAGGATTCTAAAACCACATCAGAAACAGCAGCTGCTTATCTCTCTCCCCTCTGTTTTTCTTAGATATTCTGCTAGAACAAGATAGAGAAAAGGGGAAAGATGTAAAGCTCGTGAAAAAATGTTGAACAAGCAAAAGAAAGAAGAAGAAGAAATGAAAGAAATCACTTTCTGCCCCCCCCCCCCCCATGACACGTGATCAACTGCACATGTGGCCGTGATGAGTCAAAAGTCCAGCGTAAACACTCATGTTGCTGCACGGCGAGCACTCACAGGGTCTCGCAGGCTCTCCTCCAGGTCTCGCGGGGCGGCTCTGGGCTTCAGCTGCATGTCGTCGCTACATTCGTTGTCGGAGGCGGGCGGCGACTCGTTCAGATCCGGGAAGTCGTCTCTCGTCCTGGGGCCTCGGAAGCGGATCTTGTCCAGGCGCTTTAGCATGGTCAACACCGCGCACCTGGGCTTTACCTTAACATGGCGGACGGCAACCCTGCGGGGACACAAAACACAGATGCTATAGTTGGTACATTTTGTTGTGTGGTAAGATTTTTCCTTTGTTCGGACCACAATGAAACCGGTGGTTTATATGTTATAGTGGCTATGCATGTTTATATCTCTTTATAATAGGTAAAGTAATAAAGAAAGATATAATGTTAACCATGTTCATCATCTTAGTTTTAATTGTTAGCATGCAAACATTTGCTCATCATTAAAATTCATCCTCTGGGGAAAATGAATGTCGACAACATTTCCACTTTTAAAAAGAGAATTATTTTTAGGCGACGACTTCAACAAAACAAACTGACTTTTACTCTGATTACACTCCGAATAGGTGCCATCTCTCTTTTTGGTGTTTGGTATTAAATGCATCTCAAAGCTTGCAATTCGGCCACAGCCAACTCCCCATCCTCGCCAATCTGAACATCTAAATCGATTTTAAATCCCCTGTTTGCCTGCAGCAAATGTTCCCCAAGGTAACATATGACGTAACATGCCAACCTCTAACCTTTAATGCTATTAAGCGCTAACCTTGTCAGTGATTGTGGGTGGGGTTTTTTCCCCCCCTCTGCCCTTTGGCCTACACAGGAAGATGGAACCAGTAACACCGTTAGACCCACGACAACCACATCCTATCACTCGTCTGGCAAACAGATGACAGCAGCGGATCTGCTGACCTAATTTATTGATTTAATTTCCGTAGCGGGAGCAGTGACAGCGGCTGTGAAAGGCTTAATGCCTGTGTTTCGGTATCGAGGGCCGAGGTGCAACGATGGCGGGTGGAACTGGGGGCCCCCCCCCGTTTGCGTCGTCTGACGGGGCCACAGGAGTCGAGCTACTGCGGCGCTTCCATCTGCATTCAGAAGCAGTAGCTTGATACTGCAGTAAAAATGTATCCCAAAATACAGACAGGATTTATGACCTCATTAATGCTCATCAAAAGTAAGCCGATACCAACCACACGGCACAAGTTAGCTCTAGATCTCGATAAGCATTGAAATGGTGCTCAGCTGTGACTTGTATTGCCAGTAAGAGCTGATCAAATGTCCTATTGGCCTATTAAACTCTGACTGCACCCAAAGTGCTCACTTCCTAGACACTCATCGCCGTTAAGTCCTTTCTTTGAATGAGAAATGCTGACTGCAGTAATACTCCATGGGGGTCATTGATCCTCCTGGAGTCAACGTGACCGAATGCGGCACGTCAACAAACTGTCACAACAATACGTCATCTCTTCCCGGCAGCTGAGCACGAAGCCGCGGAATCTCAAGATGAACGTGTTGATTTTTGACTGCCGCGATTTGTCATTTGGGAAGGGATCAAAGAGCGGCTCTTCTTGTAGCTGTTGCACAACAAAGATGGTTATCTGACAGATAAGCTGTCGGACTAGGTTTTTTTTTGTGTGTGCGTGTGCAGATTGGCGAACTCATACATCCCAAATCCCTTATTAGATCAATCCTTACTCGGACATCGTTCTGGTTTTCCAAAGCTCCTCCTCCTCCTCTTGACTTCCCATAGGTGACTACATCTACAGGTGGCAACGCTTCTGTGCCTGCAGGGCTTGTTTGACTGCACACATTAGATGAAGCCACAAACCTCACAATGGGAAAGTCCTAAGAGCTCAGTGCCAATCTGAGAAAGCGAGAAATCTCACCGATGACAGAATGGCAGAATGGCAGAATGTCGACAAATGCAGACACAAAAAACAATTTTATGAGCTAAAACACATGTTTTGCCATGTGGGAGGACCACGATTATCAAATAAATAAATAAATAAATAAATAAATAAGCACAAAATAGCACTGCCAGTAACTGTTTTTATATCATTATCTGTGTAGGAGGGACTAAGACGTGGAGTAAAAGGCGCAAATACTGGATATCTTGTTTCCTCATGCAGACAACGCGCCCACATAAGTGAAAATTGCAGAGGTGATTGGTGGGCTGGCCTTTCCTCCCTGAAGGGTGAGTGGAAACAGGGTGAGTGGGGGCTTGATAAACACTTCCACTCACTCGTCTAGACACCTGACACGACGAAATCTGTTCCCACAGTGCCCACCCGGAGCGGCCTGCTCTGTGCTACGGCTCAGCGAGCCACCGGTCAGCTCACACTACCAACAGTTAGTTAGCGAACAGAAAAATCAAGCCAGAGTCGTAGCTCAATTGAAAATGCAATCAACGAATCCCACTCCGTTCAGTCTGTAAGTAAGTGCTAATATGCATTGAACACAGCCGCAATATTCATAATATTAATAAACTGAGCTCTCATTCAACCGCACATTACTTGCTCCCATGCTAATCCATGTCTCCTTTCACTGCGGCGTACTTCAGGCTACCTTTTCTTTATTTATTTCCTTTCATACGCATCTCTCTCTCCGGTCCAGAGGCAGTTTAAACCACAACATCATCTTAAAGAGAGGAGGTTGAAAAGGAGAGGACGGGGAGGAGGAGGACGAGGAGGAAGAGGCTTTAGCTCAAGGTCTGATCGCTGTGAACGTTACCGTGGGAATGCACAAAAAAAATAAATAACAGCCCTCATGATGCATTTGCTCGGTTATGTACAAACACAAGGACACCTCCATCCACCCTTAATCATAAGTCGCTGCTCACGCTCCAGCTCGGGGAGAAGCTTTTACAGTCATAACAGAGAAGCTGTGCGCACACGCGCACACACACACACACACACACACACACACACACACACACACACACACACACACACACACACACACACACACACACACACACACACACACACACACACACGGCAAAATGACAATGTAGCAACACACACACGCAGACGGATGGTGTTTGTTTATTACTGCATACATTAGTTCAGGGTGAGAAGCTTGACAAGCCCGGTGTGTTTGCTGTGCAAGCCTAAATACTGTTTCTGAGTGTGTGTGTGCTGCTGTCTGTCTGCGTAATCTTCTGCTAATGACCCGTAGTAGCTCGAGGTTACTCTTGGTCACTATTGACTGCGATCGCGATAGCCAATCACAGTCAGTCGTGGACATCAGGCTGGAGGAGGCGGTGCCCTTTACCCTACATTTCTCAATTTTTTGCACAGAAAGGAATCTACCGCAACTGCACTTTCTACTGGAGCTGAGATGATGAATTGATCCGATCAAAGTTCAATCAGAAACTACTTTGATGAACAGTAAAATGTGATGATTTGCCACTTTTATGTTGCGCTTCATATCTCTGTAAATTGGCCGTATTTTGATTTGGGACCATCATCCCTAGTTTTTACAAAACTGGCATTAAAGAAACTTGCATTTAAAATGTTTATTGTCGGTTTAATAATATTCAAGATACGATATGTGATGACTCTTTTTTTTAAAACGGATTAAGAACTTCAGAATGTATGATCACATGTAGAGATGCAAATGATTCATTTTGTTATCGATTCATCTAGTAATTACTTTCTTCATTAATTAATTGATCCTTCGGTCAATATCAGCAAATAGCTTCATCACAAGTTCCCAGAGCCCACGGTGAGATCTAAAAAAAAAGTCTAAAACAGCTTACCATCATAAACACAAGACAGTAATCACATTATAGAAGCTGATACTTTCTACATGTTTAGAAAGAGTTGTCGATTAATTTTGTATTTTGGTTTTTGCTCGTAGCATCATGTACTGTAACGTAGTTCTCATTCAAGCTGAGCAGCCCTTATGTATTCACCACGCTACGCTAATCACAAGACAAGATTGCAAAGTATGGCCTGCAGCGTTGTCAGATATACATCCTCGTTGGTAACAGTAACAATGTATTTTTTATGAGCGCTATGTATTAGTGTCAGGGCACGGCCACTTTCACCCGAGGATCAATTCGTTTGGCTCATAATGCACACGGAACGGTGGGCTAATAAACCTTTATGTGCTCAGCTGTACGCTCATCTTACTTCAATAACTACCCAGGTGCACGGCCTTACTGTCACCCCCGGCTATCGATAAGAGGACACTGGCACGGTATAGTCACATGAGAGGCTCTTTTTACAGTAAGGTCCTGTATAGCTGTTGCCTGTCAACCGTGCATGAAAGGGCGGGAGAGGGAGAGAGAGAGAGAGAGGGGGGGGGGGGGGCAGTGGAAACACTCAAACACACCACATACTGTTGAGTACAGTACAGGCTCTTGCACAAGTGGGCCACTTTTTTTTTTAAAATATTGTCAAACCTTCTGTTAATTCAAAAAAACCAAACCCCCGACTGCCTAATGTCCCAGAAAATAGGGGCCGGTTAGCTGGAAATGCCACAGCGAACCTCATTTCCTATTACAGGTGCTGCACCTCTGACGCGCCGCATGAAACCATCTAAGGTCATCCTGTCGACTTTTTTGTTTGTGTAGAAACAAGCCTCAGTATGACAGAGAGGCTCACCTGTAGAGCTAATGTCAACTCCTCGTTTCATAAGACACTGACACAGAGAGGGAGAGAGAGAGAGAGAGATTAACATGACCTTTAGATACATCCTCTTTCATTTGCCAGCATTAACCAGAATGTTCTAAGGAGTAGATTCAACTTCTGTTTAGCTCACTTGCCTACATTCATCGTAAAGAGAAAGGCCATGCTGAATAGTAAGCGTCTGGAATGAAACAAAGTATCTAAAATCGGCCTACAGGCAACTATTGTATCAAAAGTTTTTCCCACCAAGCCTCATATTTGCTTGATGTCAACCCTGGAGGGGGATGGAGCAGGAGGAAGGGAGGAGAGCGCAGATATGATTAACTCTAATTATTACATCACATTCTGCTCCATTTGCAGTTGGAGGTTAAAAAAAAAAAAAGGGGTTTTCGTTCTCTCATATTTGGAGACAAGAAGCACAGAGACATGGTAGGAACAAGAGGAATGCACAAACTTTTATCTAGCCCACCAATGCAACCCCCGTTGTTTCGTCATTGCAGATTTTGAATGGTTAGTTTGTGTAAGTCCGGAGCACTGATATTAGTTACCCTCTAACCCTGCCCTCCAACTCAACTGCTATTACTTCACAACGCTGTTATATAAACAAGGATATAAATAACCAATCAATACTTCCTTAACAACATGTCAATCTGACCCCTCTGTCAAATCAGACAGTGGGGACAAAGTGTGAACTCTGTGTGAAGCCAACGAGGCACGATCAATTCAGGCCAGGAATCCAATGCTCGTCTAACCACTGACACATAAACAGTGAAACAATGTTGGGTTTGACAGCACCCTTTAGGACAAGTACTTCAGGTGCCGGAGCTTCCTCAGTGAACACACCACACCAGCACTTGTCGAATAACTGTGTGCCCTTACAGGTGCATTATGTAAAGTACAATGTTTAATATCTGTGATGGATTCCAGGTCAAGTAGGACAGTGAATGACACGCTGTCCAAATGACTTCCAAAAATGCATGCAGAAACATGAATAGTAGCTATGCTGTATCTTTTTAGTGATGGGGTTATTAGGGGCGTTTGAAGGCAAAGTACATTTCCTTCCACACACGTTCGCGAGGCCAAAGTGCACTGTTGAATTCAAACGTGTCCATTATATTTTATTTTTTAACAATTGAGCCAGAGACTGAATTAAAACGCTGGAGTTTGAAGTATAGCTTAGGCCTCGAGTTAACTCTTTCAAATAAAGCCTCACACGGTCGGACATTTTCTCATATCCATAACATTCACAACACGAGAGCCAAATAATCCGCATTTTGGCTGAACCCCGACAGACGGTGAGACAGGCGGTAGTCACAAAACATTATCCCTCATTTGTGTTCTAATAATAGCCATTTGAAGAACGTTACATATATATATTATATATATATATTTATAAAGAGAGAGAGATATATAAAACGAGTCTTCTTACCCAGCACGTAAATCGTAGCAAAGTTTCATGAACACTGAGATTGCCGTGAGTCTGCTTTATCCTTCAGTACACCTGCTGCTCAGGACGTCTAAATTAGCGCCAGTCTCACGAGCCAAATCTGCTCACTTGGTCCATCCATCACAGCGATATCCGCTCGTTTCTGTCCACCGACTAAATGTCGTCTCCTGCCGTGTGTCGAGCGGTTAGACAGGCAAACACTGAGAGGGAAAAAAAAAGAAAAAAGAAATACCAGTTGCGTCCCCCCCCCCGCCCTCCTGTCAGCAGAGAGCTGCTCTGACCAGCACCGTTAACCCCGGAGCTTGCAGTTACTAGCTTTGCCTTCGTCTCTTGTTGATTTCGCAGGGCCGAGGACATTTCGTCAGTGAACACGGAGCTGCTCTCTTAAAGGGGCCGCTTGATGCTTTCGGAGACGCGACGGAAACACATCTCACCACCGCCCCATGGCTGCCACTATCACATAGTGATGAATTATGAAACACGTGGGTAAACAATGGCTTCATTACAATGTCATTTGGCGTTACTGTCAAGAAACCCCAGAAGCCAAATAACAATATAAATGTACACTTCCTTCTGACTTGTAATGTGGTGCATTGGGTTTTATATATAGCCAATGGAAATGTTTGAATGCGTATGTGAAAATGCGCCCATTAGTGTCACTTCACATAAAAAAAAACAAACACTCAATTATTAGGATTATTCATAGATGTTCGATTTTCTGCTGTTCTAGTTTAATTCAAATGGAGCAGTGTAAGAAAACTCTGGACCTCGTTTCTTTTCCCAACCAAACTAAATACCTATTTCCAGGAAACCTCCAAGGGAATTAAAAAGAAATTGCACACCAGGAAAATATTTTTTTTATATTTTTCACTTATAATTTGGCACGGTCGTTATACAGTTTCAAAGCATCCTCCGCTCTTCCAGGAATCAAATAGTTTTTGACACGGCCTAATGTTGCTTAACCCCCAAAAATTCCCAGAAAAGATACTGAGGGAATGACTTCATTGCTCTCGATGGTAAAGCCCTGGCTTTAACAGGCCTGTTTGAAAAGCAGTTGTTCATGTTTGTACCAGATTATTTCGGTTTCACAAGATAGGAAGAATCATCTGTCATTACTATGACCTCTTAACCTATGACATAACCCTAACCTAACCATAAATAACATATATAAGCACAAGTATAATAAGTTTAAAGGTTAGTTTCTCTGTGCTTAAGGTCAATGTCTAAAATGAGTTCAAGCAGGCTGAATAGAGGAATGGACTCTTGAGTTTGAGCAGCATTATTCCTGCAAATATGGTATTCCACACATCCTAAGAAGACAATTCTGAAACAAAAAAACCATGACCGTTTTTGAAGCGCTGACCTTGGCATGTTTGCTTTGTCCGTCTGTGAGCTTCTTCTTGTCTTCTGCAGGTAAACGGCATCCAGGAGTCTTCGCTGACGTCCCAGTTATCCCTCTTGAATCAGAAATCGCGTTTCCGAGAGATGGCGCCGTCTTACTCTGACAAACCCTCCTGGCGTTACGCGTACGGTGCTAATACATTTGGGATCAAATGGACAAAAGAAGAAGAGGAGTTTGAGGGGCCTAAGAGTGAAATGGGTAGAAAGCGAGAGAAGAAGAAACGGGAGTCGACTGACTCCTGACCCCCTGAGATGAGGCCATAGATTACCGGAAAGTAATCACAAGTACTTTCTGTGTCTGCAGTCAGACTACCAATGAGGCCAGTGAGGATCAGTGTAGTCTTGTTCTCACTCGACCTTTGCCCTGGTTGTCCTACGGCTGCAGTGCTGCCGCCTCCTCTTCCTCGCCACAAACATACTGTCAGCGAGCAGCCTACACATAAGCATTCGACATGTGAGCACCAAAAGAGGATCAGACTTTCCTTTTCAGTGTTAGGTTTCTCTCTGCATTTAAAACAGTCATTTAAAACAGTCCTAGCTGTGTCCTACCGTCTCAGGTGCAGCCTCTGTTGACGAGATGTGCATGTTTGTGTGGCTTCAGCTGCTACTGAAGACTAAATCAAGAGAGAGTGCACCTTTAGCGTGCCTTCACATTTGTTTAGCCAAATGAGGCACTGACAGAGGGAACTTTCCA
This sequence comes from Pholis gunnellus, assembly GCF_910591455.1. Lineage (NCBI taxonomy): Eukaryota > Metazoa > Chordata > Actinopteri > Perciformes > Pholidae > Pholis > Pholis gunnellus. The sequence continues at coordinate 7,506,189 of NC_136549.1, forward strand.
TGTTCAGATCATGAGGACTTTCTGCAGACCTTCAGAGAACATTCATCCATCCATTATCCGTAACTGCTTATCCTGTCCAAGGGTCGTGGGAAGGGGGTTGGGGGGTTCAAGGCCTTTAGAGAACAGAAAGGACATATTTAAAGTCCTTTTAGAGAAATTTAGAAACAGCGCAGGACTTTGCATCACTGATCAGATGATATGAAAAGCAGCAAGGAAACCGTGAAGGATGTGACTCCAGCAGGAATACAGGCGATCCTTTTGTTGCCACACGTTACCTGCAGGATGCTATCTGACGGACTGCTAAGCACCACTTCACTGTATGTTGCAGGTAGAGTTTGTGCCCTTAAAAAGCACTATTGAAATCCTGCACCACGTGTTCCAGTGAGAGTGGGTGAGCCAGCATGCAGGACCCTGAAATCAAAGCAGGGTCTACATGTCTTATGAGGCAGTTTAAACAACAGTTGTTTTTTTTTCAGGCAACGTTGGATTATGTAAACTGAAGGTCGCTAGAGCCGCTATGATCAATATTTCATATTCTCAACGGACCTCATGATTACTTTTATGGTAAAAGGGTTTGCTTGTAGTGAACAGTTCCTCGTAGCTCTGCAGACCTTTGTTGCATCTTTCATCTTATTCCAGCCAGACGAAAATTAGCGCTTGTGAACATGGTGTGGGGCATGGAGCAGCGAAAGAGCCAGATATTTTCTCAGGAGTTGGAGGAGACCAAAAACAGAGCTAAAAGGATGTAAAGTATGCAAATGACACACTTTTTGCCAACAGGTGTTTGTATCTCTTGCAGGTTATTTCAGCAGCAGATGCTGTGTCATTGGATCTGTGAATACTATAAGCTTGAATGGGATACCATTTAGGGTTTGCGTAGTGATCAGAGATTGTGCAGCTAACAAGGGGACTAATGCTTTTAGACGGTATTTCCCCTTAGTCATGCTTGACATGCACACACACACACACACACACACAATGGATTTCAGGTTTGTGATCCTCTTCAGATGTCTTCTAGCAAAAGTACCGCTGCTGAGATCTCCCAAATCCTCCCTCTGCGCTCATTTAGAAAGCCCTGTAATAAACCTCTTAATCCCAAATCAGTATTTTTCTAGAGGGTTGCGCAACCACGCGCGTCTTATGCAACTGGCAGAGCATCCAGAGTCAATTATAGAACAGTTGGGAGGAAGGGGAGGATGGATGACGAGGCTGCTGATGCAAAACACATTTGGATAAAACGGTTGATTGAACACGAACATGTTATCATGTCACAGTCTTTTTCAATGTATATGCATAGAAATATTATGTTTACAATGACCTGTCTTCTGCAATGCTTTGCAAGTTATTTCACAGAGCTGTTTAAATTGTACTAATTGAGACACCGTTTGGGTTGCTATATTTCTGAGGACCTTCCATTGAGCATATTCTGTAATTTGACACGGCCAATGTCGAATTGTAATCATAGAAAACATGATGTGGTGCATACTTTTATATGGTTTGAGGGCCTGATCAGAGTGTGGCCACTGTTCAGTACCAACCCACAAAGACAGTGACAGTGAGCTAATTAAAAACATTTTCTTTTCTTACATTAATAAGTGCTTTGTTTTTTTACCACCCCATCTCTCCACATGGGAGACGTCTGTTTCTGTCTTTGCTTTTTGGAGAGAGGTGATGTCACGCATTTCCGTGCAGTGTTTAGCAACATCTGCATCAACATGTGTGTGTGGAGGTGTTGCTAATTTTACCAGGCCAAAGTAAATCTAATCTGATCAAACTATACCCACACTCTCCCGATGAAGCTGATTGGTTTTCTGACCTTTAAACTCTTGATAACACGAACATTTCTTCTTTGTTTAAGGCTTATTTAGTGACTAATATTGAATGCAATTTATTTAATTGCTTATGAACTCGACTCCTTCCTTATAAAAAGGAACATTGTGGTCTTCCTTCTTTTTAAAAGGTTACCGAGTCCCACTTTAAGAGATTCCACTCGCCCTCTAATCATTTCAGTAACTGTGCTCGCGAATACAGAGATACCAGAAAACACCCTTGCACACACTCTGCGGTAGACCTACATGTGACATGTTTACATTCTTCACCAGCAGATGGCACAATTGGATCAGCCATCCTCTTCCCTCCTGCCTGTTGTTCTCGGGCACAGTGGTTTTCTTTAGGATGCCAGCTGAGTCTGAATTATTTAGTCCGTCCTGGCTGTGATGGAAGCAGAGATAAAGAGGAGGGCAGAGCGTCACTCCGATAGACCTTTGAGACCGTTTTACGATTCCTACTCAAGTCCTCAAGTTTCAAGTCGATGCTGTTTGTTCCAAAGTGAGACACAGACCGCCTGACAAAATGATACCTGTTTTGACAAGACTTATCACTGGAAGTTGATGTCATGTAACGGAGAAGATATGGAACGCAGACAGAGCGTATAGCTACTGCAAACTGTGTGACTAACCCCACCAACCGGTCACATTTTGGACATGCTGCCTCTGTTTGGACGACAATTATTTCATATTTGTACCTCATGTCATCTGAGGAGAGGACTGGCTTGAGTTGCCTTGACAACAAACCGCCCAATAGGCTCGTGAAACCTGATCGTCCCATCTAACCTTTCACTCCGCATGCTCACAATCATTTACTTGGCATACAGGGGCAGCAGGATGTACAGTATGTCCTTTCCAGGCCAAGACCAAACCTTGACATCAATGACATGAGCACAACCTATCTCAGCTACACTGAGACATGAAGAGAAGAGGGGGATTTTTACGACCCGTAGTGACATAAATTCGACCTCACAGTTAAAGCAGAAGGTGCATTCATGGTCCTGTCCGACCTCAGCAGCCTTTTACCTCTCCCCAGCTCTTTGATCCACTAATGCTAAGTGCATCTCCACTAATAAGGTCCATGTGGCTGAAGACAGATTCCTACAGGCCGACATTAAAGTGAATGGCTGCGTATCGGCCGGCTTGCCTTGGAATGCAAGAGCAAAGTGCCTGGTCTTAAAGTGGGCTGAGCTGTGGAAAGAAAAAAGTCAATAATGTGTGTGTGGGGGGGGGGGGGGGGGGGGGGGGCTCATTGAAGGACTTCTCAGTGAACTGTCAATTATCACGAAATATCTTCAGCTTTTCAGAACATTTTAATAAGCAAATTTCTGTTCCTCCAATGATACGTTTTTTTAATGCAATATTAAAGAAGTATTTTCTTTCCTGAAGCCACAGCCAGCAGTTGGTTGTATAGCTTAGCACAAAGACTGGAAACAGCTACAGATCTGTCCAAATGTAACAAAGCCCGCCGACCTGAACCTCTAAAGCTCACTAATCCAAACTTTATATCTAGTTTGTTCAATCCGCGCCAAAACCAAAGTGTAAAAACAACAACTCGCCTTTTTTATGAGGGGGGGGGGGTTATGTGTGATATTTGTTGACCAGGAGCAGACACTTCCTGGAGTCTCCTCTAGTTGCGCTCCAGGCTATAGCTGCTTCCCTGTTTCAAGTCTTTATGCTAAGCTACGATAGCTAAGAAAGGGAATAAGTAGTGTACTTCCCAGAATGTCAACAACTGCGATGAGGTTGGATACCTCTCATGTTAATGACTTCTAAACAAATGAAACTTGTATCATTATGCGGAAAAGAGGTAGGATGTTGCTTATTGAGTCCTAACTTTGCCTGAAAAAAGTATTTTGCTCAACTGAAAAATGTGTAAAGAAAAGTGTGTGTGTGTGTTTAATGTGTTGCTTCCATAGGCTGTGTGCAAATGTGTGGGCCCTGCAAAGGTTTGCATCAAAGGTAGGGGATTCATTAAGAACGGCTGCCACCATTGTTCTGTGAGGATTAACAGTCACTCAGACCTCTAACCACTTTGATACACACACACACACACACACACACACACATTCTTCTTATGTTTTAGGTTCAACTCCCCAGAAGAGCAGTCACCCTTTAACCCGACTTCCTCTCACACACCCTCAGTAAAGAGTTCACTGATAGTCGGCGGGGCTCTGATCACTGGGCACAGGACGGATTCGAGACAGTAAGACTGCTCTCCCCATACATTACCTTGTATGGACAACATCTCCATACAGCATGCACAGCACTTGACGGCGCACCTCTGTTTGAAATCCGTCATCTCGGCTGGAATCATTCCAAACCTCTGTCCCCTCCATCCTCTACTCTCACCCACAGTGCTATTCTTTCCCTGATAAGAAAACAGGACGACTTTATCATGCAAAACATACGGCATCAAAGACTGTCATGCTGACATCACCTTTTTCCAACCGGCTGTTGTCCATCCTTATATTTGTATTGTATATTACAAGGAAGACATAGTCCAATTTGTGTATTTGGTTGCATCCGACCAGTAAAAGCTAGGTCTAGTCTAAATATTTGCTCAAATGCTTTTTAGGATATGAACTGGAAATGTCACTGATTATGAAAGATCAGGTCTTTGGCCAATCGAGATAGTGTTTAAGAAGATCTTTGTTGATGTAAAATGCAGACACAATGTGATATCCAGCATTCTAAAGGACAATAAAATACAAGTATTGTTATACGGCATCATGACGGCAGGTTGCCACCAGTTTCCAGTAAGGACCCAAGACCACTTGAACACTTTTCCCACATGTGCTCACCTACTCCGCAGTAGAACTGTGAAATAAGTTACTCATCACTTGTTGGCTCCAGAAGAGTTGTGTCACCTACTTTTTCTCGGGTAGCGTCGACGTGTTTCGACGAGCCGGGCTTCCTTCCGGGCAACAGGCATGTAACAGGCAGCGCAAGACGGATAAAAATTCATCATGTCTTTAATTTTACAGTCGCAATCATCTTTTCTTTCCAGTGTCTCGAAACCATAAAAAATAAATATACATTATGTTACAAAACATTTCCAGTGTCTGGGGATCGATTTAAAAAAACAACAACAACAACAGCATAAAGGACATTTATCAACAGCATTGATTACAGGAGGGCAAGGAAAACACGGGGGGTTGTACGAGTGGTCCGAAGGCATTTAGTGAGTGCTAAACAACACTTTACGTTAGCTGTGAAATGCTGAGAGTTGGCTTCATTTCCACTTTGAACTCTAATCATAAGGCTTTGACTATGCCTACATTAGTGAGCGCCTGGAAAGCAAAGATCTTATAAAACTTCCCAACATGTGTTTTTAATGCCACTAAAAAAGGACAACAAATGTCTTTTCTTTCCCCTATTTTAGGACTAAAAGTGAGTTTCAAAGTGAAACAGACTCCAACCCCAACGTGCACATTTACTGGAGTTCGTGACTGTTGTAACCAGGAGTGTGTCGTATGGGACAAACAGGCGGGGTGGACACTGGAAAAGAAGGCTTCAGGTTCATAGTGCTCGAACTGAAAAACTGAGTTTTCAACCGGATGGGGGGGGGGGGAACCCTCTCCATTCCACAAAACTATTGTTCATTTATGCTCACCGTTCTGTGTGCGCATGTACTTGGGACATTCTAGGTCACTCTCACACACACAAACATAACAGTCTTGCAGCCATTATACATGTGTGTGAGTGTGTGTGCGTGTGTCTGTATGTGTCTGTATAGCAGAATATACTGTAAATCTCTGGAGAGCCCTTACAGGCCGATACAGTGTGTGTTTGTTTGTGTAAGGCCTCAATTCAGGATTGTTCTCAGTCGAAGAAACCAGCATATCAAGTGATTTTCACAATTGGAGAGCTTTCCCCGACTTTAACACAGGCAGATGATTTTTTTTTTCACTTTAGAAACTTGTCCTCGCTACAGCTGAAATACAAAATAGATCATTTCTTCTTCACCTTAAACAATATCTACATGTTAATTACACTCTAAATGCACTGCATTGAGAGGCTGGGGAAGCCTTTCTTTGAGTTAAAAAAAAAAAATGTAAAAAAAGAGCACTTGGTGTGTGTGATTGCGCCGTCCGCTCTCAGAGTCTGATGTGTCCAATAGAACAGGTGGTGTTATGTCTGACGCTTTAAGGGACTAGCAGTCCTTGAAATCCTTTCGGAGTACAAATATACCGGCATGTATTCGAGTCTGGGTTCATGCGCAGCGCTTGTTCATCGGACTTTTCCAGCTTTCCTGACTTCACCCGTTGAGAGGGCGACTTAACCGCAAGCCCCCGAAAACACCATTTCGGGGGCTTGTTCATCTTCTGACTCAGTCCCCGTTTCCTACAGTGGTTTTTGGCACACGTGGCTCCATTGCGTCCTCTCTTGACACAGTCCGGCATTCCCTTTTTTTTTTGTTTTATTATTTCTCACATCTTCTCATTATCGCTGCTTATTTTCTTGTCTCTGGCAGTCTTCAAAGGCTGCAATTAATACTGCTCCTCAAGTGAGAGGGACAATGAGCGGAGGGATCGGATTGGACAGATCGGGCACGGAGAGAGCGCCTTTTCCCTCCTTTCACCCGATCTGCAGCGATTGGCCTTCAATTTTCTATTCTTTAATCCCAGTCCTCTCGGATCTCCTCCTTCCCCCGGCAGGTTCTTCGCTCCTCCTCTCACAAGGGCAGGCTGGTCTGAGTTTTCCTAATAGGTCAGATCGAAGTCTCGTTACTGCCACTGTTAACGGAAGGGACGGAGGGAGGGAAAGTAGAGGAATGCAGGGGGGGGGGGGGGGGGGGGGGGGGGGGAGGGTGCAAGGAGAAAGAAAGGAAGAACGTGCAATGTGAAAAAAAAATGAATGCAGGGATGCAGGAAGTCATCATGCGGCATCGCAGCAGGATGGTCATATCATTCATGCTACAGTTAAAAGAAATACGATTATTGGCTTTCTTCCCGAGAGCTACGTGAGGAGATCGATACCACGTCCGCGTCTGAGAGTTGTTTCAATCTCCTCGTCTAACTCTCGGCAGGAAAGCTACGCGTATTCCCCAAAGTGTCTTACTATCCCTTTAACTATTATGATGCATGCATTATGCATCCGTTGACTAAATGGTCAAACGACACGCATTGTTTCATTCATTTGTTTTTATGGGCACAAAGAATGATGAATGCATGTCACATGCCGACACTACTCAGTAGGAACCACTTACTCTGAGTCAGACTCGTTGCCTCCGTTGACCGTCCCCGACTTCAAGTGCATTGCCACGCCCCCGTTGGTCTCCCGGTAGATGCCCGCGGGCGGGGCCCCCGCGGAATTCTGCGGCCGCGGGGCGACGAGCGGCTTGACGAGGGAGATGCTTTCGTGGTTGCCCGGGCGGCCTCCCTCGTTGGAGGCCAGCGAGGGCGGCCGGGACGAGGGCGTCATGATGTTGACGGAGGGGGCAGGCGGGGAGGAGGTGTTGTTGTTGTTGGGGGGCGGGGAGGTGATGGTGGGGGTGGGGGTGTTGTAGTCGCTCAGCTTCTCCCTCAGGCGGTTCTTCATGTTCTTGTCGGTCAGCGGAGGGGGGTAGCTAATCTTGTTCTTTAGGATGCCTGGGACGGACACAGAGAAGTTATTCCGACGTAAATCCCACCAAATCAATTCCATTACATTTCATCCAAAAAGGATCCTCCTCCTCTCTCACCTTTCCTCTGCTCTGGGTGGTGGTTGCTGTTGCCGTGGGGCTGGCCAGACGGAGATGCGTCTCTGGCATTGCCCGGCGTTTGTTTGTCCCTCTCCGGGAGAGTCTCCCTCTCTCTGTCGCCTACGTGGTTGAGCTTATTTTCCGCATGGAGCTCCACGTTCACCTTGGTCTCCACCCGCAGCCTCTCTGCCCCGCCGGGCTCCTCGCTGTCACTGGCCGTGGTGGCATCTGCTGGCCAGTAAGGCTTCACGTGATTGGATACTGAATCCACTAGTGGAGGGGAAAGGAGACATATTGAAAGCAGCAGGAATTGTGCATACTCTTTGCAGGTTTAACAGTGCATCGTGGTTTGCAAGTTCATCGCATATTATGCACACAAAATTCCACTGATTAAACCTCGGGGTTTAGGCTCAATAGGACCACCCATATACCTTTAGGGGTGCTGTGAACGGGCTGCCTCTCGTTGTTCCACTTGGGCTTGACATCGATGTCGTCGTCCTCGCTGTCCGAGGAGTGGGAGGAGGCGTAGGAGGAGCTGTGCTCGTCCACTGACAGCTCACTGTCTGAGTCAGAGTCTGACGGGGACAAGGAGGAAGGTACGAAGATTAACTTCTGTTAACAAAATGCACCGAGGTATTCATTTCTCTATACGGGCAATAGCGTTATATGGGAAAACCCACCATCGCCCTTGGTGCCGTTCCTGTGGAAGAGAGGTCCGTCCAGATCTGTGTGTCCTTTCGCTGTTCCTGAGGAGACGCTGGGCTTCTGACCAGACTCCTCCCTACGTAGATAAAGACAGACGCAGGAAGAGGGAAGGGATGGGAGGAGTAGGAAGTAAGAGAAAGAGAGAGAAATGTGAGTGGAAAAGAAGCGGTGGAGATCAAGAGGAGTGAGAGAGAGAGAGAGAGAGAGAGAGAGAGAGAGAGGGGAGCACAGCGTCGCTGGAAGTTAACTCAAGCCCAAACGCGCGGTTTGACACACCAGACATCTCTCATTACAAAACATTTGCCTCCGTTAATGGCTTCAACAAAGTCTAAAACACATATTAAATTGTGGTTTAGGTGTGCTTGCATATCAGGTTAAAGTCAAACCGGCAGCTTGATCATCAACAGAAATAACACGTCGACCACAGAAGATTAATTGGAGGGTAATTGAAGACTTGCTTATTGCTGCACCTGCAATAACCTCCTCTGCTCTCCACCTGAAGCTGTTTACCCACATTTGGGTTGAGATGTTAGCTGAAGGGCAAAAAACGCTGCTGGAGACTCTGACCTGTCTGATGGCTGATCTGAGAGACACAGCTGAAGAGGCGCCAACCGCCGCAGGGAAGGAGTGTGTGTCTATATCGCATTCCCTTCAACCACTTCAACAGGTACAGTCCCATCTCTCTTATTTCCCAAGTTTATTTCCCTATCTTCTCTCTCGGTCCTCCTCCCCCCCCTCTCCTTCTTTTTCTCCCCTTATCTCCCCTCCTTTTCCCCCCTTTTGCCTCTCGCACAGGCAGCACGCCATCCCGCTTCCCGCCTTCTGGCGTTTTCGCTCTCATTGACCCCTCGCGTCAAGCTCGCGTTACCCAGATGACAGCTTTACGAGCCGAGGCGTACAGTCACACCTCACCTTCATTCTGTAAAACTCTTTTAGAACACCGGGCATATGTAACACCACTCCACCGCGATGAAAACATGTGTGTGGTACGCGCAAACACACGGCGGTACAAGACAAGATACCCTGGAAAAAGCTACATCTCAAAATGTCACCTTTTTTAAGAGATTAATCAGGAACACACTTGTCCTTTAGGCTGAATTGCTCCAAACTAATTCTTCAAAAGGCAGAATGTTGAATTAAGAAAGCAAGAAAGGCATGCAAAAAAACATCTACTCAACTTAACACATTCTTGGCTGTCACTTATAACATATATTTCCTTTGAGTTTGTTCTCATTTTACCATTCTTGCACACATTGTGTTACTCCCCATATTCCCATATAAAACCTCCAGCTACACAAAACGTATCAAGTCAAATAAACAACATTAGCGGCTTAATCTGTCAAGAGATAAACCACAGAACAACATATGTATGAATAGTGTGGATGGATTTACAGAAGCTGCTCGTTTACCTTCCTGCGCATATCAGTGAGAGTCGATATGCCTTCTGCTGTATGTGCGTTTTGGGGTTTTGCGACAAAGCCGTGCGCCGGCAAATCTCAGCATGATCTTTCATGCAAGCGGAGGTCGCTGTACAATGCAGGTGCCACACATGCATGCTGCCACATTTTCTGTGGCAGCATGCATGTGCGAAAGAAAGGAAAGCAATACCGTCAAAATGTAGAGAAACTCTTGCAACTTAACTTATCCTTGCTTTGGATAAAGCAGCGAATAAGGGCAGGGTGTGTGTGTGTGTGAGTCTATTCATAAGAGAAAATAAATGAGGGGCTGGGGATGAGTTAGTATAGAGACTTTTGATGCCTCAGCAGACATGCAGGGAGGAGAACAAAGACTTAAAGAAAGCGGACAAACGGACACACTCATGCAGCAGTGTAGCAGAAGCGGCCATGCAGTCAGTGAGCGTGCTGTACCTCAGTGTGTATGCCAGGTAGCTGCTGCGGCTCTTGGCTGACCTGAGCGTGCTGTCAAGGGAGACGGTGGACTCGCCGATGCCAGAGCGGTACAGCTGGCCGTCTTCTGTGTACGTGTTGTTGCAGTTGAGAGAGCGCTGATGGATGGACGTTTGAGAGGAAGAGGGGGGGACAGAAGAAAAATAAATAAATATGACTTTGTTTTGACTGACAATTCCAAAAAAAAAAATATGCTAAGTTAATAAAAACGAGATGTGGAGCCATATTATGTTCACTCACTGTGAGCAACGAGGCCCTCGTGGTGCTGGATTCGTCTGGTACGCTCTTCTTTCCCGTGAAGATGTTCTTGAGGTTCTTCCTCACCTCCTTGTTGAAGATCACATAGAAGAAGAAGATGAAGACTCCCTGTGAAGAAAGCAAAAGTAAGGAGTAAGGTAAGTGTTCACGAGGATCGCCGAATAGAAAAGGGGTCTGTGACGAACCAGCCAGCGGCCGTCGAGGTTAAGCGTGGACGCGGTGTTACCTGCAGGCAGCAGAAGCCAGCGAACAGGTAGTGGAAGGTTATCACGTCGCTGTTGACCGCCAGCAGGCCGAGCATCCAGGTAGCGCTGATGAGTAGCAGCAGGAGGAAGGCCATTCGAAGTGCAGGACTGAGGAGGGGAAAAAAAAAAACACATGGATCAGCTTCTCCCCCCTCAGTGACAAAAAGCTATGCTGCTCATTCACTTTTATCACATTGGATTATTAATGTGACTTACATTGCTCCGGACTTCTCCATAGCCTTCTGCCTGCGACCGCATGAAGCCTTCGCGGCCAGAAGAAAGATCACGATGTTGACCTTTAGATCGAAGAAGATGAGGGAAGGAAGAAGAAACACTTAATTCTCTCTCGTATAATTGCCGTTCAACAGGACTTTTTGAGGTATTCTATTTTGATATTCCACATTATTTAGATGATTTATAACGATATGAAAGCGTTAATCTACAACACCTAAACGGTCCGAATACATTCAAGTTCACATACCAGGACGACTACAAAGATGGGTCCTGCGAAGCTCCAGATGAGTGTGTCGTGGACAGAAAGCCAGCAGAATTCGGGGTTCCCGTAACCCTGAGGGTCAAGACCTACCGCCAAACCTAGAAACACACAAAATGCCAGTGTTACAACTGTTTCTATGCCTTGTTTGTTTTATTCCCTCCTCCTTTGGAGGAAGTGCCACAGTGCAAGCACACACCGATTTTGCTTTGTGTTTCAGTTTTTCCTTCAAACCGTCTTAGTCACTCATGACTGTCATTTCTATTCCTTATCTGTTCGTCATTTAGTGGATCTCTGTGAGTATCGCTCAGTAACTCTATACGTCTCTCACAGTATGTCTCAATCCAAATTCCAATTAAGTAAGCTTGGCTGGCATCCAAATACTGCCAAAACATGTCGACACATCGGCAAGCATCTAATATACTACTGCAGTCTTATCAGACATCAAAGGGCCGTAAAGTCAAATACTGTATGCAGTCAATGACAGGCTTGAAAACGTGGTACTAATTGGAGATACCAGATGATTGAAATGTAATGTTGCAGTTATATCAAGAGACGATAAAATAAGGGCCATAAAAACAAACAAATCAACAAATTATTTTGGGGTTTGCGGGTTTGAGAGTCTTTTCCACAATTAGAGGCTTTTTTTATACATGAAATTGATGCGACTGTTTCTGTCTTCATTTGACACATTGTGGACATCTCAACAACGGCCGTCTCTCATTCTGTGTTTCTCTTTCCTCCTCCTGTGTTCAATCATTTTCCCACGGGGATTAGAGCCTCTTCAGTAGAGACGAGTCACAGCACGAATGCACCCCTGACAATCAGCCATCATCCACTTCCTTGTTTCTGAGCGTGTATGAGTGTCTGTCTGTGTGTGTGTGTGTGTGTGTGTGTGTGTCTCACCAGTGATTATCGCCGGTATGCCCCAGCCCATGGCGTAGTAGAACCTCATGTGGCCGTGGTTGATGTTCCGCAGCTCGGTCAGCATGCGGTAGATGTGCAGCCCCTCCACGAACATCCAGGCAAAGGTGCACATGTAGAAGTAGTGGAGGAGGATGGCTATCACCATACACACAAACTGGAGGAGGATAAAAGAGTGATCAAAGTGTGAGTCTACATTTAAAGAGAATCCACAAAAAAAAAAAGCAGCTTTGTTTTGCCCAAAACGTTGGTCTGTTTGCCGTCCCCGCTGTGCTTTCCCTCTTCTATCAGTCGATATTTTGGTCATTATTTATTACTAGAAATATGCCCCGAAAAGCTAAGTTCCAGTCTCTGAAATGTAAAGATTTGCTGTCTTTTTATGTTTTACATCATTGTAAATAAAATACGTTTGGATTTGTAAAAAGAAGCAATTTGAAAATATCTCGACGGACTCTTTCAGGCATTTTATAGACGTGATTTGCAGCTTTAATGGTAGCATACGTCAAAAGTTGTTTTTTTTCATGACAAACAGTAATGATTCAACCTATCCCCACACTCCTTTGTCTCCTTCCCTCCCTATTCCCATGTCTGTTTTTGCATTGGAGGAATGCAGTGTGTCAGGGATTGTCCCAGCGGTTGAGATGCTGTATTTTAATAATGCCGTGTGCTGCTGCGGAGATTAGAGAGCGAGAGAGACAGGGAGAGAGAGAGACACAGAGAGAGAGAGAGAGTGAGAGAGAGAGAGACACAGAGAGAGAGAGAGAGAGAGAGAGAGAGAGACACAGAGAGAGAGAGACAGAGAGAGAGAGAGAGAGAGAGAGAGAGAGAGAGACACAGAGAGAGAGAGAGAGAGAGCGAGAGAGAGAGAGAGAGAGAGAGAGAGAGACAGAGAGAGAGAGAGAGAGAGAGCGAGAGAGAGAGAGAGAGAGAGAGAGACTACTTTGACGGGGTTGTAAATCATCCTGCGGATGGCCCTGGGCTCTCACTGACAGCATTCCACAGTTGAAACACACACACACACCTAAACACTTGAACTTTTTTTTTTTAAATCATACAGTTGCAGATAATGCAGTACAGTGTGTTGTGAGTCATGGCTCGAGTCCCCCTCATCCCAGTCAAAACACTGTGAGTCAGAACATTTCTACAGGAAAAGAAAGCAAATGTTGTGGGGACGTTGAATTGTTGGGCACATTTTGTTAACAGGTGCACGAGTTTGATTGCAGAATGTCAGACCCACTGAAATATTTTGAAGGCTACGCGACCTGAATTGACTAGACTTTAATCTCTGACGTACATCTGGTTGACGGGCTGGCGGTTGGCAGTTTACTACCAGCCGCGGTGATCTGGGACCGACAGCTGGGCCCCGATGATCTCGTGTGACGTCTTGCGTAAGACTGTCGACATCTGGTTCGGCCAGACTAGTCAGAGCTGATGCGTTATGCGGCGCTACATGACTTTTGAAAGAAGAAACAAATGAAACGTTGAAGTCACGGGTGATGAAACGCACCGCTGGCGCAAGTAAACACACGCAGGTGTTTGGCTGCTACATCCTTACTCGCTCTGGTGTGACCAGTGGCCTTTGGTTGTTAAGTGTTTGCTAACGTTAGCGAACCGTAGCAAGGTAGTGTTCTATAATTGACATTACTCAGCAAGTTTGCATGATTGCATGATGATTTCTTTCTCTATTCTTGCTGTTGCTACACTATGTTGTAGCATATATGATACCGGTAGATACATATTATTGCTTTAAACAATGTGTCAGTTTAATCCCTTGAAACCTGCGCAGATGGCTGAGGAAGGCTGAAGAGGCATCAAACGAAGTGCTTGCAA